>NC_045988.1:12194428-12795678 GCF_010909765.2 Amblyraja radiata
ACAAGCACATGTTGTTTCTGGAAGTATCTTTGTGTCCTCATGTTTGTGCAGCAGCTTTAATAGTGCTGAATGATAAACACATGATACATGTAACTTAAGGTAGGACACAAAAAGCTGGAGGAACTCAGCGGGCCGGAGAGCATCTCTGTAGAATATGAATAGGTGACGTTCTGGGTCGAGACGTCTGAAGAAGGGTCCCAACCCGGAACGTTACCTATTCCTTTTCTCCAGAGATGCTCTCCGGCCCGCTGAATTACTCCAGTTTTTTGTGTCTATCTTTGGTTTAAACCAGCATCTGCAGTTCCTTCCTACAAATGCATGCAACCTGGCTCTTGCAGTGCATGATGCACCTGATCTTCAACAGTTTGTGTGACCCAGACCTACAGTGTGTGTGTGTACCGGGCCCAGACTAGGCTGCAGTGCCGGCCAGAGGCCCAAAGTCACAAGCTTGCTGAAGACAATTCCCACTACACTCTGGCTCTGGTTTGTTAAGGGTGGGGAGAGTGAGGGGGTGGGTGGGGGGATGGCAATGTTCAACAGCTGTTTCACACAATGACATCAATCTGGTATTAAGGTTGAGAGTCTTAAATTCTCTGTGGGAACGATGAAAGTGAGCCCCCAGCACTGCAAAGATTACTTCAACATATGTCCGGCCCTTTACACTGTTACAAGGACTCTGTACATGGTGATACTGAAGTCTGGCAACTCCAGCCAAACTTCTGTGGTACAGTAAACAGTGATGGGTAAATGTATTTTTTGAGCCACCCTTGGTTCTGTTTATACTAAAACCTCTGTTGAGCTTAATTCCGCCCGAGGAGGGAGAGGTATGTGTGAGACTGAGGTTATTAGTGCCCTCCACACCAGCCCCTGTGCCTTGGGCTGTTGCACTGCAGGTACCAGGCAGCTGAAAGGCTCCATCATCTGGTTCTCACAGCCCTTGTGAAGCTTAACTGAAACCATCTGGTGAAACATTCCCATTCCGACACTCTGACTCCTCCTGTCTCCATGGAGTTCAAATCAATGACATCTGAGAGGAGGAAGCAAAGACTAACAACAAACAGATTTCAAAGATCCCAGCCCTGGAGATTAAAAGTAGGATCATAACTGCAAAGATATACCATTGCATTCCTGCCCTCTCAGACCTTAACCCTTCACCTGAACTCCCTCTCTGGAATCTCCTCACTCTCAAAGCAGACCCCATCCATCTCGTCTCCTTTATTTCAAAGTGAACCTCATCAGCGTGCTCACCTAATCCTTTCACTGATCCCCATCCTCTCAAGATCCCTCATCTTCAAGCTGACCCCATCCCTCTTGTTCCTTTACCATCAATTTGAACCTTTATCTTGTTCCCACCTGAACTCATCACTCATCTCTTAAGGTAGACAAAAATGCTGGAGAAACTCAGCGGGTGAGGCAGCATCTATGGAGCGAAGGAATAGGCGACGTTTCGGGTCGGGACCCTTCTTCAGATTTGCTTCAGACTGATGTTGGGGGGGGTGGGGGGGGGACGGGAAAAAGAAAGGAAGAGGTGGAGACAGTAGGCTGTGGGAGAGCTGGGGAGGGGGAGAGGAGGGGGAGGGTAGGGGAGTGGGAGGGGTAGGGGGAGGGGGAAAGCAAGGACTACCTGAAACTCATCTCTTAACTTTTCAGATTCCAGATTCAGATTCAGATTCAATTTTAATTGTCATTGTCAGTGTACAGTACAGAGACAACGAAATGCATTTAGCATCTCCCTGGAAGAGTGACATAGCAAATGATTTGAATCAATAATAATAAGTGATAATAAGTGTCCGGGGGGTGGGGGGGTGATTGGCAGTCACCGAGGTACGTTTCCATCAAACCTCATTCCAAACCTTCCCATTAAATCCCGGAACTGAAGGGCATGAGTTATAAGGAGAGGCTGGATGGGCTGGGAATGTTTTACCTAGAATGATGGAGGTTGAGGGTTGACCTACTAGTTTGTAAAGTCACGAGGGGCATAATACGGTGGATGGGCACGGTTCTTTTTCCCAGGGCAAGGGAGTGGAAAACTCGAGGGCATAGGTTTAAGGTGAGGCAGAAAGATTTAAAAGGGACCTGAAGGGCAGGATTTTCACACAGGGTGTGGTGGGTATAAGGAATGAGTTGCCAGGGGAAGTTATAAAGGCGGATACAATCACATTGTTTGAAAATCATTTGGACAGGTCCATGAATTAGACAGATTTAGAGGGATTTGTGCCAAATGTAAGCAAATGGGACTGGCTCCGGAAGGTACCTTGTTTGGCATGGATAAGTTGGGTTGTGGGGACTGTTTCTGTGGCATTTATGACAATGACAATCCCTGCCTTTGTATATCTGCATTCACAGAGTTCAATTGCAATGGGATCTTAAGACGATTGCCAAATACACATCAGAACATAACTTCACCTTTTCCAAAGGAGAGAGGGATGCTGACTGGGTGTTCTGTTATTTTACTACAGGATTTGGAGATTTCAGGAGCAGAATCTTTTGAGGTGGTTTCCCTTGTAATTACCTTCAATTGTTTAGTGGGGAATTAGAGTCATCGACTGATACAGTGTGGAAATAGACCCTTCAACCCAACTTGCCCACACAGGCCAACATGTCTCAGCTACACCAGTCCCACCTGCCTGCGTTTGATCCATATCCCTCCAAACCTGTCCTATCCATGTACCTGTTGAACTGTTTCTTAAACGTTGGGATCGTCCCAGCTTGTGACATACACCCAGTCGGCACTGGGCCAGTAATCGCTGGAGTTTAGAAGAATGAGGGGGGACCTCATTGAAATATACAGTATAGTGAAAGGCTTGGATAGAGTGGATGTGGAGAGGATGTTTCCACTAGTGGGAGAGTTGAGGACTAGAAGTCATAGCCTTAGAATTAAAGGACATTCTTTTAGGAAGGAGATTAGGCAACATTTCTTTAGTCAGAGAGTGGTGAATCTGTTGAATTCGTTGCCACAGAAGGCTGTAGAGGTCAAGTCAGTGGATATATTTAAGGCAGAGATAGATAGATTTTTGATTAGTACAGGTGTCAGAGGTTATGGGGAGAAGGCAGGAAATGGGATTAGGAGGGAGAAATAGATCAGCCATGATTGAATGGTGGAGTAGACTTGATGGACCGAATAGCTTAATTCTACTCCTATCACTTATGACCTTATCACATTATGACCCACCACCCTTTGTGTGAAAAGGTCACCCCTCAGATTCCTATTAAATCTTTTGCCCTTCACTTAAACCTATGTCCTCTGGTCCTCCATTCACCTACTCTGGGCAAGAGACTCTGTACATCTACCCGATCTATTCCCCTCAGGATTTTATACGCCTCTATAAGATCACCCTTCATCCTCTTGCACTCCAAATAATAGAGTCCCAGCCTACTCATCTCCCTATAGCTCAAACCCTCCAGCCCTGGCAACATCTTCGTAAATCTCCTCTGTGCCCTTTCCAGCTTGACGACATCTTTCCTAACAATACTCTAAATGCGGCCTCACCAACGTCTTATACAACTGCAACATGGCCCCCAACTCTATACTCAATACTCAATTGTGTAAGAACATTGTGATCCTTTCTTCAGTCACTCTGCCTCCTCACCTCAAAGACTCTCCAGCTGCGATTCATGGTGTTCTCATCATTAACATGCACAATACCCTTGGCTTCAATCCTACGAGGCTGCTTTCTCACTGTCACTCTGTCTGCCCTCATCTTGTGCTATCTTGCCTCCCTATCTCTGCTTCACCATCTATTGCAGAGCCTTGGGTATTGGCCCAGTTCTCTAAAGCTCTCTCTGTCCCTGTGTTTTACTCCCCTTCCCATACAAAGACATTGCCATTCCTGGTGCATATGATAATTAAACACTCTCGACTCTTGAACCTGTCAAGTCTATTTCACCTTCCTCTTGTTGATGTCTTCTGATCCTTGGTCTTGTAACAGTAGTTGCAGTGTGGGAATGGGTCACAACTGTGATTCAGCTGGGCACAAAACCCTTGCAAATGCCGGGTTATACCAAAGATGGACACAAAGTGCTGGAGTAACTCTCGGTGGCATGGCAACTGTAGAGTTGCTGCATTACAGCATCAGAGACCCAGGTTCGATCCTAACGATGGGTGCTGTCTGCATGGAGTTTGTACGTTCTCCCCATGACCGTGTGGGTTTTCTCCGGGATCTCTGATTTCCTCCCACACTCCAAAGACGTACAGGTTTGTAGGTTAATTGGCTTTGGTAAAAAAAATTGTAAATTGTCCCTAGTGTGTAAGATAGTGCTAGTGTTCAGTAATTGCTGGTCATTGCAGACTCAGTGTGCCAAAGGGCTGTAACTCTAAACTAAACTAAACTAAATTCAGCATGTCAGCTAGCCTCTCTGGAGAAAATGGACGGGTGACATTTTGGGTCAGGACCCTTCTTCAGGCAGAAAGTAGATCATGGAGGAGGGGGGAAGGGGGGGGAGGGGGGGTGGTAAGTGAAGAGCTGTAGGTGAGAAAACAACAGAGCCAATCAGGGCAGTTTTTTTTGCTATTTGCTAGTTTTAACCAGAAGGACTTTGTAAAGTTTTTACAAACTGATGAAAGATGAAGAGCGTGAAACATTAACTCTGTTTACATCTCCACCAAAGCTTACAATCACACTGAGACATTCTGGCTCTTTCCGTTGTTATTCCTGACCAACTGGCCTTGGAGCAGTCTAATTACCTCTTCACCAACCACCCCCCACTCTCACGGAATGCAAATACACTCTGTGGGGGGAGTGAGAGTGTTCTGTGCCCAGAACAGTTGAAGGCACTACAGTACCTGGCTTCAGCGCATTCACAGCGACTGCTGCTGCCAACAGCAGTGAACAAGATTGTGAAAAATTCCAATCACAGAAAGTACATTGCAACCCTGACAATTGTCTCCAGGAAAACATGTTCTTTCTGGGAAGTCCTTTTGCTACAATGACATTTTGTAGACACCAACAATTACATTTGTGTTCACGTATCCATATTAAAGTCACAAATCACAGCTAAATTTCCCATGGCAAATGCTGCATCACTATCAGAGTGGGAATCTGAATTAAGTCAAATTTCAGATAGGCAGTGGCAGTGGAGAAAGCAAATACTTTATTCATTATTAAAGGGCAATATTCAAGAAAGATCTTGGAGATCGCCAAAACCACAGGGATTCACAGGGACCTATCGGGCAAAGTCTTTCTCTCCCATTCTTTGTTTCTCATTCTGTACCATTTGTGACACCAATTCACCCAACTTCATTTTCTTATGTTCCTCTGTCATATTCTCTAAAATGATAGATTAGTCTCCGAGTTCATCAAATTTTTAGAATTCTTTTACACCCATCGGGTTATGAGTGAGAAACAGTAATACAAAATAAATGGAAGAGCAAGGTTAAAGTCTAATTAACGTGGCATATTGGGAGATACCCAATCCAAACTTGGCACAATGTTCAGACCAATGTGATACGTTGCAATGTAAAAACATTCTGACTCAGATGTGCGGGACAATTTAACCCTGTTTAACTTGGTGGATTGGGCCCACATTAAGTTTGGTCAATAATGTGTTATCGGAGATGCAGATACTAAACAGCACTCAGGGAATAGATTATAACACTTTGTAACAATGTTTAGACATGTATAGTACAATGTAGCAAAAGTGAAACGGAATTGTAACACAATTTAACAATGATTAGAAACAGGCGTGTAACAGAAAGTAGCAATGTTTAGTTGTGTATAATACATTGTGACCATGTTGAAGCAGCGGTGTTTAGCTCAATGAAATAATATTTAGAGGCATGTGACATGTTGATGTGTAACCTAATGCAACAATATTTAAACAGAAGTGTGCCTCAATATAATAATGCTAAGACACACAAAGATGGAACACTATGTACAATAGTTGGACACGTGTGTAAATCAATGTGGCAGTATTTGGACATGTGTATTGCAATGTGGCAACCTTCAGAGAGGCATTAAATGCAATGTAACAGCATTCAGAGGCATGGAACCAATTGTAACTGTGTTTTGATGCCAATAAACAGGGCTGGCAGAATGGCGCGGTGGTACATCTGCTGCCTCACAGCACCAGAGACCGGGTTTGATCCTGACTATGGGTGATGTCCTTTTGGGGTTTGTTCGTTCTCCCTGTGACTGCATGGACTTTCTCTGGGTGCTCCGGTTTCCTCCCACATTCCAATGACATGCAGGTTTGTAGGTTCATTGGCAATTTCCGTAAATTACCCCTAGTGTGTAGGATGTGAAAGTGAGATAATATAGAACGAGTGTATGGGTGGTGGATGGTTATTGAGCACCCAATGGGCTGAAGGGCCTGTTGCAATGCAGTATCTCTAATTTGTTTAGTTTAAACTAAACTAACTTAAACTAAACTAAACTAAACTAAAGTAATAGTATTTAAACATGAGTAACTCAGGGTAATAATATTGACAATAAGATGTGAAAGTAACAAGAGTGACCCATAAAAGTATTCAGACTAAATCCTTTCCAACCATTTTTTGTTTTTAATTCTATAATAACAGATTTGACACTATTTCATCCTATTTTCCATTTCTGATGTTTCTCTGTACTATATTCTCAGTTCCAAAATCTCGATGGTTAAAATGATTGTTTGGTCTCCCAGTTCATCCATGTCCCAGACACTCTCATCATGCCATTATCAGTAAGTAATAGGATTCAATGAACTAAAAATAAGGTGAAACTACATGTTAGGGAGATGCCCAAAGTAAATTTGGAACAACGTTCAGACTGTGCCCTCTAAAATTTTCTCTTTAATAGCACAACAAAACCTTTGCTTATTTGAAATTTGATTTCAGTCAGATTTCTACTCTGACCTCAAAAAATGAAGTTGTATTTAAACTCAGTCACAAGAGAGAAATCAGTGGAAACAGGGGAGAGTAATTGGAATGGGAAAACTGTTGGAAAATCTACCAGACTTAGAGCTTGTCACAGGATAGATAGGGATTAGGGCAGCACAGTGGCACAGCTGTGGAGTTGCTGCCTTCTGGCGCCAGAGACCCGGATTCAATCCTGACTATGGGTGCCATCTGTACAGAGTTTGTACGCCCTCCCTACATTTTCCATGAGTTTTCTCCGGCTGCTCCAGTTTCCTCCCACATTCCAAAGAGGTACAGGTTTGTAGGTTAATCGGCTTTGGTAAGTTGTAAAATTGTCCCTGGTGTGAGTAGGTTGGTGATCGCTGGTCAGAGCAGACTCGGTGGGCGAAAGAGCCTGTTTTCACACTATCTCTAAAGTCTAAAGAGTTAAATTGAATTCAGTGTCAATCTTTGAATGCAATATAATCTAATATCCATTTAAATATAGATGTATAAAGTAATGTGGATTGGTACAAGGGGTATTCAGCAAAATGTAGCAGTTAGTCTCAGATGGGTGACACGATGTTAAGTATTTATATACAAAGTGGAAATGCCACGTATGTACTGAGATTATATACTTGGCTTCATGTTACCATGATAGAGCAGAACAGTTCTTCCAAAGAAAATATATTTGGGATGTAAAAGTAATAGTTTATTAGGATTAGACCCAGTGTGGATTTGGCTACAGGTTATTAGTTTCAACTGGAGATACACAAGGCAGCAGATGGTTTGTGAGGATTGTGGATTCATAGGACAGTCATATGGCAGATCCTTTAGCTGGGAACAGAGAATGTAGGCAGCATAATCCAGTTTCACGAGTGCAGTTGTTGACCTAAGAGAGATGTAGTGAATGGTGTTCAGGAAAATATATGTTTCTTCCAAAAACCTAACAGGAAGCAGATGTTTTAAACAAAGTTTTAATTGTTTCAGCAAACTGGCTGTATTACCTATATTGCCCCTCCAGCACACTGTACTCCCCATCCCCCGCCACGGATTCCCCTCCTGCCAGCCTAGTCATTTCACTCCTGCCATCGGGAAGAAGAAATAGGAGCCCGAAAGCTGTAACGTCTAGTTTCAGGAACAGCCACTTCCCTACAGCCATCAGTTTATTAAACACTACAACCTCCAAATATGCTCTGAACTACATACACTTTGGGGCATTGGTTTTTGCTTTTTAGCACTATTATTGTTTGTTGGTTTGCTTTTATGTGTGTGTATGTGTGTGTATATATACATAGAGTATAGTCAGCATATATACAGCACATATATATATATATATATAACTTTTTTTCTCATTTATTATATTGTTTACAGAGGACTGTGTTTACATATTCTGTTGTACCTCAACATTGTCCCCGATGTTGGGGAAGTCCAGAGCAAGGGGTCACAGTTTAAGGATAAAGGGGAAATCTTTTAGGACCGAGATGAGGAAAACTTTTTTCACACAGAGAGTGGTGAATCTGTGGAATTCTCTCCCGCAGAAGGCAGTTGAGGCCAGTTCATTGGCTATATTTAAGAGGGAGTTAGATGTGGCCCTTGTGGCTAAAGGGATCAGGGGGTATGGAGAGAAGGCAGGTACAGGATACTGAGTTGGATGATCAGCCATGATCATATTGAATGGCGGTGCAGGCTCGAAGGGCCGAATGGCCTACTCCTGCACCTATTTTCTATGTTTCTATGTTGTGCTGCTGCAGGTAAGAATTTCATTGTTCTGTCTGGGACATATGACAATAAAACACTCTTGACACTCACCCCAAACTATTTACTGTCCTTCCCCAACTTTATAAGGTTAACCTCCAAACCTACATATATCATAATATGTTATGCTTGGAAGCATTTTTATTTTAAGCTGAGCGCTTGATTTTAGATTTCCTTCATCACAGCTGTTTCCATTTCCATGACATCTGTGGGTAAACTCTTTGTTCAAGCATTTCTCATCTCCTGGCCCCACCAAGGATTTGAATACTCTTTGGTCCAAGGAGAGCAATCCCAATATACCAGTCTAACTATGCAGCTGAAATTCCTCACTTCTCATTCCTCAGCCTTTAAAATCCTACCCTCTATTTAAACCTCATTGCCAGAATCCTAAATTGTCCACTTTCCCGTTCTCCCTTTCACACCCTGGCACGGTGGCGCAGCGGTGGAGTTGCAGCTCTTTCAGCGCCGGAGACACGGGTTCGATCCTGACTATGGGTAATGTCTGTACAGAGTTTGTACGTTTTCCCCATGACCGAGTGGGTTTTCTCCGAGATCTTCAGTTTCCTCCCACACTTCAAAGAAGTACAGGTTTGTAGATGGACCTGAAACATCACCCAATTATGTTGCCCAGAGATGCTGCCTGACCGGCTGAGATACTCCAGCACTTTGCATCCTGTTGATTAATCCAATATTTATTTGTAACCCATTGGTTATCTAGATTGAAAGTCCTGTCTAAATGCTATGTTGGTTCTATTCTTCTTGTCTGGTGATGGGATGTCCTCACTGCTTCCTCCATTGTGACCTGTATTGGATCTAATTTCTATCCTTAAAACAAATATTCTGTATTGAAGATTGTTTTTGTTTGCCGCCTCAGTTTGTTTTATCTGGGGATCCCTGGTGGGCAGGTGTTAGTTTTAGGGTTCATGGCCTGGATGGGGATGGAGTTAGCGAAGGGTTCTGCTTTAGCTTGATCATCTGTTATTAGTGTTTACCCTGGTCTCAGAAATGGGACTATCTGAGAAGTCTGAAGAAGGGTCTCGACCTGAAACGTCACCCATTGCTTCTTTCCAGAGATGCTGCCTGTCCCGCTGAGTTACTCCAGCTTTTTGTATCTATCTATGGGACTATCTGAGATGGGAATGTTACCAATCCATTAAGACTCATTAGTGCAGGTGGCCTGTGCGGAGTTTGTTGGTGCCCAATGAAAGATTGGAAACAAGTGTCCATTTTGCCAGTGAGCCAACCCCAGGATCTGTGTAGAAAAATAATATGAATGTGTATCAGCGTCATTGAGCCAATGCTAGATGCTGCATTGCTAAATTTCAGGCAGCATCTCCGGAGAAAAAGGATGGGGTGACCTTTTGGATCGGGACCCTTCTTCAGACTGAATGTAAAGGGGAGGGAACTGAAGGTAAGAAAAGCCCAGAACAAGGCAGGGCCGGCAACAGATGACCAAGGAAGGGTGGATCCATAATGGCCCATTGTTGGCTGGGGAAGTTGTGACAACAAAGAATATAGGGATGTGAACAGTGGAACTAGTAGGATGATGAGAGTGGAACTTCTTCTTCTTCTTGCGTATGGCGTGCACAGCCTAAAGGTGTAGGACAACTTGTTCTATTTGATCTTATTTGATTGTGCACACCAGGTTGATTGCATTCATCGAAACAGGGCAGACCACGTGAAGGTTGCAATCTCCCATCCCACGAGAGTGGAACTAATAGGACTAGTTGATGCCTTTGCCTGAGACTACATTGTGATTGATTCCTTAGTATGTTCTTACTTTCAACTGGTGCTCTTGGTTTGGAAGCATAACCTCTATGTTGAATGCAGATACCCCTGCACTGGGTCTATGACATTATATTGTGGTTGGCACCATTGTTTTAATGTTTTTTTCGATAGGGATTATTGCCAGTGTGTTGGGGGGGGGGGGGGGGGGTCCATGTATTGGGGTTGAGTGCGTGAGGGATGCTTCCTCTTCATTGAGTCTGATGCCCTTCTGTTGAGGATGCTGCCCCTTACATGCCTCCCCACCATCGAAGGGATCTATAGGAGTTGGTGTCTCAAAAATGCAGTCAGAATAATCAAAGACACTCACAACACTAGCCACGCTCTCATTTCACTCCCGCCATCGGAAAGAAGGTCTGCAAACCGAGGTCTCCTGGTTCAGGAACAGTTTCCTCCCAACAATTATCATGCTCTTGAGCACTACAAGCACCAACTAAACCATTAACTAACTGTCTTGGTTGCACGAGGGACGTGTGCCTTTTGTTTTGCACTAATATTGTATTTTAAAACATATTGAACTAATATTGTGTTTTTTTTTTTTAACTTATTGAACTTGTTTTCGTTTATTATGTTACCTACAAGGTACTGTGTTTACAGACTTGTTATTGCTGCTGCAAGTTAGAAGATAGGCAAAAATGCTGGAGAAACTCAGCGGGTGCAGCAGCATCTATGGAGCGAAGGAAATAGGCAACGTTTCTGGCCAAACCCCTTCTTCAGACTGATGGAGGGTGGGCGGCGGGGAGCAAGTTGGAAGATCTTTGTTACATTTCGGTGCATACGACAATTAAATACTCTTGACTTGACTCTCTTAGAAACATAGAAAAGTAGGTGCAGGAGCGGGCCATTCGGCCCTTTGAGCCAGCACCGCCATTCAATATGATCATGGCTGATCATCTAAAATCAGTACCCCGTTCCTGCTTTTCCCCCATATCCCTTAATTCCTTTAGACATAAAAGCTAAATCTAAGTCTGACTCTCTCTCTCTTCTGAGAGGGGTGACAGACTGGAAACGTTAACCGTAGTTGCTGGCGGACCAGCTGGAGTTTCCCAGCTAAAGGATCTGGAGTTTCCTCTGACATCGTGCGGTGGGTGGGGGGTGATGATGGGGTTGGCTACTGCTGCTGCTGCTGCAGGGAGCTGGATGCCTGCTCTGCGCTGGGCGATGGCTCCCCTCTCTCTGAAGGCTCCCCTCTCTCTCTGCATGCTCCCCTCTCTCTGCATGCTCTCCTCTCCCTCTCCCTCTCTCTCGCTCTGTGCATGTCAACCCCTCTGTGCTCCTGACACGGGCGGGCGGAGCTGCAGGAAGTGACGGGACATGCCGGGAGGAGAAGTTGGGAGAAGTCTGGGCTGGGAGTGGGACAGTTTGAGAGCGGAGCCGGGGACAGCGGCTGGTCTGCGGGCGAGGGGAGGGGAGGTGGGAGGAGGAATGACTCCGGGCTCCGCCAGGGCTTGCGGCGGGACAGTGGGACAGAGTTGCTGAAGCGGGAGGGAGAGCCGCGATGCCCGCCGAGCTGCGGCCGGGCTGGGTGTGTGTCCGCCGCCGGCCGCTGCTGCTACTGCTACTGGCCGCAGTGTGGCTGGCCGGAGCTCCGCCCGCCGGGGCGCTGGTGGCCGGGCTCAGGGTCCGCGTCCGGCTGCCCGACGGACAGATCGGCGAGGAGACGCTGGAAGCCGACACGGACACCGACTCCATCAGCATCGAGTTCAAGAAAAGCGACGGCAGCCTCATCACCTTCATCGCCGACCTGAGAAAGGTGCGGGGACCAGCGAGTGGGGGGTGGGAGGGAAGTTGGCATTTGTAGATGGGACTAGCCAGAATGGGGCAGCATGGACGTGTCGGGCCGAAGGGTCTGTTATCATGTTGTGTGACTCTGACAACTGGCCTCTCTGCAATAGGGTGTTAGGAGGTGTTTAAGAGGGAACTGCAGATGCTGGAAAATCGAAGGTACACAAAAATGCTGGAGGAACTCAGCGGGTGCAGCAGCATCTATGGAACGAAGGAAATAGGCAACGTTTCGGCCCGAAACGTTGCCTATTTCCTTCGCTCCATAGATGCTGCTGCACCCGCTGAGTTTCCCCAGCATTTTTGTGTGGGTATGATGTTAGGAGGTAACTGGATACCAGAGAGGGAAGAGGATGGGGTCAACTAGACCCTGGAGACGCAAAGTGTTGTGGAGGAATGGTGGGGGTGGTGTGTGATCCTGCAGTGAATTTGGAGCAGGAGAGGGATTTGTGGTGGACAATCCCCATCTGAGGGGATGGAATGAGAGGGCGGTGTTACCCTGGGGGAGTGAGGTCGGGATTAAGGTGGATACACGTCGAACTGTAGATGCTGGGAACTTGAGCAAAGAAAACAAAAAAAGTTCTGGAGAAACTCAGCGGGGCCAGCCAGCATCTCATCTGAAGAAAGGTCCCGACCCGAGACGTCATCTGTCCAAACCCATCCACAGATGTTGCCCGAACCGCTGAGTTCCTCCAGCACTTTGTTTTTCTGGGGTAGACAGAAGTGCTGGAGAAGTGTTTTTCTCTGAACAGGATTAAGCAATCGTCCTCTGATGAGGAAGTAATTAACTTTTGGTTGGTAATGAATGACTGTCGTCTCACTGTGGAGTGATGAGATCCAGCGGCCAGGCATGGACATGTGGTGACAAGTCTACTTCAGCATGGACTTGCCCCAGAGAGAGGGGAGAGGAGAAGAGAGATCTATTGAGAGGGGTGGTTGGGCGGGGGGGGGGGTTGAGAGGGGTGGTTGGGCGGCAGGGGGTGTTGAGAAATGGGGCAGGAGGAGGGGGTAAGGGAGGGGAGGCTGTTGAGAGGAGGGGGGGGGGGGTTAGGCGGCAGCGGGGGATTTGAGAAATGGGGGCAGGAGGGAGAGGGGAGTGGGAGAGGGGGGTAAGGGAGGGGGGAGGGGAGGCAGCGGGAGATGGTGGGACCTGAAGGGCCATTATTCGCCTTCAAGTGTTGAAACTGAGTAAACGGTGGCTTATTCAAGACGTTGGTGTTAGTGATCCCAGAGTTTGAGAAGTGAGGGGGAACACTCACTTCCTACTCTCTTTTGCATTTCCGCTTTTCTCGCATTAAGATTCTCACGGTACCACTTTTACCTTCACTCAGTTTCCTGCAAGTCTGGATTTGCAGGTCCTGTTGTGAGAGACACCTATTCAATTGGGCAATAGGACCTTTAATGAGAGCAGGAATTAACAAGTCAGCTTCTAAGCGTTGGTCGGTGCAGTTATTTGCATGTTCTCGGGTGACAGTGCGGTTGGAGCAAAGGCTTCCCAGGAAATGAAAGCAGTAAACAACAGTGTAGCGATCAGGCAGTCATCAGAACCAAGTGGGATTCTTTCCAGAGGCCCAGGGGGACAGGTGATGTGTTCAATGGGAACAGAGCTTGCAACCTGGAGCACTGTGAGCTCGTCTAGTCTCCTCATTGAGAGAGGTGTGTTCCAACGCTGAGAGCTGTTCTGAGAAGGATTAATCAACGGATACCTGGAAAAGGTGGGTTGTTTTATAAGAACAGGTTAGACAGAGAGACTTATATCACAGTCATAGTTGTAGTTGGCCCATCACGTTTTCTGGGTGGCTGTCTAGTAATCCTTCTCAGAGCAGCTCTCAATGTTTAAACAAGGATGTTTTTAAACAAGGAGACCAGAGGTGCTCACAAAGCTCCAGGCAACACGATGCAAGTGCTGTACCCAACAAAGCCCATCACCTACTCCCATGTGCACCTGGAGTATTGCGTACAGTTTTAGTCTCCAAATCTGAGGAAAGACATTCTTGCCATAGAGGGAGTACAGAGAAGGTTCACCAGACTGATTCCTGGGATGTCAGGACTTTCATTAGAAGAAAGACTGGATAGACTCGGCTTGTACTCGCTAGAATTTAGAAGATTGATGGGGGATCTTATGGAAACGTACAAAATTCTTAAGGGGTTGGACAGGCTAGATGCAGGAAGATTGTTCCCGATGTTGGGGAAGTCCAGGACAAGTGGTCACAGTTTAAGGATAAAGGGGAAATCCTTTAGGACCGAGATGAGAAAAAAAAATTCACACAGAGAGTGGTAAATTTCTGGAACTCTCTGCCACAGAAGGTAGTTGAGGCCAGTTCATTGGCTATATTTAAGAGGGAGTTAGATGTGGCCCTTGTGGCTAAAGGGATCAGGGGGTATGGAGAGAAGGCAGGTACAGGATACTGAGTTGGATGATCAGCCATGATCGTATTGAATGGCGGTGCAGGCTCGAAGGGCCGAATGGCCTCCTCCTGCACCTATTTTCTATGTTTCTATGAAAGAGTTTGAGTTTAGTTTATTGTCACGTGTGCCGAGGTACAGAGAAAAAGCATTTTGTTGTGTGCAAACCCGTCATCTGAAAGACAATACATGATTACAATCGAGCTATCCACAGTGTACAGATACATGACAAAGAGAATATTGTGCATAACATTTAGTACAAGCTAAAGCCAGTAAAGTCTGATCAAAGATAGTCCGAGGGTCTCCATTGAGGTAGATAGTATGCATAGGAAGGAACTGCAGATGCTGGTTTACACCAAAAATGCTGGAGTAGCTCAGCGGGACAGGCAACATCTCTGGAGAGAAGGAATGGGTGACATTTTGGGCTGAGACTCTTCTTCAGACTGAAAGACAGAGTCACCCATTTGATCCGAAACGTCACCCATTCCTTCTTCTGGGAGATGCTGCCCGTCCTGCTGAGTTACTCCAGCATATTGTGTCTACCTTTGAGGCAGATAGTAGCTCAGGACTGCTCTCTAGCTGTTGGTCACACTTGGCCTGCTGCCAGGCTAGCTGGTCTCCACATTGTCTACTGCAGCATTTTAGTTGGCCCACTACAAAACCTTGTTACCCACCCATACTAATCCTTGCATTAGATCTATGTATTTCTATCCCTTACCTATTTAAGTGCCTGTTTAAATGTCTCTTAAACATAATGACTATCTGACTCCACCCCTGACTCTGGCAGCAAATTTCAGATATCAATTACACTGTGTTCAAAAAATATAGTCCCCACAAATCCCCTTTAAAACTCCTTCCTCTCAAAAATATATGCCCCCTTGTTTTTCATTCCCTTGCTATGGGGAAAAAAGATACTGACTGTCCAGCATTTATATACCTTCTAAAAAATGATGTGCCTCTATCAGGTAAACCTCGGCCTTATTCACTCTGGGGTTAGTAAGCCAAGCTTATCCAACCCCTTCACCTGACTTCCATCTTCCAATCCTGGCAACATTCTGGCGAATTTCTGCTCTCTCCAGCACAACTATATCCAACATAACCATCTGTCAGTGTTGGAACTAGAACGCCACAAAGTGTGATCTAACCAGTGTTTTGTAAAGATGCAACATTATGGCCCAGCCTTTATATTCTCTGTCATGATCTACCAATGCGAGCATGTCATGTGCCGCCTTCACTAGTCCATCTACATGTTCTGCTTTTTCAGGGCACTTTGGATATGAGCCCTAAAGTCTGTTTATCAATATTCCTTAAAGTCCTACCATTTACAGAAAACATCCTAAACCCATATGGCTTCCTAAAATACACCACCTTGCATTTGTTTGGGTCAAATTCCCTTTGCCAAAGTTTCACCTGACTTTTCATCCTATATATATATATACTACTGTAGTCTTATCTAACCTTTCTTGCTATCTACAACACCACCAACATTTGTGCCATGTACAAACTTGCTCCACCCTACGTTCAGGTCCAAGTCGCAAACAGAAAGTGTCCAAGCACCCAACCCTTCAGTAGACCATTGGTCATAGATTTCCCATCAGAAACGTATCCTTCCAAAACAACCCACAAGTTTTCATTGCCAAGCCAATTGTTTATGCAATTAGCCAGCTTGGCTTTTGATCCTTGTATGCCTTAACCATCTTGACCAGCCTGCTTTGATGGTCCTTATCTTCTGCCTTATTTTAGTTCGTACCATGACGATCTCCCTGCCTTCATCAAGCATCTTAGTTATTTCCTCAATAAGATATCTCAGTCATTGTTAGTGAGGCAGGAATTCTCCCACCACAAAGCCATGGTGACTATCCCTGATCACCCCCTGCCCTTCCCAATATATATATAACTACGATATATTTATGATTTCCTCCGATAGCTTTTCTACACCTAGTGTTGTAGACCCACTGGCACATACATCCCTGCTGCCCTCTGTAAATAATTGTCTTACAATCTTCTGTCACTTGTGGCTAACAAAGATACAAATTTCCCAGTCAGGCCACCAGCTATCTCCTCTCTTGCTTCCCATCGCAACCTGGGATAAATCTTATCCAGCCTGGGATTTCATCAATCCTTATGTGTTCCATGATATCTATCACTTTCTCTTTAAGGTCAAGATTATCCAAATACTCCTCCCAGAACTCGCTATCCTCCCTGTGCTCCTCCATGGTGAATATAGGTGAGAGGTATCAGCTGGAGTTTGAGGGTCTTGGTGGGGGATGGGGTGGGGGAGGTTATGAAGAAGATGTTTACTTTTGTGGGACATCCTTGTGAGACAGACCTGCAATGAATGTTTGACATCAAGAGGTTGGTGAGTCTTTGGCATAGTCTTCTCAGAGAAGAGTGGAAGCAGACTTGGAATACTTTTTCTATCTAAACGAAGATAAATTCAGAAGAAGGGTCTCGAACCAAAACGTCACCCATAGCTTCTCTCCAGAGATGCTGCCGGTCCCGCTGAGTTCCTTCCAGCACAAAGATAAATTCCTGATAGGCGAGAGCATAAAAAGTAACCAGGAGTAGAGGAGATGCCGGGTTGAGATAAAAACGGAACAGCCATGATGTTATTGAGTGTTAAGGCTGCCTTGAGGTGTAAAATGAGCTCCTGCTCTTAATCCTATGTACGTGTGTGTTTTTCCTGCTGAATCCTTTGTTACTGAGCTGCCCAATTATCTAATTTACTTGAAGCGTGTAGACCCTCAGTCAGCGTGAATGCGGGCAATGTTCTGAAGATGAGCTCTTCAGTGCAATGACACAGAACTGTCTGACCTTTTAGTTGCTTCATAAATTGGAGTTATAATTGCCTCAGGAATCTCGTGGCAAGGATAGCTGTAGTTTGGGTCCAAAAATGTAGATTTTGCAAGAAGCTGAATTGTTGCAGCTACACGTACTTCTAACTTTGAAGCCCCTATCCTTGACTTTGGTGTTTTTATCTCCATCAGTGAAGATTTGTCGGGTGTCTGGCTGCTGCTTGGGCACTGTGCAGTGTTAGTCATAGGTTTGGCGGAAGTCTAGAGACGCTCTGGAGAAGATCAGTGAGAGAAACCTGAGTCACCTCCCGGTGGTTTGAAAGGTTTCTCCAGAGCACATGTTCAATAATGGAAAAGCGAGAGAGACACAAAATATTGGAGTAACCTCAGCGGATCAGGCAGCATCTCTGGAGAAAAGGAATAGGTGATGTTGTGGGTCGAGACCCTTCTTCAGACCTTATGATTTGGTAATGGAGACATGGACACTGTGCCTGAAACCAGACTGCGGGAAGAGTCTACACTGAAAGTCCCACACTTACTCACGTGGTTGTTCTTATTCCTTGTGGTTTATTCCTTCCAGGTTTCCTGCTGCTGCCTTACTAATCACACCGCCACACCCAGCACCAGTGATAGTGCTCAGCTGGTGGGAAATAGACAACGAGAAGGGATTGCTTTGTATTAGCAGCGTTAGATATGTTTGCTCAATGAGTTGAACTGATCAGCATTAGGAGGACTATGTTTTTAGCGAGGTTGTCTCCCTACCCTGTGTATGTGTGTCATTTGTGGGATGCAGGAGTAGATCTGAAAAAGGTATTTCTCTGACTAGTAATGGATAAATTGCTTGAGATGAAGTCAGACCTTGTCCATCAGGAGCATCTGCATGCAACATTTATCCCAAACGGCTCCACATTCCACCAATGTACGTCTGAAATCAAATTGAGTTGCGACTGCATAAAGCATGTTCTGGTAACTGCAGAAATTCATTGACAATACAAACTGTTGGCTGATGGATCAGGAAGTCAACTGATCATGTGTTGTTAAACAATGGGCAGTGTATCCTGTTTCTCTGGGCACTGACTAGGTTTGCCCATTGCGACCGTATCCGTAAGGAGATGCAGGCAACTGTTGAATGGAGGTGGTCTCCTGGTCTTCTCACTGATAGAAAGGAGATGAGGGGGGATTTCTTTAGTCAGAGGGTGGTGAATCTGTGGAATTCATTGCCACAGATGGCTGTGGAAGCCATGTGGGTGGATATTTTTTAAGGCAGAGATAGACAGATACTTGATTAATAAGGGCGTCAGTGGTTATGAGGAGAAGGCAGGAGAAAGGGGTTGAGAGGGAGGGATAGATCAGCCATGATTGAATGGCATAGACTTGATGGGCCGAATGGCCTAATTCTGCTCCTAGAACCTATGAGGACATAGAACAGTACAGCACAGAAACAGGCCATTCAGCCTATGATGCCCATGCCGAAAATAATACCAAGATAAATTAATCTCATGATGTCAAGACCTATTTTATCTGCCCACACGTGATCCAGATCCTCCCATTCCCTGCATATCCCTGGCCCTATCTAAAAGCCTTTTAAACACCATCATATCTGTCTCCACCTTCACACCTGGCAGCACATTCCAGGCACCCACCACCCCTTACGTAAACATTTCCACGCACCTCTCCATTAAACTGCCTCTTTCACCTGAAAGCTCCGCCCTCTAGTCTTTGATAGTTCCACTCTGGTGAAAAAGATTCTGATGCCACTCATTATTTTAATGGCGGCATCAGTGTGGGCGGCCCGGTGCGGGGCGGAGACGGTGCTCCGGTGGCTGAGGCGGCGTTCTGGTGGCAGCGACCTGAATCCGGGGCTTGGCCGCGGGCCAGTGGACGACATAGTCGGGAGCTCGCAGGGCACAGGCTGGTGCCTGTTTTCCGGAGCTCCCGTGGCAACAACTGCGTCCGCTGGACTGGAGGGCGGCAGCTTCGACCACCCCCGGGCCGCGGAGCTTGAACCGCGGGACTGACTTGCCATCGCCCGGTGGGGTATCGCCTCAGCGCAGAGGGAGAAGAGGAGGGAAGAGACAGTAACTCTAAGACTTTTGCCTCCATCACAGTGAGGAGGTGCTTGGTGAACTCACTGTGGTGGATGTTAATTTGTGTTTATTGTGTGTTGTTTATTATTACATGTATGGCTGCAGGCAACGACATTTCGTTCAGACCGAAAGGTCTGAATGACAAATAAAGGATTCAATTCAATTCAATTCAATTCAATTCAATTCAATTTATGTGATTCTATCAGCTTTCTCTAGTTTTCGTTAGGTATAACTCTTAGGGCTAATGGGATCAAGGGATACGGGGAGAAAGCAGGAATGGGGTACTGATTTTGGATGATCAGCCAAGATTCAAGAGAGTTTATTGTCATATGTCCCAGATAGGACAATTAAATTCTTGCTTTGCTTCAGCACAACAGAATATGGTAGGCATGAATACAGAACAGATCAGTGTGTCCATATACCATTAAATAAATATATACACACATGAATAATCATATATATATATACACACCATGATCATATTGAATGGCAGTGCTGGCTCAAAGGGCTGAATGGCCTACTCCTGCACCTATTTTTTATGTTTCTAAATTTCTAAGTTTCTATGTCTCCTCTCAGCCTCTGGTATTCCAAGAAAAAACAATATAAATTGTCCAATGTCTCCTTCCAGCGAATATCCTCTAATCCACGAAGCATTCTCATAAATCTCTCCTGTAACCTCTCCAAAGCCGCCACATCCTTCCTGTAATGGGTCAATCTGAACTGTATACTTGTTTATGCAAAATACTGCAGATGTTGGAAATCAGAAGTAGAAAATATTGCATTTGCTTGGCATCAAGGACAGAGAGATGAATGTTTCAGGGGATAAACTTTCCCATGAATGGCACTGTTGATTTCAATCAGATTAAGATCTTTGAACCCCTCACTGTTGCAAGATGGAATGTGAGGGGGCTGAGAATGCACGCCATTAATGCCATGGTGGGTTTTTTTAACTGTTTCTTAGCTGACGATGGAGGCATGCTTGCAACAAGAATAGTCGCCGAGTGTTCCGGATGGCATGTCAGTGGTTAATTGTGTTGTTGACCCTGGACTAGGGAGAGCAGCAGGGCAGCTTTTGTTTGGTATGAAGTTCAGTTATTTACATGAATTCTTTCGGAAGCAATAAATCTCAGACGACCTCTAGTGCTTTGAGTTTGTCCGGCATTGACGGTAGATGAAGCCTGAGGTTTTCATCTTGTTGTGTGTGGTTCACCTCTTGGCAGGTGGGTATTGAAGTTGCCACTGGTTACACCACAGCTCGGGCTGATTCCCATGAAATGTTCTGTGCCTCTGCGTAGGCGTATCTTCGTTCTGCCAAAACTTGTTCCACTCCTGCAGGAAATGTGATTAAGAATATTCATTCCCATTGTCTTCGAAGCCCATCCTTCAGGACTTGACAAAAAAAAGAAAGATGACTTTGGATTCTAGCAGCAGTTAGATTATGATTAACTCTTTCCACCAACCTCTGAGAAGGTAGTGTTTACTCAGTGAGATGGAATGACTAGAATCTCGAAATTCCCATCCCTGGGACGTGGACCCCCCAGAGCTGACATTATATTTGGCACAATCTCTGGAGAAAAGAAATCGGTGACGTTTCGAGTCGAGACCCTTCTTCAGACTCGGAAGAAAAGGAATAGGTGACGTTTTGGGACAAGACCCTTCTTCACAGTGTGATGAAGGGTCTCGACCCGAAACGTCACCTATTCCTTTTCTCCAGAGATGCTGCCTGACCCGCTGAGTTACTCCAGCTTTTTTTGTCTATCTTCGCTTTAAACAAACATTTGCAGTTCCTTCCTACACATTATTTTTGGTACGTTGTCAACTGTGTCCTCTCTCTTCTACATTCAGGTGCAGATGGTTCACTGATTCACTGTCAAACATGAGCACAAAGTACTCTCCAGTGTCCTCCTTGCGCCCTGCATTCCTTATGTGTGCTTGGCAAGGATGTCTTGCAATTCAAAATATATTGGCTGCGCTCTCTCTTTCAATAATTTTAGTTTAGATTAGATCTTATTAGACCCTCTTGCTGCAAGTGCTGGCACGTCGAGGGTTGATGTTGGCGCTCCTTGATTGTTGACACTTGAGGCATCAGTGCATCTCAAAGCAAAATGCTGCAGCTGCTGGAAAGCTGAAACAAACAAAGGACTTGCTGGGAATTATCAGCAGGTCTGGGCAGTACCTGAGACGATAGAAACAGAGTTAACATTTCACGTTGATGGTCTCTTCTTCAAAGTGGGACGCTAAGAAAGTAGCAGAACGTGCTTTAAGTAGCAGAGAGGGGGAGGAATGGAGTTCCTCACACAGGGAGTTTCTCCGATAGTTGGAGACCATGATTATCTACTTGACGCCATTGCCATCGTTACCCTCTAGGAGAGGTTGATGAAAGCTTAGTAATTGTAACGGGAGCAGTGTAAATGGAGGCTGCTGAATGAGCAAAGTGAACAGAGGAGAATGGTCCGATGGAGCAGCACAGTGGCACAGCGGTAGAGCTGCTCTCACAATGCTGGAGTCTCTGGTTCGACCCTGACCTCAGGTGCTGTTTGTACCTTCTCCCTGTGACTGTGTGGGTTTTCTCTGGGTGCTCTGGGTTCCTCCTACATTTCAAACATGTGCAAGTTTGCTGGTTAATTGGTCCCCTGTAAATTGCCGCTAGTGTGTAGGACATGGAACTAGTGTGAACGGGTGATCGTTGGTTGGCACGGACTTGGTGGGCTGAAGGGCCTGTTTCCATGCTGTATCTCTGACCGGAACAGAACTGAACAGTGCTGCAACCGTGAGATGCTGCACATAGCAGCTTTTGGAAATCTGAAATAAACGGAAATTCTAAAAATATTCACCAGATCAGCCGGCACCGGCAGAAAGAGGAACAAGATGAACAATTGTGACCGTTACAGACGAATGATTTGTCAAAATTGTTTTTCAAGGGTTGAAATGTCAAAGACTAGGGAGCATAGCTTTAAGGTGGGAGGGAAAAGTTTAAAGGAGATGCGTGGGGCAAGTTTTTTTACACAGAGGGTGGTGATGCCTGGAACACGCTGCCAGGTGTGGTGGTTGAGGCAGATAATGCCTTATCCATCCTGAAGCCATGGTCTCCAGTAAGAAAGTGCCAATTCGGGACCTCCAAACCACAGAGTGTGTTTGACCGTCCCAACGTCGGAGTTTTGATCATCCCAACGAGAGGGCCTGTACATCGGGCCGTCCGTAGCGGCGACTACAGAGGGTTTATGGCCCCGACCACAGGTGAACAAAAGAGGAGGACTGGCTGAACTTTGTTGCCTTCCGCCACAGTGAAGAATGGTGTGGTGGATGTTTGTGTTAAATCTTATTGGGTATTGTGTGTTCTTTTTATGTGTATCGCTGCTGGCAAATTCATTTCACTGCACCTTCAGGTGCATGTGACGAATAAAATTGACTTTGACTTTGATAATATGGTGGCGGTTGGGAGACCTCTAGATGGGCACGGAATGGAGGGATGTGTATGATATGCAGGTAGAGGCGATTAGTTTATCTTGGCATCATGTTCGGCACAGTTTGTTGGCCGAGGAATCTGTCCTTGCCCTGTGCTGTTCTATGTTCTGCGCTGTATTGAAGACGTGGGGATGGGATGGATGAGCTGCTTCAAATACGATCCTTATTCTTTGACTGAGGTCGTGACTCCAACAACAGAAGTGTCTCCTATTTGGACCCGAGTGTTATCAGGACTCCCCAATATCATATAAAATGACACAAAATGCTGGAGTAACTTGGCTGGTCAGGCAGCATCTCTGGAAAAGATGGATAGTTGATGTTGACAAAGAAATGCTGTCTCGGTTTCAAGGTCTGTCACTCTTGCATCACCTCCTGCAACTTGGCTCCTTGGTCAGAGTTTTAACCAAGGGTGTGATGGAAGTGGAGTCAAGTTGGAGTCTTGGCAGAATCCAGAGGGGCTTCAGCCTCCATCAGTTGACTGGTGATTGAGAGCACCGGGTGTAGTTTAGGAGAAGGTAAATACCGAGAATGAGATGCCATGTTGTCTCATACCAAATGAGTTGGTTTGAAATTCCAGCATTACCTGTCTTTGGCACTGATGTTGAGCCACGTTCATCTGTGCCAAATGGCAATCTGTGTTTGGCATGTTGAGCTACAGTGGTGTTTGATTCTAATGTGATGCCAGCTTTGCTGCTTCAAGGGAGTGGATATGAAAGTGGGATAACATAGAACTAAACTAAGCTGGTGTGAATGGGTGATCAATGCTCAGTGTGGGTTGAAGGGTCTGCTTCCAAGCTGTTTTACTAAACTAAACTGGTGGGAACAGGTGATCAATGATTGCATGAACTCATTGTCTGATGGGCCTGTTTTCATCGAAGATAGACACAAAATGCTGGAGTATCTCAGCAGCAAGGGCAGCATCTCTGGAGAGAAGGAATGGGTTTCCATGGCGTATCATTAAACTAAACAAAGTCCAAAACTATGATGGCTGTAATTTTCTCATTGAGTGAGATGGGACGTAACTTGTCATTACTTCTCTTGTCACATTCAAGTATTTCCTCAAAGACACTTCGCAGATCATTAACCTGTTGTTGCATAACTCTTGTCTTAATCCATAACTTCATGATAATGTAAAAGAGAGTTAATGTGTAATGGGCTAGTTAACCCTTTTAATCTTTAATTAGCCTTTCACCCTTTTATTGACTTGCCCAAAATAGAATATTGGGGCCATTTTAACAACTTGTAAAGTTGTAAGTTGTAAAGGAGTAAGTGTGGTCGGCAGGGACATTGTAATGTATGTTTCTTGAATATTGTTTGGTTTAGAGATACAGCACGGAAACAGGCCCTTCAGACCTCCCGAGTCCTCACCGACCAACAATCCCCAAACACTAACATTATTCTACACACTGGGGACAATTTATACCCTCTGACCAAAGTTAATTAACCTACAAACCTGCACGTCTTTGGAGTGTGAAAGGAAACTGGAGCAACCTGGAAAATCCCTTGCGGTCACAGGGAGAACGTACAAACTCCGCACAGACAGCACCCAAAGTCAGGATCAAACCCGGGTCTCTGACGCTGTAAGGCAGCAACTCTACCACTGCGCCACCGTGCCGTGCAAATTGTCTTTTGTAAAATTTATTGCAACAGTCCGTTTGTGATCTGAAATCTGACTTTAATTTGGAGACTTTTACTCGTGTCGTTTTGCTGTTTAATGGCTCGGAAAGAGTTAATTGGCAGGTTTAACTCCACAGATCACGAAGTCGGGCTCATTACTCAGAGTTTCTGCCAAATTGTTTTCTTCTCTTGTGGAGAGCTTGGACTATGAAGGGCAGGAAACATGCAGAAGTTGCCTGTCGTTCCTGTCCTTTAGATACCCTTGATGCTTGAAAGCTAAAGCATACATAAAGTTAGCTCTTGGGAAAACCAGTCGCTCCAGCTTTTGGTTTCAGGAAGTGAAAACCAAGTGAAGCAGAGATGTAGTGAGAGTGCAAACCGCACCAGGGAATAAGACAATCCTGCAGCAAGAACTCAGTGGGGTGGGCAGCACTGGAGGGTGGAGGTGGGGGCAGGGAGAGGGGTGGGGGAAGGAATGCTCAACGTCTCGGGACGAAGCCTAACATCAGGATAATTTTTTCCACACCCTCCCCCCATAGATGCTGAAGTCTGCTGACTTCCTCCAGTATGTTGTTTATGGCCCCAGATCTGTTGTGACTCCATGTAATGTAAGTGAAGCGAGACTGATAGATAGACCAGAGGAATTGTATGATGATTGTGCCCTGAAATAATGTTTGGAAAGGGATGGTTCTGACATTCATTTTACATTTAATTAACAAGATATGTTTGTCAATGGCTTGAGAACATTTATTGCCCATCTCTATTTGATGTGGAGAAAGTGGTGATGAGCCTTTTCAAACAGCGTTTACATCCGTGCTAAATGTATTCAGTAGGTTCCGAATTGTACAATTGCTGCCTATCAAGTGACCTTAACTCCTAATCGCAACATGCTGAGCTGTTAATACTGAGCAAAATGACAATCCATTGTGAATGGAACCAGAGGTCTGGACACACAGCCAGTACATGCTGCTTTGTACAATTGACTAAATACAAGGAAAGAGGGTTGTTTAGTTTAGTTTAGAGATACAGCACGGAAACAGGCCATTCGGCCCACCGGGTCCCTGCCGGCCAGCTAGGGACAATTTTAAAAAACATTTACCAAACCAATTAACCTACAAACCTGAACGTCCTTGGAATGTGGGAGGAAACCGAAGATCTCGGAGAAAACCAATGCAGGTCGCGGGGAGAACGTACAAACTCCGTACAGGCAGCACCCGTAATTGGGATCAAACCCGGGTCTCCGGCGCTGCATTCGCTGTAAGCCAGCAACTTTACCGTTGCACCACCGTGACTGTGAGGAAGGACAGCGAGAGATCAAAGTAAATGTGTAGGAAGGAACTGCAGATGCTGGTTTAAATTGAAGATAGACGCAAAAATGCTGAAGTAACTCAGTGGGTCAGGCAGCATTTCTGAAGAAAAGGGATAGGTGACATTTCGGATCTGAAGAAGGGTCTCGACCTGAAACATCACCTATTCCTTTTCTCCAGAGACGCTGCCTGACCTACTGAATTACTCCAGCTTTCTGTGCTTATCTTCAGATCAGAGTAAATGTTGGGGTATGTTGAGTAATTTGCCAAAATTAATTCAAGCTGGGTAAAGAGGAATTGGAACAAATATCAGTGACGGAACATTGGTCAGAGCCAGGAGCACTAGGTCTGGCTCGGATTGTGAGAGTCATCAGATTGTTGGCTCCAGCCCACTTACCCTGAAAATCTCTTTCCTCTTCCCCCATCAACGTCCCAACAAAATACACTCCCTTGGTCCCTCTTTTGGTCATTCATACTCGACTCTTCTCTGTTTTTAAATCCTAGGTAGAATCAGCACACAATTTTTTTCAACAGATTCCAAAACCACACTCGGAATTTAGACCAAAACTCTGCCACGTGGGCAGAATCCACAGTGGCGCAGTGGTAGAGCTGCTGCCTTACAGCGTCAGAGACCCGGCCACGGATCCTGACCACGGGTGCTGTCTGTGTGGAATTTGCACGTTCTCCCTTGACCTGCATGTGTTTGTTCCGGGTGCTCCCCGTTTCCTCCCGCATCCCAACGATGTGCAGGTGTGTCGGTGAATTTGCTTCGGTAAATTGTTCGGTAAAGTGTGTAGGATAGAACTAGTGTGGACGGGTAATCGCTGGTCAGCATGGACTCAGAGGGCTGAAGGGCCTGTTTCCACGCTGTATCTGTAAAACAAAAACTAAACCAACAGCCACTCATTGTTAGAGCCAATCTGCCCCGTTTCTTTAGCTAACAGAGCTTATTCAAAGAATCACTGTACCAGCCAGCACTCCGGTGCTGTAATGACATTGTTCTGGGACCACATGCTTCCCATGGCAACATGGCCTTTGATTATAGGACTGATCATTACTTCATTGGCTTGCATTATTGGACATTGCCTCAAAATAATCCGTCAATCTTTAGGACAGGAGGTCATAGCTTCAGAATTAAAGGGCGCTCCTTTAGAAAGGAGATGAGGAGGAACTTCTTTAGTCAGAGGGTAGTTAATCTGTGGAACTCATTGCCGCAGAGGGTTGTGTCAGTAGATATTTTTAAGGCAAAGATAAACAAATACTTGATTAGAACGGGCATCAAGGGTTAAGGGGAGAAGGCAGGAAAATGGGATTAGGAGGCAGGGGTCAGCCAAGATTGAATGCTGGAGTAGATCCGATGGGCCGAATGGCCTCATTCTACTCTAACTTGTGAATATTGACCATGCCTTCCGGCCCATGCATGGTGATTGTATGAACATAAGTTGTAGAAAAAGGGTGTCTTCATTCTGGATACTGCCAGTCATTCTCTCCCTTCTACTAATGCATGTACAGCCAGTGTTTTTGTTGGCATTGGTGTCGGTACAAAGATGCCCAGCTGTATGTTGTTGGATCTCTTGGGCTCTCCTTGCTGTTCTCTTGTCCAACTGCAGGAACTGTGGAGCCATCGCTCCACAGGCCAGGGATGAATGCACACTGTGCCAGTGATGAATGGGAGGAAGGATTTGGACCTAGTTTGCTTTGATTCAGACCAAACCTCGTGGGGTTAATGCTAGAGGAATGAGGCGTCCTGCTAGGACACAGTCTTTGAAGAGTTAAAAACCTGAGTGTCAATTTGCCGAGCACCATGTTAGACTTTGCCTTTATATTACTCGTTTACAATCGTGGAAGTTCTTAGATCTTTTTCTCGAAGTGACAGGGTCCAAGTGGAAGTGATGAAGACCAAGTGTCAGGTTTTGAGCACATTTTTTGGGGGAGGGGGGAGGGGAGGAAAGCCAATAAAATAATGATGTATCAATTCAGTAATTTGGGATGGACAACAACTTGGATAAAGTGGGAGGATGACAAGGAGCAGGAACACAGGGGGCAGTGTTAGCTCTGACTGGAACTCATCCAGAAGGGGAGGGAGCATTAAAGTACAGACCTGGGGAATGAAAATAAACAGAGAAACAGTGAATGGCGAAAAAGAAAACACTCAAGTGATTCAGAGTCTGAAAACTGATCACAGCCTGAGTCACCTCCTGGTGGGTTGAAAGGTTTCTCCAGAACAACATTGCAAACATCTGGTGGAGAATTGTAGGGGCCAGCTAGGGGTCTGCATGTGTCCAGGCCTTTCATCAAACAGTTCCCAGCGGCACATGGCACCACTTGCTGGGGGACTGCGGCAGTGTTTACAGCCCAAAGCAGGCAGCACTCTTCTCCATTTTCATTGTGTGTGTGTGTGCGTGGTTTAGTTTGATGTATTATTGTCACATGTACCAAGGTACATTCAAAAGCTTTTATTTGCATGCTATCCAGTCAAAGAAAAGACTATACATGATTATAAAAAATTGAATTGAATTGAATTTATTTGTCATTCAGACCTTTTGGTCTGAACGAAATGTTGTTGCCATGCAGTGATACATATAATATAAAAGACAAAAACACACAATAAACACAAATTTAACATCCACCCCAGTGAGTTCACCAGGCACCTCCTCACTGTGATGGAAGGCAAAAGTCTTAAGTCTTTGTCTCTTCCCTCCTTGTTCTCCCAAAAAAGACTTGGGTGGAGCAGTTCCCAAACCAGGCGGTGAACCGTGATGCATCCCAATAAAGTGCTTGCTATGAAACATCTGCAGAAGTTGGTGATGGCTGTTGGGGACATGCCGAACGTCATCATTGTGGTCTGTATGTCAGGAAGTCGAGGATCCAGTTGCAGACTCCCGGGTTCCACAAGTTTGGCGATGGGCTTGGTTGGGATAATGGTATTAAAAGCAGAGTTCCAGCCTATGAATATTAGTATGATGTAGGTGTCCTTCTTATCCAGGTGTTCCAGGGATGATTGTGTGGCCAGTGAGATGGCATCAGTCGTAGACCTGTTGTGGTGGTTAGGTCACAGTTGCTTGGAAGGCTGGATTTAATGTGTGGCATAAGCTGCCTTTCAAAGCACCATGACGGTGGATGTCAAGGTCACTGGGCGGTAGTCATGAAGGCTTGGGATCTTGCTTTTCTTTGGCACTGGGATGATACTGGAATTCATGAAGCAGGTGGGCATCTCAGAACGGAGTAGGGAGAGATTAAAGATGTCCATGAACACTCCTGCTAGTTGGTCCACACAGTTCCAAAGGACGGGGCCAGGGACTCCATCCGGGCCAGTTGGTTTCCATGGGTTCAGCCTCAAGAAAACCGATCTAACTTCTGCAACAGTGACCCTGGGAAAAGGCAGACTCGAGTCTGACAGGATGGATGTCTTCTGCTTAAAGCGAGCTTTGAAAGTGTTAAATTCATTAGGGAGGGTCTCACTATTATCAGTAATAATAATAATAATAATAATAATAATAATAATAATAATAATAATAATAATAATAATAATAAAAAAATTTATTTTTGGGTGCCTTTCAGAAATCTCAAGGACACCTTACAGAGATTAACAAGAATAATAAAACATATAATCGGAATAAAATAAATAATAAAGACATCACCAAAACACAAATTAAAAACAGAATTCAATCCAAAGACAAAAAAAATCAAAAACACAATGTGAAGAGAGAGCAGCGGCAGCTAAAGCGCGCCAGCGTCCACTCTCCCTTCCGACAGCCATCTTGGACACAGACTAACATGTTTACTTACATACAAAAAAAAAATCATCCCCCACAATGGTTACCACTGTGGGGGAAGGCACAATGTCCAGTCCCCATCCCCAGTTCACCCAAAGTCAGGCCTATTTGAGGCCACCGCTATTGCCTCTACGGAGGCCCGATGTTCCTGGCCGTTCTGGCCGGGTGATGTTGCCCCGGCGTCGGGAGAGTCCTCTCAGCGGCTGGGCCACCTGGAACGGCCGCTTCCTGACTGGAGACCGCGGCTTCCGAAGCCGACAAGGCCGCGCCGGTTTGGAGCTCCCAGGCTCCCGATGTTAGAGTCGGCACCGCCCGCTCCGCAGATCCGCAGCCCGGAGGTGTTGATCTCGGCGGTCACAGCTCACCGGAGCTCCAGCGCGTCGATCCAGCGCGGCGACCCAGGCAAGGCATCGCCCGCTCCGCGATAGCGCCCCAGCACTGTGCCGCCACCGAAGCCGAGGTGCTGGGCGGTCCCCGCCAGGAAACGGCGCTCCACCCCCGCTGGTAGGCCACGAGGACGGGTCGACGGGGCAGCCCGGAGAAAAAGCTGCCTAACCAACCAGGTAGGGACCTAGAAGTATAATTACCTCCTTCCCTCCACATTAAAAAGTCCTTTCTCCAACAGACAAAGGACAGGACTTACTAAAACTCCAAAGAAAAGTGAGGTAAACGGATGGCTGCTGGTTAGCAGCCGTTCCCCAAGATGGCTCCTCCCACTATTGCTGTCTGACTCCGCTTTGTAGCCAGTTATAGCCTTCGGGCCTTGCCACAGTTGCCGGGTGTCTGAGTGATTATACTGGCTCTCAAGTCTGGCCTGGTATTGTCTCTTGCCATTCCTCATGGCTATTCTTCTCCCCTGCCCACAGTCTCCATCCAATCTTTTCCCTTTTACCAGATCGCAATCAACACTGCCCACTGAGTTGGCACCTGCGTACATATAGAACAATGTAGACTTTAGCAATACAGTGTGGAAACAGGCCCTCAAGCCCACCGTCCACACAGACCAGCAATCCCCGTACACTAGCACTATTCTCCACATTAGAGACAATTTACAATTTACAGAAGCCAATTAATCTACCACCTGCACGTCTTTGAAGTGTGGGAGGAAGCCGGAGCACCCAGAGAAAATCCACGCAGTCACAGGGAGAATTTACAAAGGTACAAACTCCATGTTGACAGCACCCATAGTCAGGATCAGCAAAGCTAGATTGACTGCCCTCTATGTCACGAGGCCTCTCCACTCTCTGCCTCAACCCTCTCCTGTGGTCTTCCTATCATCGTGCTCGGCACGAGTTCTCAAAGCATAAAACTGTTCGCTCAGCAATCAGAAACTAGTGATTCAATGTGAAAAAGATCAGCCCAGGTGAAAGAGCCAATACTGAAACATCTAGATTGAGTTCATTTTGTTCTTGAAGCTGAATCTTTTGGTTTGTATGAACAAGGAAGCTGCATCATTGCCAAAGCCCCCAGTCAGCTTGGGAAGAGATGACTACTTTATCCATCTAATCAGGTCGGCATTGGCCTCTGATACCCGATGACCATCAATGTGCCCTGAAGTGAACAGACAGCCAGTTGTATCACCTGCACCTTCTCAAGGAAATTGGTTGATTCAATGTGATCTTGCTAACATTTCCACACCTTCAAAGCATCCCCATTCATTTAATGGTTGGGGCATTTAACATAAGAGTCGGAAGGTCATGTTACAGCTTCATTGGACTTTGGTTAGGCCACATTTGGAGTATTTCGTGCAGTTCTGCTCACCTTATTACAGTAAGGATGTGTAGGTTTTGTTTAGTTTAGTTGAGTCATGTGTACAGTGAAAGGCTTTTTTGTTGCATGCTCTCCAGTCAGCGGAAAGACTATACATTAATATAATCAAACCATCCACAGTGTACAGAAACAGGATAAAGGGAATAACGTTTAGTGTAACTGAAAGAGCACAGAGGAGGTTTACTGGAATGATGCCTTGGATTTGGGGGCATTAGCTACAGGGTGAGGTTGGACCAGACTTGGATTGTTTTCTCTGGAATGCCAGAAGTTGTGGGGAGACGTGATAGAAGTATATAAAATTCCGAGAAGCGTAGACATGGTAGAGAGTCAGAACTTTTTTTTCCCAGAATGGAAAAAATCAAATGCTTGAAGGCATAGTTTTATGGTGAGAAAGGCAGCATTGAAAGGTGATGTGCAGGGTCAGTTTTTTTTACACAGAGGGTGGTGAGTGCCTGGAATGCACTGCTGGGGGCGGTGGTTAGGCAGATATGATGGTACCATTTAAGAGACTTTGGATAAGCATATGGATCTGAAGGGAATGTTGGGATATGGATTATGTGCAAGCAGTTAACAATTTGCCTTGGCCTGATGTTTGGCACAGACATTGTGGGCTGAAGGGTCTGCCTGTTCTGTTATATGTTATGTGTTTAATGCTTTTTACCTCTTAAGGACTGAGTCCTTTGCATCCAAAGAGAGTGCAGAATAATCAGCTATAAATAACAAAGAGCTGAATTACCAGTTAATATCTTTCAGATGGTGTAGGTTAATAATTGGCCCACTGATTTGTAGTGCCATGGGGTGTCTGAGAGGGTGGAAGAATCCCAGGGTTAACGTCACATTTGAACAATGATGGTCCTTCAGAACTATAATGAAAAGTCATCTTGGAGTTTTATCTTTCTGCCTGGTCTTGGATTTGAACTTGTGATCATTTTTTTTCCATAAATGTTATTTGCTGTGCTAAATCTAATACCAGACATTGGTTAGTGTGACTGCATCACATGCAGTGCCTGTCACGTACATTTTCTCTAATAATCAAAAATTATAATTATCAGATCTGATTTTCTAATTTGCCGGATAGAAATTAGTTTTGTTTTGAGGTACAGCATAGAAACACGCCCTTCAATCCACCGATTCCACGGCGCCCAGCAATTACCCATACATTAATTTTATCCTACACACTAGGGACGATTTGTAGAAGCCAATTAACTTACAAACCTGCACGTCTTTGGAATGTGGGAGGAAACCGGAGCACCCAGAGAAAACCCACGTGGTCACAGGAAGAATGTACAAACTCCGTACAGACAGCACCCATAGTCGTGACCGAACATGGATCCCTGGCGCTGTAAGGCAGCAGCTCTGCCGCTGCAGAATATACAGCAATATATTTGTAAACCACTGCTCTGTCATTCAGCACAAATCTTTCCACCCTGTCGCAGGGTGTTGGTCATATCACCGTTTCCATTTTAATCTGTTTGAAATGCAAACCGTGGAGCAGCACTGAGTCCCTGCAGCGCTGAGTTACTGCAGTGGCTTAGACGGGTTCTCTGCTTTCTGCTCCTGGTAAGTTCCACAGGGACTTTTCCTAATTGGACTTCGTTCAACTTCAGACTTGTATTTGCTTATCAACAGGAAGTGGATTATTTTATCCCTTCATGTATCTGAAACATACGATAAGGGACAGGGAGAGATTGTAAAATGTGACACATAATCTGAGCCGGAGACTGATCAAAGGCTACTTTCTCAGAAGTTTTTTTGTTTGGAAACACAGCCTTTCCTGTGTTGGGTTGCAAATCTACAACTTTCTAATGAGCTGCCCTGAGGGTTGACATTAGTTGCATTTTAATCTTTTAATGGATCCGATTGTTAGGACGAGGGTGGGGAAGGCTAATGGGGTGGGGGGGGGGGGAGGGGGGGGAGAGGGGGATGGAGAGAGAGGGGGTGGAGGGAGAGTGGTTATTGAGATGGAGTTATGAGAATGAACTCCTTTGCTGGGAAGGTCTCCACCAAAGATCCTACAGCGAGCAAGATAGACCACTCGACGAAAAAGACGTACTACGGTCATGGGCAGATCCATGGGTAATTTTCGGCCCCATTTCCGTAACCGGCTTCCGTCTCCGCACCAAAGATACCATAGCGGAGCTAGTGCGGAGATGGAAGCCGATTTCGGAAACATCCTCGTAAAAATAAAAGTTATTTGGTAAAAATCTTCTCCTCGTTTTCAGAATTATAATTTATTAACACGTTGAATACACTGCGAGTCGGGTCGGGTCGGGTCGGGTTACTGAAATGGATGAGAAAAAGTTCCACATTCTGTTCCGTTGCGTACTACACATTGCATTTAGAAGGAGTGATCTATCTTGCTCCACTATAGGATCTTTGGTCTCCACAACATTGGTCTGATCAATGTTCCAATGGTTATATTTAGCCAGCTGACCTGTTCCACGGTGTCAGTGGGAGAACTGTTGTACATCAAATGAATTCTCTCCATTGGTTTAGTTTACTTTAGAGATACAGCGTGTAAATGGCCCTTCGGCCCACAGAGTCCGTGCAAACCTGTACGTCTTTGGAGTGTGGGAAGAAACCGGAGCTCCCGGGGGAAACCCACGCAGCTCACGTGCAAACTCCGTACAGACAGCACCCGTAGTCACAATCGAACCCAGGTCTATGTAAGGCACCACCGTGCCACACATTGGTGAAACATAAGATAAAACAGAAAATACTGGAAGCACATAGTTGGTCAGGCAGCAGCTGTGGAAAGAGAAACAGAGTTATCATTTCAGGTTGAAAACCCTTCACTCTGAAAAATCAACTCTTGAGGAGAAATTCATTTATTCACACAGTAATGAATCCCTGCAATTCATTTTCACTCCTGACTGTGAAGGCCATGTCATTGGGTATTTGTAATGCAGAGATTGATAGGTTTTTGATTATGAAGAATGCCAAAAGTTACAGGAAGAAGCCTGAAGAATTTGGTTGCGAGGAAAATATAGATCAGCCATGATTGAATGGCAGAGTACCCTCGATGGGCCGATTGGTCTAATTCTGCTCCTATGTCTGATGGTCTCTTGGTCTAACTCTGTCTCTCATGCTATGATAGGTAAGCAGATTGTTCGTCAGACTGAAGAAGGGTCTCCACCCGAAACGTCACCCATTCCTTCTCTCCAGAGATGCTGCCTGTCCCGCTGAGTTACTCCAGCATTTTGTGTCTATCTTTGTTTTAAACCAGCACCTGCAGTTCCTTCCTACACTGTATGTTCTCCCCTGTACACTTGTACAAGACTTTGTAGCGTTCTGATTTTCATTTATTGTTAGAAGTTGAGATGGTGTAAATTAATGTCGGGAATGGGTGGCAGGGAAGTGGTGAGAGGAGTTGGATATGGAAGTAATTCCTCTGCAATGAGAGGCCGTAATAGCATCTTGAGTTTGTGGAGATCTGGCGCCATCATGTGGGCAAACATTGTAGTTCTCACAGGTGATATTGTGGGCCTGAAGCACAAAGTGCCACTGGAGGAGGGGTGGGGATAGGGCACCAAAGGAAAGGGGTGGGATAGGATGGAGAAGAACTGAGAGAGCAGGCAGTGATCCTGTCCCTAAAGGTTATGAAAGGTACAATCTGAAAGGACTCCTGCAGTCATATTTGTTTCCTGAAAAACCTTTATTGGGGGATCTGCACCAGAATTTCTAAATTAAATATTTTCCAATGGGGTACACTACTGGCTTCACTACACTGTAGCAGGTCCAGAAGCAGAAGGGTGCAGAAGATCTGCTTACCTCCATACCATACGTCCCAATACAGGGACAGTTGTTCCCAGCTGTTATCAGGCAACTGAACAGTTCGCTCACCAACTAGAAAGCGGTCCTGACCTCCCATCTACTTCAGTAGAGACCTTCGAGCTATCTTTAATCAGACTTTACTGGCCTTTATCTTGCACAAAACATGATACCTTTATCCTGCATCTGTGCACTGTGGACGGCTTGATTGTAGTCATGTGTAGTCTTTTCGCCGACTGGATAGTGCGCAAGTAAAAAAACCTTTCACTGTACCTCGGTAAACGTGACAATAATAAACAAAACTGAACTGATTATCACATGGGCTCTTGGAGGGCATCTACCACACACGGTGCCTCAGTGTGTGTTTTTAACTTTTATGTTCCTTTTTAACTTATTTCTAAGTTCTAACTCCCTAGTACTAACAAAGTATGACAGGGAAACCCTCTTAAATCTAAACTCCAGGGCAAACGGAGACTTTTTAAACTCTGTACTTACTGATCCAGCGTGGCCAGCAGAGATCAGCAGAAGCTGCTGCAACAACAATGGGAGCTCGGCTGCAAGGAAAACCCGGAGAAAACATCGAGGGAAGCAGGTGGGGATTCGGAATAGGCTGAAAGCCCAAGCCTTTCGTCCACCTCTGCCCAGCATTCTTCTGGCGAATGTCCAGTCCCTGGAAAACAAGCTGAATGACCTCAGGGCGAGGGTCAGATTCCAGCGGGACATAAGGGACTGCAACATCCTCTGCCTGACTGAAACATGGCTGACCTCACTGAATCCGGATCAGGTAATCTGCCCAACCGAGTCCTTCACTGTCCGCCGTCTGACAGAACAGAAGCATCTGGGAAATCCAAGGGTGGAGGAGTCTGCTTCATGACCAATAACAACTGGTGCAACCCTGGAAATATCAAGATGCTTTCCCGTTCCTGCTCGCCGGACCTGGAGCACCTGACGATCTCATGCTGCCCATTCTACCTTCCCCGGGAGTTCGGCTCAGTGATCGTCACAGCCGTCTACATTCCACCGCAGGCAGACACCGACGTGGCACTATCGGCCCTACACGATGTGCTATGTCGACATCAAAACAAGTACCCGGATGCGGCTATGGTGGTGGCGGGAGATTTTAATAAATCAAATCTCAAGAAGGTCATGCCGAACTTCTACCAACACATCACGTGTGCCACCAGGGGGGAGAGAACTTTGGACCACTGCTACACACCGTTCAGGAAAGGCTACAAGGCCGTTTCACTCCCTCCCCTAGGAAAATCTGACCACGCTGCCATTTCCCTGTTGCCGGAGTATAAACAGAGGATAGTTCGGGAAGCGGTAGAGACGAGGGACGTAAAGCGGTGGTCCGACCAGTCAGAGGCCATGATGCAAGATGCACTGAGTGATGTCGACTGGAATATGTTCGAAGCAAGTTCCAGTGACGTCAGTGAGTTCGCGGAAGCAGTCACGGACTTCATCACAACAGTAACCGACAACATCGTCCCCACGGTAAGGGTAAGCACCTTTCCGAACCAAAAACCCTGGGTAGACAGGTCTGTTCGTGTGGCCCTGAATGCTCGCACCGCTGCCTACAACTCGGGCCTGGCATCAGGAAACATGGACGTCTACAAGGCAGAGCCCTACCGACTGCGAAGGGCGGTGAAGGACGCAAAGAGAAGGTACAGAGACAAGATGGAGTTACAGATGGAGCAGCAGGACACCAGAAGCCTGTGGCAGGGGCTACGGATTGTAACCAACTACCGGAGCACCCCTCCCTCATCCGCAAGTGCCGGCACCTCCCTAGCTGATGACCTGAACTCCTTTTACGCTCGTTTCGAGAGGGGCAACACCACTCCAGGTCTGCCGACTATCGACAATATCGCCAGCGGGCTGGCTACCGAAGCTGAAGGGAGTCATGAAATGCTTTGAGAGGCTGGTGAAGAAACACATCTGCGCCTTCCTCCCTCGGAACATGGAACCGTTGCAGTTCGCATACCGTCCGAACAGATCCATGGACGATGCGGTCTCCCAGGTCTTGCACACCGCTCTCTCCCATCTGGACAGCCAGAAGGGGGGCTACGTGAGGATGCTGTTCATAGACTACAGTTCAGCCTTCAACACGATAGTCCCCACCAGACTGGCCGGGAAGCTAATGGAATTGCGGCTCAACACCTCCCTGTGTGCCTGGGTCCTGGACTTTCTCACCGCCAGGCCCCAGGTAGTCAAGATGGGAGGGAATACATCGAAGTCCCTCACGCTGAGCACAGGATCGCCCCAGGGTTGCGTCCTCAGCCCCCTATTGTACTCCCTGTACACACATGACTGTGTGGCTAGGTTCAGCTCCAACTCAATAATTAAGTTTGCTGATGACACTGTGGTGGTGGGCCTGATCTCAGACAACGATGAGAAGGCCTACCGGGAGGAGGTGGCTGGTCTAGCACTCTGGTGCCAGGATAACAGCCTCCTCTTGAACATCAAAAAAACGAAGGAGCTGATCATGGACTTTAGGAGGGCACATCATCCGAGGACGTACACTCCATTGAGGATAAATGGGGATCCTGTGGATAGGGTGAACTGTTTTAAATATCTGGGAGTCCACATCTCCGAGGATATGACATGGGCATCACACGCCTCAGCACTCGTGAGTAAGGCAAGGCAGCGCCTTTACCACCTCAGGCAATTGAGGAAATTCAGAGTGTCTTTGAGGATCCTCCAGTGCTTCTACGCAGCGGCGGTGGAAAGCATCTTGTCCGGGAACATTACCATCTGGTTTGGGAATTGCTCTGCCAAGGACAAGAAGGCTCTGCAGAGAGTAGTGCGTTCGGCCGAATGCACTATGGGAACTTCACTTGCCCCCCTGCAGGAACTATACATCAGGAGGTGCAACTCCAGAGCCAACAATATCATGAGAGACCCCTTCCACCCCTGCAACGGATTGTTCCAGCTGCTACGGTCAGGCAAACGCCTCCGTTGCCATGCGGTGAGAACGGAGAGGTTGAGAAGGAGTTTCTTCCCAGAGGCCATTCGGACTGTAAACGCCTATCTCACCAGGGACTAACTCTACTGAATGTTTTTCCTTCCATTATTTATTATGTAAAAGAATATGTGTGTTATGATTGTGTTTATAGTTTGTTTGGTTGTTTGGTTGTTTGTCTTTTGCACAAAAGTCCGCGAGCATTGCCACTTTCATTTCACTGCACATCTCGTATGTGTATGTGACAAATAAACTTGACTTGACTTGACTTGACTTGAGGAATGCCGTCAGCATCCATAAAGACTCCTCACACCCTTGTAATGGACTGTTCGAACTACTTCCCTCCGGCAGACGTTATAAGGCCTTCTACGCCCGAACCTCCAGACTCAGGAACGACTTCATTCCCAGAGCTATAGCGGCTCTGAACCGGCCCTGCTGAGTGCCCCCCATCCCCCCTGGACTGTCTCCCTCGGATGGTCACGTCGCACAGACACATCTGCACTTTAGTCTGTTGAACTGTTTTGACTGTTTTACTGTTCTTTTTACAATCCATGTTCTCGGGATATCAATATCTAAATCCAAATTTTATTAGTTATTTATGTTATGACATCGGTTGGAAGCTGCATACCAAATCTCGTTGCGCTTATGTGCAATGACAATAAAATATATTATTATTATTATTATTATTATTACTGTTTGACACCTACGTTCTCACACAATGTTGGTCATTTTTTTACTCCTTTCTTCTCTTTGAAATAGGATGTGAAGATTATCCGTTCCTTGATCTTGGGCGAGATGGAACGCGGTCAAACACAGTTTCAGGGTCTGTGTTTCATCACCAGGCTTCATAAGAATGAAATTATTCCAAGTGACTCCATGGCAAAACTCCGACAGGTGAGATGTGGTCCCACACCCGGCCAGATGCCCCCTTTTACCCGGATCCCGTATCACCTGCCAGCTCTTACCCCACCCCTCCCCCTCAACTCTTTCCACTGGCTATCTCCCTCTACTCCATCAGTCCGAAAAACGGTCCCCACCCGAAACATTGTCGAACCATTTTTCTCAATGGATGCAGAGGGTAGTGCATATATATGGAATGAGCTGTCGGAGAAAGTAGTTGAGGTAGGTAGAATAATTTGGTTTAGTGTAGAGATTCAGTGTGGAAACAGGCCCTTCGGCCCACCAAGTCCACACCATCTAGAGATCCCCGTTCACTAGCACTATCTTACGCACAGGAATAATTTACAATTTTTACTGAAGCCAATTAACCTACAAACCTGTGTGGAGTTGGAGTGTGGGTGGAAACCGGAACACCCGTGGAAAACCCAGGCAGTCACAGGGAGATGGTACAAACTCCGTACAGACAGCACCCGTAGTCAGGATCGAATACAGATCTCTAGCTCCGTAAGGCCGCAACTCTACCACTGTGCCACGGTGCCACCCCACAGTGCATAGTACATTGGAGTGGCTGCATTGTAGACATATTGTAAATGCACAATAACAACATTTACAGGACGCTTAGACAAGTGCACAGATTGGAATGGTTAAGAGGGATATGGATCTAAAGCAGGCAAATAGGACTAACTTAGATGGGCAACCCTGGTCAACATGGATGTTGGATAGAAGGGCTTGTTTCTGTGCTGCTTGATTCTATGACTATGCTTCCTGACCAACTAAATTCCTCAAGCAGATTGTTTTTGAGATAGGAAGGCGTGTTGTTCCGATCACTGGGTGAGAGTGGAGGTGTTGGTGATGGGGTTGCTAATCAATGTTGATTTATTGATGAAAAAGTCAGAAACTGTTATACAACATGCGGCAGCAGGGTACTTGTGGGGGAAAAATAATCAGGTGGTCAAAGTATTTTAATGAAAGTAAAATCACAATGAATCAGTTTATTGGCATTCTTTAAATGAGTAATAGGCTGAGGATAAAGGGAAAATGGTGGAGATGCTAAAGGTGTTGACTTATTGGTATCAACTGGGTGTTGCTCCAAAGGTTATAGTGGAATATAAAATCTCATGGTAGAGCAATAAATAAAATGGATTTGGGTAGGAAATTGAGTATCTAGCAGAAACCAAAGAGAAACAAAGTTTGTCTTTGGCCGGGTGGCAAGATGCCAGGAACACACACTGCAGTAATTGGTGCTGAGGCCCCAACTTTATACAATTCATCAATTACTCGGACGAAGGCACCAAAGATAACGTCACTAAATTTGCTGATAACATGAGGTGGGTAGGAAAGTTGTGAAGAGGACATACGGGGACCACGAAGGGGATATACATCCTCCAAATAAATGCACAGAGATCCCGTAAATGGAGTGGAATATGGGAAATTGTAAAATTGTTCAATCATGCGGGGAAAAATAAAGGCAAATTGCCCCAAAGATGAGAGGATGCAGAGGGGTCTGAGAATCCTGGTATGTTAGTGCTGCAGTTAATTAACCAGAATATTAGTCTTTAGTCTTTGTGAAGGGAACTGAATACACCGATTGTCCGGCAACTCCAGACCACCATTAATCTGGACGAAATCATGAGATGGTTGTGGAAGGCCGATGCTCCTTCAGGCCCCTGGACTAAAATAATTAATTGTTTACTTCTTTGTCAATAGTTAATTATTTATTTGTTTCTGGCAATCCATGGGGTTTTAGAGACACGGAGGGGGAGGGGGGGGTATAATTAGTGGATCAGAGGTGTATTGTTGGATTATTATAACAAATTATTAAATATTACTTATAATAATTTGTTTATTATTACAACAAATGAATCCTTTGTTGGTCCGGCAAAATGGATAATCCGGCAAGGCTCTGGAACCAAGTGTGCAGTAAAATCGATGGTGTACCCGTACATAAGTAGAGAGGTTGGAGTTCAGCTGTATTAAGACCACGTCTGGACGAGTGTGTACTGTGTTGGCCTCCTAGTTTATGGAAGATAGTTTTTGAATGTTGTAAGGCAGATGTAGGTACATTCTCAGTGAATAACATGGTGAAAAATTACTGCGGGTAGCTGGGTGTGTGGTGTTGAGATGACAACAGTTCAGATGTGACTTCCTTGACTGGTGGAGCAAGCATCTGGGGCAGTCGATCTACTGCTCCTAACTCATACTTTCCAAAACGGGGCTATTCTCATTCTAGTCCCAATATAACTGGTTAGAACTAAATCTTGGTCTGGGCCCTTCAGCAGAAATCAATAGTAACCACTTTTAATATTGTCTTAATAACATTTTTAATAACATAATTGCTTTTAATAAATACTGTTTTAATGCTTTTAATAATGTTTAAGAAGCAATTAGACAGGTACATGGATAGGACAGGTTTAGAGGGATATGGGTCAAACGCAGGCAAGTGGGACTAGTGTAGATGGGACATGATGGTTGGTGTGGGCAAGTTGGGCCAAAGGGCCTGTTTCCACACTGGAAGACTCTACGACACTACTGTGAAGTCTGCTTGCAGACCTCTGACAAGTAGCTTCTTATTGAATGATTCCAATTCAAACAGTTCCTGAAACTTTGGCCTGTTTCCTTTATCATCGTTACTTTTTTGCATATCTTTCATTCATTTGTTCTATCTCTCTCTCTCTATATCACCATATATGTCTCTTGTTTCTCTTTCACCCTGACTCTCAGTCTGAAGAAGGGTCTCAAGACTTCACCTACAAACCTGCACATCGTTAAGAGTGTGAAAGGAAACTGGCGCACCCGGAGCAAACTCCACCCAGGGAGAACGTCCAAACTGCGTACAGTCAGCTCCTGAGACCAGGATCAAACCCGAGTCTCGGGCGCTGTAACACCCGCCCCAAGCCTCCATCTGTTTATGTTGTTGTTGAAATTCGACCTTTGCTCCATCTACTCCATCATCAGTACGGATCGCTTTCTCTTTCCCTGCAGAAGAACCCGAGAGCCGTGCGAGTGGCAGAGGAGCAGCGAGGCCTCGAGCACTTGTACATGGACGTGGCTGTGAATTACAGCAGGGCCAGCCAGCTCAGCATCCACGTACATAATGTGTGCGCCGAGGCCACTGACGGTATCTATGCAAGAGAGAGCGACGTGAAACACTGGATGAATTCAGGTTTGTGCAATTGATGCAAGAGGCAGGCAGGCATGTTGAATGCTTGCAGTGGGAGGCTGTTCAGTGTCTTGAGCCTGTTCCACCACACAAGTAGATTTTGGCTGATCAGTACCTTACCTCTTTGCAGTAACCTTTCACGGACAAAATCTACCGACCTCGGTTGTTTTTTAATTGTCCTCAATTTATCTTCCTCAACAGCTTTTTTTGTGGGGGAAAGTTCCAAAATCTATATCATGTTGTGTATCAGTTTGGTATTGTCCCAAACTCATTTTAATATTGTCCATGAGGTTCATATGGTAGAGGAGCAGAATGAGGCCATTTGGCCCATCAAGTCTACTCTGCCATTCAATCATGGCTGAGAAAGCAGGTACAGGATATTGAGTTGGATGATCAGCCATGATCATATTGAATGGCGGTGCAGGCTCGAAGGGCTGCCCCCCCCCCCCCCCTTCTCCAGTAATTTCCTCTAACCCATTTTCTCACATGTGACCATTAACACCCCCCCCCCCCGAATCTTCCTGCTGTCCATCTACAAAGCTCCAGAACTCATTGCATTACCCTTATTGAAGATGTGTCTGAAGAAGGGTCTTGACCCAAAAACGTCACCTATTCCTTTTCTCCAGAGATGCTGTGTGACCCGCTGAGTTACTCCAGCTTTTTGTGTCTATCTATGGGATTAGTACAGATGGGCACCCACTGGTTGGCATGGATGCAGGGGCTGAGTGGCCTGTTTCCACGCCCATATGACTCATGACCATTCCCAATGAGTCAGATGGCTCAGGTCTCAGTCCATTTAGAGAAAAGTCTCGAGTGACGTTCTGCTCCTTGATATCTGTGGGTTTGCAGACTCATCAGGTGGGCTTGAGGTGCATCTTTTAACAAATATGTAGGTGTTGAGGAACCAGACCTCTTTGGTTTGGAAACTCATCATCACCTTATTGCCTTGTCGTGGCTCCTGATCTAAGAACGAGCAGTCTTTATTTACACAGCTGCACCTTATGATTTGAAAACCAGTCACTGCTTGTAAGTTTGAGTACATGGAATGGAAGTTGTTTGCTGCAAATATCATTCATTCTTAACTATTTTAATATTTTAATGTGTTATTAGCGTACATTAATGCTTTGAGAGCATTTGAGTGCATACTCGTATTCATTTTTGGGATGTATTTGGATGCCATGGTGGGTGTTTTTTTTATGGTTATTTTTTACAGTTATCCATGGGATCCTTATGCCTCTATCCCTCACAGACAACAGGGACTTAATGTACCAACAGTTCAATTGAGTTGATGTTAAAATGATCCTGTGGCAGAGTTTTAAAGAGGAGCATGGATGTTATCCCTGATCATTTGGTGACCAAGTTCTGAAAATGATCGTTTAGTTGTTATTACTTTGGACACAGAGTACTGGAGTAACTCAGGGGGTCAGGCAGCATCACTGGAGTAACATGGAGAGGCGACGTTTTGTGTTGCGATCCTTCTTCAGGGTCCCGTCCCGAAACATCACCTATCCATGTTACTCCAAAGATGCTGCCTGACCAGCTAAGTTACTCCAGCACTTTGTATCCTTTTGTGTACACCAGCATCAGCAGTTCCTTGTTTTGTCATTATTACTTTGTTATTTTCGCGAACTTGCTGTGTACAAATTGCTGCTATATTTCCTACATTGCTATTTCTTAAACTGCAACGAAGGTAACTTTCCCAAAAGTACTTAATAGATTGTAGGGTGTCTTGGGATGTTTTGAAAGAGATGAGCAAGGTGCCATATTAATGCACTTTGTTTGTGGGATAATTTGTTGACCCCTGGTTGACTTGTTTCTCCTCTTGTTCCCCCCACACTGTCAGGTGTCGATGCTTCCATCTTTGAAGCAATCCACGTGTCAGAAGATGTTCCTCGATGTCGGACCAGCCGTGAGTGGTGGAAGGGCTGCATCTGCCGCTACTCCTTGTGTGTGGAATGGTACCCCTGCTTCCTGAAATACTGTCGGACAAAGGATGCCACTGGGAAAACCAGCACCTACAAGTGTGGAATCAAAAGCTGCCAGAAATGTTCCCAGTTTGACTTCTATGTCCCGCAGAAACAGCTGTGTCTGTGGGACGAGGACACTTAACCGTCACCCACTCCTCTTGTTTGACTGGGAGGGGTTCGGGGTGACAGTGCTAATGATAGTCTACGCATTCATCTTGCCTGCCAAATGGAGACTGGGAATCTGTTTCAGAGCTCTCTGGCTGTGATCATTAATGAGGGGAGGGGATCGCTGGGATGGGAGCGAGTCGGTGAGAAGTGGTGTGTTTGCATTAGAGATTTTTCATCACGTGAAAAGGAGCCTAGGCCCCAGGCCCTCAACCGAGGCTGGGACTGGGAATTGGTGGGGTTACTGTGGTTTGGGCCTTGCCTCTGCTACGAGGCCTTGTTCTGTGGTGAGTCCATGTCCACGATGGTGACATCTGTACATTTCAAGAGTGGTTTTTTTTTAGGGGTGCTTGAAGAATCTTCAGAGACCCTGAATGTGTAAAACAAGTTTCACTTATGGTTTTTTGAAGGACTGTAGATTTTGACATTGAGCCAAGTTTCAAAATTAGGAATTCTTATACAGAGAGCCTTTCCTCAAGAGGTTGCCTAGTTTACTTTGTGGGGAGTTTGAATTAACTAATGCTGTATTTTAACTAATCTCCCTGGTCTAGGTTGTTTCAATGGTGATCATTTCAATGCTGTTTTGTTAACCAGAGTGGATCCTTGTTGATTTGTAAGAATGGCCAAATCACTTGACCCTTTGGATCATAGAAACCAGCAAATAGCTGCCCAGGCTATAACACAATTTTTACATTTGATAAGTGACAGAGGAGATGGCTCAATGGCTCAACATTGGCAGAGTAGGGTACCAGACCACTTCATCCTGGTGATAAAAAGTGCCTCAGATTATTAGATTAACTTTAACCAACACTCAATAAGATGTTTTACCCATCCTCCATGACGTATGGCCAATAGTTTATTAGCTTGCATAAGATACATAGAACCACCATTCTTGATGGCAAAAGCTCATTCTTTGACCAGGCATTGAATCAATAGTCAGGGGAGGTTGTTAACCACTAAATTACTAGGTGCTATTCATGGGGAAGTTGTCTTACTCATATTAAATTGTTCATGATGTGATGCCAAATCCTGTTTTTTTTTGTTTTTTTTTAATCCATTGAGAATTATCACATGGGGTGTTATCCAATATAGGAGCAGCCAGCAATTTGTCCTAATGTCAGAAGATTGATGCAGATGACAGATGTGTCTTCTTTTAATCTGCCAGAGGAGGTCAGGCTATCTCATGCCCCCACCCAGGAGTTCCACTAAGTGTTTCGTTCTTCCTAAGTGACTAACATATTATTCGGTTTGTATGGCTCCTTTCTTCAACCAGCCTATCTATCTTGTAGCATAGATTCTAGGTCTGTATTTTCACCAAATACTTAAATCACAACAAGCAAAAGTAAAGGAAACCAGATTTCCAGCAGCCCCGGTTCTTTGCACCTATCTTTATTTGCCAAATTCAACAAAAAGGCTCTTGAGTTCTGTTTAAATATTGTAAATCTATGTGTGTAGTCTCCGTCCTGTGGAACTTAGCCAAAATGTCCTGAGATTGAAATAGGTCATGTTTGCAGGTATTACAATCTCAATCTAATACAGTATCTCCAATATCCAGAGTGCTTTCCACAATGAAACTTTAAAAAAATATATATATATTATCCCCAGAATATATTGGTAACAGGAAGGAAGCTTGGAGGGAAAGATTATTGTCACAGTATTGAGTTTTTGTTGGTGTTTTTCTTTGGAAATAATAGTGTGAAGTAGAAATGTAAATGGGACTAAGTAACCAAAGATCCTAGCAACTGCACCAAGATCCTTTTAACGTAAAACACTACCTTTCTGAGGTGAGTGTGTGGGGACCAGTGGGTGTGTATAGTAGATGAGGGAAACACCTTGACACAAGCACATCCTCTTCACTACTTTAATAATCTCTTGGCTTCCAGACATTTCAAGGAAGAGTAAGATGAGCTGGTCTACTGACATGAACGTTTTCAATAACAAAGTAAAACAGCATATGTTTGACTTGCACAAGAATTGATGCCAAGGCCTTAACTCCTTGATACATGTTTGTACTTTTATTGGTATTGGTTTTAGTTTATTGTCACACGCATCTTGATACAATGAAAAAAAGTAGTTTTGTGTACTATCCAGGTAGATTTTGCCATACATGAATACAACAGGTAATGCAAAGGAGAAAATAAACGGAATGCAGAATATAGTGCTACAGCCACAGAGAAAGTGCAGATTTAGAAAAAGTAAGTGTAGGGGTCACCATGAGGTAGTGCAGTTTGTTCCAGTCCAGGAAAGCTGTTTTTGAATCTGGTGGTACATGCTAACAAGCTTTTGTATCTTATAACCATATAACCATATAACAATTACAGCACGGAAACAGGCCATCTCGACCCTTCTAGTTCGTGCCGAACACATAATCTCCCCTAGTCCCATATACCTGCGCTCAGACCATAACCCTCCATTCCTTTCCCATCCATATAACTATCCAATTTATTTTTAAATGATAAAAACGAACCTGCCTCCACCACCTTCACTGGAAGCTCATTCCACACAGCTACCACTCTCTGAGTAAAGAAGTTCCCCCTCATGTCACCCCTAAACTTCAGTCCCTTAATTCTCAAGTCATGTCCCCTTGTTTGAATCTTCCCTACTCTCAGTGGGAAAAGCTTTTCCACGTCAACTCTGTCTATCCCTCTCATCATTTTAAAAACCTCTATCAAGTCCCCCCTTAACCTTCTGCGCTCCAAAGAATAAAGCCCTAACTTGTTCAACCTTTCTCTGTAACTTAGTTGCTGAAACCCAGGCAACATTCTAGTAAATCTCCTCTGTACTCTCTCTTCTGTCTAAGGGGAGAGGAACAAAGAGATAATAATTGGTGTATGAGCCATCCTTGATAATATTGGCTATCCTGAGGCGGTGTGACTATATTGTGTATATATTTACACAATATATTCCCAGTTTGTGCAAGTAAAATAATACTTTTGTCGTGGACCATGTGCCTTTGAATGTCCATTTTGTTTGTCTCCCTTGGCTGGGGTCAGCAAGGGTAATGTGATGAGTTCTAGAGCTGTGTAGGTAAGCTGATGATCTCACTCTGGGCAAACAAGAGTGTCTTACTCTGGGCAAACTGTGAGTTTTTGGTCATGACTTAGAAGGGGGATTATAGTTGTTCCAGCACAGTTTGTTACTCCATTTCCTAGCCACACTGGAACATGGTTCTCTAATTCTTCCTCCTCACCTTCTCTTCAGGATGTGAGTTTAGTGTTTTTCCTCATGATAATCTTCTGGTCTCAAATGCCGTTAACCACCAACTCTTTGCACGGACCTGAAGAATGGCCACCGCTTCAGTTTAGTTTACTGTCACATGTACTGAGGTACAGTGAAAAGCTTTTGAAATGCTTCAGGTGTACGTTCAGTGTTTTGCAGTTGTCCCTCGTGAGGGATCATCGGCAAGATAGAAATTGGTTCTCTTCATTTCACGTCCATCCATGTCACTCTATTTGAGGCGAGACCATGTTCTCGACTTGTTGTCCAATTTGGGGTTGAGAGGAGCTGAGCCTGTGATGTGTCACAAGACCCGTGCCTGGTTTGACGGGCTGCCGTTAGAGGTAGTACTTTGGAGACACCAGAGCTTCGGGTCAAGCATTAGAGGACCCATGGTGTTAATGAGAATATTTTTGGGATGTGGTGGGAAAAGGTTTTGTAGGATGTAGCATGGAAAGCCTTCACCTCAATAACTGCAATCTCACAAAAGTGCCTTCTTGTCCTGTTCATTGTTTCAGATTCCTAACAAATTATTTTTGTATTAATGTGTTTTTTAAAAAAAATTAAAAGATGGCTTTATTCATTAGCTCTTCTTGTATGTCGTGTTCAATAATAAACTCTTGCGCTCATCATTCACTTCCTCCCACAGATTCCTGTTGCTAATTGAGTCCAGGCTGCAGACTGACCTGAGGTTAAAGAGGGTTTGAATGGAGGGGGTTGGGGTGAGTGCTGACATCCATAGCGTAACTTCAGACAGAAGCTTCGAATAGAGATGTGATTGAGAAGTCATGGTGTTGTGCGTGATACTGCTGGGCTTTTCCATCGAGGGTGGGACAGCACGTGCTATGTCCTGCATGGGACAACATGCTATGTTCTGCATGGGACAACATGCTATGTTCTGCACGGGACAACATGCTATTTTCTGCATGGGACAACATGCTATGTTCTGCATGGGACAACGTGCTATGTTCTGCATGGGACAACATGCTATTTTCTGCATGGGACAACATGCTATGTTCTGCATGGGACAACATGCTATCTTCTACATGGGACACGTGGTGATATGTTCTTCACTGAACAATACGTTCTTCAACGTGTAGCATCATGAAGAATCTCCAGGGGGAGATCACTAATCAGGGAAAGAAGAGTTTTCCACTGTGAAATCATGGGCAAAGAATGTAGCTAGAAAGAGTAGGACAATTTGGGAGATGATAGAAAATAAAGTTTCTGACAGTGAGGGCAGAGAAGCTTGAGAATGTAGCAGAAGAGGAAATGGAGGGAAAGAAATCCAGAAAGAAAAACTCAGTTTCTACATTAACTCCATTTGCAGTGAAATGTTGAAATTAGGCTGAACTGCAGTTTGAGAAACTATTAAGATAGTTAGTATCTTAAAGACAACAGAAGGTAGGACAACCGTAATGGATACAAGGTAAAAGCATAGAGTTTGACAGGTAGCTGTGTCATTAATCAGCACAGGGTGGCACGGCTGCTGCCTCACAGCGCCAGGGTCCCGGGTTAGATCCCGACCATGAATGCTGTTCAATGTGGAGTCTGCACGTTCACCCTGTGACCGTGTGGGTTTCCTCCCATATCTGAACGATATCTGGATTTGTAGGTGAATTGGCCTCTGTAAATTGCCTATAATATTTAGGGATGAGAAAATGGGATAACTTCGAACTAAAGTGAATGGGTGATTGTTGGTCTGCGTGGACTCGATGGGCTGATAGGCCTGTTTCCATGCTGTATCTCTCAATCCATCAATTTAATCAATTATTTTTAGGAAGGAAGTCTATCAGCTGATGGAATCAAAAGATCATACAATTGACAGAGTAATTATAAAGGACTGAATTGTTCACCAAGCATCAAATATATTGTGTATGTGGATGGAATTCATTGGAAGGGAAGCTACCAAAATGCCACACGTCAAAACAACAAGTTAATCTAAATCTAAAATAAGTAATTTAGATCCAAAGATGTGAATGAGGTATTCACAAACCATTTTCTCGCACAATAAATGAGAGAGTGAATGAATTGGCTCTTTTTCATATGGATTTTGGCAACTTTCCAAGACTTATTAGTCACACATAGGCTGATTCCCTGGGACTTGATATTCATATCATCAATGCCCACCTTTGCTGCGAAGTGGCTCCTGAGATACGGGAAGTGGCCCATCTTCTACGAGTTCTTGGTGAGAAGCTTCATTGTAGGAGAGTTGGTGTGGTGCCATGGGAAGAGGTTGGTTGAGGACCTTTGTCTTGTGTATGGGTATAAGGCCCAGTCTTTCACATGCTGTAGTAAACAAGTCAACAAAGGCTTGGAGCTCAAAGTGTTTGAAGGAACATTTGCAATGGTGTTGAGAAGCTTGAGTCCATAGATTGGGAACATATAGAAGCCCTGCATCTACTGCAGAAGAGCACATCATCTGACATAGTACCTCCACCAAACACCTCCTGAGCTACCTGTGGAAGAGTTTGCATTCCTGATATTGTTTTTATTTTCAGCCATATTTGAATCCACAGATCCAGAGTAGAAGCAAGTCATCCTTCAACCTTAGAGATTGCCCAAGGAGAAAAGTATTCACAATATTGGCAATTGAGACACATGCAAAAATGGGTTCAACAATCTGAAAGGTGGGTAGAGAGACTTGGGAAATATCGTGTAGAAAGGAACTGCAGATGCTGGTAACCCATCCTTTTTCTCCAGAGCTGCTGCCTGACCCACTGAGTTACTCCAGCACTTTGCATCTATCTTGGGAAATATTGGCTGGGAATATAGCAACAGAAAAAAAGATGAGAATTGTAAGTTGAATGTGTATGGAGAATGTTGGGGGGGATTCCCGTAAATACTGAAAGTGCTGGAAATATTCCGGGCAGGCTACGTCTGTTTTGAATGAAAACAAGTGAAAGTTTCAGGTTCCTAGACCTCAATTGAAAGCTCAATGATTTGAAAGCAAAGTTACTGCGAGCAGAAGGCACGGAATTGGAATAATGAATGTGTAATTAGATTGGATGGAACAAGAGATGGAATCGTGGTGAAGGATCTTCGATCTGAAACACCGGCCTCATTTCTCTTGCTGCAATACTGCCTAACTTACTGAAAGTTTCCAGCACCTAAATTGCAAAAGACACTGACAAATTAAACAAGTGGCAAAACTGCGACAAATGGATTTCCACTGCAGCCAAGTGTGAGGTCACCTATTTTAGAGCCAAATTGGTTAGACAGTGCAAAATGAGGCTGGATCTGTGGTGGTTAGACCACAGGTTATGGGGGAATGATGATGAATTTCTTCAGCATGTTATTTTGCTTAACTGTGACTGACATCAGAACTGTCAGCATGTCGAATCTCTGGAATGGGAATTTTTCACAAGAATGTAGATACGTTTTTTGATTGTACATGTGTCGATTTTTGGAAGAAATACTGTGATGAATTGTCCTGACTCTATTCAGAAAGGTTTTGAGGGATATGGGCCAAAAGCAGGCAAATGCAACTCACCCGCTGAGTTTCTCCAGCATTTTTGTCTACCTTTGATTTTTCCAGCATCTGCAGTTCTTTCTTAAACATCCAGCAATTAGAATCATTAATGAGAAATTACTGGATTACCCACTTTAATTTAGTTTAGAGATACAGCATGGAAAGAGGCCCTTTAGCCCATTGATCACCCACACACTAGTTCCATGTTATCTCACTTTCACATCTTACACATTAGGGGCAATTTGCAGGGCCATTTATCTACAAACCTGTTCAAGAAGGAACTGCAGATGCTGGAAGATCGAAGGTACCCAAAATTGCTGGAGAAACTCAGCGGGTGCAGCAGCATCTATGGAGCGAAGGAAATAGGCGACGTTTCGGGCCAAAACCCTTCTTCAGACTGATGGGGGGTGGGGGGGAGAAGGAAGGAAAAGGGGAGGAGGAGGAGCCCGAGGGCGGGCGGATGGGAGGGTGGGAGGAGACAGCTAGAGGGTTGAGGAAGGGGAGGAGATGGCAAGGACTAGCAAAATTGGGAGAATTCAATGTTAATGCCATCCGGACGCAAGGTCCCCAGACGGAATATGAGGTGCTGTTCCTCCAATTTCTGCTGTTGCTCACTCTGGCAATGGAGGAGACCCAGGAGAGAGAGGTCGGATTGGGAATGGGAGGGGGAGTTGAAGTGCTGAGCCACCGGGAGGTCAGGTTGGTTATTGCGGACTGAGCGGAGGTGTTCGGCGAAACGATCGCCCAACCTCCGCTTAGTCTCCCCGATGTAAATCAGCTGACATCTAGAGCAGCGGATGCAGTAGATGAGGTTGGAGGAGATACAGGTGAACCTTTGTCGCACCTGGAACGACTACAAACCTGCATGTGTGTAGAATGGGCGAGGACAACAGAGCACTTGGACAAGATCCACAAGGTCACAGGGAGCATGTACAAACTCTGCAGAGCCAGCGCCCATAGTCGGGATCGAACCGGGGTCTCTGGCACCATGAAGCATCAGCTCTACCTCTGCACCACTGAGACGGAATTGAGACATAAATCTTTTTCTTTGGGAGTTGTGAAACACTCTCTTCCTCACAGAGCAGTGAAGCAGAGAATTGGAATATTATGAAGGCAGGTGTAAATAAACGGTGAACAAAGGGAGGGAGCGGGGCTGGTCAAGATTAAGGGGGTTGGCAGAAATATTCACATGACTCAGGTTAGAGTCAGATAAATCATGATTTTATTGAATAAGGAACAGGATCAATGGGATGAGTGGCCTATTCCTGTTCTCAATTTCTGTGTTCATACTGCTGATTGAATGAGTTCCACAATGTGACCACATGCTCATTAAAAATAATCCTTTCAATTCCCAGTTGGATTTAGTAGAGATTAGATTAATTATGGTCAGTAGTTGTAGTCTCCACCATAAGTGAAAACAGATATTTACACTGCACTGGTCTTTTCCAGAGAAAAGGTTCCTGGACTCTTCGATCTTTCCTGATGAGCATAATTGCTCTTTTCTGGTTTCACTCCCAGTGATTCCGTTTACAGCTACTTTAGTCCACCTTCAATATGAAGCCCAGAACTATTCACAGATTTCAATTGTGGTCAAACCACAGATAGATATAGGTTTTAACAAATTCACTGCTTGTTCATTCTAACTTCCCAACTATTGATTATATCTCTCAAGGGACATATTCAGTTGAAAATAAACACAAAACCTTCAGAGAAGCCTGAAGAGACACTGTTAAGTATGAAATAACAAGGAACTGCAGATGCTGGTTTATACCAAAGATAGACACAATGCTGGAGTAACTCAACGGGTCAGACAGTATCTCTTGAGAAAATGGATAGGTGTTTCAGGTTGGGTCCACTCTTCATAGAATTAATGTCATTAATATCATTTAATATAAACATCATATAAAATAATTACTATCAAACAATTCAGTTGTTAAGTATGAGGTGGTTCAAGAGACGCAGCCAGGTTCAAGATCAAGTAACTTTTCATTTCAAAATTAAACTTTATTTGTAATAAAAAATATGTATAAAACAAAACCTGTACACAAAAACACTTCATAAGTTCTTATGTGCCTGTACATTCAATAGTGTCGTGCTCAGTGTTGTCACACCTGTCTTTGCATAAAGCGCCCTTGCCACGTAGCCCCCTGAGGTGATATCTCTTCCCCTGATTAAAGGGTTGGTTCCACTGGACTCTGCGCCTCAGTGTCCAACTGCAGAGAGACCCCGGACTGTGGTCTTCCCCCACAGAGCCTTGGCGTTGGCTGCACCGAGCTTCACCTCCACATGCACACTGCAGTCTGTACTGGGCCCATCAGCAACATTCCCTTACTGACATCTCAGGCAGATCAGAAGTGTGGTCTTCGAGCAGCACTTGATGTCTGACTCTTGAGTGTGTCCCAGGGATCAGCCCGTAAACCAGAGAGCCCTCAGGTTCAAGTACGACCCCAAGTTGTATGATGAAAAGATGCTGATTGAAACAAGAATTCAGCTACCTGCCTCGTCACTGTACACATCATTGTAACGGCAGCAATGTGCGTGAAATTTGGGTTTGGAGAGGATGTGGAGAATATATTTTCTATTTGTTATTTCACAGGATGTGGGTGTCTCTGGCAGTGCCAGCATTTACTGCTCCTGAACTGAGGAATCAGTAAAGGGTTAACCACATCCGTGGATCTGAAGGCATATTTAGATTAGATTTCCTTCTGTGAACAAGATAGGTTCGTATGACAATTCTGCCATTTTACGGTCATCATTAACTTTTTTTTCAATTTCTTGAATTTAAAAGCAGCAGCTGTTGTGGTGGGATTCAAACTTAAGTCTCCGGAACAATAGTCCACAACTCTAGCTGCTTGTCCAGTAACTTTATCACTAGGCTATTGTACCTAACACAATAATACAGTATATACTGCAATAATACAGTATGATAATACCAGCAATCAGGATGTGATTTACATGGAGAGGCATGAGAAAATGTGCTTGTTCCCCTTAATACAGAGAGAGTTAAAGTTAATGGGAACTTTTAAAATTTTAGAGGGTTTTGATAGATTAACAGGGGAGATACTTGTTTTTTTTAACTGGCAACAGGTTAGATAGATAGAGAGTTTAAATGTAAAGTTGACTAAAGAGTCTAAGGGGGGGGGGGGGGCTGACCATTATTTTATCACAGTGTGTTGTGATGTGAATTGCTCTATCTGAAAATGTGTTGAACCTAATTTAATATTTTTCAAAAGGTATTTGGATAACGAGTTGAAATCAAACACTTGCAGGTTTATAGGGGAAGGAGATTGGGGCGGAAGGGGCTCGACCTGAATGGTTAACCATTCCTTCTCTCCAGAGATGCTGCCGGTACCACCGAGTTACTCCAACTTTTTGTGTCTAAGATCGTTTAATAATAATAATAATAATAATAATTCACTTTATTACGGACTCGAGGTCCAGACAAGGGGCAACATTACATTAAAAAAATGCATTGCATATTAAATATCATAAAATACATATAAAATCTTAGTATATCACTTATAAAAGCATCATAAATTATATATTTTTTAAAACACAATACATAAGTTAAAAATCCAGATTAAAAGGATGATCAATGTTCTACAACGTTTATAGAGGCAGTTTAGATGCATTTGACTAATTGGCCTCTTCATTATTGTATTAATCAATAATTTGATCAAAGTCTGACACCTGCGCATTTGAATTGGGTGAATTGAATTGTAATCATTGAGCCATAGAGCATGGAGACAAGGTTTTCAGCCTAACTTGTTCATGTTAACCAAGATGTCCATCTAAGCAAGTCACGCATGCCTGCATTTTGCTCGTGTCCCTCTAAACCTTTTCTATCCACAAAGCTGCCCAAATGTCTTTTAAATTTTGTTATTGTATCTGCCTAAACCACTTCCTCTGACAGTTTGTTCCATATATGTACCACCTCTGTGTGGAAAATGTTGCCCCTCAGTTTCCTATAAATTCTTTCCCCACTCACCTTAAACCTATATTCTCTAGTTCTTGATTCCTCAAACCTGGAGTGAAACTGTGTGTCTTCACCCTACCTTTGCATAGAAACATAGAAATTAGGTGCAGGATTATGCAATTCGGCCCTTCGAGCCTGCACCGCCATTCAATATGATCATGGCTGATCATCCAACTCAGTATCCTGTACCTGCCTTGTCTCCATACCCCCTGATCCCTTTAGCCACAAGGGCCACATCTAACTCCCTCTTAAATATAGCCAATGAACTGGCCTCAACTACCTTCTGTGGCAGAGAATTCCAGAGATTCACCACTCTCTGTGTGAAAAATGTTTTTCTCATCTCGGTCCTAAAAGATTTCCCCCTTATCCTTAAACTGTGACCCCTTGTTCTGGACTTCCCCAACATCGGGAACAATCTTCCTGCATCTAGCTTGTCCAACCCCTTAAGAATTTTGTAAGTTTCTATAAGATCCCCCCCTCAATCTTCTAAATTCTAGCGAGTACAAGCCGAGTCTAGTCTTTCTTCATATGAAAGTCCTGACATCCCAGGAATCAGTCTGGTGAACCTTCTCTGCACTCCCTCTATGGCAAGAATGTATTTTCTCAGATTAGGAGACCAAAACTGTACACAATACTCCAGGTGTGGTCTCACCAAGATCCTCATGTTTTTGTACAACTGTATAAGGTCACCCCTCAGTTGTCTATGCTCCAAGGAACAAAGTCCTAGCCTGCCCAACATCTCCCTATAGCTCGGGACCTCAAGCCCTGGGAACATCTTCATAAATCTTTTTTACATTTTTTCCAGCTTAAAGGCGTGTTTCCTACAGTGACCAAAACTGAACACAATAGTCCTGACTGCTACTGCTGCTTTTTCCTGAATAGTCATTCCTCACCCCCACCGCTCACACCTCACTCAACTGTATCTAAAATGGTGTACTTATTTTCATGAGCAACGGCTCAGGGTTGTCCTGCACTCTCTGTGTCCTTCCTTTACCATTCCTGGTGGTCACTCAGCTACTATCTGTCTACACCTAAGATGTGGCCTCCTTGCGAAAGCTTCTATCTATGATGTTCTCATGTGATGTCCATTTCCAGCTCCAGCTCCAGTTCCTTCATGTGGTCACACCAAAGATAAACACAAAAAGCTGGAGTAACCCAGCGGGACAAGCAGCATCTCTGGAGAGAAAGAATGGGTGACGTTTCAGGTTCACATGGTCAGTCAGGAGCTGCAACGGGATGCACCTTTCCACACTGTAAGGTTTCCTGATATCCCACATCCTGAAAGAGGAGCAACTGCCATAAGTGCCATTCCAACTGCACTAAGACCAAAGAAGAAAGTTAAAAAGACCCTTATCTTATCTTAGACCCAAAAAGCTGGAGTAACTCAGTGGGTCAGACTGCATCTCTGCAGAAAAGGAATAGGTGACCTGCTAAGTTACTCCAGTTTTTTGTGTCTATCTTCGGTTTAAACCAGCATCTGTTCATCTTCTTGCAAATGAAACATAAATAAACCAAAGGAATAGTTAGATCTCAAGCCGGGTGTTGAGCAGCTAGGTTGGTGTCTCTGCGTCAATGTCTGCCGGGCCCTGAGCTCCATTTGGAGGGTGGTAGAGCAGGCACTCAGAGATGACATGGTTGGCTGTCTGTTGTTCTGCTCCACATTCACAGGCTGGGCTCTGGTAGAGTCCCCATCTCCACATGCTGGCATTGAAACGCCCAACTTCAGTACGAAGTCTGTTGAACTTCACCTATGCTCCTCTGGCAAGGTCAGACCATGGACAGCTTTTATCTGGTGAAGAGATGTAGCTGTGTAATGGAGATGAGGTTGCCTTCCACTCCTGTGACCACTTGGTGGCTATCCAGTGTGCTTTTGTCTCAGTTGGCTGGATGGATGCTAGGAGTTGTTTTCCATGTGGAGCAAAGGGGTGACTGGACTTCAGTCGGGGTGGCCTCTGCTCTCTGCTGATAGCCTGATGGAGGAGGTAATCTGGGTCCATGGCATGATGAGATAGTGCCAGAGTTGCTGCTTGCCTTCAGATCCCTGTAGGCGCAATTGCCTGCAAGTATAGGGAGCTGTTCAACTGGAGTAGGTTCTGTAGTTCCTTCCTACACCTATCTTATCTTACCTTCTTCCTCTGGTTAACCTCCTTGCCGAAGCTTCTCAAGCCTAAGCCTTCACACTACACCTCAATCTCAGCCACTCACAAACATGGCTGCCTTCCCTTTATACACCAGTAGGGGCTTTCACTTCCGGAAAGTAGCAGCTGCTTCACAAATCACCCACATATCAGCTCCTCGGGCCCTGTTGAGACCGAGACTGACTTCTGACCCTAATCATGGATTGGTGATTTGCAGTTCACTGCAATAGGGCTACAAACAATCTTCAAAAGTGGAGTGAGAACTTGCACCTTTCACCTGGCAATGGCTGATTCCATGCTTTATCGTCAACTTTGTCTATTGATTTTATCACAATGACAATGAACTGCAAAACTGTTCTTGATTGAGGCAGATGCAGAATGTTCACCTGCAAATGCCAGGGATTTACTTTGCAAAACCTAGTCCGGGAACAGACTACCCTAAAATAAAACTAGAAACCCTGTTCCAATGTCTGATGGACAAATTCCTTGTTACAAATGTCTTCACCAATAAAGAATATCCTGACAATCTTATAGACAACCCAAAATGATCACCACAATTACGATATGACGTTAGACATTAAAGTTTCATGTAATGCATGGGCAGGGAGCAAGTAGGCTGTTAGCATTAAATAGTGGAATTAAGGGTCCTCACCGTCTCAAATTTGTTCCTTCACTCTCAGTCTTAACCTCAACCTCACTAATCTGCATGACTGTACTGGTTAATTCTGCCACAGGTTCAAAATCCAGGTGCAATAATAGGCCTCTGTCATTGCAAATTCAAAAGATTAATATCCCTTAAGTGTTGGATTGTCCCCTCTTGTGTCCCTTATTCTAGGAGCATGCATGGGGTTCATCAGCTCAAGTGCAGACTTGACCTCCCATCTACTTCATTGGAGACCTTTGAACTATATTTAATTGGACTGTATTACTTTACCTTGCACTAAATGTGTACCTTTTATTCTTTATCTGTGTACTTTGGATGGTTTGATGGGTTTCATGTATAGTCCATGGTACATGTGATAATAATGTTAAACTAAACTAATAACCTCATAATCTACAAGTTTGCTAATCATTTCATTTTCTGATGGAAATATATCACCATTCCTTCATCGGCACTGCTTATGAATATTGAAACCCAATACACAACTGCAGGCTGGGAGTATCGACTGCAATGCTCCTTCTTAAACAAACTGACTTCTCAAGGGCAGTTAGGATGGGCAACAAATAACAGGCTTGCCACCAACGGCAACAAACCATTATAGACTTTTAAAAAGATGGTCTACTTCTAGACTCTCTAGTCATTGGGAATCACACTCAGAAAACTGATTTTCTTTGTTGTCACAGAATCTTGTGTTTTAATGAGCCAATATCTCAATTTCCTAAACTCCAGATAACTACTGTGTTCAATTTATTCTCAAAGACATCCCTATTATCCCAAGCATCAATATTTTGCACCTTTATTGCAAAGCCTTTAAGACAAGAATATCCTTGTTTAGGTTGGAGTTCAAAACTGAACACATATATCAAACTGTGGTTGAATACAGTATCTGCACAACCAGCCAAGAAGTCTTTCATCCATAGAAATGCGGCAATAATTATGTTCACTGATACGATAACTCCCTTAAAATAATGGCAAAGTTGTATATCTTATTAATTGTCCTATTGTGCAAGGATCCTCAAATCCTTCTGAAGACAAACGTATAATAGCTTCTCGTCATTAAAACATGTTATATTTTTAATGATTGAAGTGAATAACTATATGCTTATTTCTGGCATAGCTTTGGTTCACAAAGAATTTGCATAGATTCAGGCCGCTGATTCAATTCATTAAGATAGGTTGTAATTGGATGGGCTTTTTCCTAATTCTGATCAACAATCAGCAGTGTGAAACATTAATTCCGTTTTTTTTCTCCACAGAAGATACCTGACCTGCTGAGTATTTCAAGTTTAATTTTCCGCATTGGCAGGGCTTGTTTTCAGAACAGAGTCCATCACTGATCAGTGTGGCTTTTCACAAGTAACAACCTTCCAGTTTGATATAAATCCATTTATTCTGAGTGTGTTCTGTTCTTAAACCAATCATCTATTCCATTCTTATGTAGGGCCTGAGAATATTTTGTATATCGATATTTTATGTAGCAACCTTTAGAAATGTTTTTTTTTAATCTACACATGCATCCTTGGGATTCCCCTTGTATACCTTGCAAGCTACATACTCAAAAGCCAAAGATTTATCAAACAAGACTTCCCTTTCACAAAACCATGATGGCTCTGTTCAATCATATAATGTTCTAAATGCCATGTTACCAATTCCTTAGTTATGATTCCATTAGTTTGCCAGCAACCTGTGTTAAATGAATTAACCAATATTTTCCTAATTTCTCTCTCCTTCATTTTTCACTTACACCTGTTTTCTTCCGAAGCAGAATCTATGGAATTCTGAAAATATATCCTGTATCTCTGCAATAATTTCAGGAAGTAAACCATTTAGTGCTAGATATTTATTATTTTCTCTGGTACTTTTTCTTCACATTACATGTTCATTACATTAAGTTTCTCATTCTCAATGACTCGTTACATCCATCGTTCAATATGTTTTAACAATGAAGTTGGATACAATACTTTTAAAATTTTGAGCACTTCCTTATTTTTCCTCAATCAAGTTCCAAGGCGTCCACATATACTTTTGTTGCTCTCTTTCTTTTCACACATCCATACAAGCTCTTACAATATGCTTTTTTATTGCTGGATAGTTTGTTCTCATATTCCATTTGTTCTGCTCTAAATCTTGGTCATGATTTGCTTGTTTCTTAATCTTACCCATTTCTAAGGCTTATTTGTAAAAGCAGCTTCTTCGTTAGATCCAATACTATTCTTAACATCTTAGTTATCTTCTTCTTCTTGCGTATGGCGTGCACAGCCTAAAGTTGTAGGACAACTTGTTCTATTTGATCTTACTTGATTGTGCACGCCAGGTTGATTACATTCGACGAAACAGGGCGGACCAGGTGAAGGTTGCAATCTCCCACCCCATCTTTGTTATCAAGAGATTGATTACATTTCCAACAAGATTTTTTTTTCTCACTGTTCATATATGTGTTGATAATTAGGAACTATTTCTTAACATGTTGTTTAATCCTTTGCCCCTCATTCTACATAATTGCCTTTTCGATTAGTCTCTATTCCAATTTAAATACATCCCTTAAAAACTTTGCTTGAAATTCTATTATAATGCATCACTTTTCCCAAGATAATCTATCATCGTTTCTGAATAACACTGTCTCATTAAACAAGACATAATCTAAAATAGCCGATTCCTGGTCAGTTCCATTACATATTGCTTTGGATCTGTCTCAGATGCATCCTATAAAATTGTTTTGTAGTTAATTTGTTCTTTAGATTTGTCTTGTGTGTTATAATAGTTAAAAACTCTAAGATTATGGCTACATCTTTATTATAATGTTCTTATGGCTTGATCCATGCTAATAGATTATACCTAGAGTCAACAACCCCATGAAATCTTTTCACCTATGTTACCTTTTTTTCCCCAACAGTAATGATTCTTCCTGATTTTCCAGTCCAAGACTGTTCCTCACTTCTGCCTTTATCTTAACCTTTATTATGCAAGCTACTGAGCACCCTCACGACTTTCTTTCCATTAACAGATGGACTTTCAGCATTAAATTGACTAGCTCATGGTGGCATGCCCTGCTTATCATTACCCAGACAGTAGCATGGGATTGAACGTCAGTTAATCCACACAAAACTGGAGTTAAAATGAGGTGACTGATGAGGACAATGTGGGAATGGCAGGCTCCTTCACAGATGGAAGATGACTGATAGCAGGCAGGTGGGTATGTACGAAGTGACGTCTTCCTTCCACTGTTGACATGGGACTTATATGTGCTTCCGATACATGTGCTTGCATTCTCAATACACGTCCAAATACCTCTTTTCACTTTAAATGGACATGAGCCAAAGATGTCCAAGAATCTGTATCAGAGAAACTGCATTTTTTCAGATGCTTTAAGGACATTGTGAAATTTTTCCTCTGCCTGGGCTCGGAATAATGTGTCTATCTCCAGTTCCTGGCATTGGGCACATCAATAATGTGGTCTTTTAAAAATGTCAACTGAGTGTTATTATGACCTCAATGCTCAGGGTTTTAGCCCACAAGAGGACAGCAATGTGGGTTTGCTTATCCATCCAGTGCAGATTTTGTGTAGAGTATTGGTAGCATCTCTCCAATACGCAATGATGTTACCCAAATCAACCAGTCCCCCCTCTCCCCACCATAGTTGTAATTGCACAATTCACATTTATAATCATCTCCTCAGTTCAAATGACTGCTTACCCATTTCACCGGGGCTCAGGACCTCAGATGGTTTCCATAGGACTTTACCCTATATTTGGAAGCAGTGCCCATTGATCCCCATGAAACCAGTTCTGCTCTTAGCCGACAAATGCCCTGAGCTGTTTGTGCCCATGCAAATTTGCATTGACTCAGGTGACATCAAGTCACTACTGCGTCTACGCAAACCGTCGACCCATTAACACTCATCCTAAATAAATAATATTTTAATAAAATTCTCCTTACATTATCATTAACTGCCACCCAGTGCACGTTGGGTGACCAGAGTGTCCTTAAGATCCTGAGAGTCAATATTTTGGCTGGGTGAGTGGTATTAGAAAAACAAACCTGTTATAGCAGGTGGAAACATCAAATACCCCACGTGTTGGGAACAGACTGCTGGATGAACTGAAGGGGCCAGGCAGCATCTGTGGAGGGAAATGGTGAGACAATGTTTTGGGTCGGGACCCGCTTCCAGACTGATGGAGTTGAGGGGAGAAGGCCGGTGGCAAGATGTGAGAAGATGTGGTGTGGAAAGAGCTGGCCAATGATAAGTGGACCCAGGTGGGGGTGGAGATGTAACTGCTGGAGGCGATGTGGAGAATAAAAAGGATGCAAATTGTGGAATCTGATAAGAAAGGAAAGAGGGGTGTGAAATGTAGTACAGTGGGAGGATGATGATAGAAGGGAAGGGAAGGGAGGGGTGGGGTGAGGTATGGGGGGGTTGGGGCAGGGAGGGGTGGGTGGGAGTGAATGGAGGTGATGGTTGGGAAATGGGGTAGGTGGGGGAAACTTAATTGGGGAGGTGGAAAGAAAGGAATGTGCAGGGATGGGAGACCTGGGTATATGAGCAGGTGGGGGATTGGGGCTACCTGAAATTGCAGCATTCAATGGTCATACCATTAAGTTGTAGGCTACCAACACAAAATATGAGGAGATCTTTTTCCCGTTTGAAGGTGGCCTCACTCAGGCAGTGGAGATGGCCAAGGACTAACAAGTTGGTATAGAAATGAGCAAAAACAAGAGGCTAACAGGAAGGAATTAGTGTGTGTAATTATGGCCTACCCTGTCAGACAGAGTACAATTGGTTGCCTAGTCTATGTTTGGCCTCATCAAGAAACACCAAATTCAGTAGATGAGGTTGGAGGAGGTGCGTGTAAACTCTGATCTCACCTAAAAGGGCTGTTAGGGTCCCTGAATGAAGGTGAAGGATGAGGAGGTGTAGGGGCAGGTGATGCACCTCCTGCCGTTGCAGGGCAATGTGCTTGAAGTGGGAGAAGGGTGGGTGGAAAGGGATGTGCAACCCAGGGAGTCACAGGGAGAGTAGTCTCTGTGAAAAGCAGAAAGAGTGGGGAGGGGAAGTTGTCATTGATGTTGGGATTGCATTGAACCTGGCAGATAACTCAGGGAATGATGTGTTGGATGCGGGTGAAATGTAAGGACCAGGTAACTCTATCTGGTTTCTCTAGGTGGAGGGGTGGCCAGAGCAGAATGGTGTAAAACAGAGGAGACAGCGGTGAGGAAAAAGGGGGTAGGGTAGGGCATGGCTAGATTTAATTAAGAAGTAGGACATCTCAGATTCCCTTGAATGGAATGCCTCATATTGAGTGCAGGTACAGCTGAGACGGAGAGCCTGTGAGAAAAGGATGGCGTCTTTGCTAGAGACAGGGTGGGAGGAGGTGTAGAAACACGAAGTGGTAGCTGTGGGAGTCAATGGGTTTGGAATAGAAGTATGTAGATACTCCACAGGAAGGAGAGAGAGGTGTCAAAGATGAATTTAATGAAAGTTTGAGGGCAGGGTTGAAATTTGGTTGCAAAGTTGGTGAAATTGACCAGTTGAGCACAGGTGTAGGAGAAAGCCGCAATGCAGTTGTCAAGTAGCCGAGAAAGACTTGGGAATGGTTTGGAGATACATTTGGAACAAAGAGTTCTCAATATCGCCAACAAGAGGACAGGAATAGCTCAGGCCCACACAAGTGCTCATGGCTACACCTTTGTATTGAAAAAAGTGAGATAAATCAAAGGAAAGGTTGTTGAGGGTGAGGATAGGTTCTGCCAGACAGAGAGTGTTAGTACAAGGGAACAGGTTGGGTTTCTGTTCCAGGAAGAAACAAAGGGCCCCCAGGCCATCCTAATGGAGAATGGAAATGTAAAGAGACAGGACGTCCATGGTAAAGATGACCGGGGGGGGGGGGGGGGGGGAATAAGTGAGAGATTTGAGATGTAAAGAAATGGGTTCATAGCAGGCAAAGGGCAAACAGAGACAACAGGCCTACCAGGGTAGAATTATTTGTAGATTTTAGGTAGGAGATAGAAACAGGCAGTGTGCAGAGTTATTAGGCAAGGCTTTGGATGGGAGATAGCCAGAAGTGATGAGATCTGTGATGGTTTGGGAGGTTGGCCTTGTTTTGGTTGGTGGATCATGACTATGGAGGTGTGTGAGACCTGTTACCTCCCCTCAGCAGGAGAGGTACGGGTCAGTCCACCACACGACAGTGGGTCCACTCTTGCCTGCATGTTTGCTGACGAGGTTGGGCTTGGTGCGGAGTGAGTGGAGAGCTGCGGACTTGGACCCGAGTGGTGGAAGCAAGATGGTCTGCGTGATAGTAGCAGTTGGAAATGAAGTGAAAGATTGGTCGAAGGCCAATAGAGGGTGTTCATGAGAAAGACAATAGACAATAGGTGCAGGATTGGGCCATTTGGCCCTTTGTGCCAGCACCGCCATTCAAAGTGATCATGGCTGATCATCCCCAATCAGTACCCCGTTCCTGCCTTCTCCCCATATCCCCTGACTGCTATTTTTAAGAGCCCTATCTAGCTCTCTCTTGAAAGCATCCAGAGAACCTGCCTCCACTGCCCTCTGAGGCAGAAAATTCCACAGACTCACCACTCTCTGTGAGAAAAAGTGTTTCCTCGTCTCCGTTCTAAATGGCTTACTCCTTATTTTTAAACTGTGGCCCCTGGTTCTGGACTCCCCCAACATCAGGAACATGTTTCCTGCCTCTAGTGTGTCCAAGCCCTTAACAATCTTATATGTTTCAATGAGATGCCCTCTCATCCTTCTAAACTCCAGTGTGTACAAGCCCAGCTGTTCCATTCTCTCAGCAAAAAGAGGAGGATTGGGGCAAGGATCAATGGAAGGCAAGGACTCTTCCCACAGAAATAGGTATCGCAGCAGCAGAGGTGATGGAAGAGTAGCTCATCATGCTGGCTGGCTCACGACTCATTGGGATTGTGGGTGTAGGGGTGCAAAGGTGAGGCCTGGGGAAAATAATAGTTGCGCATCTGAGAATCAGGCGACCCGCCCCTTCACCGCTGAGGGATTGGACACCGGTGTGCAGCCGGCGCCGGGCCTCCCTCGGTATTTGGGCTTCTGTCGACTCCAGAAGCGGGGAAGCTGAAGTCCTCCCCACCCCCTTCCCAAGCAAAATGAGAGATGACTTTCGTAGGACCGGAGTCCTGGTCCCGGGAATGGATGGTAGTTGAGAGACGCAGGCATGAAGCCATTGTACCTTTAACGCCAAATGTCTCTTTGGTCTTGAAGCGGAATAATTCAACGCGCCCAGCAAGTGGGAGTGGTAGTTGGAATATAATCCACATCAAACACATTGCAGCAATTTCACGCAACTCTGAGTTGTAAAGTTAAACAATAATCTCTGTTTATTCAGAACTGGTACTTGTTGAGTTAAACAAATGAGGGTGTATGGGTTGGTCTTGATGCACTGCCTGTGATGATATGCAAATATCTCTTTGTCTTGCACCTAAACTCACAGCGAGTTCCTCTGTCGAAAGGCACCGTGACCCACCTGCAGTGTTCGAGTCAAATTTGCCCAAATTACACAGAACCAAGTGCCTCTCGCCTGCTGCCTGTGCCGTGGAGCAGTGGCCGAGCGTAACAGGTCTGTCAGGTAATAATTTCCAAATAGTTCACTCGTCCCACGCTGTCTCCACACCTGGAATAAGTTTGCGCCGGGTATTGAGAGCGATCGGGAAAGAGGGCGCAAGAACCGTTGACGATGTGATGATGTTGCCCATTCAATTCGGTTGATTTTTTTACCGGTAGGCTTTTAGTTTTGTTTTTGAGACGCGCGTTTTTAAAAAAAATTAAAAGTCAGTTGTTTCCTTTGCTTGCAGTAAGATGAGTGTCGGGACAGATAAATCATCGGATGTCCGAACTGGTGTTTCACAATCCCGGGACCAAGCAGGTAAGCGGTCGCTCTCAACCTCAAAGCGGGACGTTTAATAAGATGCTCTCGGTTATTTTATTAGACAATATCGCGGATATTGCTGGAATCTGAATTTCTTCAGCAGAAAGTTATTTTAGCAGAAAGTGCTAAAGATGAGATAACTCCATCGCCGTTAACCTGTGGATGGGACTAGGATGTTCTGCAATTATTTTGGCAGATAATGCGATATTCAACTGATTTAAACGGCTTCCTGGGTTACCTGTTCCTTTTTTTTTTATAAAGAGATTTAATTCCAGCTGTTGATCCTGCATAATCAGAGGGGCTGGAGTCTGAGAGCTGAGAAAATGGGATTGTCAATATTTGCACTAATTTCACCCCTGCAGGCGATTGCAGAGTGAATGGCAGAAAGTGACAGCTCCCTTGTTCTCTCCTTGTTCGTTCCCGCCCCAGTACACAACGTGGTGCTGCCTCACTCAGATCCAGGTCTGGATTTCAGGAGCAGTCCTAAACTGTTTTCACCCTAATCCAGGATTTTCCTGGAATTTTGATGTTGGCAAAGATCCCAACCACTGAAGGGTTGATTCCAACCTCTCTCTACTGGTGCTGGTTTGAGATGTCCATGATTGGACCCTAATCTTCAACAGAACTCTCTGCCCCAATTGAAGGGTCCTTGACCAGAAACATCTACTCTATTTCTCTTCCCAGGGCTGTTGCTTGATCTGCTGTGAGCTTTGAGCATTTTTGTGTGCTTTAAAAAAAAAAAGTCATAATTGCAATAATTTATTCACATTGACTGGTTAACATGCAACAAGAGCTTTTCACTGTACCTCGGTACATGTGACAATAAACTAAACTATTTTGGATTTCCAGAGATGATGAAATGCAGTGTGGGGGATTCATTTCTTGTTGGAACATTGTTCATTCTTTGCCAAGGTTCCTGAGGGGTAAAGTACAATGTCAGCTCTCACACTGGACTTCTGAACTTGCTGTTTAATAAATAATATTTCTGTCTTGGGCACAATTAGAGATTCGAGCATAAACTGCATCCAAATTGACATGTTATTATATTTTTGTCAGATTTCTGTGAAAACTCATTTACCAATACCTAATGTAAAATCTGCTTTGACGTGGTGCATCTGTGGAGTGATGGGGAGTGTTGTCAAAAAGAGAAACTTTGGGGTGCAAGTGCATAGCTCCTTGAATGGGACAACACAGGTGGTGAAAAAGGCAATTAGGATGCTTGCCTTCATCGGTCAAGGCATTGAGTACAAGAGTTGAGATGTCATGTTACAGTTGTACAAACGTTGGTTAGGCTGCACTTCTAGTGTTGTGCATGGTTCCATTTACCAGGCTACATGAAGGATGTGATTAAGCCAAAGAGGGCGCAGAAAGGTTTCACAAGAATGGTGCCTGGATTGGAGGGATTGAGTTGTAAAAAGAAATTGGATAGTCTGGGTCAATTTTCCCTGGAGCACAAGAGACTGCGAGTTGCGTGACAGAGATTTCTGAAATAATGACGTATTGATAGCCAGAATCTGTTTCCAATGTTAGGGAGTTTAAAATTAGAGGGCATACGTTTAAGGTAAGAGAGAGGAGGGTTAAAAGGAAACCAAAGGCATTTTTTTCCCCCTACAAAGTAGTTGGTATCTCTCTGGAATTGAGCTGCCAGAGGAGGTAGTGGAGGCAGGAACAATAATAGCATTTAAGAGGCATCTGGAGAAGTACTTAATTGCGCAAGGCATAGAGATATGGAATTAATGCAGGTAAGTGGGAACAGTATAGATAAGCATTATGGTCAGCATAAACATGGTGGACCAAAGCACCTGTTTTCAAAGCTGGACAACTTTAGAAACATAGAAAATAGTGCAGGAGTAGGCCATTCGGCCCTTTGAGCCTGCACCGCCATTCAATATGATCACGGCTGATCATCCAACTCGGTATCCTGTACTTGCCTTCTCTCCATACCCCTTGATCCCTTTAGCCACAAATCCACTACCTGCTATGTATTACCAGTATTTTGTGTTTTTATTTCAAATTTTCAGTATCTGCAGTATTTCTTTTATTTCTTTTTTTACGAATTGGGTCATTTTCTTGAAAGATAAATTAAGAATCTGACGATGTGTAATCTGCCTATTTGTGGCCATGCACCCAAAAGAACCGGTTTAGTTTGAAGAGCCACTTTGAAGAACTGCAGTGCTGTGACTGATGATCCTTGATCAGCTCTAATTTGGTTATTGGCGGGCCTAAAACTCTAGCATGATTTATTTACATTTAAACCAGTTTAAAAGATTGTGGAAATTTCTTCCGTGCTTAGAATTGCTCAAACATTTATTTTCAAAGATACTTCAGTTTTCAAAATGATGTGACTGAGATAGCTGAAAGTTTAGCTCTTTCTTTAATTGGTTGCTGGTGACCCCTGGTAATCCCTCTTGGTTCCTTTGTACTTCCAAGTATTCAATAACTTCTGTAGCAAATGCTGCACCTTCACTTCTAAGTATCTGCTGTAAGTGTTATACAGACTGAGGTACAGTATGTGCTAGCATTTTAAGGGTTTAGAAAGAGAATGTAAAATTCCTACAGGAGACTAGCGTGTTGGCCACTCCCTTGCCCAGCTGCACTTCAGCAGAAGCTGTGGTTGTAATATTGTCTGATTATAGTTCCTGTTATTGTGTTTGTTTTCCCCACTTACCAGTGCTTTTTAGCAACAATGTGAAATAAAGTGTTTGATAGTATTGTTGCACTGTGATACAAAGGGATATGGGCCAAAATCGGGTAAATTGGACGAGCTCAGATAGACACCTTGGTTAGCATGGACGAGTTGGGCCAAAGTGTCTGTTTCTGTGCTGTATAATTCCATGACTCTATTTATCGGCTTCATCTGTCAGTGACTGATAGCGACCGAGTTTCTCTTTTATTTTTGTCCATTTTTTTCCTCTTGGATATGTGGCACATTATGGCCATTCATCTTGGTAATTAGGGATCAGACTTGGTGGCAGAAGGCTGCGGAACCACTCTATTGTCACAGAAGAGGAGGACATGAATCCACATGGTCTGCATGAAAAATCCCACTATGCATAACCCCAACACCTGCAAATTCTTTCATTTCATTACTTATTCAAGTCCTTTTTGAATCTATCTCCACTACTAGCTCAAGCAGCGCATTCCAGTCCCACACTTTAAAAAAAAAAAAAAATCTTTCTTCATTTTTACCGATCGCCTATTCTACATTCCCTCTGTAAGATAGAAGAGTTTCTCTCAACAGTAACACGATCCATGCTGATCATGATTTCAAGCTTGGTTTTTGTATGCTGTTTCACATTTGCTTTTTATTCTTTTATTCTGTTCGAAATAAATAATAAAATAAATAAATAAAAGCACCTCAATCTGATACCCTCACAAAATGCACTGTTGGGTTGAGATTGGGGATTTGCAGTTTTTGGTGGGTTATAGAGCCTCGTATACACAATGCAAGAACTGAAGGCACATAGGGTGCTTGCTATTGCCAAATGGACAGTGGGAAGGCCTTGAAGTACACCAGCCAGTTCACCTGACTCCATCTGACATATTTTCCTTCCACCTACCGCCATCCATCATCCACCTGCCTCTGTCCTCCAATGCCACCTCATTTTCTCCCCACCCACCCCCATCCCCCTTACCCCACTCTACTTGCCTATCCTTAACATCTTCTCAGTCCACTATTGCCTCTCACCACTTCTTCTATTTATACTGGCTCTCCTTCCCTCTCTGTACTAATGCAGGGTTCCAACCTGAAATGTTGATCGTTCCTTTCTGCCCACAGATGCTGTTCAGGTTCCATCAGTAGATTATCTGTTGCTCTTGATTGCTGCCTCTCGTGTCTTCATAGTCAGTGCAATCTGACCCTTTCCAATGGTCACTTGAGTATTTTTCATAATTGTACAAATGATGAAAATCGAGACCTGGAATTCTATCCATGTCGCCCTCTTTACCAAGCACGGCGTGGTACCTTTATTGCTACCTACTGGCATTGACTGTCTCAGTGCAAGATGGCTGTCACATTTATAAAATAAAGCTGCCATGAAATACCGTGGAATGTTAGACAAGTTAAATATTTACCTTTCAAAAAAAAAAAAAAAAAAGACAAGGCCCAAAGTGCTGGAGTAAGTAAGTGAGCCAGACAGCATCCCTGAACAACATGGATAGAGGATGTTCTGGGTCAGGATCCTCCTTTAGATCCTTCTTTAGTCTATGTTCTCCAGGGATGCTGCCTGACCTGCCAAGTTACTCGAGCACTCTGTGTCATTCTTTTGTAAACCAACATCTGCAGCCCCTTACAGTTCTAACTACGCTTTTTGGAATCCATCATAAAATTGAAGACTTGTCATTCCTTAATCGTGTTGTTTCCAGTGGGAGGGAAGTTGCTCAGTGATAACTAAGCCTTCATTGCTGGCAACATTCTGAATCTAGCCTACGGACTTATCCATGGGTATCTCCAGATGAGAAATTACAAGCTCATCTTTTAGTGTTTGTTTGTTGCCCAATACAGTGGTGGTGCAGACACAAAACTGCAATGCTTGGATCTCGAGCAATAAATGAGCTGCTGGAGGAATGCGGCATCTTAACTTTAAAACAAGTTTTTTTAGAGATACACTGTGGATACAGGATTTCGGCCCACCGAGTCTGCATTGTCCAGCAATCCCAGTACACTATCCTACACACTAGGGACGATTTATGATTTTCGTCCGAAGCCTACAAGCCTGTACGTCTATGGAGTGTGGGAGGAAACTGGAGCTCCTGGAGAAAACCCATGCTGTCATTGGGAGAGTGTACAAACCTCATACGAACAGCACCCGTAGTCAGGATTGAACCCTGGTCTCTACCGCTATGCTACCATGCCACCCTGAAACTGAGAGAGTAGGGGGGAGATTGTCAATGGCAATGCAATTTTCTTAGAAATTGCAGTACAGAAGTAGGTCATTCAGTGTTACTGACCCATAGTCGGTGACCCCACTCCACTGCATCATTGAATAACCGTAATAGACAATAGGTGCAGGAGCAGGCCATTCGGCCCTTCGAGCCAGCACCGCCATTCAATGTGATCATGGCTGATCATCCCCAATCAGTACCCCGTTCCTGCCTTCTCCCCATATCCGCTATTTTTAAGATCCCTATCTAGCGCTCTCTTGAAAGCATCCAGGGAACCTGCCTCCACCGCCCTCTGAGGCAGAGAATTCCACAGACTCGCCACTCTCTGTGAGAAAATGTGTTTCCTCGTCTCCGTTCTAAATGGCTTACCCCTTATTCTTAAACTGTGTAATAATCAATCTCTTTGTCTACAATAGATATAGAATTGTCTACAGTGCTAGAACTGCAGCCTAAATATGGAACTGAACAAAGGCATAATTGTTGCTGTTAGTGTTGAGCAAAATTCAAATGGTAATCCTGGCAATGGTGCAATGAATGCTGAGGGATATATATGCTGATTCTTTTCTGGTCAGACAGCAAGGATGCATTGGTAGGAGAAGATTTCCAGCAGTATTTGAAAACCTGTTGACGGCAAAAGAAACTGCCAGCTGGCCATAATTGGTGAATAAATTAACTGCCCAGTAAAAAGTGATGGCAAATCAAAATACTGCAGGTGTGGAAAACTGAAATAATGCCCCCAAAATACTGGAAACAGTCAGAAAGTCAGGCAGCATATGTGGAGAAGGCAACCGAGTCAAAGACATTCCAACATTTTCTGTTCTATTAGGGGAGCGTGATCTATTACAAAGTAAAGTTTCTTGGTGAACTATCAGAGATAGTGATCTTTGCAATACTGTATTAGTCATTGCTGAGTAGCATCAATGCTTTCAAATGGATTCCATATTGTTAACAATTTCAGTTAAATCTGGTTAAAACCTGTGTGACTCATCCCTGTGACCCAGATTTTATTATTTGCTCAATCGCAGCACGTAGGCGTTATTGGTTAAGGCAACGTTTATCGCCCGCCCCCATTACCCTAGAAACGTCTGGTGTGCTGTCACCTTGACTCATGTAGCTCTGAGGTGAAGATGTTTGAAGTTACAGTATTTCTACCATCCCCAAGGGAGTTGAGGAATTTGAAGATGGAGCAACTGTGAAGCATTTCCAAGTTAGGGGGAGGTGTGGAACTTGCATTTTGGGGTGCTAGGATTCCCTTATGCCTGTTGCCCATCCTTTATGTAATGTAAAGACTGGGACAATGATATCAAAGAAACCTTGTATTTAAGAAGTGTGAAGATGAGCACTTGAATTGCCTTGGCAAAGGTTAAGGAATGATTGCCCAAAGGTAGCATTGGTACAGGTGGGTGCCCACTGGTCACTGTGGATAGGATGGGTCAAATGCACTGTTTCTATGCTGGATGCCACTATAAATTGCCTCTTATGAACAGTGCACACAGAAGATGGATTATTTAGTAGTTCAATATCGAAGGATATTATCTGAGTTCCAAACGTGGAGTGCTTAGTTTTGATGGTATTAAGTGTCTTGACTGATGATGGTACCTGTACTATGTGCAATTTGAAGATAGTTGGAATGCACCTTTGAAAGTCTTCCTGCAGAAAACTCAAACTTTGACAGAAAATAAACATTTTGACGGATATATGGATAGGAGAGGTTTAGAGGGTTATGTGGGCCAAACACAGGCTGGTGGGACAAGTGTAGATGGGACATGTTGGTCGGCTTTGACCGAAGGGCCTGTTTCCACACTGTATGACTCTATGACAAGCTCTTTTGGCTGCATTAATAAAAGACTGCCACAATCACAAAACCAGTCTGGAGGCAATGAAACTGGGTGAAGCATTCAGTAAGGAAGTTTGCAACCTGCATCTATCTACAGCAGGAAAAGGTTGCATTTTTGTATTGTTTTGCTTACCACCAGATGGAGATTCAGTCTGGCAACTGTGCCCTGAAGGATTTAGCCAAGTTAGTCAGTGCTTGTGCTACTGAACCACCCTTGATGATTTAATGTTGAAGACCCCACCAATGTGTCCTTTGTGCTCTGTTTCAAGTAATCAACATGGAAGAGAAGGTAGGAAGTGAGTTGAGGAATCCTAGTTAAGCAAGCTTGGAACCACTCCATTTTGGGTGCATATGCTACTGCTGTCAGTCTGAATATTTGTCCTCCCAGTGGAATGGGGTGTCCCCTACAATGGTGAAGGAGAGATGTGTGAAAAGGTATGAATCCATGACATACTATCGAATAAATGTCTCCCTGTGGTCTGGGTTTGCCTTGTAACATCCATTTCTTGTGCCTTGATTGATGTTGGATTAATTGAGTTAATGTATCGTTCTTTAGTGATGGTTTGAGGCTGCTGTGTGATTAGGTAGTTAATTTCAGCATACAAATAAGTTTCAAACACTCTGCTGTAGGTGAGGAATGATTACCAGTCCAAATAAGGAAAGATGATTTACATGGATCAGCAAAATAGATCAGAGTTGTAAAATTCCCACAATTTTTTGCATTGCCATAATCAAGGCCAGTTATCTCTGCCACCACATTGTTAAGATTTATTTTAATTTGCTGAATTTGATTTTCTCAGCTTCTGTGCTAGAATTTGACTTCATGTGCCTGATCAGTTAAAGCTGAAGTGTTCAATGCTACTTTACTAACTTAACCAGTATGTTATCCTGTGATCCCATTTTTAATATTTATTGATTCACTCGCATGGTGTTAGGTATTCCTTGCAACGGCAGCATTTATTGTCCATTCCCAAATCTGTGCGGTCGCTATGATCTGCCTTCTTGAAGATCTCTGGTCCACTTGGGGTAAACACTCGGTGTTATCGATGAGGATTTTGATTCTGTAACATTAAAGTCTAGATCATAAATTTCCAAATAGGATCATGTGTCACTGATGACATCATTGGAAATGATGCTGTTCCCATCCATCTGCTGTCCTTATCCTTGGTCCAATGTTTACAAGTACTATGAACAGTTCCTGTTGAAAGTTGCAGATATTGCACAGTGTAGACATAGAATAAAATAGAATAGAAAGCCTTTTATTGTCATTCAAACAGACAAGGTTTGAACGAAATTTCATTCCTACAGTCATATTACAAAAAAAACAAACGGGACACACACTTAACACAATTTACATAAACATCCATCACAGTGAATCTCCAACACCTCCTCACTGTGATGGAAGTTAAAAGTCTTATCTCTTCCCTTTGTTCTTCTCCCATGGTCCAGCAGTCCAACTGCAGCGTCGAGGCGACTGGGGCTCATGATGTTAAAGCCCCCGGCGGGCGATGGTAAGTCCCGCGGCCGTTTAAGCCGCGCGGGGCAATGTTAGGCCCCGCTCTGAGTCATTTAAACCCCACGATTCCGGCGGGAGAAGTTGCCGTTGCGGGAGATCCGTTAAGCGGTCTCCCACCAGGGATCTGCGAGCTCCCGATGTTCCTGTCCACCGGGCCTGCGGCCGAAGCCTCCGAAGCTCCGAAGTCGGGTTGCAGCCACATGCCACCACAGCTATCCCCGCTCCGAAGTCGGCCAGCTCTGCAATGGCGAGTCCGCAGGCTCCGCGACTGGAGCCCTCAGGTTGGTTCCAGTTGGAGGCCGCCGCCGGCTCCACAACGTTATGCCCAACGACACTGGAGACCCGACAGGGAAAAAGTCGGGTCCCCGTACAGGGAAGAGCTTAAACTGTTTCCCCCCCCCCCACATATACACAGCTAAAAAATAATAAAAGTTAGAACCAAAAACATACATCTAACGGGAGAAAAATGTTAAAAAGACAGACGGACTGCAGTTGAGCCGCTGCCGTTAGGCGCCGCCACTCCGAGGCATGATGTGCTGATGGTGGAGGAGTGAATATCGAGAGCAGATATGGATAGAATGTCAATGAATGAGGTTGTTACTTCCTTTATTGTATTTAGCCACCAGAGTGTTTGAGTGACATTAATCCATGTAAGTGGGGAAATTCCATCATAACTATAAATCTGCCTTTATAAAACAGTTTTTATCCACGGGTAGTTGCTCTACTCAACAGCCAAAAATCTGTAGCCTCCCTTTGATCTGGTATTTTGTTGGTTCACATGCTTGATCAATGGTGTTTTCTCATTAATGTTTTATTATTATTAATGTTTAGTATTTTCTGAGTCATTCGTAACTATCACTGTATGTCATGTTGTTACTTGTGGGTGGAGCACCAAGGCAAATTCCTTGTATGTGAATACTTGGCCAATAAACTTACTTACTTATACTGTAGATGACGGACAGATAGTGAGGAATCAGAAGGTGGGACCTTCTCTGAGAGAGGTCTGGCCATGTAGCCACATGTCTTTATATGGCTGGTTTATTGAATAAGAGTCCATTCCAACGACGTACAGGTTTGTACGTTAATTGGCTTCTGTAAATTGTCCCTAGTGTGTAGGATAGAACTATTGTACGGGGTGATCGTTGGTTGGCGCAGACACAGTGGGTCAAAGGGACTGTTTATATGTTGTATTTCTAAAGAAGGGAATTCCTGGAATATTGATGGTGAAGGATTCAAGACTGTTAAAGGGGCTGAATGTGAGAGGGACATGGTTAGATTTTCTCTTCCTAGCTGTGGTCATTACTTGTGTAAAAAGAATGGTACTTGCAATTATCGGGCCAAGCCCAAATATTTTCCAAGTTGTGCTCTTGTAAGCTAGACTGCAGGTTGAAGATGGGAATGTTTACAGACCCTCCCATTAAATGCTCCATTATCTGCTCTCATGTCTTATTGTGTAGGAAAGAACTGCTTTAAATTGAAGATAGACACAAAATGCTGGAGTAACTCATCGGGACAGGCAGCACCTCTGGAGAGAAGGAATGGGTGATGTTTCGGGTCGAGTCTCTGAATAAGGGTCTCAACCCGAAACGTCACACATTCCTTTCTTCCTTATGATGAATCTTCGAAATGGGGAGCAGGATTCTGATGATGGAGACAACTCTGTCTTATTCATACTTTACTAGAGTGCGTTCAATTATCCCAACCAGGACGCCTGAAAGGTAAGAGGAAAAGGCAGTTTTGGCTTGAGATCATCCAGTTCTTGTGCTTGCTCGATGCCTAGGGCATTGTAAATCAGGCGTGGCTGCTGGAGTTTTTACCGTTTGAGCAAGGGCCCAGGAGCCGGATCCTAAATACATTGTTTTTGCTGAGCAGTTCATTATTTGCATATTTTCAGTTGGACTGGCTCGGTTCCTCTCTTCTCTGAAAGTAGATGTGAAAAACATGCTCTCAGATATAATCTCGGTCAATTTAGCAGGGAAGCTGCATTTAGCATGGGCAAAATGAGACTTTTAATCTCCATTTGACTTTTTTTGAGTAAGTGTAGGTTCAACTATCCTGTCATGCATTTGGCTGGTGCTTGATCACCTTAAGGTCAGATCCACTGGTGTCCTATTCAAGAGCTAGAACTCTCCAAGAGTTTGTTATTTTTTAACTTTATTCATAAATATAAGTAGAAAAAAAATTCCTCTGATGAGCACCCCCTCATACTTCAGTTTCCAAATCTGATTCTGGATTATCAACCATGATCATATTGAGTGGAGGTGCTGGTTGGAGGTAGGGCCGAATGGCCTACGCCTGCACCTATTTTCTATGTTTCTATCTTGTCCATAATCATTTGACTTGCATCACCACTCACTCTGAAGCATGGAGAAGTTGCCATAGTAATAGGCTCTCAGCAATTTGCATATTTCAAACTAATTTTCATACTGGAGCCTCGTGAGAAGGAAGGATTTACATACTGGAGGAGAGGAGGCTGCCCATGTATGAGCAAAGGGGAGCTCATTTGAAATTCAAATTAGATGCCCAACAGAACTACAGTGTTTGTGGAGAATTAAATAACATGGAAACATAACAAAAGTTGTTCCCTTCATCCAGCACTAAATCCCCATCCCTGGATCACTTGTGCCTCCTGTGCACTGCACCTGTGCCAGGCTGCCCTGTTAGACATGGACTCATTCCTTGCCCATGCCTGTTCCTTGCAGCAACGGGTGCTAAAAAGTGCAACTGAAAACATCCCAAACTGCACAGGGCAATGTGACTTACTGCAGCTTTTAGGGAGCAAGCTCGCATCCCATGTACCTCGGAGGGGTCTATTTTGCTGCCTTCCCCTGCTCTTCTTTACTCTTTCATCCCACTTTAGTGCTTTTGTTTCAGAGATACCGCATGTAAACAGGCCCTCTGGCCTACTGAGTCCACGCCACTAGTTCTATGTCGTTCCACTTTCGCATCCACTCTCTGCACACTTGGGGTAATTTACAGAGGCCCATTAACCTAGAAACCCGCACACCTTTGGGATCCTGAGAAAGTGGAAGGTTAGCTATTTGGGACGAACCTCTGTTGCCACAGCATCTAAATCCTGGAACTGCCGACACAAAAACATTGTGGGGATGCCTATGCCAGAAGGATTACACAAGGATTGTCCAACTCCAGAGCAGTTACAGACAGAAAATAAATGTTGGCCTCACTCATAATTGTCACTAAAGAATGAATAAGGGGAAAAATAATCATTTATTATCCAAGTACCGAGAATAGGTCGAATCTGGCCACCCAAAAGGCCTCTATTAATAATAATCAAGCTGTAAGATGATGAAGCTCCCTCTAGTGCCACAGACCATGAGTTTGTAATTCTCACTGCTTCAGTAAATGGAACTGTTCTGAATATTCATACTTTATTTTTTATGTCAGGTATTGAACAGAATGGCCTTGGCTATACTCGGCAGGTGAGTGTTACTCAGTCAAATTCTTCATGTTGAAATTTCTTTATTCCAACTCATTGATAAATCATACTTTCCTCATTAATAATTTTAAGGCACAAGCACCAATATAACGGCCACAACTATTTACCACAAAGGGAATGTTAGATTTGGGTCTAGATTTCAACTTGGTTTAGTTTAGAGATACAGCATGGAAACAGGCCCTTTGGCCCACCGAGTCCATGCCGACCAATGATCACTCGTACACTGGCTCTATCCTACACACGAGGGACACTTTACAGAGGCCAATGAATCTACAAACCTGCACGTCTTTAGAATGTATGAAGAAACCGGAGCACTTGGAGAAAACCCACGCAGTCACAGGGAGAACATACAAACTCCATGCAGACAGTCCCCAGTCAGGATCCAACCCGGGTCTCTGACATTGTAAGGCAGCGACTCTACAGATGTGCCCCTGTGCCACCCCCAAATTTTAGATTAGGAATACTGGTTTGGTTTAGTCATTACGATCAATGATTAAGCTTGAGGTATAGACGGGGCTCGATTCTGTCAGGGTTAGGTTAGAAGGTTGTTGGCAAAGTTAAGTTAAAAGAAGAAAATTCTGTAATACTCAGCATGTCAGGCAGCATTTTAGAGGAGGGAACCGTTAACATGTCAGGTTAATGACTTTTCATTGACCTTTTGAGGCAGTTTTGCATTGAGACTGAAGTAGGGTTTAAGGTTAACATTGGACATGTGAGACTTTACCATTAGGTGGTTTGAATGGAGTTGATAATCTAAGTTCCTGTTCTAACATTAGCTGATCTTTAAATCCCATATCTCATGGTGTCATTTACTGCCTTAGTCTTGCTCACCCTCTCCTACAGCAGAATGACTACCTGAACTTCTGTATCTCTGGACCAGCAATCAGCACTCTCCTTTACACCAATCCACTTCCCTGCACCATCTACTGCACCCCTCCACCTTCATCCCAACTTCTCTAATTTTCCAGCCACAAGAAACCCAATGTCCCCACATTTTGCTGGAACCTGCGCTGGCCCTTCACCTCCAATATGTCTCATGCAAGTAACAAAAATGCTGTCAAAAATATTCAGCAATCAGGCAGCACCTATGGAAAGATTTGAATCTATGAGCTTTCATCAGAACCAAGGTGTTGACTTTTTCTGTCCACACATTATCTGCATTGCTGCATTTTCCAGCATTTTCTGTTTTTACATACGATTTCCATCATCTATTGGAAAAAAAGTGTTTTTCTCAGTACATGTACATCCTTCTCTACATCTATTAATACTTACGGCAGCACGCAGCGGTAGAGTTGCTGCGTCACAGCGCCAGAGACCTAGGTGGCGCCCGTGTGGAGTTTGCACGTTCTCCCTGTGACAGCATGGGTTTTCTCCGGGTGCTCTGGTTACCTCCCATGCTCCATGGACATGCAGACTTGTAGGCTAATTTACTTCTGTAAATTGTCCCTAGGGTGTAGGATGTGAAACTGGGATAACGTTGATCTACTGTCCAGGTGATCGTTGGTCGGTGCGGAATCAGTGGGCCAAAGAGCTTGTTTCCACGCTGTGTCTCTAAATTAAGCCAGCATGCTTCATTCTTTACCTGCCGCATGCTGCGTTTCCCATGGGAGTGTTACATTTGGGCGTTGCAAGAGATTTGCTCCATATTTCATGTGCCCAACCTTCCTTGGAAATGTAGAGACAGGGTTGTTCTACATCTAACTTGCATTACATCACCCCAAGGTGGTAGTATTTGATAGTGTAGAAGGCAAATTCAATTTCAATGCCTGGGTCCTGATGATGTCTAGGACTAAGGAGCAAACCTGCTAACAGGCCATTTGGGGCGTAAAGATCACGGGATAATTGTTCTTCACTGAATCTTATCCAACAAGAGTCGGCACTTTCAGAAGGGGTGAGCAGGAAATGGGGTTTAGTCATAGATTCCATATTGACTTCTCTCATGCTGTGCTCAGTTAACTCGGAAAGTTTAGGTTGACAAAAGTTAATCGGAACATTTGGACCATTTAACTACCTGAAGTTTCTTTGTGCTTGAGTGGGATATCTCTGCCCATTTGCTGGCCACATGGCTAGTGTTTTGTTTGTTTTCTTTCCTTTCTTTTAGAATCACTTGAGTTGAACCATTTGCTATTGAGCTGCAGTGGGAGTGGGTGGAGGGATGATCTCAGTCAGAGGTTGTGGTTAGTGTCGGGAAATTAGTGCTTGTAGGAGTGGGAATTTGCATACAGAGGGAAGGTGGGGCCCAGCCTACCCAGTCCAACCTGTTTGGTTTATGGGCTTGTGACTACACATTCAGTGACATTTAACACTCTTGGTGCATCTTGTGCTTCAGCTGCAAGTTGAGAGTACAGAAGCCTTTGTAGAAGTGAGTAGTGTTTGTGGGCGAGTGGGGAGGGTTGCTGGGGTAGTGGGTGTAGCAAGGACAGTCAATTCTCAGAAATGTATTAAAATGCCACAAAATATCCTGTTAGATCAACCTTTTATTTTGTATTTTTGGTTACTTATTTTAAATTGTCATACTACAATTTATAGAAACATAGAAAATAGATGCAGGAGGAGGCCATTCGGCCCTTCGAGCCAGCACCGCCATTCATTGTGATCATGGCTGATCGTCCCCAATCAATAAAACGTGCCTGCCTTCTCCCCATATCCCTTGATTCCACTAACCCCTAGAGCTCGATCTAACTCTCATTTATAATGGTTGTGCACAAAAAATAAAACAGAATTATCTGTAAACAAAGCGTTTTATCTCGACCCGAAACGTTGCCTATTTCCTTCGCTCCATAGATGTTGCCTCACCCACTGAGTTTCTCCAGCATTTTTGTCTACCTTCAATTTTCCAGCATCTGCAGCTCGTTCTTAAACATTTTATCTTTGCATGTCTGTTTCCTTTGTCAAGTAGTTAGATTCAGTGAGCCCTGTTACCACATCCCAGAGAGGCTCCAATTTTCCAAACTCTACACTGTACTCTGAGTATTAACTCAGGACCGAATGCCTGTGGGGGTTCTGAACCATCCCCAGATTAATACTTAAAGCATTGGTATTAGAAATAAATTATCATGGGGTCAACTGGTTTGGTCATGTGAGCCATGTGGTTCAGGAAGATAACAGGTTTCCAGCCTGGTGTGTGCTATTGGTCAGGCTGCAATGGGGATGTTTACATTAAACTTCCATAATCCCGAATAAGGGGACAGCTGTGTCTCCTGACCAGGATGTGGAAGATCAGGATGCAGACCCTGCTATTGGAAATTGACGGCTAGATGCTTCAGGGACGCTTGGACTATAGGAGTTATAGGTGCAGGCTATCTCTGACGCTCTGGTTGAATGTTGATGGGTCCCTGATGTCTGGAATGGCATTAGTGTTGTCTGCACAAAACTGAATTCTATTATGTCTTATGTTTGATGCCGGTTACTTTCCATTTTCCAGATCAAAACTGAGGACCAGAGAGACTCGCCTCCACAGGTATCAGCAGAGATAGATCATGATTGATGCAGATGTCAGTGAATGTGTATTTGCACAGCTGAAAGTGGATTGTTGCACACACCATCCATTCACCAAGGCAGCTGTAGTTGTGAGAAATAGCATTTCAACTCGTGCATTTGCAGCCACCTCAGATAAATATTATCTATTTAAGGAAAATATTAATGTTCGGATTCCTCTGTTGGGATGGCGAGTGAGATTGGATTGGGAGTGGGGATGAGGTGTTTGAAATTGAGTGCCTGAGATTGCATTGAGAGCAATTGAGACTGTATGGTCATGGGGTGTGGGTGAGGAGGCAGGATTGGTGCGGGCATTGATTATATTGGGAAGTGGAGGTTGGAAAGGGGCAGAAACGGAGCAAAGGGATAACATTGTGGGCGGGGTGAAATTGGGATGGTGGTGTTTGATGATGAAATATGGGGCATGTTTTGTGGGGAGAGAGTGTGACATGATTGGACTCAATTGCAAGCACTGGGAATCTGTTTATGAAGTGAATAGCTTTACTAGGGAAGAGATTCTGAGTAGGAGCTGGGATGTTGCAGGTCATAACTCCGAGACTGACAAGTACCCTGTTCCCTTAGGACCTGCAGCCACTTCACACCTTGCAGCAATTGGTGGTCGTACCTGGGCATCACCTGCAAACAGCAGCAACGTTCCTCTTGCCTCAGGCACTGCAGAACCATCAAGGTGATCTATTATGTAGGAAGGAACTGCAGATGCTGGTGTAAACCGAAGATAGATACAAAAAGGTGGAGTAACTCAGTGGGTCAGACAGCAGTTTGTCAGTCAGAGTCTGAAGAATTGTCCCGACCTGAAACGTCATCTATTCCTTTTCTTCAGCGATGTTGGCTGACCCGCTGAGTTACTCCAGCTTTTTGTGTCTAAGGTGATCTATTGTTCTGCTCTCGGCGACTTGCTTACGCACATATATGTAATTATATCAGTATGTCATGGAGTATTCCAGGGAAACAGAAAGGCCTGATTTGTTTGGGGCAGCAGGAGAGGAATAGCAGGGAATGTTGTGGAGGTTGGGGATGGTTAAAAAACCACATCCCATTTGGGTTGACTGTTGGAGAAAGACCAATATTGAACGGGAATGAAAATTAAATCGGCGGGTGAGAATGTATCTGTGGAAAGAGATATCGAGTTAACATTTCAAGTTGAAGACCCCTTTAATTGATTTTTTTTTAAAATTGAAACATGAATGATTTCTCTTTCACAATGCAGCCTGACTTGCTGAGTGCTTCCAGCGTTTTCTGCTTTGAGTTTAGATTGCCAGTTTATATGCAGTTTTGGATTTTCAGACAGTATTCAGGGTTGGGTTGGGTGTGCTTCGAAACAATGCTGCTCCAGGTTGGAAGAGGATAGAAACATAGAAACATAGAAATTAGGTGCAGGAGTAGGCCATTCGGCTCTTCGAGCCTGCACCGCCATTCAATATGATCATGGCTGATCATCCAACTCAGTATCCCGTACCTGCCTTCTCTCCATACCCTCTGATCCCCTTAGCCACCAGGGCCACATCTAACTCCCTCTTAAATATAGCCAATGAACTGGCCTCGACAGCCCTCTGTGGCAGGGAGTTCCAGAGATTCACCACTCTCTGCGTGAAAAATGTTTTTCTCATCTCGGTTCTAAAGGATTTCCCCCTTATCCTTAAGCTGTGACCCCTTGTCCTGGACTTCCCCAACATCGGGAGCAATCTTCCTGCATCTAGCCTGTCCAACCCCTTAAGAATTTTGTAAGTTTCTATAAGATTCCCTCTCAATCTCCTAAATTCAAGAGAGTATAAACCAAGTCTATCCAGTCTTTCTTCATAAGACAGTCCTGACATCCCAGGAATCAGTCTGGTGAACCTTCTCTGCACTCCCTCTATGGCAATAATGTCCTTCCTCAGATTTGGAGACCAAAACTGTACGCAATACTCCAGGTGTGGTCTCACCAAGACCCTGTACAACTGCAGTAGAACCTCCCTGCTCCTATACTCAAATCCTTTTGCTATGAAAGCTAACATACCATTCGCTTTCTTCACTGCCTGCTGCACCTGCATGCCCACTTTCAATGACTGGTGTACCATGACACCCAGGTCTCGCTGCATCTCCCCTTTTCCTAGTCGGCCACCATTTAGATAATAGTCTGCTTTCCTGTTTTTGCCACCAAAATGGATAACCTCACATTTATCCATATTATACTGCATCTGCCAAACATTTGCCCACTCACCCAGCCTATCCAAGTCACCTTGCAGTCTCCTTGTCGAAAGCCTTCTGGAAGTCCAGATACACCACATCCACTGGTTCTCCCCTATCCACGCTACTAGTTACATCCTCGAAAAATTCTATAAGATTCGTCAGACATGATTTACCTTTTGTAAATCCATGCTGACTTTGTCCAATGATTTCACCACTTTCCAAATGTGCTGCTATCCCATCTTTAATAACTGACTCTAGAAGTTTCCCCACTACCGATGTTAGACTAACTGGTCTGTAATTCCCCGTTTTCTCTCTCCTTCCCTTCTTAAAAAGTGGGGTTACGTTTGCTACCCGCCAATCCTCAGGAACTACTCCAGAATCTAAAGAGTTTTGAAAGATTATTACTAATGCATCCACTATTTCTGGAGCTACTTCCTTTAGTACTCTGGCGGTGCAGCCTATCTGGCCCTGGGGATTTATCGGCCTTTAATCCATTCAATTTACCCAACACCACTTCCCGGCTAACCTGGATTTCACTCAATTCCTCCAACTCCTTTGACCCGCGGTCCCCTGCTATTTCCGGCAGATTATTTATGTCTTCCTTAGTGAAGACGGAACCAAAGTAGTTATTCAATTGGTCCGCCATATCCTTGTTCCCCATGATCAACTCACCCGTTTCTGACTGCAAGGGACCTACATTTGTTTTAACTAATCTCTTTCTTTTCACATATCTATAAAAACTTTTGCAGTCAGTTTTTATGTTCCCTGCCAGTTTTCTTTCATAATCTATTTTTCCTTTCCTAATTAAGCCCTTTGTCCTCCTCTGCTGGTCTCTGAATTTCTCCCAGTCCTCCGGTATGCTGCTTTTTCTGGCTAATTTGTACGCATCATCCTTCGCTTTGATACTATCCCTGATTTCCCTTGTTATCCACGGATGCACTACCTTCCCTGATTTATTCTTTTGCCAAACTGGGATGAACATTTTTTGTAGTTCATCCATGCAGTCTTTAAATGTCTTCCATTGCATATCCACCGTCAACCCTTTTAGAATTAATTGCCAGTCAATCTTGGCCAATTCACGTCTCATACCCTCAAAGTTACCTTTCTTTAAGTTCAGAACCATTGTTTCTGAATTAACAATGTCACTCTCCATCCTAATGAAGAACTCAACCATATTATGGACACTCTTGCCCAAGGGGGCACGTACAACAAGACTGCTAAATAACCCTTCCTCATTACTCAATACCCAGTCTAAAATAGCCTGCTCTCTCGTTGGTTCCTCTACATGTTGATTTAGATAACTATCCCGCATACATTCCAAAAAATCCTCTTCCTCAGCACCCCTGCCAATTTGATTCACCCAATCTATATGTAGATTGAAGTCACCCATTATAACGGTTTTGCCTTTGTCGCACGCATTTCTAATTTCCTGTTTGATACCATCTCCAACTTCACTACTATTGTTAGGTGGCCTGTACACAACACCCACCAGCGTTTTCTGCCCCTTAGTGTTTCGCAGCTCTACCCATACCGATTCCACATCCTGCAAACTAATGTCCTTCCTTTCCATTGCGTTAATCTCCTCTCTAATCAGCAACGCTACCCCACCTCCTTTTCCTTTCTCTCTATCCCTCCTGAATATTGAATATCCCTGGATGTTCAGCTCCCAGCCTTGGTCACCCTGGAGCCATGTCTCCGTGATCCCAACTATATCATAGTCATTAATAGCTATCTGCACATTCAACTCATCCACCTTATTACGAATGCTCCTTGCATTGAGACACAAAGCCTTCAGGCTTGTTTTTACAACACTCTTACCCCTTATACAATTTTGTTGAAAAGTGGCCCTTTTTGATTTTTGCCCTGGATTTTCCGGCCTGCCACTTTTACTTTTCACCTTGCTACCTATTGCTTCTACCCTCATTTTACACCCCTCTGTCTCTACGCTCACACGTTTAAGAAACACTTTCCCTTTAACTCCATCCTCCACTAGCCCATTCAACACCCCACCCCCCTTATTCAGTTTAAAACCACCCGTGTAGCAGTGGCAAACCTGCCTGCCAGAATGCTGGTCCCACACCTGTTAAGATGCAATCCGTCCCTTTTGTACAGTTCCCCCTTACCCCAAAACAGATCCCAGTGATCTAAGAATCTAAATCCCTGCCCCGAGCACCAGTTCCTCAGCCACACGTTCAGGTCCCGTATCTCCCTGTTCCTGCTCTCGCCAGCACGAGGAACTGGAAGCAAACCGGAGATAACAACCCTGGAGGTCCTGCTTTTCAGCATTTTTCCGAGCTCTCTAAAGTCACGCTACAGAATATTCATCCCCTTCTTTCCGACATCATTTGTGCCGACATGCACTACCACTTCCGGATGTTCACCTTCGCCCTTGAGGATTTTCTGCACTCTGTCCGTGACATCCTGGATCCTGGCACCAGGAAGGCAGCACACCATCCTCGCATCCCGTCTGTTGCCGCAGAAACCCCTGTCCGTACCTCTCACAATGGAGTCTCCTACTACAATGGCGTTGCCTGCCTTAGGCCTTTTTGGTTTTGGCTCAACAGCCCTATTCGCATCACAAGCCAGTCCGCCGCCCAGTGTAAACACCTCTTCTGTCCCGACAGCTTCTAAGTGGGTGAACCTGTTCACAAGAGGTACAACACCCGGGGACGTTGGCATTCCATGCTTCCCTCCCGTTCTCACTGTCTCCCACCTTCTCTCTTCCAGTACCTTAGGTGTAACAATCGTACTGTAGGACTTGTCGAGGAACGACTCCGTTTCTCGGACGAACCGGAGGTCATCCACTTGCTTCTCCAGTTCCCCAACACGGCCCTTCAGGAGCTCTACCTGGATGCACTTTTCGCATTTGTAGCAGCCAGAGGCACCAGCGGTGTCCTTGACCTCCCACATACTGCAAGCATCACACTGAATCAGCTTGCCTGACATCTCCTTCTTTCGTCTCTCCCTCTGCAGTGTTTTGCATAGTCTCCTCTCCAAAGACTCTCGAGCCAAAGACTCACACTTTTCTCACAGGGCACTTCACTCGCAAGGCCGCTCACTCACTGCCGCTCCCTAAGAGCAATCTTACTTAAATTGACTGATAAATTGCCTGATTTACCAATTTACAAACCAAATTCCTCAGTTTTCAGCTGTTTTCCCAGCACTTGGGCTAGAGCCAATCAGTCGTATCTCTTGCTAATCTCCTCCTGCTGCTGCTGTTGTTGCTCCCAAAGCTACAGCAGTTCTGAGGATGAAGCAATGCGTTTTGAATTGGGTTGGCGGAGATAGACAAATGCCTTCATGTGGGCAGTGGAACATCTTGCTGGATTAAGCTGCTCAAGGTAGTGGGACACCTGATTGAGTCAGAGTAGAGGAATGCATGAATAGGAGACACAAGAGGCTGCACATGATAGAATCTGGAGGGAAAGGCTCCATCCGCAGGAACTCAGTAGGCCAGGCAGCATCCGTGCAGGAAAATGGACATAGGAGATGGCCTATGTAAAGAGGTGGGGGATTGGTGTGGGTCAAGTGATATGTGGATCCAGGTGAGGAGGGGTGGATTTGCAGATGGAGTCAGGAAGAGAAGTGCACTAAACGTTATTCCCTTTATCATGTATCTATACACAGTGGGTGGCTCGTTGTAAACATGTATTATCATGCTGCTGACTGGTTAGCCCACACCAAAAGCTTTTCACTGTACCTCGTCCACATGACAATAAACAGAACTCAAACTCAAGGTAATGGTGGAAGCTGAGAGGTGATGAGTGCAGACAACAAAGGGCTCAAATTATTGATTCCAATAAGAAAGAAATCTGAAGAATGGAACCAAATGGTGGGAAGTTGGGTATGGTGGGGGGAGGGGATGGGTGAACCCAGTGGGACAACTGTGTAGGTGGTGGGCAGATGATGTGGGTGGGAGAAGGGCAAGAAACTGGGTGATAGAGGCTAGGGTAGGGTAATAGTTTTTGAAGGAAGGGGGTGTGTGAGAGGACTAGAGATCACCAGAGAGAGAGAGAGAGAGAGAGAGAATGTGGGAGGGGACAGGAGGAGAGCAGGTTATCTGAACTTGGAGAATGCATTGTTCATGCAGCTGGGTTGTGGAACACAGGCAGAGTGTGAGCTGCTGTTCTGCAAATTTGCATACGGCCTCTCCCTGGCAGTGGAGGAGGCCAAGTCCAGACAGGTTGTAGTGGGTAGACCAAAGTGCTGGTGAAACTCAGCGGGTGCAGCAGCATCTATGGAGCGAAGGAAATAGGCAACGTTTCGGGCCGAAACCCTTCAAATAGGAAGGGAATTACAATGACTTGCAATTGGGAGCTGCAGATGGCCATTGTGATGAACAGGTTGGATGGATGGAGGTAATGTCTGTCCCAATCTGGTATGAGTGGTGATGGGATGTTACTCCGGATTGAGGTGTGTGGCAGGATGGGGTTTGCTGGTGAAAGATCACTTGAGGTGTGGGAGTGGAGGAATATTGATCGGGATTGGTGTTCAGCAGTGAGAGGTGAGGAAGGGAATGGAGAAGAGACCTGTTAAGTTTGGAGTTGTGATGTGGCAGGAGCATTCGTTGTGTTGGGTTGTTTGGGGATCCTTGAAGACCTGTCCATGTTGGGTTCAGAGGGAATAAGGGTGGCACGGTGGCAGTGGTATAGATGCTGCCTTACCACGCCAGAGAACCAGGTTAATTCCTGACTACGGGTACTATCTATATGCAGTTTGTACATTCTCCCTGTGAGCTGCGTGGGTTTTCTCCGGATGTTCCGGTTTCCTCCTATACTTCAAAGATGTACAAGTTTGTTGGCTAATTGGCTTGGTAAAATTGTAAATTGTCCCTAGTGTGTGTAGGATAGTATTAGTGTGCGGATATCTTTGGTCAACACTGACTCGGTGGGCTGAAGGGCCTGTTTCCGTGCTGTATCTCCAAACTAAGATAAATGCCATGGCAGGCTGAGGTATTGAAGGGAAACACCTAATGAATTTGGGTTAATGAGAATGGATTAACTGGCTATATTGGCGAGGGGTGGATGGTGAGAATAATACCTGTTCAAGTTGGGACAAGAAAGGGCAGAGAGGCTGAGGATCCCTTGTTGGTGGAAAGGGAAATATATTGGTTGGTTGGGGAGGGGCCCAGTGTGATTGAGGGAGAGGGATACTTGATCCTTGATTGATTTGATCAGGTGTCTGATCAGTAACTAGTTCCATCTCTGAAAACAAGTTCTACAGTGGATGACACATCATAGAACGGTACAACATAAGAATAGGCCTTTCGGACCGTATCTTCAATCAGATTGAAATCCTGGTTGATTTTCCCTCTTTCTGATCATTTGTTTCTCTATAGGATGTACATTGTAATGTTGTGATGTAGCCATTGTGTAATTTTTTTTTAATGCATTCTCAGGTTCGCTGCAGACTCCAAACTTGCTCCCGTTGTCTCAGCAATCACAGAGCTCCCTCTGTTCCCCTCAGTCTGGCATTGGGCTCACTTCACAGGTTCGTGTGTGCTTAAGTGTTTCATTTACATTTAGTCACAAAGCAAAGGTAGACACAAAATGCTAGAGTAACTCAGCGGGACAGGCAGCATCTCTGGAGAGAAGGAATGGGTGATGTTTCGGGTCGAGACCCTTCTTCAGACTGATGTCATGGGAGTGGGCGGGACAGAGATAGAATGTAGTCTGAGACAGTAAAGAACTGGGGAGGGAATGGAGAGAGGGAAAGGGATGGAGAGGGAAAGCAAGGGCTGTTTGAAGTTAGAGAAGTGAATATTCATACCACTGGGGTGTAAGTTACCCAAGCGAAATATGAGGTGCTGTTCCTCCACTTTGCGCTGGGCCTCACTCTGACAATGGAGGAGGCTAACATCTGCAGTTCTTCCCTACACACTAGCCACAAAGCAAATTCTCTATGAGTTAGAGTAGCTTATAGCCTCTGAGAATTAGTGAAATGAATATAGACAGCTTCAGTCAAAATTGTACAACCGTGTAAGATTAGCATGGGAATGGTGTGGGCCACTGTCTTGCCAGACATCCGTCCACCTCTGTGGGATTGTGGCATTGAGATGATAGCCTCTGGAAATGTACTGATTGTTGATAGATGTATTTATATTTCCTGATGAACAGAAGTGTCCCTAAACTGATGCTTATGATATCAGGCTAAGAGTTTGGCAAGACTGAGGAGAGAATATTTTTTTTAAATCAAAACTACGGAATCTTTGGAGCCCTGTACTGTGGAAACACAGTTGCTGATATATGTGGGTTTAACTTGCAAGGTTTAGGACAGGGGCGGGGATCCTTTTCATGTTGGAATGCCGCATCAAGTTAGCTGTAAATCTAATAAGGCCGCATCCAAGAAACTTCAACTTGATATACTTCAAAATGTACATTATTGTGTTAAAATAGCCCTCATGACTTACTAATGTTTATATTGTGGCCTTCAGTCGGGGAGGATTATTTAGTTGAATCTTCTTTTACTCTTTGGGATTTTAAATACGTTCATTTTAAGATTAAAATTAAAATAATAAAAGACGAACAAAAACATATAATAAAAAGAAAAGGAATTGTTCTACAAATATTGGATTCATTCAAAAGGCCGCACTTAATGGCCTAGAAGGCCGCATGCGACCTCAAGGCCACAGGTTCCCCACCCCTGGTTTGGGGGAATTAAGTGATATATGGATCAGAGGGAAAGTACAGTTTGTAGAATTGCAGCTGTGTGATCTTACTGAAAGGGAGAAGATCTACTCCCTGTCTTATGGCAAGGCTGTAATTGATAAGTGTTACTGTGTAACTCTGTTCGCTAACGATTTTAGGTTCTAACCCATTAAATGAGTTTGTTTTAATAACTTAACAGGCAGTCATTCGATCAGGTCTCATGGGTTCATCCTTGGAGTCTCACTTAGAAGCCCTTCCTCCACACCAGGTCCCAAAGCCCATTGCTCCAAAGCACATCCCTTCTGTGCAGTCAGATGAACCTAATGACCTGGAGGAACTGGAACAGTTTGCAAAAACATTTAAACAAAGGCGCATTAAGCTGGGTTTCACTCAGGTAAGAAAACAGGGTCCAGCAGTTGTTGGGATCCAATGTCAGGGCTTTCGCTTAACTTTTTTTCCCTGTTGCCAACCTCGGCAGCTTTTTAGGTTGCCAAATTGCAACCTAAGGTGGTCATCTAAGATGGCTTGCATGACGCGTGCGATAATGTGCTCGGACGAAGTGCGTAGTTACCAGTCGGAATTATGGTCAATGAAGCACTCACATATTATTTCTGCTTCAAATAAAGTCAAACTAAACATATTCACCAATCAAGACATGATATATACCACAATGACATGCAGCAAAATTACAATACAGTATCTCATCTCTTTTTACACATTGCAATGAATGCAATTTCTATTATCTCTTTCCACTTCCAAACAAAAATATGGTTATTCAGCGTATGATCAACCTCGGTGAGACCAAGCGCAATACCTTCGCACAATACCTCCACTCAGTTCGCACTAACCAACCTGATCTCCCGGTGGCTCAGCACTTCCCCCTCCCATTCCGAATCCGACCTTTCTGTCCTGGGCATCCTCCATGGCCAGAGTGAGGCCCAACGCAAATTGGAGGAACAGCACCTCATATTTTGCTTGGGTAGTTTACACCCCAGCGGTATGAACATTGGCTTCTCCAATTTCAGGTAGTCCTTGCTTTCTCCCTCCTTCCCCTCCCATTTCCAGCTCACCCACAGCGTACTGTCTCCGCCTCTTCCTTTCTTTTTCCGGCCCCCCCCCACCCCTCCCGACATCAGTCTGAAGAAGGGTCTCGACCCGAAACGTCGCCTATTTCCTTCGCTCCATAGATACTGCCTCACCCGCTGAGTTTCTCCAACATTTTCGTCTACCCATTCACACAAGTTCTGTTATCCCACTTTCCTCACCCACTCCCTGCACATTAGGGGCAATTTTACAGAGACAAGTTAACCTACAAAGCCAATGCGTCTTTGGGATGTGGGAGGAAACCTACATGCTTGCAGGGTGAATGTGCAAATTCAACACAGACAGTGCCCGAGAACCGGATCGAACACAGAACTCTGGCGTGTGAGGCAGCAAGTCCACCAGCTGTGCCACTATATTTTATTTTCGAACACACAAAAAATTATACGTTGATAACTTTGGTTACTAAAGAAAAATAAACTATCCATTTTCAGTCTTAAATCTCTAAGTGACGCTATGTCCCCCTTTACAGCTACTGTATGTTTTAATTCAGTTCAAGGCTATTGGGGCAGTACATTGGCCATAAATTTGCTACCTAAAATTGCCAGAGACCCAGAATTGATCCTGAATATGGGTGCTGGCTGTATGGAGTTTTGTTTTCTTGTTTATAACATTGTTTACAGAGTACTATGTTTGCATATTCTGTTGTGCCGCTGCAAGTAAGGGTTTCATTGTTCTAACTGGGATGTGAGAGAATAAAACACTCTTGACTTACGTCGCTGATGTGTGGGATAGAACTAGTGTGCGGGTGATCGGTGGTCGGCATGGACTCGGTGGGCTGAAGGGCCTGTTTCCACGCTGTATCTTTAAATTAAACTAAAAACACTAAAACCAGACGAAACGTAAAGAAGGGTTTCCACCCGAAACGTCACCCAATTTTTTTCTATCCAGAGATATTGACTGTTCCATGGAGTTCCCCCGCAAAATGAAAGCATGGAATAGTCTTCACCCCACCATAGGTACCAACCAGACACAACTAAATTTAAGGCAGCTTTATTTTTTCCCCCAAGAGCCCTTTTTTTGCTTAAGTCCAAGTCAAGAGTCAAGAGTTTTATTGTCATGTGTCCCAGATAGGGCAATGAAATTCTTGCTTGCACACAACAGAATATGCAAATATAATACAGAACAGGAGATAAAGGTTCAGTGTGTCTATATACTATAGACCATATATATACACACAATAAATAAACAGATAAAATGCAATAGGCTGTTATTTTTCAGAGTTTGGAGTTTGGTGGTAGGTGGGTCCACCAATTAAAATTCCATTTCGAATATTTTTGGAAGATCAGGAAACCAAGAAGCAAGAGTTACTCCGGGGAGTTACTGCAGCTCCAGGGAGTGATTCTGCGTTGTTTTTCAGCAGTCACGGTGAGGCCCCGACCGGACAGCAATGGCGGCCAGAGCTCCCACAATGCAAAGGGAGGGAGAAAGTGACCGACGCCGACCAGTTGCCGTGGCAGTGCGCATGTGCAGGGCCGCACATGCGCACAACCACGGACGATGTGCTCGGCCGAGCGGAGACCTGCGACCCGAGCCAAAAGCTAGCGCAGAGTCGAGAGCGAGCGCCGAGCAAAGACCCGAGAGCTAGAGCCGAGCGGAGACCTGAGAGTTAGCGCTGAGCCGAGACCCGGACACGGATGGCGGGCGGGTGTCCTGGTTGCTTGCAAAGCCGGGCAAAATGGCATGGCTTTTAGGTTGCCCGACGGGACTGTAAGTTGCCATTGGCACCCGGGCAACCGTTAATTTCGAGCCCTGAATGTGGTGAAGGAGCTCTGTGTCTCTCTGTGTCTCTCTGTGTCTCTCTGTGTCTCTCTGTGTCTCTCTGTGTCTCTCTGTGTCTGACCAGAGTCCTGCAACTTGTGGGGATCAAGAGAAAGTGGTGCTTCTGCAGATAACCATGTTCGGAACAGAATGTTGGATACTAACCAATGTCAGTCAATTATATGGCCAGCCACTGTTCATCCAGGTGAGCAGACTGCTCCCACACTGACCACCTCTGAAACTTAAAACATTTAACTCTGCCATCAATGACATTTTATTAGAATTGGTGGCAAATCTGAATGTGTTTAACAATTTGGCAAATACAGCATTCAGGTGGGTGACATCTGCTGGAGATGACCCACAGTTTGCATCAGGTCAGTAACCAGGCACTCTCTTCCATAAATAGTCCTTTCAGAGCTAATGGTTATGTGATCAGCAGCCAGGTGGAATGGACTCTATGAAATGGTGCGAAGATTCCCTTTAGAGCTCAGCCCAATAACAACCTGCTCATCTATTTTAAATCGGAGGAAAGAAACTAGACATGTATTTCTATGGTATCCCTTTCAGATATCCCAAAGTATCGATTTTGAATATGCAATTACTGAGTTAATGCAGGAAAATTCAAGGCAGAATTTGCAATTTTCCACAAGTAGCATTGTGACAATGAGCAAATAATCTGTTTTAGTAATGTTTGGTGAGAAATTGACATTTCACATTTCAAATGTGCCTCTCTGACATTTTTAAAATAGTTTCTGAGGATCTTTTCCATCAATCTTAGGGCACAGATGTGGCCTTGGGTTTAGCAAACATCCAAAAGGCACCATCTTGGATGGTCCAACCTTTCCTCAATACTTCACTGAATTGTCAGCTGAAATATTTGTGCTGGAGCAGTGTTCAAACTCTGACTCGGTGAAATTAAACAATATCCTTGCATATCCTTAAAATGTTTTTTGTTTTCGTAGGGGGATGTCGGATTAGCGATGGGAAAACTCTATGGAAATGATTTTAGTCAAACTACGATCTCCCGATTTGAGGCTTTGAACCTGAGCTTCAAGAACATGTGCAAACTTAAGCCACTGCTGGAAAAATGGTTGAGTGATGCAGGTATTCACCCCCAAACAGAGTTCCTTCCCTCCCCATCCCTGCTCCTTGCTAATACTGTGCCCTTCTCAGTCAGAAGCAAATAATTAGCATAGAATTAAATTAGTCTTGCAAACCCATTCTCCTGTTATGTTGACTGTAGACAATAGACCGCCTTGCTGGGTTCATTATTCCAAATGCACACACCACTGACGTGCAGGTTTGTAGATTAATTGGCTTGGTAAAAATTGTCCCTAGTGTGTGTAGGATAGTGTTTACATGCAGGGATCGCTGGTTGGCGCGGACCCGGTAGGCCTAAGGGCCTCTCTTCGTGCTGTATCTATAAACTAAACACTGTCCGACAAGCTACTCTTGTGTTCGTTTGAAAGATGCTTCTCACCAGCATGATCCCTGGACAAAGGAGCAGAAATTTAGTGATATTTATTTATTTTAAAGTGAATATCCATTTTGATGTGTGTCCCTTAACTACTTTCCCACGATTGTGTGTTAGAGTTGCACTGAGTCTGAGAACTATGTTGAAGACCCATATACTGTTCGGGTCATGGAAGTGTTTTATGGTCAGCTTTGACAATAGTGAATCCACCTTGTACTCATTGTATGACAATACTCACCAGGTGTCTTCCTACAGGCAATGTGACCAGTCAATAGCCTCCAACTGATTGAGGGTGAATTTACACACACTGTCTGGTATGATTCATAGAACAGTATACAGAATAGTGCAGCACAGGAACAATGCCCTTCAGCCTCTGTTGTCTATGCTGAATGTGATGCCAATCTAAACTAATCCCACCTGCCCGCACAAGGTCCATTTCCCTTTATTCTTTGCCTGTTCTGTTTAAATGCCTCTTAAAGTTATATCTGTTTCTACCATTTCCTCTGGCCGCACGCTCCAAGCACTTACCACCTTCTGTGCAAAGCAAAACTTACCTTGTAAATCACCCTTAAAATGTCCTCCTCTTCACTTTAAAAGTTATGCCGTCTAATAATTGACATTTCCACCCTTGGAAAACGATACTGATCAGCTCTCCTCTCTATTCCTTCCACAATTGTATTCAACCCTATCAAGTTTCCACTCAGCAAAAACAATCCAAATCTGTCCAATCTCTCTTCGCTAAAAGTCTTCAATCCAGCAACATCATGCTGAATATCTTCTACACTCTCTCCAAAGCCTCCACACCCTTCCCGCAACACAGCCAACAGAACTGCACAAATACTTCACATGTAGCCTAACTTAAGTTTTTTATAAGACTGCACATGACCTGCCAACTTTTATTTTCAGTGTCATGGCTGATGAAGGCATCCACTTCACTATATCCGCTTGCGTTGCCACTTTCAGAGATCTATGAAAATGCACCCCATGGTCCCGCTGTACATCAATGATCTTGAGGGTCCCTGTCATTTGCTGCATACGTTTCTCTTACATTTGACCTTCCAAAATACACCACCTCACGTCTGAATTAAACTGCATCTGCCATTTCTTTGCCCAAATTTTCACCTGTTGTATCCTTTGACAACCATTCTTACTATCTGCAATTCCAAATTTGTTTGTGTTATCTGCAAATCTACCAATCAAACCACGTATACTTTCATCTAGAGCTCCCAGCACTTAATTGTTCTGGATTCCCTTGAACAAATATACGCTTTCTCTTCTTTGGCTTGCATGTCGTTTGACCAAAGCAGAGTGCATCTTGGATTACTGTGTACATGCCACAATGAATCTCATTAACAGAATATTTCCTCCGGCAGAAAATGCCCCCTCTGATTCAACACTGAACAGCCTGACATCTCTCGCACCCCAGATGATGGGGATGGAGGGCCTTGGCCGCAAAAGGAAGAAGCGGACAAGCATTGAAACCAACATCCGCCTGACCCTGGAGAAGCGTTTTCATGAGGTGAGTTCAGCTCAACAATGTTAACGCTCTGGCTCGGTCTAACTAACACCAGTGAATGGGTTTGTCAGAATTCACTCTTTTCCCTAATCGCACATAGAACTTGGCAAGCTTATGAATATGACCTGTTTTGTTTTTTTCACCCTTTCCTTCCATCTCCTCTACCTATTTCATCCATTATTTTCTCAATTGTGTGTGTCTCTCTCTCTCTGTGTCTACCCCTCCACCATAATAGCTAAAAACAGATCAGACAGTTGTTTGGGACTGTGGTACCATTTAGCTAAATCTTTGGAGATTTATCTTAATTTCCATCAATGGTTTCATGATCTTCAATAACTTTGTCCAGCAATAATCTATTGGTTTTCATCAATTCTCATTCAATACTCTTTCCCATACCATTAGGCCTCAGTTGTAGTGTAATGCAGAATTCTAACTGCTTAATTCAAGAGAAGTAGATGTTATTGTCATATGCACGAGTATTGCATGGTGAAGTACAGATACAATGATAAGCTTGCTTGCAGCAGTATCTAATTTAGCCACTCTTCTGATTCACCTCAGAACTCGAAGCCCAGCTCGGAAGAAATTCTGATGATTTCAGAACAGTTGTCGATGGAGAAAGAAGTTGTCCGTGTTTGGTTCTGCAATCGGCGTCAGAAAGAGAAGAGGATTAACTGTCCCATTGCTTCTTCCACCAAAGCACCAATGTATAGCTCACGGCTGGTGAGTCTCACTGCCTCTGGGGCAATTATTGATGTCTGCCATTCCTGCCTTCTTGGAGACCTTGTTTACGTTTTACATCCATTCTCTCTGCCACAGTCAGCGTCCACACATCCCTATAACTTAAGTAAACCCATCAAAACATCACTTAGCTGACCAGCTCCAAAATTGTTACAATTAATTGGAAGAAACAGCAAGGCTTGCCCTTATCAGTGAAATTAACAACATTTTTTCCCAGCAAATTGCGATAACTGGGAGTTGGAAATGACATATCAACTTCTATCATGCAAGGAACTTTGTCCTTAACTAATCAGACCATAGGAATGTGGAATTTAGGGTGCCAGACAGAACAAGGATGTATAAATTTAAATAGGTGAATTCAGGTTCACAGAGGAAGAAAGATTGAGTTGAGTGAGGGATAAATATGCAAAGTTATATTTTTTAAGCTGCAGCAACTATTGGAGCGTGACTGAAGATGTGCTACATGCTGTGGTGTGCTGAGGTTTTATTCTCGTTGAACAGTTAACCCCTCAGATTTCCTTCCTTGCCCCATGACGGGTGGTGATGTTAATATTGCAACAAAAAATAATACATTTAAAGTAAATGCCAGGCTCCACCTTCCCTAAGGTAGACACAAAATGCTGGAGTAACTCAGCGGGACAGGCAGCATCTCTGGAGAGAAGGAATGGATGACGTTTCGGGATGTCACCCATTTTTCCTCTCTCCAGAGATGCTGCTTGTTCTGCTGAGTTACTCCAGCATTTTGTGTCTACCTTCGATTTAAACCAGCGTCTCCAGTTCTTTCCTACGCATTTTGTCCACCTTCCATAATCTCTTGCTTCATCTTCCGACCCAACTGTTTGCCATCCAGCTACGGATAAGCAGAAATGTCCGTCTTGGTGAGTGGGTGGAAATCTGGGAATTAGTGCACTCAATAAGCATAGACGAGGTGAATAGTCACCATCTTTTTCGAGGATAGGGGTCTAAAACTAAAGGGCATAAGTTCAAAGTGAGAGGGGGAAGATGTAAATCTGACCCGATGGCTTACATTTTTACACTAGAGGGTGATGTGTTTGTGGGTAGTTGCCAGAGGAAATGATAAAAGAGGGTACAACTATGATATTTTAAAGACACTAAACAGGTACATGGATAGGAAACATTTGGAGGGAGATGAGCCAGGCGCAGGCAAGTGGTACTAGTTTGGTTAGGCAACATCAGCATGTTGGGTTGAAGGTACTCCTTCCATGCTGTATAGCTCTGTTGCATGTATGATAGTAGTTGGAAGGAACAGGCAGCCAGGATGTTGCTTCATGAGTTTAGAAGCAAGGCTGTTACGACTCCCGAATGCAAGTACTTCAGAGCCACGTAACACAAGTCAAAAACCAGGTTCAGGTTCAAAAACAGTTTTAATTATTCATTGGAACACAAAACTCAAACCTGATTTAAACAACCCAGTCAGGGATATGGATAAACCGACAAACAATTTAACAATGCTCCAGCCAGCCACGCCATGGGCCGTCGAACCGGAGATTCCAAAACCTGCCCAAAGAGATACAACCCTGAAACCAAAATACACGAAAACTCTAAGGTCAGCCCTTATCCGTCCCAATTCAATATCTGTTAACAAGGAATGGTGAAAATACACAAAGTTCTATGCCATGTGGTCCGGCTTCCTCGGCCCACACCAACAGTCTGCTCATCAGTCAGAGTCTACGACGAAGAGATGAATCCTGGGAAGCTCTGGTATTTATACTTCAGATGAGTCACCCGTCACCTGACGCAGCTGGGCCAATCGGGTACAGGAGCCTCTAACCCCTCGATTCCAGACTCACAGCCACGAGGCCTGTGCTTGGGAGAGAAACAGAGAGGTAAGTACATAGCATTCACCAGGGGGGGGAGCGCCTAACACCCCCACCCAAAGATACTGAATAAGTTTTCTGAAAATGAACAAAAAAAACACCACCAAATTTCAGCAACTATTCAGTAGCAGACATCACTGGCGCGACAATGCATCAGCCAATACATTAACTTTGCCACGGATATGTCTGATCTCCAAGTTGTAATCTTGCAGCTGCAAACTCCAGCTCATTAACCGCCGGTTCTTATTCCGCATATTCTGCAAGAATACCAAAGGATTATGATCCGTGAGTACGATGACAGGGACATTCGAGGAGCCAACATAAACCTCGAAATGAGTCAGAGACATTACAACCGCAAGGGTTTCTTTCTCAATGGTGGAGTACCACTTCTGATGACGATTAAACTTCTTAGAGAAGTACGAAACTGGATGCTCCACCCCATCTGAATCATCCTGTAGAAGAACCCCACCAACCCCACGATCACTAGCATCTACTGCCAGCTTAAATGGACGCTCAAAATCAGGTGCCGCACATCCTCAAACTTCGCCTGGCTCTTAGCCATAGCCCTCGTGACAGCACAAGCTGCGAAGACCTTTGGATGCTGCATAGCCAATCTATCAGGACTCTGCACCATCGGAACAGCCGTCACCTCAGGAGTGACTAAAACTCTACCTCCTGCCAAGTCATTCCCCAAAATCACAGAAACTCCCCCAACGGGAAAACACGGCCGTAACCCAACAGTTACCCGGCCTGAAACCAACTCGGACTCGAGACGCACGGTATGCAAAGGCACTACCATGTCATCCATCCCGAATCCTACCACTGGGACACTTGACCCAACCGATGATTCCCCAGAAAACGGCAGTACACCATCCAATATAAAGGACTGAGTAGCACCAGTATCACGCAAGATGGATACTGGAACTCTGTCACCCCCATCCTCTAGAGAAACAAAACCATTCATGATGAACGCAGAATAATTCCTACACTCATCAGACTCAGGCACCTCAGGTACGACAGGTGCCTTCTGTGTTCCCACCAAAGCCACAGGCTTTGCATTTTTCTGCTTCAGAACGGGACACGACTTTAACATGTGTCCTCTCCTTCTACAATAGTAGCACACAGGACCTTCATCAGTCCTTACATTTCCGTCAACCTTATCAGCTCGGACCTCCCCCTGTATCAACGTGCTGCCATTTGCAGGCACAGAAACAGCTTTGACACTGCCACCGGCGACACCACCACGATCAACCGGCCGTGCACCAAAACAATAGGATCGCCCAACAAAATCAGATTTATGAGTCAATACATACTCATCTGCCAACACCGCAGCCTTAGACACCTCATTCACCTTCTGCTCATTAAGGTAAGTAGTAACCCTCTCAGGGAGACAGTTCTTAAAGTCTTCCATAATCATCAAGGCCCGCAGTAGCTCAAAATCCTTCACTCCTTGAGAAGCGCACCACCTGTCAAAAAGTGCCTCCTTCTCCCTAGCAAACTCCACATAAGTCTGACTATCAAACTTCCTAAAGCGCCGGAACTTCTGCCGGTACGCCTCTGGAACTAATTCATAAGCCCTTAATACTGTAGACTTCACACACTCATAGTCCAGACTGCTTTCAACAGATAAAGACGAGTACACCTCCCGTGCTTTACCCACAAGGACACACTGCAATAGCAAGGTCCACACGTCCCTAGGCCACTTCAAGGACAAAGCCACCCGTTCAAACACTGTGAAATACTTGTCCACATCCTCCTCACGAAACGGGGGAACCAGGCAGATGTTCTTGCTCATATCAAACTCCCGTTCCCTAGAAGAAACCCGGGAATTATCTATTTCTTTTTCCCGCAGCTGAAATTCAGCCCTTTTGGTTTCCTCCTCAAGCCGTTTCATTTCAAGAACATGCATGAGCTCTTTCTCTTTTAACAAAGAGGCAATTCTCTGTGACTCGAGCTCCATCTCCTTCACAACACACAGACTTCCTCAGTCCAGAAGCCTACCAAAAAACCCCCCTAAAAACGTCTAGGGTCCTCAAAACTTAGGACGAGCCCCCATTTTGTTACGACTCCCGAATGCAAGTACTTCAGAGCCACGTAACACAAGTCAAAAACCAGGTTCAGGTTCAAAAACAGTTTTAATTATTCATTGGAACACAAAACTCAAACCTGATTTAAACAACCCAGTCAGGGATATGGATAAACCGACAAACAATTTAACAATGCTCCAGCCAGCCACGCCATGGGCCGTCGAACCGGAGATTCCAAAACCTGCCCAAAGAGATACAACCCTGAAACCAAAATACACGAAAACTCTAAGGTCAGCCCTTATCCGTCCCAATTCAATATCTGTTAACAAGGAATGGTGAAAATACACAAAGTTCTATGCCATGTGGTCCGGCTTCCTCGGCCCACACCAACAGTCTGCTCATCAGTCAGAGTCTACGACGAAGAGATGAATCCTGGGAAGCTCTGGTATTTATACTTCAGATGAGTCACCCGTCACCTGACGCAGCTGGGCCAATCGGGTACAGGAGCCTTTAACCCCTCGATTCCAGACTCACAGTCACGAGGCCTGTGCTTGGGAGAGAAACAGAGAGGTAAGTACATAGCATTCACCAGGGGGGGGAGCGCCTAACAAAGGCATTCAGCTATTTGAGATAGGCTGTCATTTCTGCCAAGAGCTTGAGTCAAATCCACATAAGAATGCTTCTGAATCTTCTGGTAGCTTTTGCCACTTAAGTTGAGGGTTAAACAGGTTGTTTCCAACGTATGTATTTCCTTTTGTAGGTTTCCACCTCGGGATCCATTGAACCTCCGATCATGTCACAGATGCACAACAGCTTGAATATGACAGGTAGGAACTACACATATACCATTAATGTATCAAACATCGGTCGGGTATCAACTGCATTGGGCACATTGTAGGGGAAATGGGGACACTGCGGCAGAGGCTGGAAGGTAATAGGTAGAACCAGCAGAGGATTTCGAGCCTCCGTCACATCCCTGATGATGGGTGGCACTGTGGCACACAGGTAGAGCTGCTGCTCACAACGCCAGAGACCTGGGTTCGATCCTGACCTCGAGTGGTGTCTGTATGGACTTTGCATGTTCTCCCTATAACCACGTTGGTTTCCTCCGGGTGCTCCGCTTCCCTCCCACATCTCAAAGGCATGTGGGTTTATAGGTTATTTGGCCTTTGTAAATTGCCCCGAGTGTGTAGGGAGTGCATGGAAAAGTGGGATAACATGGGACCAGGGAGAATGGGTGATCGATGGTCAGTGTGGACTCAGTGGGCCAAAGGGCCTGTTTCCATGCAATGCCTCTAAACTAAATCCCCTCTCATTTCTATATACTGGCTATCTTCCCTCTACTCTGTCCTGCTCCAGGGTCTTGACATTGAATGTTGACTATCCTGTTGCCTCCACTGATATTGCTTGATCCAGAGTTCTTCCAGCAGTTTATCTTTTGCTCCATATTCCAGCATCTGTTGTTCTCTTGTGTCTCAATTTCAATGTCACAATGAGTTGAACATTGAAATGATTAGTCTTGTTTTTAAGTCACCTTCTAAATTCAAATGTTGGTTAATAAAATTTGGGATATTACATTTATTACCCCAAATCTGACCCATTCATTGTCATGGATACATATGAATGTTGTGGAGCAACGAAGAAGACTCTGCTTCCCTGACCTGAACGCTCCAGTTGAGAATGATCCTAAATGGCCTGTCCCACTTGGGCATCATTTGCGCGTGACACAGATGGCACGCGAAGATTTTGTACATGCCAAATTCCTGGGGTGCCACGTCACCACGGACCATGCACGCGTAATGCGCACCATGCGACCATCATGCGTCGTGACGCGTAAATGATGTCACGTAAATTACGCACAAATGACGCCTAAGTGGGACGGGGCCTTAAGTGTTTTGATATTGACTTTTCCAGGCATGTCTTCCTCCAGTATGATCAACAGACCTTCATCACCAATCACATCATCCACTGATAGTGGACACACCTCAACTAGCGGCCAATCTGGGCTTGGCTCTACTCCAGGGTAAGAAACTGTTAATCCTGATATTTAATCCCGACCTGGAGCTAGGGATGCTTCTAAATAGATATTGAAACAGAAAGTTATTGATGCCACCTTAAGACTACACAGTAATAGATGTGTAATAGCATTGACTTGCACCTCAGGCTGGTCTCTTCCTCCTGTGTGGTGTGTTAATACATGTATTAACGTTCCAATACTGTGTGACATACTTTAGACGCAGTGTGGAAACAGGCCCTTTGGCCCACTGACTCCACACAGACCAGCATTCACCCCATACACTAGCACCACTCTAGACACCAGGGACAAATTACAATACACAGAAGCCAATTGATGTACAAACCTGTACGTCTTTGGAGTGTGGGGAGGGAAACTGTAGCACCCAGAGAAAACCCACGTGGTCACTGGGAAAATGTACAAACTCCGCACAGACAGCACCCATAGTCAGGATCTAACCCGGGTCTCTGGCGTTATCAGGCAGCAACTTTAATGCTGTACCACTGTGCCACCCCGATCAGTGTATGTGGTTCCTTCTAACTCGTCTCTATTGGGAGAACTGTTGTAGCTGAGGTAAATAAGTGCAAGCGAGCATAATCTGATCACAAGATAGGAGCTGAGCAACCAATGCGAGGATGTAAGACAGACAGACACTTGGTCGTGAGGGAGGGAAACGGGTACTGGGACCAAATTTTCTTTTTGATTTCTCAAGCATGTCGATGTCTTCTATTTTTGTTTTGGGTTACAAGCTCCCATGTTTAGTGTTGCCTCTTAAACAAAAAAATAAGACCACATGGTACCTTGTAATCTCTTGTACAATGGTGAGCCATGGAATAGTTCATAAATACATAGGTTCTAGGAACAGATTAAGACCATTCAGCCCATCAAGTCTATTCCACCAATCAATCATGGCTGATCTATCTTTCCCATTCAACCCCATTCTCCTGCCTTTGGTCCATAACCCGTAAAATCAAAAATCTGTCAATCTCCGGCTTAAAATATTAATTGACTTGGCCTCCACAGCCATCTGTGGCAATGAATTCCACAGATTCACCATCCTCTAACTAAAAATATTCCTTCTGATCGCCTTTCTAAAGGAATGGTTGAAACAGTCTCTCATTTCTATAACGTAGGCCGCTTTCAGCAGAGATTTGTGGCTGGCCTTCTGACTTGATTATTTCCTGATTCCGCACCCAGAGGCATGAATGTGCTCAGTTCGTAACTGGCTATTTACTTTTGTTTTGCAGCTCACGATTCTGGTGGAATAGTCCTTCATTTTTTCACTGAAGGTTCTGGGATTTCACCTTCTGATCAGCAACTTCTTCAGTCCTCAGTTACTGTAATGCACTGTACAGATGCACAGTGAGGATGGACAATAGAAAACATGCATATATCAGGGACAACATTTAGTGCAAATGATTTACAGATTTTGCAAAGACAATACAAACACTGCAGCATTGTTGCAAAATTGCAATGGATTGGCTGATATGCTGCCTTCAATGTGCTCTCTTCACTGCCAATCAAAGCTAATGAAGCATTAAACCCTCACCTTCTACCCTTTTGATCTATATCCATTGGATTTAATACGTTGCAATAAGGTTACCATGAATCTTTCACTATGTATGAGGCATGACTCCCTAGATGTTAGGAAGCACTTGCAGGCCAATTTGTGTTCACCTGAGATGAATGCCATTTTACTTCCAATTAGAATATAATATTCAGCATATCGCTGGTTTGATCTTGTGTGTGTTTCCATTTTGCTTGACCTGTGGTAATAATGGGGTGGCATCAGCAATCCAGGATTATGCAGGAAGCTACGCTCGCGAGGCAGATACTGGTCAAACGAATTATGGAACAAGATGAGCATTCAACTTCTGGATTCCCGTGTCTGCTTAATATTGGGCTCTTTAATTGTGTTGATGGCTGTACAATTCAAGATTGTGAGTAGCCAAAGGACATTTCTTTTAATTCTGTGGTTCTTGTTCATAATCTCTGGGATTGTAGCTCACCACCCCTTAAACTGCTGGCAAGCCAACCCAGCATTGTTTGTGTAAGAACGAACTGCAGATGCTGGTTTAAATCGAAGGTAGACACAGAAGGGTCTTGACCCGAAACGTCACCCATTCCTTCTCTCCAGAGATGCTGCCTGTCCCGCTGAATAACTCCAGCATTTTGTGTCCAGCATTGTTGCAAGCCTGCTCCTCAGCTGATATCCGGGACAACCTAAACCTACCTGGGAGAACTTTATTAATGGGTAACAATCTAAATTCATCCACAACATTTGTAAAATATACAGTTTTGTCCATTTGTTTATGAGATAACTCAATGTTTTAATTAGCACTCTGCCTTACAGGTGGTTCTGGCAACTTTAAACAAAAAAACAACATTCATGTGAATATCTGCTTTGACTTTAACTCCAATTATAAGTTGTCTTTTCCAATTCCACTTTTTACTTTCTTGTGTTGGATACTGAGAAACATTTGCAAGTGTTGTACCATCACCCCCCCCCCCCCGTCACCTCCCAATCAACATTCCCATGTTAAACATGCCCCCTAAATTAATTTGTCACATCATCCAATTAAATTAGCATTTATTATTATTATTCCTGAGGCCTTTTTGTATGCTGCACTTTTTAAAATTAAAGTGTTATTTTACATTTCAGTTAACTTTGTGATTTAGCAACAGAATTATGCATTATATCGATGGAAAGTACAGTATAGTGTGGGAATTGTCTGAGACACTCTATTTAAGGAAACAATCAAGTGATGGAAGTGTTTAAAATCTCAGAACTCCAATGAATTGCACCTTGCTGTATATTGTGAAATGATGAGTATAAAAAAGAGACTTGCGTATGATAACATTTAGATTATTTCAAAGTTCTTCACAGCAAATTGATTATTATTGTTATGGGTACTGAGATACAGTAAAAAGCTTTGTTTGCATGCAATCCAGTCTGATAAGACTGTACATTAATACAATCTAGCCATCCACAGTGCACAGATAAGGACAAAGGGAACAACACTCATTGCAAGATCACTGTTGAAAATGCATATATACTAAGATCCCACAAACAGCAATTGATAAACATAAAATCTTAGTTTTGGTAATGTTAATTGATAAGAACCCTACATATGAGTTTCTTTTACTTCATCTGAAATAGGAAATTAGGTCTGAGCCAAATTTCATGTATTAAAATGAAACCATAACAATGGTTCAGGTAAGTGTGCTACTGGTACAATTATGCCTCCATTAATGGACTTTCAACTTTTTAATGCTATAAATATGTCCAATTATTTCATTGGCGGTAGCATCAACTGCAGATTAGCAGCCCCAGAGGCAATTCATAAGCAGGAAAGGAAGGAAGCAGTTTAACGTATGAGTTTAAATGCTATATATTTTTTACATTAAAAAGGGAAGGGATCAAAAACATTAACCAAAATGCTGCTGTTGTTGGACATCTGATTTTTTTTAAATAATTAAACCAACAAGAAGCATGCAGGGGAGGGAGAGAAATGTTTAACAATAAAAAAGATGCAATGTTCAAGGCAAAATCAATGGAGAGAGAAACAGAATAGCATTTCAGGTTGATGATTTGAAGCAGAACTGCATAAGGTTTTAAGATGCAGCAAGGTAGGGTTGAGACGAAGAGACAAAATGCAAAGGAAAGAGTAAAAGGATTGTTTTTACATATGAAGTGAGAGGTAGTGGAGGTTCACTGACAAAAGTGAGTGACCGTGCAAACACAAAGATGCCCGGACCAATACACATAGATGCAGAAGTTGGCCATTTGGCCCTTCGAGCCAGCACCGCCATTCAATATGATCATGGCTGATCATCTAAAATCAGTACCCCGTTCCTGCCTTTTCCCCATATTCCTTTAGCCCTAAGAGCTAAATCTAACACTCTCTTGAAAACATCCAGTGAATTGGCCTCCACTGCCTTCCGTGGCAGAGAACTTGTGACCCCCAAATGAAATAGCTACAAGATTAAAATAATAGTATAAAGTAGACTGTGGGGTGATGGAACCTGGGGTTGATGGAAATAGATTACAGGAGTAAACTATGGGATGGGGCAAATAGGATTAATTTGTTTTATGTTCAAGAGTCTTGGCTTGAGTGTATCTGGTCCCTGGCCATCTGAAATTGCACTTCAGGGCTGGTTTTCCTAAAAAAAATTAAACAGCAAATCTAATCACTGCCAAAAACACAAACTCTTATCTAGTCTATGTTTTATGTAATTGTATTCCCTCTCATTTCTACGTGTTATTTATGACATTGCTGTGTGGCTAACTCACGTTGCGTCTCGTCTTTCAACGACTTTTATGGTGGGTAGACGTGTCTTAAATGCCATGGTCGATTTTTTAATCAGAGTCCGTCAGTGCTGGAAGGAGTTTAGGGAATTTCCAAAGTAATCGTGTATTGCAACTCGAAACCAGTGTTGATGGCCTCAAATATTTGAAAACGATTCCTTTTTAAATAATATATGTACGGGGTGGGATTTTGTGAATAATGCGCAGAAGTTAAAGGCTGTTTATTTATAAGATCATGCCTCCGTGGTCGGGAATGTCCTGCCTTCAACTTTGTACGTTTCGAGTAATAAAGTTTTTACCAAAGCTAACAATCACTTACAACTGGCAGTGTCGTCTCCGCTTTCTTGTGATTTACGTCAAACCGGATCGAAGTCCGGAATCCAACCATCAGAGGTGATAAAATAACAAGGCAGCCCACAACATAAGCACAGCTCCTTGACTTAGTCGCCTTCAAATCACACAGCCATGCCCATTAGCCGTAGTCTTTGCCCTGCAGCCATCCTACCTTCAATAGTTAGTCTATCCCTGCAAGAAAGCAACACCCTTGGCTTCATTCCCGTCTCTACAAACAGGATTCGCCCAGGTTTTGTAGAAACAAGGAAAAAAAACACGAAGTGTTGACGTAACCCAGCGGGTCAGGCAGCATCCCCGGAGAACGTGGATTGGTGCCGTTATGTTTTGTGTTGCCTTGAAGTTTATCTTCAAGATAAAGAACAGAGACAGCACTTTGTGTTGTAGTTCTTCAGAACTTTGTTTTGCTCTGACCAGAGCTTCAGATCCAACCCTAGCTTCAGTCCCGCACTCTACCTTGTAGTCCGAGAAGGATCCCTACCCAAAAGCCTGCACCTTTCCTTCCCGCTGGTGCTGGCTGACCCGCTGCGCTCCGCCAGCACTTTTATTTATTTTGCTCAAAGTTGCTGCATCTGTAGTGTTTCGTGTCGCCGCCCCGCACCCTTATTTTAGCCTTGTCATTGTCTTTTGTCCTACACCACCGTTTTAATCCTGCACCTAAAACTAGCCGAAGTTAGTCACAGAATGCTGGAGTAACTGGAGAAAGGGAATTGGCGACGTTTCGTGCTGAGACCCTTCTTTAGACTGAAAGATGGAGAAGGCAGAACACAAAAGGGCCGGCTACAGACGACCTCAGTCCATATTCCTTTTCTCCAGAGATGTTGCCTGATCAACTGAGTTAATCCAGCATTTTGTGTCTAACTATTACTTGGCTCAACTTCCTTAGGAAGCATCCTAAAAATGCTTCCTAAAAACATCCTCACATTTAGTCCTGTCCTTCAGTCCCATCCCTTGGATACAATCTTGCTCCTCATGCCAGCTCCCCACCCCCAAAGAAGGCTCCACCCCCACAGACAGGCCCCACCCCCACAGACAGGCCCCACCCCAGGTTCTAACCCCGCCCACACACACGTCACGTCGGGCACGCCCCGCCCCCACAGGCATGTCCCGGTCTCTAGCTCCAGCCCCGCCCCCACTGCGGACGGATGGACGGCGCCGGTTCCCCAGCAGCCGGCAGAGCCTGCTGCCGGTCGGCCGATGGCGCTGCTGCCGGAGGCCGCCGGGTGAGCGGCGCCCGGCGCCATCGGGAGAGGAGAGGCTAAGGCCAACACGTGTGAGCGTCCGTGACAGCGCTGTGTCAGGCAGCAGAGGAGCCGCAACCATGGTTACCGTTGCGCGGTCAGGCCATGGAGGCGGACTTCGCCTCATGCGAGGCGGGGCCTGTGGAGGAGGCGGGGCCCTATGGGAGGGGGCGGGACCTAGGGGAACGGTGCCTAGGGGAGGCGGGGCTTCGACAACGGAGGCGGGGTCTGGGTGGAGGAAGCCTGGCCTATGGTGGAGGCGCAGCCCGTGGAGGGGCGGGGTCTAGGTGGAGGGGGCGGGGTCTAGGTGGAGGGGGCGGGGTCTGGGTGGAGGGGGGTCCTGGTGGACGGGGCGGGGTCTGGGTGGAGGTGGTCTGGCCCAGGGCCTTGGTTTCTTGGTCCTCCAAAATATTCCAAATGGAATTTAAACTGGAGGGCCTCCTCAATCCTCGCCACGGTTTCCATCAAAGATTATAGATCTTTGGTTTCCATAGAAACCTCACCTGCCTCAATGCCCGGTGGTACTGATCCTGGGTCCTCATAGGTTTTAAAGAGCTGATGGTAATGGGCATTTGAGATGCATTCCCCTAAAGGTTGATAGAGAGGAGGAGCGACAGGTGGTTACACGTAATGGCAATGTGACCTGTGGGGGAGAAAGGTGGTCAACAAAGGGAAGGAATGGGCTAATAATGTAAGGATAAAAAGTGAGGAGGAGTGGGTCAACTATGAGGGAAGTAAAGTGAGGAGGAGAGGGTCAACTATGAGGGAAGATTGACAGTCGTCATTTATTACTCAGTATATTTGTCATATTTTTCATTTTAGGCAATCCTTTGGGGTTGAGGATGACTTGTGTCTACTCCAGTTCTGAGGTGGCTGAAGATCTCTTTCCGGGGTTTACCGTCTTTATTACAAGCAGAGCAGGTGACGGGGTGAGTACTTCTGGATGTTGCGTGCTCTTTCTGTTGTTTATGCATGGCCTATATTGTGCACCAATTCCAGAGAATTGTAATTGTAACTCCTATCACAGTGCTTTTTCAGATAATTCTCCTTCATTTTCGGTGGTTATGGTCTAGAATTCCCAGGGGTCAGTGAGGACGGCATAATTTTTTTTCATAAGGATCTTGCAAGTAATTTGGAAATATTTTCTGGAAATTTCTTGCTGTGATGGAGCTCAGATTTGCGTGCGCGGATCAGAGTCTGGTGTCAGAAATGAAGATAATATGATCCAACAACAGGGATAGTTGAGCATTGTCAGAGCCAAGATGCAGGGTTAATAACTGGGGAAAAGATGTTGACATTAGTTCATAGAAGGTTTTTGTGGAGACCAGTGTAGTACTTCTCCAAAACTTTGAGATCCCTGCTACAGGTTGTCCATTGAGACTGAGACGTGTACAATGGTAGGGATCATACCTGCTCAATAGTTCATGAATTAGGTGCCAGGTTTGAGGTCTTGGTCTTTTATGTGGCCAATAACAGCTGTGCTAGAGGCAATAGTCAATTTCATGATCAATAACCCAGCAGTTCTCTCTCTTTCTGTGTCTCCATTAAATTCTGCACTCTTGGTTCTCAGCAGAGTAGGTCCTTGCATGTTTCGTTTTTTAGTTTTACTTTTAGAGATATTACATGGAAACAAGCCTTTCAGCCCACGCCGACGATCGATCACACTAGTTCCATGTTATGCCACTTTCGCATTCACTCCCTACACACAATGGGCAATTTACAGACGAATTAACCAACAAAACCCTACATCGTTTGTAAAACACGGGTATCCAGAGGAAACCCACAAGGTGTCAGGGGAAACATGCAAACTCCACACGGTGGCTCCTGGGGTCAGGATCGAACCAGGATCTCTGGCGCTGTGAAGCAACAGCTCTACCAGCTGTGCAAGTGTGCTGCCCCGTGTTGAAGCTGTAATTGTTCTTGTCAGCATTGAGAAATCCATGCGTGGATATTGACTGATTGGTAGATCTCTTGCGCACTTCTGATTCTCCATCAGTTCTTCATCACAATGTTTTTGTCATATACATACAGTTTCAAAAGATCCTAAACAGTAGAATGCGGTACAAAGGTTGGGCCATTTCCAGCAGGAAACAGATACCTAAATAGAAAGCAAATTGCCTAAAATAATTAGAAAGCACAGGGGAGGGGAGTTATTTTGATAGGAGGAAGCTTGTGTGTGGTGTTTTACAAGTGGGCACTGGAACAACTGATAATCATAATTTAAGGTAATGATTGGACAAATAATTGACTATCTTGCTATATGAAAAGTTGTAGATAATACCAACAAGTGAAGTCTCCAAAATTCTAGTAGTTGTTCTGACAGAAATAACAAAGATTGCCACATATTACAAGAAAACATTTGGAACTTGAAATCTGCACCACAGGTGATAAATGAATTTCAGTAAGAATAAAAATATGTTGATTCACTTTTACAGGAAGAATTTACAGAAAATATTAAAGAACAATCTGATTGGAGAAGACAAAAAATGGGATTTATGTCTCTTGGTGAACCAATCATCGAATGTCCACTTACAGGCTAACAAATTACTGACAAATGTTGACAAATTGCAAGGATTTTCTTCCTTGTAGCAGAAAGTAATGGCCAGCAAAAATATATTGCAGCTCCATAAGGCTCTGCTGAGACCCCACTGAGAGTACTGTACAATGTCCTGGTCTTTATACTATCGTAGAAATAAGAGAAACTGCAAGAATGATGTTCAAGAAAGAAACCATATCCACGACATTTGTTGACAAAGACTGAATCATTTTTTTCCACTGGAGAAAACACAACTTGAGATGACACAATAGAGATGTTGAAAGTGATTAAGTTGAATCAGAGGTAATGCTTCCTTGTGGGAGAATCCTGAAAAAAAATGCATACAACAAAGTTGCTAATAAATAATGAGGAAATAAGTGACATTTGTTAAGTCAGAGTATGGTTAAAATGTGGATGTAACCACCACAGGAAGTGGTTGAGGTAAATAGCGTTGATACTTCCTAAAATTAAGTATTGCATAAGTGAAAACAAAAGAAAAGATTTATTAAATGCTGAGAGGGGATAGATACAGTGAAAGGGAATGTATACAAATACCAGCACAAAATAGTTGGGCCAAATTGTCTGTTCTTTACTCCAACAAATTGAGGAATTGGGTGCAGGAAAATGCTGAGCCTGGGACAAAGATACAGACGGAGACAGAGAAAAAGACTGGCTTTAATCCTGTTCTGGTTGTGACATTGCGAATGTAATAAGCATGATTGACCCAGTAAATTGCTAAAGCTGACTGTTAGAATTGTTTCTAATCTAAGCCCTAGAGCCAGTGATCACTAAATTACCAAGCACAGCAGATAAACGAGATTTAACGCAAGGGCCTGATTTACACCAACCTGAAGCTAGCAACTGGGCTCAATGTCACCTCTTCCCTAATGGGGATCACAGGACTCATGCATTAAAGGTTGTATAAAATCTGTTTCCTATAGATAATGTATTGACAATCATAAGGAAATGGGAGTTATATTGGGGCTGAGGTATAATGACAGACTAATCAAGTTGTTTTCCTGAGAGCAGAAACAGGAAAGAGTGCAGAACTCCAGAGGGAGTTGTCTATGTTGTTCTGGCAATAGTGGAACATAAATACCGAGATGAGAATAGGTTGTAGTAATAGGTTGTAGTGAAGGTAAAGGATTTATAACAGAAGATTTACATTTTTACGAGGCATCAGAAGACCACAATTTGCAACAGCAATGAATTTCTAGAATATTTCCAGGGCAGTTTTTTAAAAGCAGGGTTTAGAATCGACATGATAATAGTCCAGATTAGTTTTCGTAATGTTGATTTAAAAATGGAACGAGACCATTAGGAGTGAAGCCAGGAAGCATTACAGAGAATAATCAGCATAGAAAGAAGTAATTTGGCCAATTGGCTGTGCTGATGATTAAACTGTACTTAATCTCCTCCCTATCTATCTGCTTCATCTCTGGTCTTTCTGTTCCCTTTCTCTCATGTATTCATGTAGTTTCCTTTAAAAATCATCCAAATTATTGTACTTAACCACTTATATTGGCAATGAGTTCCGCATTCTAATGCTCTGAGACATTTTGTCTAATTTCGCTATTAAATTCAATAATAGCTATCTTATTATACTTATGACCCCAGTTTTGGATTGTCTGAAAATTTTTCCTAAAATTAATATTAGTATCTATTAGTATTAGTATAGAAATTTGTTTTCCCAGGGTGGAGAGGACAAAGGTAAGGTGAGAGGGTGAAAGTTTAATGGAGATGTGTGGGGCAAGTTTTGTACCCAGAGAGTGGTGGGGCCCTGGAACACATTCCCTGGGGTGGTGGTGGAGCCAGATATAATAGTGGCATTTAAGAGGTTTTTAGATACGCACATGGAAGTGTAGGAAATAGAGGGATATGGATCATGTACAGGCAGATGAGATTAGTTTAACCTGGCATCATGTTTGGTACAAATAAAGTGGGCTGAAGGGCCTGTTCCTGTGCTGCAATGGACTTAAAGGGCTAAATGGCAAAGATGGGTGGATGGATTGGGGAAGTAGATCAACGGGAAGCAGTTGAATGGATATATCAGGTTTGATGGGCTAAATGGCCTCTTCCTGTTCTAATGATGCTCAGCATCTCATAGCATTGTCTGCTGCAGTTCAAGAATGCAGTGCCGCACCATCCTCTCAAGGTGAAACTAGAGATGGACAAAAGGAACCAGCCTTGCCAACAATACACCCACCTAGATATGTGGAATTGAGTTATACACTGTAATGCAATCAAGAAGTTCCGCCAACAGTGCCAAAGTGATGTCTAATTAATTGTCTGGAGTATACATTCACCATAATACTTGGAGTTGGAGCCTGCCCAAGTGTTAAACTATTAGTTTAACAGGTCTTCGTCCTGAATAAGAAGGAACTTTGAACGCAGTCAGATGGGTTTTACATCAATCACTGCAGGGATTCCGTTATAGTGGAACTGACCTTAAGGGATTTATTAATCTAGATGAAAGTCCATTTTTTATAACTCTATCCTTGCGTCTTAGCTGAGTGGGAGCTGCCCTCTGACCTGGCATTGTCACTACCTTCTGACTGTCTCCAGATAGTTTTGGTAACTCTAGTAATGCACGTTGCAAACAGGTTGCTTACTCCATTGTCCTATTCTGTCCCCAACCCAGCAGCTGACAGTACCTGTGTGCACGTAATGATATTCTCCTTCTTTCCAGTGAGATGGCTGCCGCCCTGCTCCTGGTGTTTTGCAGTTTGATTTGCTGGGTGTCAATTTACATCTTCCTCCGTCAGCTGAACTGTCAGCGCTGCTGTGAGTGGAGCTGTCGCTTGGTAACCCTCGTACATGGCGTCCTCATTATCTTTCTCTCTGGATACGTTGGATTTATAGATGGGCCTTGGCCATTTACTCATCCAGGTGGGTTCTGGAGTATGATGCTGTTAGCAGAAGATTATCACACTGTTTTATTCTTACATTGACAAATTGGATGGAGTCAAGCAGGAGCTGGCTTTGACAGACTGGTAGTTCCACAGAGACTCTGGTTTGCGGTGGGCTTAATCTAAACTATCTTTGTTCGCTTTGTACGACTCCTGAACCCAGGGCATTTGCAGTCACTGCTTGACTAGTTTGCTTTGTTGCAAGCACTGTGCTTGGCTGCATCATATTTGTCTGTGTTGACCCTGGAGAAAGAAGATTACATTCTAAATAAATCACTCAGAGATGATGCAAAGTCATGTTCTGCCCATCGATTTCTGAAACGGACTGACCCGGGGTGACACTGGGTGTAATAGATAACTGTATGCGTGCTCACGTATAAATTAAGGTTGTAGTTAAGAAATGGCAAATCCATCTCTAAATATCTACTGTTGTTCACCTGCATTTGAAAAATGTGATTTATTTTTGTTTGATGTGTTTGGAGTCCCTCTGAGGCTGAGCAAGAGCTAACAAACAACTCAATCTCCAGAGTATGAACATAACTCATGTGATTTGCTTCCTGGGGAAGCCTAGTGAGTCTAATATTGTTGGGATAATCCCCAAGACATGGGAATTTCAGGCATAATGATAGTGCAACAGGATAAAGAGCTCAAGCAACAAAACATTTCAACATTTCTGTTTCCCTTCCAGCCATATGACATACTCAGCAGGGAATTATGCATTTGTTTATTCAAGGGTGAATTTACCAGTCTTCACGAGATTCCTTCCTCTTCATGCTCGTCTGGAAATGCTGAGGCTCTGTAGTTTGCTCTTTGGCTGGTCAAGTCATTCCTTAGGGAGCAGTGTGAGTTGACAAGGTTAGAATGTATGCGGCCGTGTCAAGTCATGAGGTTTTGCTTCTGTGCATGCTCTACTATGGGAGACCAATGTGCAGCAGATATTACAGTGGTGTGAGTCAAAGAGGTGGGAGTGTATGAGAGCAATGCGAGGTTGCTAAATCTGAGTGCATAGGAGCAATTTGGGTGACGAGGTCAGCCTGTGTAGGAGCAATGTGGGGGTGACAAGATCAGGCTGTGTAAGAGCAGTGCGAGGTGACAACGTTAGTGTAGGGCGGTGTGGAGTGACAAGGTCAGAGTTTGTAGGGGCCATGTGGGTTGACAAGGTTAGAGTAGTAGTGTGGGTTGACAAGGTGAGAGTTTAGGGGCAGTGTAAGGTGACAAGGTTAGTGTAGGGACAGTGTTGATGACAAAGTCAGATATACAAAAGCAATGTCAGCTAGACCTACCTGATTTTCCTTCCTAAAAATGGAGTTGAACTTGACCTTCTCATGAGTGCTCCTGAGTTGTTGTGGAGTACTTGGTCCCGTTGCTATAGGAATAGTTTCTCTATCCACTGACTGAGTGGATCACAGTGTTTTACTCAACATGCCGCTTGAGGAGGCTCTGTGACCTTGGTATCAAAAGCCTCATCGGTCTTCGTTGGTCTGCAAGCTCCCCATGCAGTTCTCACATAAAATATTGACTGAAACATAAAATCTGTTTCTCTCACCCCAGGCATTAATGAGTATTTTCAACCTTTTCATTTTTAATTGAGGTTTGCAACAGAAATATTATTTTGCATGTTTGTTAATTTATAACTTAATTACAAGTAATGTAAGCCAAGAGAATAAACAAACTGTGATGGAAACACACTATAAGTATTGGAAATGTCAGTTTTCATATGGAGAGAGTTATTGAATGGATACATATTTTAACCGAAAGTGTTAAATGCAACATGCATTTATATTTTTTAGGGTCTCCAAACACACAGCTTCAGACCCATGTGCTGTGCCTGTCACTGGGCTATTTTATATTTGACATGTGCTGGTGCATCTATTTCAAAACGGAAGGTCTGGTGATGTTGTCTCACCACAGCCTCAGTATCCTGGGCATTGGCATGGTGTTAGCTTTGGAGCAGTCAGCTACAGAGGTAAACGCAGTCATCTTCGGCAGTGAAGTCACCAATCCGTTCCTCCAGGCTCGCTGGTTCCTTCGACAAACTGGGCGTTACCACACTTTGCTGGGAGATATCGTGGACATTCTGTTCATTGTACTGTTTTGCAGCGTGCGGATTGGGGTTGGTGCCAGATTGTTGTACTGTGAGTTATCTTCCCCCGTGCCCCTCCCGATTGTGAAGCTGGGAGGCGTTGCCATGTACATGGTGTCCTGGGTGTTCATGGTGAGCATTGCCAGATTTGCCTGGAGGAAGAGCATTCACAAATACAAGACGTGGAGGGAGCGGAGCCAACTCGGTGTACACCCACAGATCAACGGGCACACAAAGAAAGTTTGCTAGCTTAACGAAGTGGCGTGAAATGAACTCCATCCTCAACCTTGTTTCCTTTATTTATTTGTCATTCTTGAATGCCTTTGGCAGGTGGATTATTTTAAGTTATTATTTTAATTATTATTAGTAAGAGATGTATTGCAGGTAGCTCCTGATGGTCACAGTTTTCTGATGTCAAGCACCACCAGTATTCCCGGCGGTGTCTGACTAGCACATTGTCTCTGCGTCAGTTATGACATCGCTCTAGTGTGGGCCCTGATTATTTTGGCTATAGGCATGTGATGATCTTAAACAATCTAATTGCATGGTAACTGGTGTCCAAGACTTCTATTCCCCCGTCACTTCAGTTTGTCACCTTAGTGTGCAACCCTTCAATGATGGTGACCTCAGCAGAGTGCTGTTAATCACGTGCAGACCTAGATAATGAATGTTGGCAGAGGAAGTCATGGTCCTCAGAGAGATCAGAAGCAGGAACCTGGTATTTTTCTACCTGATAGGTAGTTGAGGCCATTTGCGCTGTTCTGTGTCACCCATCTTTGATCAGTTAGCTGAGCCACCAAGTAGCCATTCTTGGGATTTATTTTTGACCTTGGAGGAGGATCTTTATCCTCTTCAAACCTCCCAACATAAGACATAGGAGCAGAATTAGGCAATTCAGCGCATCAAGTCTGCTCCGCCATTTGATGATAGCAGGTCTACTTTTCTCTCTCAACTCCATTCTCCTGCCTTCTCGCCGTAACCTTTGACGCCTTTACCAATCAAGAACCTATCAAACTCCATTTTACTTGGCCGCCACAGCCATCTGTGGAAATGAATTCCACATCCTCATCATCTCCTTTCTAAATGTATGTCTTTTTATTCTGAAGCTCTGCCCTCTGATCCTAGACTCTCCCACTACTGGAAACATCCTCTCCATATCCACTCTATCTAGTCCTTTCATTTTTAGGCCTTTCAACAACTGCCCTTCAGGAAATGGAAACACTTGAAAGATGTGGATATTTAACTAATGTTCAGATAAGTAACAGTTATCCGGGGCACCAAGCACAACAAAATAGGATGCAATAATAAATTGTCCAGACTGTGGATAAAATGGAGTTTAAGACTGTAGTGGAACATGAAGAGGTCGTCCCACAGCACAAGCCCATTGCGCTGGATCAGTATAGGCTGTAAAGCAAGGAGTTTGACTGTAAAGCAAGGGGACTGAAGGGACCGAGAAAGAGTATGATTGATTGGTAGTTACTTAGATTTAAAGTAAAGGCCCAGGTAGAGTGATTGGACCAAATGGCCTTTTCTGGTTTGTGTACGATTCCTGATCAGTGCAGTTTTGTGCCATTGTTATCAGTAGTAAGCTGCCGGTTCACGACGCAATACCATTTCCCTGCTCATTCATCATACTTAATGTTTCTTCTCGAAGATGTTCCTGCCCATCCCCCTTGCATTTTTATATTTCTTCATCCTGAAACATTAATTATGTTTCTCTGCATTGATGCTGCCTGCCCTGTTGAGTTTTTTGTGCAGTTTCTGCTTCATTGCATCTCTTCGATTCGTTTTTAAGTGAAATCATGTTCGGAGTTCTTTCGAGGGTTAGCATAACTTGCAAATTTTCATGGGAATTGGCTTGGTGTGATTTTGGTAAAAGAACATTAGATGCAAGGAATACTTTCACCAAGGAGAAAATCACCACATGCCATTTCAATATTTGTAGGCTGGAGTTTAAGATGATTGCAATAATTTTAAATTCCTATGCCATTTGTTACTGCATCATCCAATTTTGCATATAATCATCAATTGTTTATCCCTGCAGATTCCATTATGTGGTCTGTTAGATCTTCTGATAAACCGCTCACCCAAAGAATGCCACCCATCTTTAGTAATTTCATATTGAATATATGGCATCATTTACACAATAACAGGGGGAATCCATTTTGTCCCATGAAAGAGTCACAGAGAAATAGGCAAATACAGTTCAACTTGTGAGTTTTTTGCATTGGAACACGAGGAGTTTCCTTCACCCAAATTTCATTGAAACCAAAGTAGGCCATTCAGCCCCATTATCCATTACAAAGAAAGCAGAATAAGCCATTCAGCCACATGAGCCTCTTATAAAGGCACAAGAGGAGTTATTTAAATTCCCAAGCCTATATAGGAATAGGTACCCCAGTCCCACAAGTATTGCACAGAAGCACGAGCAGGGCATTCAGACTCTCTAGACTGCTGTACCGGAACATGAAAAGGTTGTCCCTCACCACAAGCCTATTGTACCAGATCAGCAAAAGGCTTTTGTGCCCTTGATTTGTGCAGTGGTTCTCACATTTTTTCATTGAAGTTCCAAAACTGCAGTCTAAGAAACTCTATTTTATTCACTGTCTGGGACAAATCCTTTTTTTGTACGGTGTCCAGGATATAGAAATCACACTTCTTTCCCCTCTACGATTACTTTTTCAATCCTCAATCCCAAATCCCAAGCTGTGCATCTCCCCTCTTTCATCAATCTTTTCTTCAATTCTGTACATTTTCATTTCCAATCTATTCATTTCCCCCAATTATGCCACTTCACATGTATCCGTAGTGAAATTTATTTGCATCAAACTTGCTTTGCTTCTAACTGCAATCACCACTTCCATCCTTTTATAGTGCTGTTCGTATCATCAGTAACAATTGCTGATTATATTCTTTTCATACAAGGAAGGGTAAGCTGGTGGTGACCAAGAGAGATTTCAGCACTAACCACCAAATGCACAGCACCAGCCTTGCCGCCTTCAGAGGTGTACATTTCCTCTTGTACCTACTACCCTAAAGGGCATTGTTCCATCTGTGATGTGAACTGTGCACAAGGTGTCTTTGTAGTAATTTATTTAGTGATTTATTAAATGTTTTTGGGTGTACAAAATAAATTCTGTTTGTCAAAATCTCAGTAATTTCCTTGTGGATTAATAAAATTCCTATCCTCTTTAAAACCCAAGCTAAATATCCTTCATGTGCTGAGAAATTTGCTGACTGCCTAACATACTCATGTGTCTGCACTAATGCTGCAGTGCACACAAGTAAACAGCGACAGAAGTTGACTGCAAAGCCACCAATGCAGTTTAAGTGGCCACCAGCAGGTGGCAACATGTGTCCAGCTCTTCTGATCTGCAGCCTGGTAAACAAGAACTCAAAATAGAAGGGTCTCGACCCGAAACGTCACCCATTCCTTCTATCCAGAGATGCTGCCTGTCCCGCTGAGTTACTCCAGCATTTGTGTCTATCTTCAAAATACTCTCCCTTGGGAGCTGCTCAGCTCAAGCCACTGTAAACTACATCAGAGTTCGCAGGTTGCTTCCATGTCCGAGAACAGTTCCTTCCAGTATCCAAGAAGGGTGCAGATAGCATTCTTGTTATGATTATTGAAAATGTTGATGCCAGATTAAACAATGTAGAAAGTTAATATATTGTTAAATTACAACAGCTTGTCTACAAATTAAATCATTTAACAAAGAAAAATGAATTTTGCTGAGATAGAGAATGGATTCTGGGTACCATTCACATCTGGATGGATCGTGAGGAACAGTCCAAATTGGAGCTTGGAGCATTCAGTAGAATGAAGGGCGTAGGTCTAGTATCCTTGAATTGATTTAATTCGAATTATTGTCATATGCTCAATTACAGTGGCTAGTAAAGCTGCTGCCTTACAGTGCCAGAAATCCAGGTTCAATCTTAACCTTGGATACTGTATGGAATTTGACGCTCTCCCTGTAACTGTTTGTGTTTCCTCTGGGTGCTCCAGTTTCCTCCCACATCCCAAAGATGTGTAGGTGTAGATGGGAAAGTGGGATAGAATTCATGTGACGGGTGATCGATGGGCTGCAGGGCCTATTTCCATGCTGTACCTTTAAAACTAAAAGTAAAACTAAAACAGTGAGGTGCAGATAGAATGAAAATCTTGTTACAGCAGCATCACAGGCACATAGAGTCAGACAAACACACAAAAATAAATTAACGTAATATACATGAATTACATATAAAATAACGAAATAAATAAATAAATAACTCCCAAAGATGTGCAAGAGGTGGACAACCCTAGTGTTCCATTGTTGAGTTAGGATTAGGTGTTCAGCTTGGTTCAAGAACCTGATAGCTGTAGAAGAGTAGCTGTTCTGGGTGTCCTGGATATAGAAATCACACTTCTTTCCCATCTACGATTACTTTTTCAATCCTCAATCCAACCGCAGGCTGTGGAAGGCTCAGGGTGATGGTCTCTAAAGGGGTAAATGTCACACGGTGGAGATCTGCATTTGTTGATGTGCTCCGGGTGCAGCACTGCATAGGTGTGTTCTGCCCGTTGACCTACACAGAGTGTTGAAAGCAATGGCAGGAATGGGCCTGTTTCTGGTCACCATTCATGGAAGAGGAAGTATGTAAGAGAAGGCCACTAAAGTAGTTATCATCCATTACCGCAGCTGGTGACTGATGCCAGGAAAATATTTGAGATAAATCTTAAGGAGTACTGAGATAAGGCAGGAAAATAAATGGCTTTTCCTGAAATGGAAGGCTAGCATCAGCATGAGTACGATGGTTAGCTGGCCTCCTCCAATAACATTGACTGATGTGTCCCCAAACTGAACCGCACAGGAATTACACACAATGCAGAAACAAGCCACTGACTGCCAGTTTGCATTTACCATCCTCCCCAGCAAATAGCTTCGATCACATTTACTTTATCATATTTCCATATCTTTTCAATGTCCTTTCCTTCGTCTGCTCATGTCTAATTTCCACAATAGACTCTCCATGATGGAATAGCCTCAACCAAAACCCCTGGGAGTGAATTCTATCATGACTCCCACAACTCATAATGTATTGTGTAAATGTTTTACCTGCCCTCTGTTCTGTAGCTCTCATATCTAATCTTGTATCTTGGGTCTTAAACTCATTACTATCAGAAACAGTCTGTATCTAAATTCTTAAAATAAGGCCAATCGTTTTTGTTACATGTAGCAGGATAAGATTTGTCCATTGTACTAGGGTTCAGTTGGTGAACTACAGGAACCCACATTGTTCTAACAAATAACATTCATCTTAAACTTGTCTTAAAAGCAAGCGACTGAGAAGCTCACTCCCCTTGCCCCACTCTCCCCTCCTGTTCCTCACTAACTTTATTTTCCCTCCTAGCTATTTGTTTTCGCCTTTTTCCTTTACCCCTATCATTTACCCCACTCCAATAATCCACCCCCCCCCCCTCCCCATGCTTTCATCATCCTTTTGCTTCCTTCTCAGTCCTCTCACCATCTTTAACCTGACAACCTCTCTCTACTCTTCCATCTTCCTCTTCCCATGTGCCCTCTTACTTGCTACAATCCTTTATCTCTCCCACTTTCTTTCCCAACTCTTCTCCAAGTCATGGACTCTGGTCTACACTTTGTGCAAAAGTTAAAATTCAGATATTTCTGTTTGCAATTGGAAAATATAGCAGATCCCCAGGTAATGTAAGGGAGTGATTCATTCACCAACTGTGGCATAAATGGGTTGTTCATTCGAAAGGTGCCCCAAACCTGCCATAATTGGTGGAAGTCACTGGTTGAAGCACTTGGATACAATAACTATGTTGTAAACCCCATTCAAAGCATTCTTCATCACTCACCATCTTTATACTGGTATGATTATATAATCCTAAACATTTCTCTTTATGAAATCTAGGGAATTTGGGGATTATTAAACATTGCATATTTGACACATGTTGCTTTCCGATTTAAGGGATAGGAGGAGGTGAGTGTTTAATTGATTTTCTTGCAATCCCTCGAATGAACCTCTTTGTATATGAGGACAGCAGAACAAGTAAAATACAGAATTGCAAACGCCAGACACAGGTGTCTCTGGCACCTTGTGGTTCCTGACTATGAGGCAGTTAGGGTTTCAAGACTCAGAACACCTGAAACCTCAAACATTAGGGTTCTTAATCACCAGAACGATTGGGGTCTAGTTCACGCAGAGTTTTAGTTCCAGAATACTCAAGGTCATGAGCATCAAGTATATCTCTCGTTTTCCTCTCCCCTGACTCTCAGTCTGAAGAAGGGTCTCGACCCGAAACATCACCTATTCCTTTTCTCCAGAGATGTTACCTGACCCGTTGAGTTACTCCAGATTTTTGTGTCTATCATTGGTGTAAACCAGCATCTGCATTTCTTCCCACACAATTGTACAGATGTGTTGTTTTTGCAACACCACAAAAGGGACAGGTCACATAAATTATAAAAGTTATTGTGCTATTTTAAATAATTGAAATGATAAATTACATTCTGTTTCTGTACAGATAAAAAGAGAAAATACAATTGTAATGTATCTTCATTGATTTGTAATCTAACCGCAACATTTCCGTACAGATTTAAAATGGATTTGGATAAATGCTTGGAGCAGAAACATTTGCTGAGATGTGTAGATAACAAATAAATTTCCAATGAACTGGCACAAGCACAACTCGCTAAATGGTCTGTATCGCATGACTCATGGTTTAGAAACAGCCCGTCACAGCGAGTGAATCCAGAGCAATTGTTATTATTGCACTATTATATATATGATCAAAAGATATGTGTATTTGTGAGTGTGCGAATACACACACGCAGAACTTTATTTCTCTTGTTTATTATATTGTTTACAGTGTTCTATATTTACATATTCTGTAGTGCTGCTGCAAGTAAGAATTTCATTGTTCTAATATGGGACATATGACAATAAAACACTCTTGACTGCAGCTACATCGTGATCAAGTCGAGTTGAGATTGTTGTCATATGCACAAGTACGGTGAGGTACAGGTACAATGAAAATCTTGCTTGCAGCAGCGTCACAGGCACATAGACAACACACAAAAACATTAATTTTACTTCGGAGTCACGTGAGTGACTACGTGAAGAGCCCGCTGAACACGCATGCGCGGCATTACGTTCAGCAGTGCAACAGCGGCCGCATCGGGAGTCAGGCGCTCCCGCTACAGGTGAAGGAACGGACCGTCAGGTAAGCTCTGAGGTCGGGTTTTCTTTCACAGGGAGCCTTCTGCTTTCAGGCAGAGAAGAAAGGCTCTTGGACAAACCTGTCACCCGCTCGACTCCACGGAGGAGCATTCCATCTGGGGGAGGGGGGCAGCAACAAGGCTGTAGGACCGCTTACCCGGCGCTCCGCTATTCTCCGACACCGTGCCGAGCCCAGCCCGCTAGCGCCTGAGCAGCGGGCTGGAGGTAAAGCCACAGAAGAGGCGTCCGGCCGGTGGCTTCCGACTTGTCGGACGGGGGCGTCTCTCCACCCGCACGGGGGGAAAGACAGCCGCCTGAAAAGACCTGTTCCCCGCTCGACTCCACGGAGGAGCGTTCCATCTGGGGGGGGCCGCAACAAGGCGGTAGGACCGCTTACCCGGCGCTCCGCTATTCCCCGACACCGTGCCAAGCCCAGCCCGCTAGCGCCTGAGCAGCGGGCTGGAAGTAAAGCCACGGAAGAGGCGTCCGGCCAGTGGCTTCCGACTTGTCGGACGGGGACGTCTCTCCACCCGCCCGGGGGAGAGACAGCCGCCTGAGCCGCATGGAGCGGCTCCTGGAGCAGGAGCTCCAGCGAGACGCGCTTCGTGAGGGGCGCTCTCGCAGGGGGAGTTCAGGCACTCCCTCCACAGTGCCTTGTGCACTGCCCATTGCTTCCTCCTTACCCGAGGGTAGCTTTGGTGACCAGGACTGGGCTGGTCAAGAAGAGATGGCTGAAGATCTCGGGAGTATGCAAGGGGTGCAGGAACAGGAAGAGCTGCTAGGTGTGGTGGACCACTACGTGGCAACCCCACGTGCAGGAGGCCGTTAAAGGCCAAACCAGCGGCCAGCATTAACCACCTCTCCAACAGGCCCCTACAGGAGAGGTGGTCAATAAGGCCTTAGAAAACTGCAGCGGATCCTCAGGCTCCTGACGTCAGCCATCACATCGTTTGCTCGTTCCGTGGACAAATACAGAGATGACCACAACCTTCGTAAACAAATCATAAACCTGCCATAAAATCCTAAATTTGCGGGGTTGTGCATACCCCAGCCACTGAGCCAGACCCACTGCTCTTTGGCAAAAACCTCACAAAGCATATGAAGGATATGGAAGAGGCTTTAAAAAACTTTCGGTCTCATGAGGGCAGGCCCGGGACGAGCAAACCAAAAACAATAATTCCTAAGCAGCAGCACCCCATCGCGTCCATCAGTCGACGTCTACCATAAGGGACTGGTGTAAAGCTCGGGGTCCGCTTTCTATCCCCGGAAGTCTTCTTTAGACCAGGGCCCAGAGCGGACCCCATGGAAAATGCGCCACCCCCCAACATCACCGCCACGTCAGACGACGTGCAAGACTCGTTGGACCGGCAGGAAACATAACAATACCCATAACCATGGAGGTAGGTAGGTCTGGTTCCTACCAGCATATAGAAAATAGGGGCTTAATACTAACAGGGGGAGATTACACCTGTTTTAAGAAGCACGGGAGTCTATCACGAGTGATCAGTATATACTCAATGGCATTAGTGGATACAAAATACAATTCATACTAGAAAAATTGCCACCAGTTCAACATTCACCCCAGAGGGTATTAAAGAAACGAGAGGGACAAGCTGAACTGGTGAGACTAATTACAAAGGGTATCATGGGAAAACATGAACCCTTGGAATTCGTATCAAATATTCGTCACTAAACCCAAAAAAGATGGTGGATGTCGCATCATCATTGACTTAACTTCACTAAATATGTTTGTTAAGTATATACATTTCAAAATGGAAACGGTTGTTACTGCCAAACAACTAATTTCCAAAGGATACTTCATGGCAAGCATTGATCTTAAAGATGTTTACTATTTAGTACCATTCACAAGGATCATCGCAGATACCTGAAATTTACCTGGATGGGGCAGCTATGGCAGTTTAAAGCGTTACCCAATGGGTTCACATCAGCCCAAGATTATTCACCAAGATACTAAAACCAGCTCTGGCAATATTCAGAAGACAAAAACATATTGTCATGGCATATCTTGATGATATCTTAAATAATAGGCAAGACCATGGAATTGACTATGTTAGCTGTATCAGCTACCAAACAGTTATTCGAAACCCTGGGATTGTCTTACATCCAGATAAATCTAAGTTGAAGCCATCCACAATCATGGACTACTTGGGCTTCACAATTAATTCAGTCTACGTGACTGTAACATTACCAAGAGACAAAACAGTTGAATTGGCACAATCATGCAACAATTTAATGATTCGGACCTTTGCACTGTCAAAACTTACAAAGAGCAAAGGTACAGGCACCAAAACAACATACAGGTCATTATGATCGTGTCATAAAGTTACCCACTGAAGCAATATCAGAACTACAGTGGTGGGCAAAAAACGTTTGGCATAGTTTCAGCCCTATTATCATCACTAACCCTACGTTAGTTATCCAAACAGATGCCAGTGCTCAAGGCTGGGGAGCAACTAACTCTATATCCAGCACAAGTAGTAGATGGACTAACCCAGAGTCATCATTACCACTTACACTGGGCATTAATTATCTAGAGATGTTGGGTGACTTTTATGGTTTAAAAGTATATGCACAAATATGCATCACTTGCATGTACGGTTACAAATAGATAATACTACGGTGGTGGCCTACATTAACCATATGGGCGGCATAAAATCGGTATCATGCGACAAGTTGGTCAACACAATTTGGCAATGGTGTGGCGAAAGACATATTTGGCTATCAGCAACTTACCTGCCAGGTAAGCTAAATACAGTGGCAGACACCAGGTCACATAAATTTAATGACAACATCGAATGGATGTTAAACCCCAAAAAATTTGCAAAAGTTATCAAGGAATATGGCACGCCAGATATCGATTTATTTGCATCAAGGCTAAATCACCAGGTACCTATGTATGTCGCTTGGGAACCAGACCCTGAGGCAGCAGCGGTAGATGCGTTCGCGCTGGATTGGGGAAATTCTTCTTCTATGCATTTCCTCCCTTCTGCCTCATCAGTTGGGGACTACGCACAATACAAATGGACTCTGCTTCAGGTATTTTGATAGTACCCGACTGGCCTACGCAGCCATGGTTCCCAATACTCCATGACATGGTTGTTGAAACTCCGATGGTATTCCCCAGTGACCCAGAGTTATTAACACCCAGTGTCGGGCACAAGCCACCCGTGCCATGAAAAAATCAAACTCCTGGGTTGCAGATTCTGCACAAACCACTTCTGGGACTGGGATTATCAGAACAAACCGTCGACACCATGTCAGCATCCCTCCGAACATCCACTAAAAAACAGCACTTGTCCAGCATCAAAAAATGGGAGAAGTACTGCTTGGATACAGGGACCACCTACTCAACCGCTACAGTTACCAACGTACTGGAATTCCTGGCAAACCTTCACCACGATGAAGGACTCAGCTACAGAGCCATCAACACAGCTAGAAGTGCCCTGCCTGTCTATTTAAAACAAGCTCCAGGACAACAGGCCATGGGGTCCCACCCGCTGGTGGTCAAACTAATGAAGGGTATTTACAACTCTAACCCCCTAGACCAAGGTACACCCATATATGGGATGTCAGTGTGGTCCTGACACACCTCAGGGGATGGCCACCAGCCAGATCCCTCAACCTGGAACAATCTATGCTCAAAACACTCATGTTGATGGCACTTGTATCTGCACAGAGGGTCCAGTCACTACACCTATTGCGACTGGACAGCATGCTCACAGCTCCAGACCAGATCTCGGTCGTTATCCAGGGACTGATCAAACAGAGCAGACCAGGAACACCTAATCCAGGCGTGGAATTCCGGGTTTACCCGCCAGAACCACGGTTATGTGCCATGACCCACCTACTATCCTACATAGACACAACCAAAAATATTCGAGGGAGATGAAAAGCCTTGTGGGTCAGTCATAAAAAACCTTATGGTCGGGTGGCGAGCCAAACCATTGCGAGATGGCTCAAGCAGGTGCTAAAAGCTGCTGGGATAAACACTAACATGTACAAATCTCATTCCACCAGGGCAGCATCCACGTCGACGGCTAAAAGAATGGACGTGCCTATAGACCACATCCTGGCTACAGCAGGATGATCGGGGGAAAGACCGTTCAGAAATTTTATAATAAGCCATTGGCAAAACCTGTTTTATTTGCAGAAAAGATTTTACAGACTGCAAATATTTAATTTAAGCCCAGGGGAGCAATTTAATTTCTTTGTTGTTATTGTTAAAAAATACCATTGTGTTTTTCTACAAACAGATTCATTGGTTGATTATGATAACACACTTCCTCCCTCAAGGACTTCGGCAGTGCGTGAAGTAATATCTGTTACACGGTTTGAAATCACAGAGCTTTGAAGTCTTCACGTAGTCACTCACGTGACTCCGAAGTAAAATAGTAAGATTAAACGAGAACTTACCAGTTTGAAGTTTGATCTGTATTTTATGAGGAGTTACGATGAGGGATTACGTGCCCTCCGCTCCCACCCTCAATAATATGGGTCAAACTGATAAACTGATGTCTCCTTTTCTTTACTATGTTTACCTCAATAACTGTGTCTATCTGTGATTCCACACCGCTGCTTTGAAGTATGCCGCGCATGCGTGCTGAGAGGGCTCTTCACGTAATCCCTCATCGTAACTCCTCATAAAATACAGATCAAACTTCAAACTGGTAAGTTCTCATTTAATCTTACTATTATACCTAAATGATACGTAAATTACACACAAATTCTGCAAGACAGTAAAAAGGAAAAAGGCTGTGCAAAAAATAACACGAAATTTGTGTGAAGCACAATTTGAAAAATAAAGCCCTAGGTAGTGCAAAAGGAGGTCCATAGTGTTCCATTGCCATGTTATGATTAGAGTTGTGCAGCTTGGTTCCAGAACCTGATAGTTGTTTTGGAAGTAGCAGTTGATATATCGGGAGGTGTGCAGCATCTCATGTAAACGTTTTTGTTGTTGGGGCGGTCTGTGCCCTTGATGGATTGGCCTGAGTCCACACCTCTCTGCATCTTCTTGCATTCCTGTGCATTGAAATTGCCATATCATGATGCAATCAGCCAGGAAACTGAAGATATGGAAGTTTCTGCAGTACATCTGTATCGATGACATGCTGAACCTCTTTAAACATCCAAGAAAGTAGAGGCACTGGCAAGCCTTGTTCATATTTACACCTGGAGCCAAGTCATGTCACCCAAGTGTCTTAGTTTCTGTCAGTCCCCAATGTTGACAACAAGGACCCAAAACCAACACTCTGGTTTTCAGAGGAATGTTGTACCTTAAGAGAAGAAGGAGGGAATTCATGTCCTCTGGCATTGAAGGAATAAGTTGGAATTACTTTAGACTTTAACGGTGCAACTTGGAAATAGGCTCTTCGGCCCACCGAGTCCATGCCGACCATCCCCGTATACCAGCAGTATCCTACATATTAGGGACAATCAACAATTTTTACCAAAGCCAATTGACCTACAAACATGTATTTCTTTGGAGTATTAGAGGAAACCAGAGCACCCAGAGAAAACCCACGGGGTCACAGGGAGAACTTATGAGTGTAATCGATTGTAATCATGTATTGTCTTTCTGCTGACTGGATAGCATGCATCAAAAGCATTTCACTGTACCTCGGTACACATGACAAAAAACTAAACTGAACTGAAAACAAAAGTGCAAACTTCATACAGACAGCACCCGTAGTCAGGATCGAATCCAGGTCCCTGGCGCTGTGAGGCAGCAACCCCAATGCTGCGAATGCTTGAATCTCTGTTAGCTTGGAGGGAGTTTGTGTAGGGAATGAGTGACCCAATGCACGGAAGTGGAGGTGCAGCTGCAGGATGGTGGCAACTCAAGTTTTCCTTTAGTCGACACTGTTGTCTAAAGGGCCATTGGTTGCAAGTCATGGTGTGGGAACAGGAGGGCGAGGCAGCTGCTGGAGGCCCTACAGCAGCCGGGTGAGTGAGCTCATCAATTGCAGCCTGCAGCAGCTGCATGGAGCAGCAGCAGCTGTGAAAGGCAGCGACAGCATCACGAGGGAACCCCTGGTTGCCTCTCTACATCGTTAATATCCTCACACTCGGACTCAACATTGGCAGACACTTGAGACTTGATAAATGCAAGAGTTTGATACTCTTTGTGGTCTGTCCCAGAAGAGAAGATTTACTATCATTCTCGGCAATCGTTACAGTCTTTGAGTTGTGTGGCTTGATTGTACTCATGTATGATCTGATTTGACTGGATAATACACAAAACAAAGATTTGTATCTTGGTGAATAATAATAAATTAAACTAAACTATCATCATGGATATAGGTGGGTGAAGGAGAGTTGACCCCGTTTATGTGGTGTACAAATTTCTATCTGGCTTGTCATTCTGGGGGGCTACTTAGTTTCACCATTACTATTGTGATAGACACAAAATGCTGGCAGCATCTCTGGAGAGAAGGAATGGGTGACGTTTCGGGTCGAGACCCTTCTTCAGACTGAGAGTCAGAGGAGAGGGAAACTGGAGATATGGAAGGGTACGAAGAGGATTACTATTATGACTCCTGAATTCATGTTCTGTGCTTTTTCCGAAGTTAACTACAGTGAGTTTTAGGACTGTCCCTTTGAAAAACAAATGGGTAGCTGAAAATCATGGAAAGTAATCAACTCCAAGTTAAGGCCTCAGGATAAAGACTGAGCAAAACAACCTTCCTTTTCTCCTTTAGCTTCACTGCCATTCAGACATGCGTTCATGTGAATGAGTCACTTCTGAAGACAAGTTTTGATGGTTATTATGTGAGGCAGATTCATTTTTGAATGTCAGATTTTGTCAGCTTTACGCTTCCAAGGACACAGGTGCAAGATGATGAGGTGCAAAGCACCATGTGCCTCCACAACAGTCACTATGGAACATTATTAAATTTAAACATGTAAAGATTAAATGCTGAATACTCCTTAAACACGGAGACTGTGTTCTTTCTTTGATATAGATTTTAGTGCCAAAAGTTGGAAGTAGGCAGTATTTTTTGTAGTTTAACAGTAATTATCACCTGAATTAACACATATTGTGTTACATTCAAGAAATGTCATCAGTAAATTACTAGATGTATGGCTCAGTAGGTTAGGTGAATAATTTAGTTATGCATTAAGGTGCTCCAGGTTCAATGATCATTTGAACCAGTACCTCATTATTTGTGAGAGAAAATCACTCAGCATTGCTTCTCCTGATCTTTTCCCACTATTTTGGTGGCTGCTTAGTTCACAATTACTGTTATGATTCATGAATCCACATTCTGTGCTTTTTTCCTTAGTCCACTTCTGTGAGTTTTAGGACTTTCTTTGAGAAATCAACCAGAGAAATGCATCCCTGGTGAAATGTGTGCATGTGTGAACAAAGATTGGTTGTGCTAGAATCATAGACTGTTAGATACTGTTTGATCAAAGACCAGTGGTGGTTTTTTGAAATTGCTCTACAATCAGTCTTTTTTCCTGTACTTGCAATCATCCTTAAAAATGCATGAATGATTGCCCTTCAAATGTTCATATGGAATCAAAATCCATCACATGTTTAACAACCCTTTGTGAGAAGAAAATTCTTATAATTTTCCTTCAAATTCTGTTGCCAATTTTAGTCTCTGTGCTGTGTTTACTGGATCTTAAACCTAAGCAAACTAACTACAGAGTTATAGGGTGTGGGGTGGGTTTGGTAGATTAAGAAATTGCGTTAAAATATATGATTGGAAACGAGCAAAGGAGAACATTTACATAATTAACAAAATATTATATATCCCTTTAGGAAAGTGAAACACTAAAGATAAAGGATCCCAGTTATGTCTAATAAGTGAAGCTGAAGTATTACATTATAGGGGAAGATTTACGTTGCCTAAAACTGCAAAATACCTGTAGATTGGGAAATATTTTTATAAGGAAATGGAACGCAGAAGAAGATAATAATCTAGAAAACATGGGTCCTCCACAGATAGAGAGAAGAAATTATATTGGGAAATAAGGATATGGTAGAGAAATTGCACCTATCTGCCTTCACTGAAAAAGGGCACAGAAACCTGAACGATTGTGGAGAAAGAAGCAATGAGAAGGTGAAAGTTATTAGCATTATTATAAAAATAGCATTGGCTAAATTAATAGGACTGAATGACAAGAAATCCCAAGGAGCTGAGGATCTTCATCCAGAGGTTTTGAAAGAGATGGCTAAAAGGTAGTGGATGCAATAATAGTCCTTTCAAATTTTCATTGGTTCTAGTGTCATTCTCACATATTATAACATGATCATTTTTAGAAAGGAGTTTGAGAGACAATGGGGAACTATAAATCAGTTAGCCTGCTATCAGCAGTACAGCAAATGCTTTTATTAAGGAACTTAGCAAAATAGTAACAGGATTGAGCAGAATCAGCATAGATTTATGAAAGGGGAACAATGTTTGTAAAAGCTGTACATGTTTTGTCGAGATTGCAATTAGCAGAAAAGTCAAGTGGTGTATTTGGACTTTCAGAAGGCCTTCAATATGGTTCATGTTGCAGCTAGAGAGGACTTTAGTTCATGATGCGACTGTATAGGAATTTGGTAAGGCAACATCTGTAGTATTACGTGCAGTTCTACTCACCCCATTTCAGGAAAGATGTGAGGGTTTTGGAGGGGGTGCAGAGGGTTACCATAATGTTACCTGGATTAGAGGGTTTCAGCTATGGGGAGAAGTAGGATAGACTTGGATTATTTACTCTGGAAAATGGGAGGTTGAAGGGAGACTTGTTAGAACTATATATAATTATGAGAGGCATAGAAAGGATAGACAGTCAGAACTGTTTTCCCAGTGTGGAAATGTCCAACACTAGAGGGCATAGCTATAAGGTGAGAGGGAGAACGTTGAATGGAGACATGTGGGACAAGTATTTTACACCGAGAGTAGTGTGTGCCTGGAATGCATTCTAGGTGTGGTGGTGGAGGCAGATATGACAGCGGCGCTTAAGAGGCTTTTAGATAAGCACATGGCAATGTTGGTATATGGGTACAGGCAGGTGAGATCAGTTTAACTTGGCATTATGTTCGGCACAAACATTGTGGGCCGAAGGGCCCGTTCCTGTATTTCACTGTTCTATGATCAATATAATACTACACAATTGGTTATTAAACAAAATTTGAGCATAAGGGAATTGAGTACTATTCTGACATTGATTCAGGATTGGTTAAAGGACAGAAACCAGAGTATGAATAAATGGTTCATTTTGTGACTGAGAGGTTACTCAGATATTGCAGATATCTGTGGTGAGGCCACAGCTCTTTATCATCATAGGTTTAGATGAGGGGACCAAAAATGATTTATCCAAGTTCAATGATTATAAATCTGGGTGCCAGAGGGGGTTATAAGTAGGATGCACAGAACATCCATTTAGATACATATTGGATGTGACTAGATAAGGACATGCAGATAGAATATAATGTTGAAAAATATGAGTGAGAAAATATAACAGCGGAGTGTTTTTACGTGGTGATAGATCAAAGGTGTTGGTGTTAAAAGCGAGCTGCGTACATGAATCATTGCAAGTTAATGTGCCGTTTGCAAGCAATTAGGAAGGCAAATGATATGTCGGCCTTTATTGCAGTAAGATTTAGGTTCCAGAGTAAAGATTACTGCATTACATTGGACCCTGGGGAGACTACACTTGAAATATTGGGCAGAGGAATGACTGATAAAATTTAATCCTGAAAATGTGAAATGATTCATGTGGGAATACATAAGATAGGATATATATAATGAATGGTAGGATTTGAGGAAGTACTGAAAAAACAGCAGGATCTTGGTGCACATGTTCAAGGAGTCGTGAAGGCAATAACAAATGTTGATAAGGTAGTTAAGAAGGCTTGCGGAATACTTGCCTTCATTAGCTGGCATAAAATATAAGAGCAAGGAGGTTATGGCACAGTCTAATAAAACATTAATTAAACTACATTTGGATTACTGTGTGCAATTATGGAAGGATGTAAATGCAGAGAGTGTGCAGAGGAGGTTTATCAGGATGTTGCCTCGTTGGAGTGCTTCAGACAGGAGAGACAGAAAGGCTGGGTTAGTTTTCATTGGAGCGGAGAAGGCCAAAGGGGGAATCAGGGTGAGGTAAACTACACAAGGAGAGGCATAGGGTACATAGTGAGAAAAAAAATCTTATCAGAAGAGTCTATAACGGAAGGCTCTGGTTTAAGATAAGAGGTAGAATACTTGCCGAAAGTCCTTTCAGATTAAATGCACCATCTGAAAGGATAGTGGAGGAAATACTCCCACAAATTTTTAAAAGTCTATGGATTAGCTATTGAAATACCAAGGCTTGAAAGGCTATGCACTGAGTGCTGTAAATTGGGATTACTATAGGTAATGGCCCACAGACACGGTGCACAGAAGAGGCTGTTTCCATGCACTTTGATTTCATGGACAGGGACATCGTGGCTCCAATATGTATCATATTGAAAAACACCTCTGATACGTTCCAAGGCTTCTTTGACAGTAATACCAAAATCTGCAACTTAAATCACCTAGAACCTAAGTTTCCGCATAGTGCTACAGCGGTGGAGTTACTGCCTTACAGCGCCAGAGACCCGGGTTTGATCCTGATTACGTCTCCATGTGACCGCATGGGTTTTCTCTGGGTGCTCCGGTTTCCTCCCACATTCCAAACATATGCGGGTTTGTAGGTTAATTGGCTTCTGTAAATTATCCCTAGAGTGTAGGGTTAAACTAGTCTAGGGGGTGATCATTGGTTGGCGCAAACTAGATAGGCCAAAGAGCCTGTTTCCACATTGTATCTCTAAACTCTAAACCACCAGGTTCAGCAGATACATACAAATGTATCTTGACTTGCTGTTCATTCATCATTGTAGAATCTAACAAAAGCACTGCGAGAGTTCGTCTTCTCCGACGCTTGAGATGGAGGATGACCCACTTCACCCAGTTCTGTGGGTTCTGAGGTGACAAATGTGACCAGTGTGGGAACTGCATATTCTCCCACAGATGGGACAGAATGTGCCTCATGGGGCAGGCTTCTGGAGTTTCTTAGTTCTAGAGTGCAGTCATCGTGGGGTTAAACCGATTTCTATTAGTACTGAAGAGCAGCTCCACTCTTGCAAGAAGATTGTTGAGATCAAAGTGCAACATTTCAGCAAGAGGACTAGACTGCAGCAGTTCAGGTGGCTCACTGACACCTTTCCAGCTTAATTAGATCTAAACGATAAATGCTGTTCTTTCAGTGTTGCCCACATCCTGTGAATGAATAAACATAAACAAGAAAATCATTAGTGCAAAAGTCAATTCCTGGGAGACTCCGTGGCATCTTATCTTCAATCTGAAAAAAATCACTCTCTACCTCGTATCTTTTAATCAATTTTGTGCCAAGTTATCCCTTTTAATACACAATATCTACTGCATCCATCTCCATCAACAAAGAAATCAATTATGTCAGGTAGCCATGATTTGCATGTAACAAATTTATGCCAAATTGCTGTTATTTCTAAATTCTCTCTATGAGTAATAATCTCAATTTGAAAATTGTCTCTGCAACATTGTGCCAAACTTCCCCCCTCCCCTCCATCTTCCTGCCACCACCACCAGTGCCACACCACCACAACCTACTATTTATTATACATATCCTATCGTATAGGTCCTGCCACATGAATCATGTCACATTTTCACGATTACGTTTTATCAGTTATTCCTCTGCCGAATATGTCAAATGACCTGGTTTAATCCTCCATTTTGATCTGGATGCAGCATTTGCAGTCAGCACAATCAGTGATTGCATGCCCAATGCCATCTTTAAATTTGTTGTTGTTAACCGAATCATGGGTGGGCGATGAGTCAGTATACAAGAGAGAGATAGAATGCATGGTTGGCTGTTGCTGCAACAATAACCTCTCGTTCAATGTCAACAAAGCTAAGGAACCAATTGTGGACTTCAGAAAGGGGAAATTGGGAGACCATGCACCAGTTTTAATTTGTGAGTCGGCAGTGGACTTGTGTTAGCAGCTTCAAATTCCTGGGCGTTAACTTCTCGGATGACCTGTCGTGGGCCCAGCATAAAGATGAAATCATGAAAGAGGCTTGCCAGCGCCTCTGCTTTCTTACAAATTGAAGGGATTTGGCACGTCACTGAAAACTATAACAAACTTCTATGGATGTAATGTAGAAAGTATCTGCACTGGTTGCATCATGGCCTGTTTCGGCAATTCCAATGCACTAGAACAGTGCTTCTTAAACTGGCGAATGAAATTATTTTGTGGCGAATTAAACTAGAGGGGTGAATGAAGGGTGAATGACTTAATTTATTCAGATATTTATATTTTTATATTTAAAACTGCAGTAATCAAAGCCAGAAAGGGTAGGATGGGGCTGAAGCCCAGTGTTTAGACATTGGAATGGTTTTTATTATTCTAATTGAATGATTTTCCAACTCCAGTGGTAATTAAACTTTTTTTTTTCACTCCTAATTTTCTTTACATATTTTTAGGATGTTCAAAAAGTTGAATAAAATAAACAATTAAGAAATGAGTTAATTTATGTTTTTTGCTCATATGACAAAATAAATTATATATAAAATTATACACAAGGGAGAATAAGACAAAAATTACCAAAATAAACATAAGAAAATTTAGTCGAGGGTGAATTAAATTTTGTGATAAAGACTCAAGGGTGAATTACACTGAAATAGTTTAAGAAGCACTGCACTAGAACACAAGAGGATACAGAGGGTGATGCATTCAGCCCAGGCAATCATGGGCACAGCCTTCCCTGCCATAGAAAACATCTTCTTGAGGCGCTGCATCAAGAAGGTGGCTTTTATCATCAAGGAACCCAAGCTCTGGGTAAGGTCCTTCTCTTGCTGGTACCAGTTGCATCGTGGCTTGGTTCGGCAACTTGTGCCCCCAGGAGCGGAAAAGACTGCAAAAAGTTGTAAACACTGCTCAGTCCATCATCGGCTCTGACCTCCCTACCATCGAGGGGATCTACCACAGTCGCTGCCTCAAAAAGGCTGGCAGCATCATCAAGGTGCCACACCATCCTGGCCACACACTCATCTCTCTGCTGCCTTCAGGTAGAAGATACAGGAGCCTGAAATCTGCAACATCCAGGTTCAGGAACAGCTTCTTCCCCACAGCCATCAGACTATTAAACTCAACTCAAACAAAAATCTGAACTTTAATAGTCTATTGCACTGTATATGCTTATTTATGTGTGTATATATATATTCTATGGTGTATGGACACACTGATCTGTTTTGTATTTATTTATGCCTGCAATATTCTGTTGTGCTGAAGCAAAGCAAGAATTTCATTGCCCTATCTGGGACACATGACAATAAACTCTATTGAACTTGAACCATTGGCCAGGTGGTACAGAAGCCTGAAGTCACACACCACCAGGTTCAAGAGCAGCAACTTTCATGCATCTATCAGGTCCTTGAACCAACCTGCACAATCCTACCTCAGCAGCAGAACACAACAGGTTATCTCTTGCAATACCATGGATTTGGGGGGTTTTCAAATTGTATTTTGCACTAATGTCTTGTGTTTTGCACAGTCTTTTTTCTTTTTACTGTCTTGCAGAATTTATGTGTAATTTATGTATGTTATGTTTTTGTGTGTGGTCTGAGTCTATGTGCCTGTGATGCTGCTGCAAGCAAGATTTCCATTATACTTGCACTTCTCCATACTTGTACATATGACAACAAATTCAACTTGACCTCACCTGATGTCCACGTGATCAAATGGACTACTGGAATTCACTCAGACAAAAACTTAATCCAGTTGGAACTAATGGTAAAGAACATCATCTAAATTACCCAAACATGATATTCTAGCAGTCAGAAATTAAAATGTAATCTACAGGAACAGAATCTGATTCTACCCAATTTCAAGGTTCAAGGTTTCAAGATCAGTTCATTGACACATGTACCAATTAAGGTACAGTGAAATTCGAGTTACTAGTTGCTGCTGTTAATGAATGGTCATAGGCACCTACGGATGTCGAACCGGATGACATCACCCTGCTGCACATGTCTGCTGCCTCAAATGCAAGAAGCTACTCGCCCCTGTGTGTCTATTGCCAGAAAATTCTATTTTTCTTTCCCAATATCCCGGACAGTTTGACTGCAGGCTGGGAATACAACTTATTTATTTTGGGTTACAATCGTATTCTGTAATATTAGGTTTTGTATAGATATTGGGGTTTCAGTCCTAGCAGATTGTGGTCCCATTAGCAACAAAAAGTTTAATTTGCACAACACCATTAACATAGGTTTAATTTTTGCACCAGATAATGAGATATTATGGGAGATGACCCAGTACATGTTTGTGGGCGCCATAAAGAAAATTAGTGGGGTGAGACATAGAGAGAAAATTAGGATCCAGGCAGTTAAGAACAGATACCATTGGTTGATCTATTTAATTCAAGGATGTGTACTTAAATTGGAACAAGATGGGTTGATATAATAAAAACACAAATAATGGAAATATTCAGCAGCTAGGTCTGAGTCTGATGAGAGACAGAGCCAGCATTTCAGGCCGAAGCCATCTTTGAACTGAAACATTAACTTTGTTTCTCTTTCCACAGATGTAGCTAACCTAGAGAATATTTCCAGCATTTTCTGTTTTTATTACGGGTTTCCAGCATTTTTACTGGTTTGAGATAATCGTCAGACTAGTGTACATGTGGGATGATTTTTGTTTCACCGAGGAGGAGCAAATCTAAATAATTGTTCGGGTGAGGGCAGTTAGATCCCTTGTCGACTCTAAAAGTAAAAGTCCAGAAGTGGAAAAAGAACATTTTGTAAGTATTATTTGGATGCAGTTGGGCAGAATGGAATGGAATCAAGTAAGGGCTGCCCTTATCCCTTAGACAGCTGAGGAGAACGGTGTGGTCAACTTTGTTAAATGTTATGGACAGGCTGAGAACAATAAGGACAGATTACCATTGTGTGATTCAGCTGGGACACTTATGACTTTGATGTGGGTTCTACAGTGGTGGAGGTGTAAGTCTGATTGCACTGCACATTGCACTGCAAGAAAAAGATTATGGACGTTCAAGAAGGAAATGAACGTATTGGTCTCTGTATGAGTATCCTGTCTCATAACTGACTCGATTTCAGGCCTTTTCCATTTGAGCTGTATGTGTGAGGCAGAAAAATTACTGATCTTAGTAGCTCAAAGGGCCTGGCAGTTGCATTTGAAGTCGTTTTTGTTTCCTGCCATGGCTTCTGTCCAATATAAACATCCTTATTACTTTATGTCATACTTATAAATAGACTTGTTAACGTACAAGGAATTATTTAAGGGTTAAAGCTGGTGCAACAAATCAATGTATGGTCTTTATGTGGAGTAGTGAGATGGCAAGGACTATAGGATGCCTATTTTAGTTGTTATTTTAGAACTATGCGTACGATAATTTTTAATGATATATCTATATATTAAAGAATCCTATATAAACATGCCAGGCTGAAAATGAGCAATCGTCAGCCCACCTCAGGGGCTTGAGGTACTTTTGTGGGAGTACCAAATATCAGCAAATCCCATTGTAAATATTGGTTCCCAAACCCAAACTTCGGCGTGTATCTTAGTCAGGAAGGTGTCAGATTTTAGTCGGGCCAGAGCCAGTGCAGAATTGGAAATCAGGACCGTGTGCGATGCGCCCCCATTAATGGCCAGCCGTCCTGGTTCCCCGCTTAGACTGACTCCGGGTTTGGACGAGGATTGATCTCCCATTATTGTTGTTTTGATACGCCTTCTTCCAGCAGGACACACAAAGTCTGCCTCCTCCTCCTCCTCCTTCTCCCCTGTTTAAGTGTAGCGGCTAGTGCGGGGTTGGGGTTGTTTCGGGTGTGTTTCCCGCTGTGTCTAGGAGCTCCCCTCCTCCTCTGGCTGGGTTGGTGGGTGGAGGTGCGGGGCAGCCGCTGACTTTCATCCCTGCTCCCTGTCCCTGGGATTACTTTGCGCGGAGGGAGCGGCGGCAGAGGGCCGGGCGGAGCGGAGCGGCGGCGGCGGACGGAGCAGCGCCGAGCGGCCGGAGGTGAGGCGGTCCGAGCGAAGTAACAAAGTAACAACCGGAGCGGAACTGGGCGCCGATCCGGAGCGGGAGCCGAAGCGGAGCCGCCCCTCCAAGCCGCCGGGTCACCCTCACCACCACCACCACACCGCGGCCTGACTGACCGCCGACGATCAACGACAACAGGAAGCGATCCCCCTCCTCCCCCAACACCGGGTTCGATCGGGGAGTGAAGCGAGCGCCGGGCTTGTGATGGAGCCGGGGGAGTGAGTGAAAGAGAGGGAGTGTGGGAGAGAGAGTGTGAGGCGGGGCAAGGCCGGCCGGCACCCACACCCACCGCCAGCCGGGCCCGAACGGCGCAGGCCTGGCCGGGCCTAGGGCGACCAGGGCCTAGAGTTCAGCCAGTGTCCGGCAACAGAGTCCCGGGCCCAGAGCCCGGGCCCTGGAGCCCAAGCCCGGCCCACAAAGCCACCGTGGCTCTGCCTTGCTCCCTAAACGCCATCGATAGAGAAACGGGACCGAACTGATTTAAACTCGGCCTCCGAGCTGGGACCGGATTGATATCCGCACCGAAGATCGATATCATATCGATTCCATACTGGATGATGAGACTGAATCGACTCCTGATGGATGCGGCGCTGGAAAATAGTCTGAATCGATAAGCCTGATCAATGCTGCACAGGATGATGAGTGTGGATCAATAACTGCTCGATGCCACAGTGGATTAAACTGAATCTATAAGTATCACGGTGGATTGTCAGATTGAACTGATAAGTGTCAATACCTGATTGATACCGTGTAGGAGCTGCAATAACGGGAGCGCTTGGTTCCGGGTTAAGGTTGGGCTCGGTTTCTGGAATGGGCTTTAGTCCTGGACTTGGCTCTGGGCTGCTCTGAGACTTTTCTGATCCAGTTTATTAATCCGAAGCCTCATTCCAAGAGTCTGAGAGATTTTACGTTTTTATATGGTTCCATATTCTCCTTGGATTATTGACAATCGATCAAGGTTTTGCGAAACAAAATGAGAATTGGATAAATTGTAAGAACAGGAATCAGTGAGAGGAGCCAAATGAGCGTGACACCGTCCGGGCTGAGTGAGAGGTAAGAGTACACAATATGAACAAGAACCAGCACATCAATGTGGGGATTAATGGAGGGCGTGATAATGGGGGAAGGGAGGGAATATAGATTATATGGGGCTTGAATGTACAGTTTACAGTGTGATCACCCGTGGTGTTCCTGTACAATATCTGACTGTATGTTAAGTTTATTATTGTGCCCTGTATTGTTTGTGTTCAAACTCTGGTCGTATTTCACAAGAGTTTGGGAAGGGTGTGGTATATATTAACCAGAGTGGTACCTGAGATGGCAAGAGTTCATTAAAGACATTAAAAAAAAATAGAGTGGAGAAAAAAAATCAGGGAGGAATTTGATAGGGGTGTTCAAAATCATGAAGTATTTTGATGGAGTTAATGAGAGGAACTCTTTCTCACTGTCAATGCTACTGGATACCAGTGGGTACAATAGAATTGTCAAAGGAGCAGAGGGATGATGAGAATTATTTTGTATAGATTATAAAATAAATTATGAAATATAGATTGTTAAGATCGTGAGTTGCCTGAAATGGTAATGGAAGTAGGCTCATTAATAAAGTTCAAAAGAGAGTTGGACAGATAGTTGAAGGCGGAAATTAACAGGACTCTGAGGAAGAAGCAGGGGAGTGGGAGTAATTGGATAGCTTGTTCAAAGAGCTGGTATGAGGATGATGAGCTGAATATACTGTGCAATTTAATCAAGACCTATTTGCTGTAGGAGCCCTGCTATTATAAAAATAGGCAGATGCGCTGTGGTAGCATATGTTTGCCTTTAATTATTTGCATTTTTGTGATTGCTGCTAATAAGAAAGATCAAAATTAGCATTTTTTGCAAGAATAATTTACAGCAATTCCATCTGTGTTTCGGTGAGTTGGGGTAAGATATAACAGCAATGCCAGGAATTAGAATTGCAAGTGCCCAGACATTTAAAAACTGCCACTCTAAATGTACGGAATTAATGTACACTTTAAGCTTGTCCAATTCGGATCACCTGACAACTGAAATTAATTGCTCCAAGGTTTAGTCCATGCCTTTAGCTAACATTTGCAAGAGCTTCAGAATTACTTTCTTCACCTCACTTTCAAGTTGTATCTCTTTGTTTTGTTCTGCTTTAACATCTCCTTTTGTGGAATGGTGTCAATTTTTATTTGCTAATGCTCCCATGAATTACTCCTATCCTTGTTGGCTTTATTAAAGGCTTTTTTGAAATACAATAGTGGTATGGTACCTGTTATACCAAACTAACTCTTCATAGGGTCTCTAATCGATGATGTATAAGTAATTGATCGGAACATGCTGTGGTAGAGAAATAAACTTTTGTGTTCCTCAAATTAAAATTTTTTTTTATGTGAAGGTATCTTGATCCTCAGTTCTGTTGGGAAGAATTTAAATAACCAGGATAGTTGAACCTTTCCATGGTTTACCATTTTCTGAAAGTTGCACCAAGTTGTGAGCTTTGTGCATCCCTGAACCAAACACCCACAAAAAAAAGTTTGGTTTCCCCATCAGTTGAGACCAAGGCACAATTAAATCACATGGCAATGGAATAATATTTTATACCCACTACCTCGTGTACCGCTAATGTTACTGGTATTAGTCCATCTACTGCACAATATAGGATTGTGCAAGTGCTAAAGATTGTGGAAATGTTCTTACGGTAGGTCCATTCATGGTAGACAGAACATCCAGAGGTCTGATTAGAAAGAACTTTTTGGTTCCGAAGAAAAAGTTGGTTAAATTTGTGAGTTTTAAGCATAAATTGAAATTGAAACTAATGTGCTTGTGGAAGAAAGTAGCATATGGTAGCTTCAGTTGGAAACTTGAATGGACAGATCAATGGAAGTTTGAATCTGTTTGTGAAATCTCCATTTGCACTCCTGGAAAGGAAGTGTGTTTTGGATAACAGATGAATCAATCTCTGTAGTTATTGGAAAGCAACAAATCAGAATGTCAACATAATGTTTGGGAAGTAGCAACCGAGAAATTCAGTTTGCAGAGTGGCTCAAAGTATGGAGAATAAAAATAATAATTTCTGTGATTGACTTATACATATATGTTTCTGGAGTTTGGCAAGGAAAGGTGATAAATAAGGAACACCAACCTTTTGCTTCATGATAAAAACCCCAACATAATTTCATATCTCTCGGATTAAGTGTTCCCATCACATCTTGCTCTGGGTCACTTTCAGTTCATTGGTTTCTGGGACGGTAATAATAATTTTTGGGGTGATTGATTGATATTTTATTAGTATGGTGGAGAATATGAGAGAATGGTTAAGTGCATTGTTGTAATTTGTGCAGGAGCCATGCAATGCCAAAGCCATTGCATTGTGCATAAGAGCTGTGCAATGTTATTGTCCCTTGTGATGATTATTAAATGTGTCTGAGTAAGGCTTTCACAAATAATACGTGCGTAGTGATAGACACTGCAATAGATGCATTGGGCAACAAGCATGTCCATGTCTTCTTAATTGAGAAGCTGCTTCTAACGTGGCCTGTAAGATGGTGGATTTTTTTGTGGATGAATGCAGGTGAGTGCACAGAGTGGAAACACTGGTATGCATCTGCTGTATTTCAAGATTTGGTTTTCACAATTTTCAAGAGTGTCTTTTTAGTTGGATTAGTTGAACAATCCGCTTTTTAGATTTTGATGGACTGCTCAGTCGTCATTGACAGACTTCAGAGGCTGCAACAACGGTCAGCATTCATTGATGTGCCAATTTTACACATGCTAAGTCTGAAAGAGAGTCTCGACCCGAAAAGTCACGTGTACATGTTCTCCAAAGATAATGCCTGGCCTACTGAGTTACTCCAGCACTTTGTGTTCCTAACTGCTAAGGAAATGTTTGCTCTTGTGGGACAGTCCAGAACCTGGGTGCATGATTTCAGAATAGTGAAGTGACCATTTTAAGGCTGAGGTGAGGATTTTATTTCTAAGGGTTATGTATCTTTGGAACCACCTGGCCCATAGTGCTGTGAGGGTCCATGCTGAGATGGATGGATATCTAATCAGTTGGAGAATGAAGGGTAAGGGGAAAAGGGTGAGAAGGTGGACTTGAAGAATGTAAGATGATATGAACATCAAAGCAGGCTCGAAGGCCTGAATGTTTGACTCTTGTTTGTACTTACTGTCTTATTCATTCGCTCATTGTCAGAAAACTTAATCGGTGATTTTGGTATCCAATCGCTTCAGTAGGTTCCAGCTCTCGTAGCTTGCAGAGAGACTTGTCATTTCAACCCATGAGGTTGCATGAAATAGAACTATTTAACCACTCGATATCCAGTAAATGTGGCACAAAATGTTAGGGCTTTCCAGCCTGAAAATAGTTATGTAAGCTCAGAGTCTCATTCTTTCAGACTTTAACTATCATTAAAGTTTTAAAAATTGAAATGTAATTATTTGCCTCCTAACTTTCTCTCATTTCTATCTTTATCATTCCTCCTTGTGATTTTTGTACATTAATTAAAATGTTCCTGCACTCTGACTCCAACTCTATGACTTGTAAAGGAAGTGTAAGAAGACACTGTAGATACCCTAACTTTAATCTTGGATTTTTATTCTGTTTGACTTGGAGACAGTTCCTTTAGATTGAAGAATTACATATTTCACTCTTATTAAAGAGTGAGAAAGAAAATAAAGCTTTCATGTTAGTCGCTTTAACATCTGTCAAGGGGAAATTGCTAGCGACTACTCTGTGTCCAAACACTGAATGATTTCAGTTGATCAGAGAGAGCTGGCATTGATTTGCAAGGAGGAAGTTATACTTTATAAATGTGAATCAAACGTTTTGTAGAAGGGACTTAAGTAGTGGACAGGGCAGTGGACTTCTATAAAGCTTTGTTTAAACTCATTATAGAATATTTATGAGATAAAGTCAGAGCATGGAATTGAAGGCAATTTATTAATCTGATTTAGAAATTGTGCTGCTGGGTAGCATGGACAGGGATAATGTGATAACACGAGCAGGATTTGACCAGTGATCTGCTGGATTGATGAATACATGATGGGGCCAAAACTGTTCTTATTTATGAAATATTTAGATGACGTTATGGAAAACCACATCCCTATGTTTGCTGAAGAGACAACGATGCGTGGCATTGTAAGCAGTGCAGATGGAAGCATCGAGTTACAAAGAGATTAATAGATTACGTGATGTACAATACTGCAGAAAATAAACTTTGATGGAGGCAAACATCAAATATTTTTGACCTAAGAGAACAGTATTTTAAATAATGAAAAGTTAGAAGCTTTCTGCTTTTGGTAAGTACATAAAATAATCAAAGGCTATTGGAATTCTTGGTTTATATTTAAAAGATACAAGTTGTCAGTAGTTATTCTGTAGCTGTACAAAGGGCATGTTAGACCACACCCGATTATCTGGACGGTTTTGGAAACTACACTGTAAAAGGATCATATTACCTAAGGAGGGAATACGCTATACATTTTTATAGCAAAATCGAATATTTTACTTGTTGAATTTTGGGATCTAGTTGTCACTGGAAGCGTTAGCGTCATAAGTTAGCATTTAATGGCCCACAAAAACACTGGAGGATGTGGTTGTGAGCCAACTTCCAAACCCCTGTGTTGTGTCAGGTGGAGGTATTCCCACAATATTGTTGGGAAGGGAGTTCTGGGATTTGGTATATGTGTTGTTAATGTCACTTATCACTTATCAGATCATGCCTGAATGTGAGTGGATCTTTTTGAATGCAGGCATAAGCTTCTTTATTTTCTTTGGCAGCAAAAATTTAACATTGTACAACTCTGAATGACCAACCTAATTTCTGATCTTTTAATGGGAAAAAAAACATTGAAGCTGCTGAAGATGGATAGCCCTTTGATGAATAATCTTTGACTCTAAAGGGAAAGATTTAGAATGATATGGGCCAAATGCAGACAAATGGGACTAGCTCAGCAAGGCACCTTGGTCAGCATGCATGGGTTGTGTAAATGGGCCAGGATCTGTGCTGTATGTCTCTGACTCTAATATTGACCCCGCTATGCGCAGATACCATAGGGCATTAAACCAGGGATCTGATTTAAATTCAGACGACCAGCACAAAGCATAAACATAGCTGACAAGGTGTATTTGTGTACTGAAGAAGGGTTTCGGCCCGAAACGTTGCCTATTTCCTTCGCTCCATAGATGCTGCTGCACCCGCTGAGTTTCTCCAGCTTTTTTGTGTACCTTGTATTTGTGTACGGATGCTTAAATGCTTGGACACCCCAGACAAGGTTACATTGCATCCTGTTTCCTCAGTTCCTTATCAACTTGCAGCATGAGGATAAACCACATCAGAAGTACATTGAATATTTTTGGCCCCTATTGTATTGGAGACAAATCAGACGATTTCACTGATATTGTTCTGGATGTGGAAGAGTTGTCCTTTGAGGAAAGAGTAAGCAGATTGGAACTGTAAAAATTTGACTTCAGAAGAATGAGCGGTACAATTTTTAGCGGCTAGACAAGATAAATCCCAAGGGTATGTTTACTTTTGTGGGAGAGTTCAGAACCTGGAGTCGTGATCTCAAAATTGTGAGGTGACCATTTTAAGGCCGATGTGAGAATTTTTTTTCCCCCTGAGGATTATGTATCTTTGGAACCACCTGTCCCAAAGTGCTGGGAGAGTCAATTGAGATGGATGGATTCCAAATCCGTTAGGACTACATCCTTGAACTTTCCTGCACACAGCCTGAATCCATCCTGTTCTATCCCATCTCGACAAATGGGAGCACCACATACTTGTACAGAGCAGTACATCTAATCTGTTCCCTACTATGTCTTTCACGCTAGGATTATCTGATGTTGACTTTTGCTCATTCCTGTTGAGCCTGGCTTTTGAACAATTTGAACCCAGGAATGATTGGGTTAACATATGATGAGCGTTTGACGGCACTGGGCCTGTACTCGCTAGAGTTTTGAAGGATGAGGTGGGAACCTCATTGAAACTTATTGAATAATGAAAGGCTTGGATAGTGTGGATGTAGAGAGGATGTTTCCACTAGTGGGCGAGTTTAGGAACAGAGGCCATAGCCGCAGAATAAAAGGATACATTTAGAAAAGAGATGAGGATGAATTTCTTTAGTCGAGATGGTGAATCTGTGGAATTCATTACCACAGATGGCTGTGGAAGCCAAGTAAATGGATACTTTTAAAACTGAGATTGACAGATTTTTAATTAGTACGGTTGTGAGGTAGTTATGGGGTGAAGGCAGGTGAATGGGGTTGAGGGGGAAATATACCAGCCCAGATTGAATGCAGAATAGACTTGATGGGCCAAACGACCTAATTCTGCTTCCATCTATTAATATATAAAACTCTCGCCCAAGATTCCGAAACGGAACTCCGTCCGGCTGTCACATTTCTTCCATTGATTCCCTGCAACTCCGAAACTGGACGCAGAATCGCCGACATCTTTTCCATTTCGGTAGAGATTTCACTTTTCTTTCTAAGTATCCGCTCCTCATTACATTCCGTCGTGTTTAAGTACACGTTTTTAATCAAATCCTTCCCCCCCCCCCCCCAATATTTCAAAACTAAACTGGCTTCACACCCACAGAACCTTCACCAGCCCCAGCCCCTGCTGAACGTTCCATCGTGTGATGTCACAATGCCCAATCTTCACATATGTCCAATCGGAATGGATCCATTTACATATGCCTATGCAGGAGCCCAAGCCAATGGTGAACGTTCCATCGTGTGATGTCACAATGCCCAATGCTCAAAGACATCGTTGCCATAGAGAGGCAGTACAGAGAAGGTTCACCAGGCTGATTCCTGTTATGTCAGAACTTTCATATGAAGAAAGACTGGATAGACTCGCCTTGTAATCGCTAGATTTTAGAAGATTGAGGGGGTATCTTATAGAGACGTTTAAAATTCTTAAGGGGTTGGACAGGCTAGATGCAGGAAGATTGTTCCGGATGTTGGGGAAGACCAGAACAAGGGGTCAAAGTTTAAGGATAAGGGGGAACGCTGAATCGCCGACATCTTTTCCATTTTGGTAGAGATTTCACTTTTCTTTCTAAGTATCCGTTCCTCACTACATTTCGACGTGTTTAAGTGTACGTTTTTAATCAAATCCTAACCCCCCCCCCCCCCCCCCCCAATATTTCAAAACTAAACTGGCTTCACACCCACAGAACCTTCACCAGCCCCAGCCCCTGCTGAACGTTCCATCGTGTGATGTCACAATGCCCAATCTTCACATATGTCCAATCGGAATGGAGCCATTTACATATGCCTATGCAGGAGCCCCAGCCAATGGTGAACGTTCCATTGTGTGATGTCACAATGCCCAATGCTCAAAGACATCGTTGCCATAGAGAGGGATTACAGAGAAGGTTCACCAGACTGATTCCTGTTATGTCAGAACTTTCACCACTTAAAAGTGTAATGCCCCAACGCAAAAGTGTAATGCCTCCTCCCCCCCCCCCCCCCCCCCCCCAGTTTTTCAAAAATAAACTGGCTTCACAACCATACAAGCAGCCACTTCGGTAGACATTTCACTTTCCCTTCCAGCTATCCACTCCTCATTACATTTCGTTATGTTTATGTCCATTTTTTCCATTAAAACCTTCTCCTCCCCCCCCCCCCTTAAACTCATTTTTTCGCCTCCTGCTGGCCAGCGACCATAACCGCTGCTGGCGCCCGCAGCACAACCTCACGCGACGCCATTTAAAAACGGCCTTTCGGGAACGGCTCTACTTCGAGGACCACGTCTCCCGTGAGGGCTGCGGGTAGGCAACGGCTGCGTTGGGGCATTACACTTTTAAGGCTCTGTGTGTGGGGATGCTTCGTGTGTGTGATGCCGCCCCGCCACCCCCCCCCCCCCCCCCGCGTTGCCGAGACGGACCCGACTTCGACGACTTCAAGATACGCTATTTTAAGACGGCCGGAACCCGACTTCGACGACCACGTCTCCCCGGGGGGCTACAGGTAGGGAACGGTCTTTATACACTTTTCCAACTCTGTGTGTGGGGGTGGTTAGTGTGTGTGATGCCGCCCCCCCCCCCCCCCAGTGGGGGCTACGGGTAGGGTACGGCTGCGTTGGGGGATCAGACCCAACGGGTTTGCCATTGGTCGTCGTGTTTAAGTGCACGTTTTTAATCAAATCCTTCAACCCCCCCCCCCCCCCAATATTTCAAAAATAAACTGACTTCTCACCCATAGAAGCATCACCAGCCCCAGCCCCTGGTGAACGTTCCATCGTGTGATGTCACAATGCCCGATGCTCACAGATGTCCAATCGGAATGGATCCATTTACATATGCCTTTGCAGGAGCACAAGCACTTGGTGAACGTTCCATTGTGTGATGTCACAATGCCCAATGTTCAAATACATTGTTGCCATAGAGGGAGTACAGAGAAGGTTCACCAGACTGATTCCAGGGATGTCAGGACTTTCATATGACGAAAGACTGGATAGACTCGGCTTGTACATGCTAGAATTTAGAAGATTGAGGGGGTAGCTTATAGAAACTTACAAAATTCTTAAGGGGTTGGACAGGCTAGATGCAGGAAGATTGTTCCAGATGTTGGGGAAGTCCACAACAAGGGGTCACAGTTTAAGGATAAGAGGTAAATCTTTTAGGTCCGAGATGAGAAAAACATTTTTCACACAGAGAGTGGCGAATCTCTGGAATTCACTGGCACAGAAGGTAGTTGAGGCCTGTTCATTGGCTGTATTTAAGAGGGAGTTAGATGTGGTCCTTGTGGCTAAAGGGATCAGGGGGTATGGAGAGAAGGCAGGTACAGGATACTGAGTTGGATGATCAGCCACGATCATATTGAATGGTGGTGCAGGCTCGAAGGGCCGAATGGCCTACTCCTGCACTTAATTTCAATGGTTCTATGTTTCCCTCTACGCACCCCTCTCCCACCCATCCCTCTCTCCCCCCCCCCCCTTCCCTCTCTACGCCACCCCCTTCCTCCTACCCCTCTGTCCCTCTTCCATCACTCCCCCTACCCCTCTCCACCTCCCTCCCCACTCTTCCACCTCTCCCCCTTCCCCCTCCACTCTCCCTCCCCACTCTTTCCCCTCTCTCACCACCCCTCTCCCCCTCCCTCCCTCCTCCCCTACCTCCCCATCCTCCCCCTCCCCCACATCTCTCTTCCCATCCCCCTCTCTCACCCCCTACCCTGCTCTCCTTTCCCTCCCAAATCTGTCCCATTTCCTCCACCTCTTCACATCCCCCCCCCTCCCCCCACCTGTGTGTTTGGGGGTTGGTTAATATGAGTTTGATGCCGCAGCCCCCCCTCCCCCCCCCTGCAAAACGCCGTTGGGGAAACAGACCCAACGGGTCTGCACTTGGTCTAGTAACTTATGAAAATAATGGGTTAAATGTTGACTACGTAGTGGACCAATGACTTGTGTTGCTGTTGACCTTCCAAAGCCAACATGAGGTGGAATGCATGTTGTTGGATCCACCAGAGGTGTTGTGCTGACGCCCTGTCGCCTGCGGCTGCTGTGTAAAAACCGAGTCATTTACATGGTCTGAACAGCAGAAGCTGTCACAAGTCTGAACAAGGCTTGAATCAAGAGCAGCGATCTGTCTGCTGTTTGGAGTGTAATCAAAGCAGTAATTTCCAGCAGTGGAAGTCCTATTTTTTCAATGATTATGGCTGATGGAATTTTTAAAAACCATTTGCATAATTTGCTGTTGAAATGTTGGTTTTATCTCTGAGGAACTCATGGACTGCTGAGGGAGGAGGGTTGGTCTGAATATTGGTGTTGAACCACTCTTATGGAAAGGCAAGCTTTCATACTGTGAGAGGTAGTAGCAGGTGATTGTCATCATATTTCTTAGCCAGGTTTACTGTCCTGTAACCACCATGAAGAGTGTTGACTGAAAAGGCTTTTGTTTTAAACGTTAACTTTCTGGCCTGACTCTCTCCCTGTCTGGAATCGGTATAGTGATCTGTTCCGGTTCAAATATTGTATGTTGGAAGGAACTGCAGATGCGGGTTTGTACTGAAGGTATAACCAAAGATTTAGGTAAGTGTGGGAGAGGGAGAGAGAGTTAGAGTTATTTATTAAAGATTTCTATCATAGGTTCACCAAGCCTCATGAGTTGGCGGCAGAGGTGTGAATTCCTATTCCATCAAACCTAAAATTTTCCTCTGATCTTCGTGACTAAGAGGTGTTGGACAGTTTGTGCCCTCTAAATTGCCTGCCTGCTTTGGAGCAAATGTAGAAGCAGCGTTTAACCTTGCAACCACCTGTTTTTCCCTTTTGGTCTCGCTGGCAGGTGCGTTTTGCACCTCTGACCCTCGACCTTCCCTTTTCTCACCGATTGCTGCACTCTAGCTTGAGCCGCTTGCGTTCTGAGATGTTTGAAATGTGTGGTGAGTGTTGAAACCCAAGTGGTTTCCGGCCGGGAAGTCACTGAGATTTATTGTGAGGTTGAGGAACCCACAGCCTTAAGCTGAGAAATTGTGGCTGAATCAAATCACAGAATGGCTGCACTTTTTGAACAAATGCGGTTTCAGGGCTTTTGGCTCCCTGTACCACTCCTCACTCTGCCATTAGATTCTCCATTCTTCTATAATTCCTTTTGTGGTCTCTCTCACAGTCCCATACTCTCTTTCCCATTGCCTGTGCACTCCCTCTCTGCTTCCTTGTTTACTGTCTTCCTTGGCAGCCTCTCCCTCTGTCTTCTTCTGCATCCCTGCCATTTACTCCCCCACTCCCCCTACTTTTCACTTGCACTGATGCATACCTGAAACCCTGGTTGGCAGGGTCCACGTTTGCCACAGCCAGTCATCTATTCTGGATTTGGGAGAGGTTACATGTCAATCAGGATACATACCCATTTTTTTTTCTGTGTCCATGGTGTGCCTCTGCAGTGATATCACAAGGTGGATTTGGGTTGCCTTTGAAGTGGTAAGTGTTGGAATGCTGGCAATGTGGCTTTTAATTGCAGCTCTGTGTTTAAACACATGCATTGTTTTGTTGCTCCGGCTTCATATTTCTGTGCAGTAGATGAGGCCTCTCTGCCAGTTAATTACTGTAAGGAGCTGGTGACTACCAATCTGGGCGTGGACCCAGTCTCTCCCAGCATCAATTTTCTATAAATAGGTGTGTAGGCTGAGAGAGACGGACCGGCCATGTAATTACTGCGCCTGTTCCCAATGTGCTGGTCTTTCATTATGGGCTCATTTACCCTTTCATTGCTGTGTTAATGATTCGTGAAACCCACTCTCTACAATATCGTCTCCCTAGTGCAGGCTGATACACTGATACAGCTTCCTGAATTGGAACAGGAAAAAAACCTAGTTCAGACTTATTTCCCCTTTTGGGTATTTTGATACAGTGCCCTCCATAATGTTTGAGACAAAGACTCGTCATTTATTTATTTGCCTCTGTACTCCACAATTTGAGGTTTGTAATAGAAATAAATCACACGTGGTTTAAGTGCACATTGTCAGATTTCAATAAAGGCCATTTTTTATACATTTTGGTTTCACCATGTAGAAATTACAGCAGTGTTTATACATAGCCCCCCCCCCCCCCCCCCCCCCCCCCATTTCAGGGCACCACAGTGTTTGGGACACAGCAATGTCATGTAAATGAAAGTAGTCGTGTTTAGTATTTTGTTTCATATCCTTTGCATGCAACGACTGCTTGAAGTCTGCGATTCATGGACATCACCAGTTGCTGGGTGTCTTCTCTGGTGATGCTCTGCCAGGCCTGTATTACAGCTATCTTTAGCTTATGCTTGTTTTGGGGGTAGTCCCCTTCAGTTTTCTCTTCAGCATATAAAAGGCATGCTCAATTGGATTCAGATCAGGTGATTGACTTGGCCACTCAAGAATTGACCATTATTTAGCTTTGATAAACTCCATTGTTGCTTTAGCAGTATGTTTGGGATCATTGTCTTGCTGTGAATGAACCACCGACCATTGAGTTTTGAGGCGTTTTTTCGAACTTGAGCAAATAGGATGTGTCTATACACTTCAGAATTCATTATGCTACTACCATCAGCAGTTGTATTATCAATGACGATAAGGGAGCTAGTACCTTCAGCAGCCATACATGCCCAGGCCATAACATCCCCACCACCGTGTTTCACAGCTGAGATGGTATGCTTTGATCTTGGGCAGTTCCTCTTCTCCATACTTTGCTCTTGCCATCACTCTGATATAACTGTCCACAAGGCCTGTTTACAGAACTGTGGTTGCTCTTTTAAGTACTTCTTGGCAAACTGTAACCTGGTCATCCTATATTTGCAGCTAACCGGTGGTTTGCATCTTGCCGTGTAGCCTCTGTATTTCTTTCATGAAGTCTCAGGCATGATGTTCTTCTAATTTAAATCAGAATTCCAATTTTTTTCTTTTCTTTCCCTAACAATGAATCAGATTTTTCAAATTTTTTGTGCCCGATTTTGACACAGTTTAGTTGGCAAGATCGTAAAATAAAGGGGTGAGGGAAGGAGAGTCGGTGGAGGTACCGGTCTGGAGGCGGGCAAGCTTGTGATTCATGATGGAAGTCAGCAAGGTCAGCCAATGGTGGGGGGGGACACGCGGGAGGCCGTGGGCGGAGGGAACACAACGGCGCTCTTTGGCTGCTGCTGAGATCAGCCCGGCTGCGGCGTGCGAGTTGTGACGGTGCCCGTTTGTCGGAGGGAACTAGAGCGCGAGCGGGTGAGACGCAGGGCCACGAGCGGGCGTGTGGGCTCCGGGTGACCGGGGCACCTGGACAGCTAAGATGGGGGTGATGGCTGCAGGGCGTTGATCCCCTCCACCCCTCTCTTGTGGAGAAAATAAATAAAATATGGAGCTGTGGCTGGAAAGGGAATGGTACCGGCGATGATAGTGGGGGTTAGAGCGATGTGGGGCCCTACCTCTGGGCAGTGGCTACCCCTTCCCCTTTCTGGTGATTTTCTGTCTATATTGGGAATTTTTGTTTCATTGTTATTGGCTTTTTAGTTTTCTACCCTCTTAGTGTTGTAGATGTGACATCAGTGTATTGACAGGTAACTGTGCCGTGCAGTATTGTGCATAATTATGCCTTGAGATGGTACCTTTCTAAGGTGATGTGTAGGTTTTACTTTTGTGTTCTTTTGGCATCTCTACAAATAGCTAATTTAGAAATTCAGGTAACATTTTTTTGCAAAGATTTTTTTTAGCTGTATGAAGTCAATTATTTCATGAAATTTTTATCTTTTGGGGGTTATTTAACTGGTTATGTGTTGGAAAAATTCTAAGTTTCTGTTATGTAAACTACCAGCAGAAAGCTTAAGAATTACTTTCAACTTATTGAAAATGCAGGAGCCCCCTGAACCCCCACCTGGACACTGCCTGGGGCCTAGCCGGCCTCTAGGACCCCCGGCCAATACTTCCTACTTTTTTTCTGGAGGTGAATATCATGCCTGAGTCTTCTGCGGACACCTGATTCCTGAAGAGTGTTTCTGATCTGTCGGACAGGTGTTTGGGGATTTTGCTTTATTATAGAGAGAATTCAGGATTCAATTCAATTCAATTCAATTCTTCTGTGGCCACTGACCATTTATGAAGCCCCAATAACAACTGTGGAGAAGATGGAGCGAACCATAACTTCATACGCGAAGAAATGGCTCGGGGTCCCACGATGTCTAACTAACATCGGCCTATATGGCAAAGGGGTCCTGGAACTACCTCTCACTAGTCTAACAGAGGAATACAAGTGTTCTAAAGTAAGACTTCAGATGACACTGAGGGACTCTAGAGACAAGACCATCAGTGCTGTTGCGCCGCCCCTAGTAACTGGCCGGAAGTGGACGCCATCTGATGCATTACAGCAAGCTTCATCAGCCCTGAGATACAAAGACATCGTGGGGCAAGTCCAGCAGGGAAGAGGAGGCTTTGGCCTTACGACAAGTAAACCAACTTGGCGAAAGGCCACAACATCAGAGCGGAGGACATTGGTGGTCGAGGAGGTGCGGCGACAAGAGGAGGCCGCAAGAAGTGCAAAGGCGGTCTCTCTTGCCAAACAGGGGCAATGGATGCAGTGGGAAGGTGTGGAGCGGAGGAAGATCAGCTGGAAAGAACTATGGGAAATGGAAGCAAGCAAGATCAGCTTCATCATCAGAGCGACTTATGACGTGCTTCCATCACCAAAGAACCTCCATCAGTGGTACGGCGAGGATCCAACCTGTGCCCTCTGCCCAACTCCAGCGACCCTCAAACACATCATGGTAGGCTGCAAGACCAGCCTCACGCAAGGGAGATACACGTGGCGGCATAATCAGGTACTAAAAAGCCTGGCATCAGCCCTTGAGAACAGGCGGTGTGCGACCAACTCCTTGCCTCCGAGAGCAAGCAACCCCCTCCCCCTAAGGGCAACAACCTTTGTCCGAGAAGGACAGAAAACATCTAAACATCCTTCCACCAGATCAGAAGAAGGAAACCTATGCAGGGCCCGCGACTGGAGGATGCTGGCGGACATTGGCCGACAACTAGTTTTTCCACCTGAAATTGCTTCCACCAACCTCAGGCCAGACTTGGTGTTCTGGTCCCCTTCACAGAAGACTGCTTACATCATAGAGCTCACAGTTCCATGGGAGAACTCTGTTGAGGAGGCCTATGAGCGTAAGAAGCTGCATTACGCAGAGCTTGCAGCAGAGGCAACGCAGCGTGGCTGGAACACCAAAGTCTATCCAGTTGAAGTGGGATGCAGAGGATTTGTTGCGTCATCTACCATCAGACTGCTGAAGGAGCTTGGAATCCACGGTCAGGCTCTGCGGAAGACCATAAGATCACTCTCAGAGGCGGCTGAAAGAAGCAGCCGGTGGATTTGGCTCAAGCGGAAAGATCCATGCTGGGCCCCAAGTATTTCAGGGTGAATCTTTGGGACGGTTTGACACGGGACACGCGCTGAGGGCTGATCATCCTGCAGCGGGCCGCCCTTGTGGAGGGTGTATAGTGATAAAAGGCCGAAACACCCAGTGATGCAAGGGTACACTACTGATGATGTGTCCTGTGCCCAACTGTCCTAAAGGTTACCCAGGCCAAGATATACGTATCCACTCCCCCACCCCCCCCCCCCCCCCCCGCCCCCCCCCCCACAGATGTTGAGCGTCTACCACTCTCAACAATCAACGAATGTCGTGAAATGCTCCCCACCTATTGGCACAAGGGACTTCTTAACATCTTGTCCTGTGTATTTGATTCTGATAATCTGGACTCGTCCAGTGACTGCTGTGAAAGGACAGCTGACAACATGGGAAAGTCCACGTGACAGCTTGGAGAGACAGCTGACAGGAGGGAACAGACCCCACTGGGGCCGTCATGGGCTAGCTACCCATGATAGCAGTCCCCAACGCTGTTTCAGTTAGTTGGAGACACCCGCTAAATGCTACTAAAAGTAAATTAAAGAGAATACCCCTAGAGCCTGCGAGAGCGGGGGCGGAAGATGGCTCACCGATTGATAACACGGTTACAGACCAAGGAACGGAAACGACTACTGACAAGGAGAGCATGGCACATGAGACATCCACAACAGCTGCGGGACACAAACTTCAGGTGTGCATTTGTGGTTGGGAGAAAATTACATCAGTGAAGGGCTTGAAGATCCACCAAGGGAGGAAAAAGTGCTTGAGAGAGCAGAGACATGGGCCTCGCATTGACCAGTACTTCTTACGAAGCAACCAGTCAAATCAGTCGAGTGAAGCACAGCGACAGGACTCAAACCAAAGTTCGCAGAGCATCAGCACCCATGTCACTGAAGAGGGTGATACAAGCACAGAAATGCCGGTGGAGGAGCCCACGCAACAACGACAAAGACCTCCATTGGAGGGAAAGATCAAAGGGCACAAACCTGGAGTGAAATGGCCCAAAGCTGTTGAAAAGAAAGAGTGGGAGACGGTCAACAGTGACCTTATACATATCTTGGAGCAACAAGCGGGCACAGCAGTGGAAAAGCTTGAAAGGATGGGCAACACAATCTACAGCTATGGAGAAGAACGGTTTGGGGTGAGTAAAGGGAGAGGTGGAAAGAAATTACCAACACCAATCAAGTCTAGGAGGCAGCAGGAGATCGAGAGGCTAATCAGAGAGAGGAGACAGTTGAAAAAGCAATGGAAAAAAGCAACTGAGGCAGAGAGAGAAGGTCTCATGCTACTCCAAGAGGACATCAAGAGCCGATTGGCAACCTTGCGAAAAGCAGAGAACTTGAGGAAACTTCGCAGGAAGAAAGAACACACAAGAACACGGTTCTACAAAGACCCTTTCAAGTTCATCAAAGACCTCTTCGCAAAGGAAAAAAGTGGAACTTTGAAAACATCAAAACGGGAATTGGAGGAACACCTGGAAAAGGCCCACCAAGACACGAAAAGGCATGAGCAGTTAGTCATCCCACATGACATCCCGCCTATTCAACCACCTGAATTCAACCTGGACACCAGCCCTCCAAGATGGAAAGAGGTAGAGAACACTGTCCGGCGAGCAAGAGCAGCATCAGCTCCGGGGCCAAATGGAGTACCATACAAGCTCTACAAGAACGCACCGGATGTGTTACGCTTTCTATGGAAGCTCATGAGGGTGGTGTGGAAGAAGCAAACAATACCTAAGGCGTGGCGAAGGGCCGGCGGCGTGCTAATACCTAAAGAAAAGAATGCGTCAGACATCAGCCAATTCCGGCCAATATGTCTCCTCAACGTCGAGGGAAAAATCTTTTTCAGCATTGTATCACAAAGGCTGTCCACCTATCTGGTAACAAACAAGTACATTGATACATCTGTACAGAAAGCAGGAATTCCAGGATTTTCGGGCTGCTTGGAGCATACAAGCATGATCTGGCACCAGATCCAAGCAGCTAAGAAGGAGAAGAGAGACCTACATGTGATCTTCCTCGATCTGGCCAATGCATTTGGTTCAGTTCCCCATGAACTCCTTTGGGAATCTTTTGCCTTTTTCCATGTACCAGAGCTCATCACCACACTGGTCAAGAGCTATTTCCAAGACCTGCAGCTGTGCTTCACAACAGCTGACTTCAGTACAACATGGCAGCGCTTGGAAGTAGGCATCATGGCAGGCTGCACAGTCTCACCCTTGGCCTTTACAATGGCCATGGAAGTCATCATCAGGGCCTCAAAATGGGTGGTGGGCGGTGAACGAACCAGGGCTGGGCTCCGTCTGCCACCCATCAGGGCATACATGGACGACATGACCACACTAACCACTACTGCAGCATGCACCAAGCGGCTACTTGGAAAGCTGCAGGAGAACATCAAGTGGGCCCGAATGAAGATCAAACCATGTAAATCTCGAAGCATCTCCATAGTCAAGGGGGTGCTTAGAGACACAAGGTTCTGTATCGGTGACGACCCTATACCAACAGTGTCTGAACAGCCAGTTAAAAGCCTGGGCAGATGGTACAATGCAAGTCTCAAGGATAAAGAGCAGGTGGAACAACTAAGGCAAGAAATTGTCAATGGCCTGGAGAACATCAATCAGACCCTACTGCCTGGGAAACTGAAGCTCTGGTGCCTACAGTTTGGACTCCTTCCTCGGACAATGTGGCCACTGACCATTTATGAAGCCCCAATAACAACTGTGGAGAAGATGGAGCGAACCATAACTTCATACGCGAAGAAATGGCTCGGGGTCCCACGATGTCTAACTAACATCGGCCTATATGGCAAAGGGGTCCTGGAACTACCTCTCACTAGTCTAACAGAGGAATACAAGTGTTCTAAAGTAAGACTTCAGATGACACTGAGGGACTCTAGAGACAAGACCATCAGTGCTGTTGCGCCGCCCCTAGTAACTGGCCGGAAGTGGACGCCATCTGATGCATTACAGCAAGCTTCATCAGCCCTGAGATACAAAGACATCGTGGGGCAAGTCCAGCAGGGAAGAGGAGGCTTTGGCCTTACGACAAGTAAACCAACTTGGCGAAAGGCCACAACATCAGAGCGGAGGACATTGGTGGTCGAGGAGGTGCGGCGACAAGAGGAGGCCGCAAGAAGTGCAAAGGCGGTCTCTCTTGCCAAACAGGGGCAATGGATGCAGTGGGAAGGTGTGGAGCGGAGGAAGATCAGCTGGAAAGAACTATGGGAAATGGAAGCAAGCAAGATCAGCTTCATCATCAGAGCGACTTATGACGTGCTTCCATCACCAAAGAACCTCCATCAGTGGTACGGCGAGGATCCAACCTGTGCCCTCTGCCCAACTCCAGCGACCCTCAAACACATCATGGTAGGCTGCAAGACCAGCCTCACGCAAGGGAGATACACGTGGCGGCATAATCAGGTACTAAAAAGCCTGGCATCAGCCCTTGAGAACAGGCGGTGTGCGACCAACTCCTTGCCTCCGAGAGCAAGCAACCCCCTCCCCCTAAGGGCAACAACCTTTGTCCGAGAAGGACAGAAAACATCTAAACATCCTTCCACCAGATCAGAAGAAGGAAACCTATGCAGGGCCCGCGACTGGAGGATGCTGGCGGACATTGGCCGACAACTAGTTTTTCCACCTGAAATTGCTTCCACCAACCTCAGGCCAGACTTGGTGTTCTGGTCCCCTTCACAGAAGACTGCTTACATCATAGAGCTCACAGTTCCATGGGAGAACTCTGTTGAGGAGGCCTATGAGCGTAAGAAGCTGCATTACGCAGAGCTTGCAGCAGAGGCAACGCAGCGTGGCTGGAACACCAAAGTCTATCCAGTTGAAGTGGGATGCAGAGGATTTGTTGCGTCATCTACCATCAGACTGCTGAAGGAGCTTGGAATCCACGGTCAGGCTCTGCGGAAGACCATAAGATCACTCTCAGAGGCGGCTGAAAGAAGCAGCCGGTGGATTTGGCTCAAGCGGAAAGATCCATGCTGGGCCCCAAGTATTTCAGGGTGAATCTTTGGGACGGTTTGACACGGGACACGCGCTGAGGGCTGATCATCCTGCAGCGGGCCGCCCTTGTGGAGGGTGTATAGTGATAAAAGGCCGAAACACCCAGTGATGCAAGGGTACACTACTGATGATGTGTCCTGTGCCCAACTGTCCTAAAGGTTACCCAGGCCAAGATATACGTATCCACTCCCCCACCCCCCCCCCCCCCCCCCGCCCCCCCCCCCCACAGATGTTGAGCGTCTACCACTCTCAACAATCAACGAATGTCGTGAAATGCTCCCCACCTATTGGCACAAGGGACTTCTTAACATCTTGTCCTGTGTATTTGATTCTGTCATCAGCTGTGGAGGTCTTCCTTGGCCTGCCAGATCCTTTGCGATTAGTAAGCTCACCAGTGCTCTCTTTCTTCATAATGATGTTCCAAACAGTTGATTTTGGTAAGCCTAAGGTTTGGCTGATGTCTCTAACAGTTTTATTCTTATTTCTCAGTATCATAATGGCTTCTTTGACTTTCATTGGCACAACTTTGGTCCTCATGTTGATAAACAGCAATAAAAGTTTCCAAAGGTGATGGAACAACTAGAGGAAAGACTGGGTGCTGAGAGCTCTTTTATACTCTCTCATTAAGGAGGCTTTTAAGCACACCTGAGCAATTACAAACACCTGTGAAGTAAAGGGGCCCAAACTTTATAGTGCCCATAAATGGGGTGGGACTATGTATAAATACTGCTGTAATTTCTACATGTTGAAACCAAAATGTATAAAAATGGCATTTAATAAAATCTGTCAATGTGCACTGTAACCACATGTGATTTTTTTCTATTACAAATCTCAAATTGTGAAGTACAGAGGCAAATAAATAAATGATGGGTCTTTGTCCCAAACATTATAGAGGGCACTGTATCAGGGGCTGATGTGACATGCGTGTCAATAACTTTCTATAATGTTTTAAATATTGCATAGTAGAATTGGATGAATGTCCAGCCGCAGAAAACAGATTACATCAGGCTTGAAGTATGTTTATTATTATGGCTGTAGGGCATTTAGGCTTCATACATGCGAAGGTGAGATATAGCAGACTGGTGAATGATGTATATTTCCAGATATTTTGCATCCGGTATCATTGTACAATATTTCCAGGGCAGGGGTGAGAACAATGCAAAGTTCCAATTTCACTGTGACAGCAAGCACTCATAGCCTCGAGCTGTGAAATAGTAGTTGATCAACTCGCAGAAAGTACAGGGTAAACCTCCCTGACAATGTCATTATCAGCACCTTGTATTTTTAAATGGAAATCAAAGAACTGCAATGCCTAACTTTAATGATTCACAGAATTTTTATTAAACAAAATTTACACCGCAAGCAAGGAACTTGAAAGACTTTGTCAAAAACACACTTATCAGAAGGCGAAAAGAGAAAGGGAAAATTTCAATTTTATGTCTTCTGAATCTGAAAACATTGCTGGCAACAGTGGATTGATTGCAGTCAGGGATTTAATAAATGCTGAATTGAGGGAGTGTAAATATTTTGCAGTGTTCCGAGAAAGGGCTAGGGCACGTCGAAATTTTAAAATGGGTGAACATTTTTAAATTAAGTATTTCTGCTCGGGGAGCTATTGTACATCAGAGGATGATGAATGAGTTTGACTGGTGAGAGTTGGGAAATGGAAAACTGTTTTGGATGAACCCTGAAAATGGGAGGCCAGACAAGAACGTAATGGAAAATGAAGCTTGACGGTACAAAATAAATGGATGAGGGTTTCAGCAGCACATGAGCTGTGATAAGCAAAGTTGGATGTTAAGAATCTGACATTAAGTGTGATGTTGAGCAAGGACATGTTATTCTGATCTGGTGCAGAGCATGTTAGATACTGGAGTTAAATTCACTATCATACAAGTGGAATTGTCTTCTGATGCAGACTTGTCATTCTGTCACCCTCAGGGTGTTCAATCAGTGACAAAATGTGGACCTGGATCAAAGTGACCAACATCTGGCTGTTCCATACAGAAATCCATGATGTGTTGTGGTGAGGGGCTGGGTGCAAATTGCCCCTGACTCTTCAGTTTTGCATCAGGATTGCTGGTGTCAGAACCATTCCCATTAACTTTATGAAAAGATATAGAAAGCTTACTGGCTTCCATATTTTACTTAATTTTAATTTTTTAATTAAATTTTACTTCAATTTATTTCTACTAACTTCATTTTTTTTTAAATTGCAATCTTTAACTAACTCTGACTCCCGTGCTTGAGGTAAGCTTAATACAGAGAGTCTATTCGACTTTGCGGACCCGGAGGGTCAGCCTGACTGCCTCTCTGTTTCCACAACAGGTTAGTGCAATCGCGCAGCAAGTTCATGCAACAGCCAGATCCAGGATGATCCAGTCTACTGATGGCATATCAGTCATTGCTACCACTCTCCATGACAGGTGTGTGTTTGTTCCAAAACTGATTTCATTTGAGGACCTTGATATCTTCAAGAAAAGATGGTGAGGTTGAGCTTGATAGATTCTCAACTTTTAAATGTGAAACCAACAGTAGTAAAGGAGATGGGGAAAAGATGAATGTAAGTAGTTAAATGATAGGTCAGCCATAAAATGGCACTCATAAAAAGGCAGAAATTCAGTTCTTGATGGAGTGCAGATTTGTTGGAAGAGGGGTTTGGAAATTGTGTGTCTTTTGGGGGCCATTTGGACAGAGCATGGGTGCTAGTCGGGTTTGCTCTGAGGAAGATCTGCATTTCACAGATGCTAAATAGCCCATATCTGTTCCTATAGCACACTGACACATGCTACTGAGTCTATGAATTATGGGCTTTAGCATTGAAGGAGGTGCTTTTGTCTTAAATATTTATTGGTTTAGTTTGGTTTAATGGTTAGTTTTGCTTGATAGGGTACATTTGTAGTGATAATCAGTCATTTAAAATGGTAAAGTCACCTGCCATGTAATCAGGTAGCCAGCTCGAACTAATAAAGTCATCTAACTGAACTGTGGGAATAGGGAATATATGGGTTTTGCTAAAGTGAAGTATGTTTTAGCAGTGTGCAGTGCCCACTATGTGTGGTGAGTATAGGTAATGATGCAGCATTATATTAAAAGGCATTTAGCAACTATATTCTGTTGACGACATTAATTAAGAACAGCATTGTAGGGTAAAAGATGTAATACATGATGTGGAAAGGTGATTTTAAGACATTGTGATCCATCATGGCAACATTTGCAATGTCTTATAGCTCAAAGCAAATTTAAGCTCAGAGTTTATGAACCAGAGGCCAAGATGTTGGTACTGCGATGCACCAGGGAAGGAGAAAGGTAGCTGGACATTTTGTCTTGTTAAGAGAAGGCAGTCACGCCACTAAGATGAAGTAACGTAGAATTGACCCTTCAAGAGGGGAAGGAGGTAAGACCTGGTAGTTGTGAGTAATGCGTGAACCAATAACATAGATAAGATAAAAGAGAAGTTTCTTCTGAAGGTGTATGAGCAGCTTGGGTTCAAATCGGAGTCATCTGCGAATTGACATAAGATTAACAAAATCAGGGAGTTGAATGTGCGGCTTGCATGCGAAAATAAATGGGCTTCAATTCATGGAGATAGACACAAAAAGCTGGAGTAACTCCGTGGGACAGGCAGCATCCCTGGAGAGAAGGAATGGGTGATGTTTCGGGTCAAGACCCTTCTTCAGACGTAGTGGCCACAGTACCCAAGAAAGAGTGAGTTTCCCATTGAGCTGAACTTCGCTTCAATCGTGGTGGGATCAGTGTTCAAACAAATGAAATACCCAGAGCTGTGGAAAACTTTAAACTAAGTAGTTAGATGGAGAGCTCTGGAGAGGGGAAATTTATAAAGCTGAGGAGAAGAAACAAGATTTCAGTACAGGACAGCAAAATGAGTAATGATAACTAGAATCGGGAAGGAATGGGCAGAGCATATAAACGTGAGAGCATGCATGTTTTGTCAGAGGAAAACAGCACTGGAGGCACTTTATCCGAATCAATGTAGAACCCATATTAAGAGCAAAATATTAATACCATAAACTATACAGATTGGGAAGTAAATGTGGCAAAATAGAAAAGGAGGATGGGATAAAAGTCGTAAAGGGGAGAATCTTAGTTCAGAAAAATGAATTAAGATTAATTTGGGTGGAGCATAAATCAGCAAGCAGCAGATCGCAGTAATGAAAGTTGTAACAGGCTTCCATACAGTCATTGTAATGCAGGCCATGGTATAAATTAGAGGTCCATGTGTCAAAGGTAATGAATTAATTATGAGTGAGTTTAATCTACATAGACCGAGGAAACCAAATTAATAATGGCAGCATGAAGATTAATTCATGGAGTGTATGAGAGATGTTGGTCAGTCAAAAGTGTTGAGGAACAAGCTTGCATTGTGCAGTAGGAAAGTGTCACTTAATAACAATACAGTTCAAGGGCTTTCAGAGAAGAATGATTTTTAATAGAATTTTATATAAAGTGATCTAATTTATTAAGAAAATGCACCCTTAAATCTAAACAAAAGTAGATAGGAAGATGACATTCAAAGTATGACAGTGAACAAGCAGTGGCTAATACTTAAATAATTAATGCACAACTTTCAACAATACATATAGTTAAGGAAACATGTAACCAGTCTGGGCTAGCCAGAGGGGTCGAAGATAGTATTAGAACAATGTCTCTAAGGTATGCTTATGCTAGAGAGGGCAACACAGGCTCAATAGATAGATTGCTGGGATGGAGGCAAGGGATATCTATCTATCTATATCTAAATATTATTTATATTACTAAAACTCTCATCTTGTTTGTACCTATATTTGTACCTTTGTTTGTAAATTGTACCTATCTTTGCACAAAAGCAGTGCACGATAGCGCTACAATTTTTGGCCCACCTTACTCACTATTGTCCTGCGATGTAAATGAAACCAGTTTCGTTCAGATTGATGGTATATTTTACGTTATTCACATTTAAAACTTAAAATAACTTAAAACAGCACCCCCATCTGTGCATGCACAGTTGGGGGAAGGTTCCCCTGCGCATCACAATGTGGATCTCTGGCGTCACAACGGGAACCCCTCAGCCGCGCCTGCACAGTTCGGCCCTTTGTAAATTTTCAGATCGCCATCTTTTTTCCCATTCGCCTGTACTTGCATGGCCCCAGAATGGGGACACAACGGCTCCACGGGTCCTCTCTACAATTTATTAAGTTTAACTTAAGGGGCTGTCCCACTGTACGAGCTAATTCAAGAGCTCTCCCGAGTTAAAAAAAAAATCAAACTCGTGGTAAGCTCGTAGAATGTACAGAGCGGGTACGTCGGAACTCAGGACGCCTCTTAGCGGCTCGTAACGCTAACGGCAGGTACTCGGGAAGACTCGTGAAGATGTTGAAAAATGTCCACGAGAGCCCCGAGTACCTACAAGCGGCTATTACCGCAACTCGGGAGAACTCTTGAATTAGCTCATACAGTGGGACAGCCCCATCAATTTCAACTGTGAACGGCCCAACTTTGAATGCAGCCATCACGCATGCGCAGTTTGGTGGAATGTTGCGTTGGGGGAGCGAGCCCAACGGGTCCGCCCTTGGTCGAGTGACTTATAAGGAGAGATAAAACAGATATTCTAAAGTTTGAGCTGAGAAGAAATTTTAGGTGGCACAATGGCACAGTTAATAGAGCTGCCGCCTCACAGCTATAGTAACCTGGTTCAACCCTGACCTCTTTTCACAAAAAGTGTGGTGGGTGTATGGAACAAGCCGCCAGAGGAGGTAGTTGAGGCTGGGACTATCCCAGGGTTTAAGAAACAGTTAGACAGGTACATGGATAAGACGGGTTTGGAGGGATATGGACCAAACGCAGGCAGGTAGACTAGTGTAGCTCGTACATGTAGGCCGATGCGGGCAAGTTGGGCCGAAGGACCTGTTTCCACACAGTATCAATCTATGACTATGACTATGCTGTCTATGTGGAGTATGCATATTCTCCCTGTGACTGTGGGTTTCCGCTTCACGTTCCATTTTCCTCCCATGTCACAAAGTCATGCAGGCTGGTTAAATGGTCATTGTAATTTGACCTATTCTGCAGGTGAGTGGTAGAATCTGGAAGTTGATGAGAATAGGGCAAGAACTCTCGGTCTAACTCTGAAAATGTGCATAGTTCAGTTAATGCAGAGGCCAGTTGGGCTGGACCAGAGGCATCGAGGGAGGGAGAGCATGGGACTGTTGGAGGGGTAGTTTAGAAAATGTTCGAAAAATCGAAATGTCATCTTTGGGACAATGCTTGTCTAACTTCAGTGATTGAACAATCCCACAATATTATTGAAGGACGAACAATGGAAATCCTTTCTGTGTACTTGCCAATATTTACCCCTCAACCAACTAAACGGGTTATTCTTGATGCTGCTGCATACGAATTTTGTAATATCAATTATAGAATCACAGTGTCACAGAGTACAGCCCAGAAAGAGTCCGTCTGGTCCATGCTGCATGACTCTCTGCCAGAGTGACTCACTAGTTCCATCCCTGACCTCTTACTACAGCTTTGGAAATGTTTAGCCTCCATATTGTTATGTTGTTGCTATGGAAGGCTATTCTGGAACCTACCACACTATACCTTGTATCTTTTTTAATTAGTTTAGTTTAGAAATACTGTGTGGAAACAGGCCCTTCGGCCCACCGAGTCTGCACCGACCAATGATCCCCGCACACGAATGCTATCCTACACACACACACACACACACACACACACACACACACACACACACACACACACACACACACACACACACTATGGACAATTTCTATTTAAACCAAACCAATTAACCTACAAACCTGTACGTCTTTGGAGTGTGGGAGGAAACCAACGGTCTCAGAGAAAACCCACGCAGGTCACAGGGAGAACGTACCAACTTCGTACAGACTGCACACGTAGTCAGGATTAAACTCGGGTCTCTGACGTTGTAAGGCAGCAGTTCTGCTGTGCACCGTGTCGCCCTGAATTCTCTCCCATTATTTTATACCTCTTCTCCTAATCCTTGACCTCTCCACCAATGTGTTATGATCCTCTCTGCCCAGCCCAGTCCTCATTTTATATACCCATATTCAATCCTCCCACAGTCTTCTCGAAAGAAAACAGTCCCGGTGTCTTTAATGCATCCTTGTAGTACCTTATCGTAGTAATCATTCTGTAATTTTGTTTTGGATCCTGTATTGCCATCACATATTTCTTATGAAGTAGGTAAAGTTGAGCACACTAGCTCAGGTGCTGTTGAACAGGTGTTTTCTTAAAATTAAGAAGTATCTGGCTGGAGGAACTCAGTGAGTCGAGCAGCATCTGTGAAGATTTCAGATTGGGACCCTTCCATCTGGTTGCAAATCATAGCTTATACCCTTAAGCTTACAGATCAAAATACAGGTCCAAAAAAGAGATGGCCTTAATAACAATCCTTGGGCATCACCATCATTCACTTCCAATCAGAAAAATGACCATTCACCATGGCCCTGTATCTGTACATGGTAAACTTTCTATCCAAGATATTAATGTCAGAAGATAGACACAACATTTCTGAAGAAGGGTCTCTACCCGAAACGTCACCCATTCCTTCCCTCCAGAGATGCTGCCTGTCCCGCTGAGTTACTCCAGCATTCTGTGTCTATCTTTGGTTTAAATCAGCATCTGCAGTTACTTCCGACATATCTCTTTAATGTCATATGCTTTACCTTTGCTGATAATCATGTTATGTGGAACCATATAGAATCATAGAGCCATACATACAGAAACAAGAGCTTCAGCCCAAATCATTCATGCCAACCAAGATGCCCCATCTCTGCTAGTCCCATTTGCCCCATTTATGGTCCACATTCCTCTAACCCTTTCCTCTCCATGTACGTCCAAGTGTCTTTTAAATGTTTTTATTCTTACTGCCTCAACCACCTGCTGTGGCAGCTCATTCCATACACCTGCCTCCCTCTGAGTGGAAAAGTTGTCCCTCAGGTTCCTATTAAATCTTTCCCTGTTCACCTTAAACCTATGGTTCTTGATACCCTGGGTGAAAGACTGCATGCATCCTACGCATTTCCCTCATGATTTTATACGCCCCGTAGTCTCCTGTGCTCGAAGTAATAAAGTCCCAGCTTGTCCAATCTCTCCATATAGCACAAGTGCTCAAGTCCTGGCAACATTCTCGTAATTTTTTTCTGCACTCTCTCCAGCATGGCATCCTTTCTGTAGTAGGGTGATTGAAACTGAACACAATACTCCTAAAGCCTCCTCGCCAATGTCTAGTACATCTGTAACAGAAAGTCCCAACTTCTATACTCGGTGCTCTGACTAATGAAGGCTCTGCTCTACACCACGTCCTTACGTCCTACGATTCACTGTGAAGGTCATGCCCTGATTTGATGTTCCAAAAGGCAACACCTGACACTTATCTGCATCAAATTTCATTAGTCATTATTCAGCCCATTTGCCCAGCCGATCAAGATCCTGCTGTAATTTTTGTTAACCCTCTTCATTATCTACGATTCCACCTACTTTAGTGTCAACTGCAAACTTACTAATCATGCCTTGCACATTGTCATCTAAATAGTTAAAATAAACCACAAACAGCAACGGGCCCAATCGCATGCATCACAACCTTCCACCACCACCCTCAGCTTCCTTCCATGAAGCCAATTCTGTATTCAGGCAGCTAGATCTTCCTGGATACCCTGTGAGTTAATCTTCCAGAGCAGCCTGCCATGCGTAACATTATCAAAAACTTTGCTGGTCAAAAACTTCTCCATGTACACAACATCAACTGCATTACCGCCAACTCTATCTGTTACCTTTTATTGAAAAAAAACTTCTAATAAATTAGTTAAATGTATTTTGTCCTTAGTGGTTTGTCAAAAGTAATACATGTTTCTTCAAGTGAATATATATCCTGCTCGGTGTTCAGTGTCGTGAAGTCATGTAGCATGGAAAACGGGACACTGGACCAACTGAACTCATGCTGACCAAGTATCCATTTACATTAATCCTACATTTAAAAGCTTTCTCGCCACTGAGGGTAAACCAAACAACCTGCGCCATGCTTACACCTTGAACAAGAGGGTAACATTCACCACTCTCCAGAACTCTGCCACTATCCCTGAATTCAAAGATCGTTGTAGAATTCTGGTTAGTTTCATGCATAAAAATTATAGTGTTTGATTTGAAATAGCTGATCCAATATTTGAGCAGGAGAGAGAGATGACTGATGAGAAGGGAAAAGTATATCCACAGCAAGAACGTGTCTGCTTTTACTCTTTGTTTGTTATGATTTTTTTAATTTAAGAGTTTGAGATAATTTCCACAAGGAGTCTGCAAGGAGCATGAACAGCCTTTTGTCCACTGCAACACCAGGCAGAATCCCAAAGGCAGTGTTCAGAGTTGAGAATTTCCAGGAATTGCGCTGGGGCAGGCAGCCAGGCTGGCACAGACTTGATCTGAAGGCCGAACCTGTCATGATGTTCACATTTGGTCGGCTGTGGAACTGTTACAGAATGTTAAGCTGAAGATTCTGATACTGCATGGTGGATGTCGGTGGCACAGAATCTATTGGGCTCTGACTGTTACACCACCTTTTTCACAAAGATATTAGAAGTAAATTCTAGTTTTGTTTTTCACAAGCATATTAGAGGTAAATTCTAGTTTTGCCAGGTTAAGAGCATTGAACGGATACTGACAGATCATTCTGACAGTGCTTGCAGTTGGTAAATGAGTGTTTTCTGCTTTTTGGTGGTGACAAAGTCATTGTTGGCATCTCTTCAGAACTTGGCTCATAATTAAACTGAAATCCAGCTAAGGGCAGGCTTGCACCATCCATGCAGTAAATGACTGCTGAATGCGGCATAAACAACGTTCACTACTTCTCTTCCGTTGGTTGGATAGGGGGAGAGTAGATTTAAGTAACAATTACCTTAACCTTTCTTCGTGCTCTGTAATAGAGAGAATATTCAAACTTTAAGGTTCAGTGAAGAATTCTGCAGCCAGTGAATTTGTAAGATTTAAAGTTCCCAAAACTCGTGCTATTAACATTCAACCCGTGCAGGCAATGGGAGAAGAGTTTCACGTGCATCTTCGATGGCTTAGAGGAGGGGTCTACAGAAATGGATGCAGTAGAGTTGGGGCTGGGACATTGGTGGGAAGAAGAATCGAGGACCAGCAAGCATAGAGATGAGAAAAACTTGCGGGTCCATTCTGATACTATTGTTGTGCAAGAAATCAGGCTGATCTGCCAAAAAACAGCCCTGCATTATTATGGTGCCCTTGTTTACTTTAGAGAGCATAAATATTTTGAGATTCTATGGGGAGGATTGGATTTGTAGGCCCTGAGTTGTTGCAAATTGTTGCTACAGCAGCAGATTTGTTAGAATTAAGGGCCTGTCCCACTTAGGTGATTTTTTTTGGTGACTGTCAGGACCCCCCCCCTCCAACAATGTCTACGACAATGTCTACAACAACCTACCAGCTAGTCGACGTCAAGCTGCGGCTAGCTCCCGACAATCGACGACCCATTAGGACAATTCAGTTGGCGGTACCTGTTGAAGTAGGTAGTTGCCAATGGAATTCACCAAAGACAGCACCGGCGACAACCTACGTCATCCTGGCGACAACCTATGTCAGGAGTAGACAAGCTACGACAAGCCCACGGTCACCGACTGACGCTGAAAAGTTTTGAACATTTCAAAATCCAGCGGCGACCTGAAAAACGATACGACTCTTTGGGCGACTTAGGAGACTTCTCACGACCATACAGGCGACACCCCAGCGACCGTGTGGCGACAGCCTAGTCACCGGCAGTCACCTAAAAAATCGCATAAGTGGGACAGGCCCTTAAGAAGCACAAAGTGAATGCCACCATGTCAGTGAATGGGGGTTAATGTGCACACATTTTGATCCATTCTTATTTTAGTTTACATTTGCAGTGTGTTATTTACCAATTGTAACCAAGGTTCCAATCCCTGGGATTTGATGAATCCATGAGGCTGTGAAGTGGTGCAGTGAGGCTGTGAAGGTTGCTGCCTAGTTAAATGAATGGTTTTCATTTGGGCGTGATATTGCTGCAATGCAGGATTACAGACTGGATATTAGAGTTGAGATTGCCCTCCTAGCAAAAGCAGACCTTGGTGGCTGTCTGTGTTTCTGTCTGCCTGAAAATTGGTACATGTTTTTGGTCCATTTTAATTAGAGCCACTTCAAATGCTGTATTTAAGCACCGATCTATCTCTTTCTCTGTAGGTTTATTTTGTACCCTGCCAATTGGACCGTTGCTAACCACAGTACTGTTTTCCACAGAATGGATCCGCCTTTGCTGAAGCTAGCACCTATTTTTTCGTATATCTGCTCTTTGCTGGGCTTGTCACCAAAGGAACAATAGCATAGAAATTTGTTGGTTAATCTCCACCCTGATTGACTTCCTTGTGTTTTCCACTCCTGATTAAATTTTCGGATTGTATGCCTTTTCACACCTTGCCCTTCCATATCCCTAGTCTCCCCCTCCCCTGGCTCTCAGTCTGAAGAAGGGCCTCGACCCAAAACGTCACCCATTTCCTTCTTTCCAGATATGCTGCCTGTCCCGCCGAGTTACTCCAGCTTTTTGTGTCTCTCCTTGTGTTATTGTTCTGCTGCTTCTACTATGCAAAGCAGTTTCTGAACTCTTCTTCAGTGCTAACATCGGGAACAAATATTTACCAATGATTGACACAAGTGCAAGTAGGATTATAATGTTAAGAATGGTATAACTTTTGCATTGCAGTGGTGCTATTTTAATGAGTATAATATTAATGTGGGGTCCAGCAGTAAAGAGAGTTGGGTGAGAATAGTAAAGATGTATCAATCGAATAGGGTCCTATATATTAGCAACAATAGAAGTGGCTTGTGATGATTGTTGATCCAAATATTTTGGACAATAATAATCATTCCCATTCACTTGAGCTAATGATGAGGAACCACATTTTCAGATTAGCAGCTGTAGGGTTGAGACCACACAGCATTAGAATATGTAGGAGCTCTTTACTGCATTGTCTACCATTGCTTTGTTTGTTTGTGAATATCTTCTTCTTAGTTCTGATGGTTAACTTCATACCCGCTGAAAATTTGGAGGTCAGACAAGACATTGCAGTAAGCAGATTGAGAAAGCGTTCGTGCATTGGCAGAGCCCTGTTTGACATTTGCCTATACTGAGAATAGTTCTTGTTGATCCATTGGTTAATATTATAGCTTGTAAGCCTCCTTAAAGCTGATGCAAGGGCTGCACAGTGGCGAAGCTGGTGGATCAGCTGCCTTGCAGCTCCAGAGACCTGGGTTCGATTTTGAACTTGGGTGGTCGGAATGAAGTTTGCACGTTCTCCCTGTGACCGTGTGACTTTTTTCTCCGGATGCTCCGGTTTTCTCCCGCATATCAAAAAGACGTAAGAGTGCGTAGGTTAATTGGCTTTGGTTTAGGCTTTGTTGGAACAGTACAGGAGATCGCAGATAAATTGAAGTGTAATTGGGATGTAGTGTTAACTGGTGGGAAACTGGAAGCCCAGTTATCCCTATGGAAAATAGTGCAGGTGCTTTGCAAAACAGTCAGTAAACCAAGCATTCACACTGAAGAAGGGTCTCGACCAGAAATATCACCCATTCATTCTATCCAGAGATGCTGCCTGTCCCGCTGAGTTACTCCAGAATTTTGTGTCTATCTTCAGTCTAAACCAGCATCTGCAGTTCCCTCCTACACATTGACTCTCAGTCGGGTTTTGCGGGAAACTTATTTAAAATCTGGACAGATGTCAATTCCTTCATCCGCATTTCTTGAGAGAGCGTGTTCATTTGTGATTGTTTATCTAATAACCTTGGGGACAGAACTGTGATTTTATGTTGTGCCGGTTTATTTGTGTGTATTAGGGAGAGAGGTAGAGAGGTTAGTGGACATGCATTGTGAGTGGGAGGGGTTTGCTGGGGTGGGAAATTATAGTTACTGAATTTGGAAAGAGGTTTCCAAATGTTTTGTTCAGTGGCAGGGAAGCAATGATTAGCTTTTTTTTACCAAGAACCTGCCTGTATTTTCCCATATCATAGCAACTTATAAATATGTGAACAATTGTTTTCAATATCACATTATAAACATAGCGGCCTGTATTTATCTCTTCTCGTTTTTCTTGCCTTTTCTGTATCTATGTCTGCCTCTTCTAGACACTCTGTCTTTTTTTTAAATAAACTATTAAACTAAGTTTCAGGCTGTTTGTTGGTTGATACAATTAACTGTTGAACAATGAGGAAGCATGTATTTGAGCAGAAGGATTTTAATTAGTAGAAGATTATGGACTGCATAAGCAAGACGGACAGTAACTTGACAGATTATCCCACAGCTTCTTCACTGCTCCTTCTCCATTGCTCCCTTGCTCCTTCCACCTTGTCTGTAATAACAACTGGGAAATCAGAGAAGTTTTGTTACTAATGTCAAACCATCCATTCAGTTACTTCCCAATCTTCTCTGTTCACTGACCACGATCATCCTCTCGTTCTCTTGTATCCTAGCACTGAAATACTATCTTTCTTCACTTTCTCTCGCACAGCCCTTCGATTTCTCTGAGCTACAATTATCTGAGACTCATTGATTGATCCCTATATTATTGAAGTGAAGGAGTGATTGAGCAAGTTAAGAGGCAGTCAAATTGGGATGACGAATTGCTGTTGAGCTGCTGCAATCAAGTGTTGAATAGATTACCATCGTTCTACTATTTTGACCAATTAATGCACATTTCCAAGGCATCATCGTGATATACCTGGAGATAGACATGCAATTGGTGATGATCCCATGTGGTTGCGGTTCATCTCGGTGATAGATTTGCAGATTTTGGGTATCTCCCATAGAAATCTTTTGCAAATGGCTGATGTGATTGCACCCAGTGTTCTGGTGTAGACGAGGGTGAATATTTAAGATGGTAGGCAGGATGTCTGCAAGAGAGATATGAAGGCGCTCGACATTGATGTGGAGTCCTGGGAGAACCTTGCAGCTGACCGCATGAGGTGGAGAGTTACCCTGAACCAACATCTCAAAATGGGGGAAGAGAAACTGTTGAACGCAGCGGCAGACAAGCGGGCACGCAGAAAGGAGCGCAGCAACTTCAACTAACCAGAGACCACACACAAATGTGACCTTTGCGACAGACTGTCACTCCTGCATTGGTCTCTTCAGCCACAAGTGACACAGCTCTAGCTGAGGTTTGGAGCAAACAGCCAACAACTAGGATGCATCACCCATTGTCAGTCATGACCAAGGGGGGCCTACGAGGCAGGTGTTGATCATACATTGTCCTTTGGATGTAGAGCTTCTCAAGTGTTATAGCTACAGTAAATGATATTCCTGAATGTATTATGTAGTGGATTGTTAGGATTTGAGGAGTCAATAGGCGAGCTAGGCTGTATAATAGAAGACGCCAGAGTATTTATCCATGGAATTATTTTGATAGGCACAGCATTTGAGTCTGGGCCACTTATAATTGTGACTTTCAACTGTTGAAGGTTGGGATTTGACAATGTTCATGATGTGAAGTACCAAGAGAACCTGGTTAGATTGTTTCTGCCCATTGCCTTATTAAGCCAGACTCAAATGTTACCCCAGTTTTGCTAAGTGTTGTTGTTGCTAGAATATCTAAGGAGTACGGATAGAACTGAAAACTGATCAATAATTAGCACTGACTGGGTATGGTACAGCAATGCACTTGAGGCCAAGATGATTCATCTCCAGGAAACAACCATTTTGTTCTAAGTTTTCCTACTCTAACTTCAATTTTACTCGGGCTGTTGCACAGCAGTGTGTTTAATACTGCAATGATATCAAAGTCAGTTATTCTCTGCTCATCTATATAATTCAACTCTCTTCCACACTTAGACATAAATTGTAATGAGCCCCAGAGCTGAATGATTCTGATGCAATCCCAAGCTGGGTTATTTGTGAGTAAATGGATACAGTCATTATTGATGATTGATAGTAAACTATCAGGGGCAGTAATTGATTCATTTAAATATATCCTGCCTTCAGTGGAAAGGACAAAACTGTACTGTTTGTCACTGTCAAATAGATGCTAGCAAGTGGACAAGTTCTGGAGTACATGTCTTCAACACTTCAGTGTGCTATTGGTATCCAAAGTCTTTAGTTTGAGATGCAGCGCAGAAATCGACCCCTCAGCCCACCAAGTCCACGTCAGCCAGTGATCCGCGCACACTAACGCTATCGTACGCACTAGGGACTATTTACAATTATATCAAGCCAATTAACCTACAAACCCGTACATCTTTAGAGTCCTGCTGTATTGTGTTTAGCCTCACTTTAGATTGTGTGGTGATTAGAATTGATTGAAGATTAGCATCTTTGGCAGGTATGATTACGTACATATTAACATAGACATAGAATGGTATCTCACAGGAGCTGGCCCTTTGGCCACAATCTCTAGATAGTGTCATTAAAAAACACATAGCATGCTTGCCATATATTGGTCGGGGTATTGAGTTTAAGAATCAGGAAGTCGTATAAGCGAAGGTACACAAAAATGCTGGAGAAACTCAGCGGGTGCAGCAGCATCTATGGAGTGAAGGAAATAGGTAACGTTTCGGGCCGAAACCCTTCTTCAGACTGATAGGGGGTGGCAGGGAGAAGGAAGGGAAAAAAAGGGGAGGAGGAGCCCGAGGGCTGGGGGAGGGGAGGACACAGCTCAAGGGCTCGTATAAGCGAGTTCTGTCTTCCGACTGCGCATGCTCAGATCATAGGTCACTCGAGAAAAACATTTGCTGCAGCTGAGCTGCTGCGTGTGTACAGACCTGCGTTTCATCCGTAGTCAGGATTGAACGGCACTGCAAGCGCTGTTGAATTGCTACTGGAGTGAGCAACACTATTTCTCCCTTCTCCACTGGTCCATGCAGAAATCTCAGCAGTGACAATCTAATGAATCACAGTTTGGTCCCCCTCAGCCTGGGTGCATGAGTTCCATTCTCACTCTGGCTGCCCTCCTGGGTTATACAGGATTATTATACAGGGGCGAACCACGCACCCCTCTCCTGCACAACACCAGGAGGCAGATTTGTGAGCGGTCTCCTTCCCCTCCCGAATGTCCCATCCCTGTCAGGGGGCGGCCGGAGGTGTCCAGGGTGACCCTGGACTGACAGGATACCGGCCCGGAGCAGTGGCGACCCCAGCCTTGCAGCCAGCGCGGAGAAGATTCGCCAACTTCAGCTCGGCTCTGCTCCAACTCCCGAGGAACCCGTTCCCCGACGGGGCGGGGACCTTCAGCTGCACCTCTCGCCTTATCCAGTGGCTGTCGGTTAACCCCCTCAGTGCCAGCGAAAGCCGAGCACCATTCATTCATCAACGGGGATACACACAAAATGCTGCAGTAACTCAGCGGGTCGGGCAACATCTCCGGAGAAGTGTCTCGATCGAAACGTCACCTATTCTTTTTCTCCGAAGATGCTGCCTGTCCCGCTGAGTTACTCCAGTATTTTGTGTGTATTCCCATTGATGACTGGTGCTCTGCTTTCGCCGGCACCGAGGGGGTTAACTGACAGCCACTGGACAAGGAGAGAGGCGCAGCCGATGGTCCATGGACCTCCAGGAAACGGGGCCCCAGGGAGTCAGAGCAGAGCCCAGCTGGAGCCAGCCCCCGCCAGCCAAGGGCCACCCTGGACACCTCCGGCCGCACCTGGACTGGGACGGGACACCCGGGAGGGGATGGGGACGGCCCAGCAGCATCTCAACAGCGCCGGAGACCCAGGCCGGACCTCGACCCCACGCTGCAGCATGATCTCGCTCACTCACTGAAGCATAAAACAATAAAAATGACAAAATCATCGTAGCTTTGTACAAAGGAACAATAAATACAACTAATTCATAGTTTGAAAGCAGTATTTTTCTTACCTAAAAGAATCAAAGCTAGAAAATACGGATGAAACGAAGGTTTAGCTGCTCAGCTACCAACAATGTTTATGACGAGTTACCTGGGCATGCCCAGTCGGAATACCGAACTCGCTTATTGTAGCTATATAAAAGTTTGGTTTGGCCAGATTGGTTGCCCCATTACAAGAAGGATGTGGAGGCTTGAGAGGGTGCAGAAGAGATTCACAAGGATGTTGCCCTGATTAGCGAATAATGTATTTATGCATTTTCATTTAATGTATTGTCTTTCCGCTGACTGCTGAACACGCAACAAATGCTTTTCACTATACCTCAGCACATGTGACAATAAACTAATGACTAATATTACTGAAAGGAGAAGTTGGACACACAGGGATTGTTTTCTGTGGAGTGTTGGAAGCTGAGGGGAGATCTAATAGATTTCAGTGATGTTCAGTCAGGCATATGAGCATGCAGAGGGGGCAGGGATATGGATCATGTGCAGGCGGATGTGGCAAGTTTAGTTTAACTTGGCATCATGGTTGGCATAGATATCATGGGACAAATGGCTGTTCCTGTGTTGTGTACTGTTCTATGATAAACTCAACTCTACTTTTCCCCCCCCCTCCCTCCCCAAGGTATGCATTCACCTCTTTCCTGATGGAGAAACTATCTACTTCTAACATTAAAATATTCTACAACTCTGCTTCTACTGACCTTTTGAGGAAGAGACTTTCAAGACTTGTGACCCTGCCTCAAATGAGGGAAACAAATCGTCCTGTCTCTTTCCCTGTATCCTGCAGCAGGTTATTGAGGCCATGGGCCTGTTTCTGCAGTCTTGGCATGTTATTCGTCGTTGTTGGTGGAGAGAGGTTTTCGATGTTGCCTGTGCTGTGAGTGCTTTTATCGTATTTGAGAATTAAGGTGCAATGGCCAGTAGGTTACCTGTTTTATTCTTGTTGTTACTTGATACACGATTTTCCAGCATCCGCAGTTCCTTCTTAAACAACTGTTAGGCCCTTTTGAAAAGACAGGTGAATGAACCGCATTAGTGCGGATTGCATTCACGGATAATTCTTACTGAGTAAGGAAAGCAGAAGCACTACGTCTTCATATAATCTGACTAGCACAGCTAATTTTGCTTCTTTATTCAAATTTTGCTTGGTTAACTAAATTTTAAATCTCAGGATATTCTGAGTTTCAAATAGATTTCTCCAGGTTTAGTCCATGCAGTTGATGTGGAGAGTATTCGTGAACAAGGTAAAATAAATCTCACAACGACAGAGATGGGATGGTTTGTTTGCTCCTGTGATTTGGTACTTTCTGGTGGTTGAATGTCCAGCAAACCTTAAGAATGTTATTCTGCTTTGGCACGTATGATAATTAAACGTTCTTGCCTCTTGAAAGTTTGTTGTGGAGACTGGCAACAAGTTCTACAAGTCACTGGATTTGGGAACGGTTGATAAGCCCTTTGGAGTAATGGGATAAATTGCAGTTTGCCGCTCTTGAAAAATTGGATGTGACCTGTGAGGGGGCTTTGCATTACATGCTTTTGCTTCTTCATTTAGCCCACCACCCCACTGTATCATTACCCCATGAACTGCCATTTCTAACAGAGTTACTAATTCATACCATTGAAGAAACAGACCCTTCGGCTAATTGGGTCCATGCCAATTTTTGATCACTCGTTCCATGTTATTCCACTTCCTTTGATTTGCAGGAACATCGATATTTGAATCCTTTTCTTGATGAGCAAATGTAATTATCTTTTCCAGTAACACAAAATAGCCTTTACTTCAACATGGTGTATGTTGATTATGGCAGTGTGGTTTATAATAAATGATTCACTTCTAACAATTTTAATGTGAGAGTTGCCTGGAGTAAGATTTGGTAGAAAGGCAGAGTAATTACATGTATTTTCAAGACGCAAGAGATAGAATATTCCAGACAAGGTGGGGCTCTGCAATGGGAGGAGTGGGGGAAGAAACCACACTAGACGACATCTCATAAAATAAAAATTGAATGATTTTCACTATTCTGAAATATGCGTTTTTGAATTTTGCATTTAGTTTTATAATCTTTGGTAATTTGTTTCATTTATCTTCCATCTCTTCCTATTACCTGCTTTCCTTTGTTTTTCATGACTATCCATTTTTTTGGACTATTTGTCTCATTTTTTTCTCTTCCAATCCAAAAATAAGAACCTGTCGAAGAGCGAGTGATTTGGGAATTTATGTATAGAGACGGCCTCAAGCTAGTGGACAAAAGACTACTAGAATAAATGCTGGAGACACTCAACATGCCAGGTAGCATCTGTGGAGAGGGAAACTGAGGTTACACTGCGGGCGCTACTGGTATTTTCATGTCCACGGAAGTATTTTTCTACAGAACCAGCCATTTTGCAATAAGGGTTATGGAATAAAGACAGAGAATGATGATTGATTGTTAGCAGACAAGCGGCTAAAGAACATTTTCAAGTCTCTTATTTGCATCGGTAACACTGTGATGCTCTCACTTAGTTGTTTGCACTTTCTGCAACTTATCAAAGTAGCTAAGTTTGCTATCTCATCTCTCTTCCATTTTTCTCATTTTATTTCTTCTCGCATGGTCTATAAATTTCCTCCATATTTGCTTTTTCTCAGATCCTGCTGTTGCACTTCCTGCTCTCCCCAAGTAACAGTAGAATCCTGGTTAATTCTGCATCGTGTTTCACCAACTATCACTGAAATGGAAAATGCATAAACTGAACTGAACCATGAACCGAAGACACAAAATGCTGGAGTAACTCAGTGGGACAGGCAGCATTTCTGGAGGGAAGGAATGGGTAACGTTTCGGGTTGAGACCCTTCTTCAGACTGAAAGTCACAGGAAAGGAAAACGAGAGATATAGACGATGATGTAGAGAGAGATATACAACAAATGAATGAAAGATATACAAAAAAGTAACAATGATAAAGGAAACTGTTTGCTAGGTGAGAACGAAAAGCTGGTGTGACTTGGATGGAGAGAGAGGGAATGCAGGGGTTACTTGAAGTTAGAGAAATCAATATTTATACCCCTGTAAACTGCCCAATGTATGAGATGCTGTTCCTCTAATTTGCATTCGGCCTCACTCTGACAATGGAGGACTCCTAGGACAGAAAGGTCAGTGTGGTGGGAAGGGAAATGAGTGCTTGGCAACCGGGAGATCAGGTAGGTTCTGGCGGGCTGCGCCAAGGTATTCGGCTTAAATGATTGCCCAGTCTATGTTTGGTCTCGCCGATGTGTAAGAGTCCACATCTTGAACAACGGATACAGTAGATGAGGTTGGAGGACGTGCAAGTGAACCTCTGCCTAACCTGAAAGGACGGTCAGGGTCCCTGGACAGTCAAGGGAGGAAGTATAGGGACCGGTTTTGCAGGAGAAGGAACGTGGGGAGGGGGTGGTTCGGGTGGGAACTGATGAGTTAACCAGGGAGTTGTGGAGAGAATGGTCCCTGGAAGGCGGAATGGGGTGGAGATGGAAAGATGTGATTAGTGGCGGGATCCCGTTGGAGGTGGCGTAAATGTCATGAATTATGTGTTGTATGTGATGGCTGATGTGGTGAAAGGTAAGGACTAGGGGGCAGGAACCCTTTTTCCCCATCGCAATTGCTCCTTGAAGCAATTGATGCTTTTAGTATTTTCATGTCCACTGAAGAATTTTGCTTTCAATTTTTACTTTATTGGTGCTTATGGACTTTATCATGATTTATTGCATGAAGCTGATGGAATGGAAGTGACAGTGGATGCCTTTTTGTAAAGCATGTTGGGACTTAGAGTCTTGAGACATTGCCCTTTTAAGACTTGACTGGAGAAGATGTGTGAGATTGCTCAGTGATGTGTGTGTGCGAGATCAGCACTGAATTCGTCATTATTGGCATGCTAAAGGCTTAGAATGAGGGTAGGGAGCAGGCTGCCATGACTCTCTTTAACCTGCTCTGAATCTGCACCACGAAGAGCCTCTGGCTTGGTGTCACCTCACTCTGATCCAGTCAAGGAATAAGTTAGGATGGGAATCACTTGGTCTGATTGATGCTCAGGTAAATAGTGCAGGTCCAGCCGTTTATACTCTAATGCAGCCAAGAAATGTCTGTGGACTTCACTTAATGTTGATGTTTTTCAATCATTCTGCAAGGGATGATTTAATTAACAGAACTGTTTATCAAACGCTTGGCCTATTTCTTCCCTCTTTCCCGCTGAATGCCAATTGGTGCAAATATTAGTGACTTGTCTTTCCTGCCTCTTAAGCAGTTTTATGCCGTCACGGTGAGTTATAGCCTAGCTTATTTTGTTTTTGAAAAGGTTGCTGTATCTATAGGAATAGGGTGATAAAAATCATATTGCCGTTCAACAATATTTTGTTAAACTTTTGTGCTAGATTTTACCAGGGATTTTGTAACTGAATGTTGCTTCTTTGAAATTTCAGGATAATTTTCCAGCAATGGTCATTTTTCAGATACTCTATTCCAGATATTTTAGCCCATTTTTTTTTTTGTGAGTGATCAAAGAAAAATAAATTCTCAGAAAAATTATAAACCTGCAACACAAATTAAAAAGCTCCAGCTAGCCCTTGGTTTATTTGTGACGGATTTTGGACTGCAGGGCTGAGCTGTGCAGCCTGAGGGTGGGGCCACATTTATCACGCCTTTGCAGATTCTTTCCCGTCCTAACTATCTGCTGAATTCAGCTGCCTGCACTGCCAGTAAATGTTTTGACTTTCATTCCCTAACACATTTACCTAATGCTCTCCTTTTTATTTCTGAAAAAAGTTCAGATATTTATTTCCATTTATCAGTACTGTGTTCACCGCCTCTATTTATGTTGAGCTTATAATTGCAGTGCCTCCGGTAATTGATTTTACTGTGACGCTGAGATTAATTGTACATATTATATCCCACACTCTTGAATATGTGGTACTTTTCCATCTTCCAAGACTGGCTTCAGTAATTATTTTCTTTCAGATTAATGCAGTAACTTGTCACAAGTAATCAGTGCAATTTTATATTATACTCGAGGCACAGAAACAACGGCTGTATATCCAAGCTCCCTCGAGCAGGGTATTTTGGGGTTAGGACAGATCAGTGAGGAGAGTGAATTGCCTTTTTCTTGTTACTTCTCATGCTGACCTTCCGACATTAAATCCTATTGACATTAACTGTCACTGGGATGTGATTCTATAGGCACTGACTGTCCTTGGATGACAATCACCAAGTGATTGCAATCCCAACCTACTCTCAAATTTTGCAGTTGTAGTTCTCTGGATGCTGCCAGGTTTCAGTTTTTGGATGTAGAGATATTTTATTGTCGAGTATTACATTGTTTTTCCACAGGAAACTAGCTATTTAGGTCAACATCATTTATACTTCAGATGAGTTTGCCCATGTACAATTTTATCTCATTCCCCTGATGTACCTTTTTTCATTTATTGCACTTATTAAATACATCGGTGCCATTTGCCACAATTACTCATCTGATTGGAAGTGTCAGCTTCTAACCACTGTCTGGTAATAATGTTTCTGTTGAATTCCCTACTGCAGTTACCAATAACATATTATATATAGTCTCCATTTCTGTAAATTCCTGTATAGAAATAACTACTCTACATGGTGTAGAGAAAATGAATGCAAATGTAGGGGCATTGGTAAGGCCATTTTTAGAGTAAAGTGTACAGAAATAGTGTCCTAATGGAAAGAAGGATGATAATTGTTGGAAGCAGTTCGGCTCGGGTTTAATGGACAAATTCCTGAAGTAGGTTGGTTATTTTACGCGTCTAGACCCCTCGGGATCCTGTATTTCCTTTTTGAATCTTCTTCAGGTTGGACTTTTATCTGTTGGAGTTTCAAAGATTCAGTGAGAAGAGGTTTTGGCAGTGCAGATGTGTTACGGTTGTTTCCCCTTTTGGGAAACTAGAACTAGTGGTCAGCATTTTATACAACGCAGTGTCAACACGTACAAAACAGATGAGACTAAACTCTTTTCTCTCATCGGTGGTGGGTCTTTGGAGCATTTTCCTATGGGGTGGTGGAAGTGGTCTAGATAGATTGATAACTAAGCTGATGAAAGCTTGCTGCAGGTTGAATGCAGTGTGGAGGCAAGTCAGGACATTGAATTTAGAACTTGAAGGTATGCTGCAGCTGTATAAAATTTGAGAGATGAATTTAGGGTATTGTAGCAGTTCTGGTCATCACACTAAAATGATTTGTTGAACCATGCCTAGTAGACTTCAATTATGTAGAGAGATAACTGGATAAAACGGTTGTTCTTCTTAAAGCGGAGAAGGTAAAGAGTTGAAACTCGTAATACATTTTGTTAAATAAAGATTGATCAGAGTGCAACTTGAAAAATAAAGATTGATTCCAGTGTGAGGGGTACCAGTAACCAAAGAGATGTATTTAAGGGTGGCATAGTGCTGCAGCAATTAGTGCTGTCAACTCACAGCTTAAATAACTCGTTTGATCCTGAAATTGTGTGCTATCTACGTGGAGTTTGCATGTTCTTGTAAATACATAGTTTCCTCCTGGTGCTTGTATCCCTCCCACATTCCAAAGACATGCTGGTACGTTAACTGGCAACTATAAGTTGCTAAGTGGCAAAATAATTAAGGGGAAGTTGGTGGCTGATGAGACGCAGGGCGAAAGTGAAATAAGGAGAGGAGAATGGGCTGATGGGATTGCATGGTTGGGACCTTGCATGGACCCTATAAGCTGAATGACATACGTGTCCAAATAAGTAATTGTTTGGCCAAGGAATCTGAATGACTTCTATTGCAAAATTATTTTGCAATGCAGATCGTTCTGACGCAATAACTGGTAGAAGCAAATTCGCTAATAATTTGAAAGGGTATTGGATTACTACTCGGAAGAAAAGTTGCCTGGTCTACAGGGAGTGCAATTAATTGAATAACTTCTTTATAACAAAAGGCACACGCAAAATATGTTGAATAGTCTTCTGTATTTACTATAGGCTTCAAATATTGAGTGAATGGATTTAAATGAATTGGAGTGGTCTGATTTCTGTAGGAACACACTGAGCCCTCTTAAGACTAACTTGAGCTGCTCTCTTCAATTCCAGGTTTCCCATCAGAAGACTTCCCAGGTAAGAACTCTCGACACAATGGGTGAAAGTGATTGGCCATCTCTGACTGTCCAAGCAGCAATTAGAAGGCTTAGCAACTTGTACGTATGAGTGGAATGCTCTAAGATCCCCATCCCTGTCCATTTTCCTGACATCTCTTACCTGCTGTGTGTGTTTGCCCTGTTAGAAGACACACAAAAAATGGAATTGGGTTAATAAGATAACTGGAAAATATGGAACTTGCAGCACAACTAAGGATAATGGAAAATTTAGAAATTAGCTTGTCTAATATTCCGGATATATTAATATCCGACAAACACGGTTCACAAAGACATTCCCGTTTCAAATTTTCCTGGTCAGGCTTTTGTACTTTAAGTCAATTGTCGATGTGGGTATTAGAGAAGGTTGGGATTAGTTATCATTGAGGTGGCGATAGTTGGCCTTTCTCTTGAACTGCTGTGCTCCATGTGTTGAAGGTATCTTCGCCCAGTGCTGTTAGATATGGACTTTAAGATTGTGACTTGGGGATGATGAAGGAATGCTGATATATATCCAGATTGGCCTGTGACTTGGAGAGCTTCATGATGAGGTGAGAAGTGCAAAAGATTTTTGGTCTAAGTAGAGATTTGCTGTTTCAGTTACATAAATTGGAAGTAGTAAGAACAGTTGATGTAGCCTGGTGTTAATAAACATGGATTTCAAATTCATTTTAGTAAGTGTCTAGATGAGTACAGCCCATGCAGACTCCAAATGTTGATGTTATTTGGGGACAAAACAGCCTACTTGATGGCAATGTACCTATCTCCTTCAGTGCTCGATCCTTCTGTCATTGTGCCATGTACAAGGTGTTCTGCAGTAATTCACAAAAGCTTTTCAGTATTGTTTGCCCAACCCACAACCTCTACTAGCTAGAATGAAGGAGTATGGGCACATGTCAGCAACACTACCTGTGAGTTTGTCCCCAAATCCTGCTCTGCTCTGATGTGGAAACGTTTTGCTTTTCCTCCTTTGTTGTATAATTAAAGCCCTGGAAATCTCCACTTGCAGTACTGTAGGAGTGCTTTCATTATGGAGATTGTAGGAGTTCACCAGTATCGTTCTGGGCATGTAGGGATTATGGCTAAGTGCTTGCCTTGGCACTGAAGTCGACTTCTTATGAATTACAATAAAATAAAACGTGAAATCCACACTAATCATTGATTTGGCAATGTCCAGTTTTGAATGTAAAAGGTGCAAAGAGAAGATTCCCCGAGTTCTGAAATTATCTTTACAAAGAGATATTGGAGAAATAGGAGATCTTTAAATAAATATTTATTTGTAACAATATGACACAGATATTCAAACTTTAAAGGTTTTGACAACATTGAGCCACTATATCATTTTATACATTTGTCATAACAAATCTGCATGGAATAGTTATGCGCGGGAAGTGAAGTCATCTGACCAGTTCTGCTGATGGTCTTGCATTTGATGTAGTTTGTAAGGCATCTGAAACTGCACAAATAGAATAAAAATCAAAGTACAACAAGAGCAATGAATGTTGTCAGGAATATAAAAGATCATGGGGTCAGCAGGAAACCATTCATCCTCTTGACACTTCCAACATTTACTTGAACTGTAGCTGGTCTGAAGCTTAACTTGCTTTCCTCATCTTGCCCCTGAGCTCTTGAGACTCCTGTTGAATAAAAGTCTATCAAATTTGATCTTAAAAGTGTCTGTTGACTCCCTGCAATCACAGCCCTTTAGGGAAGGGAATTTTAGATTTCTCACTATCATTTATGGGGGAAAAGAGTTTCTGAGCATCGCTTCAGAACATTCTGTCACCATGTACTTGGATTCCTCCACAAGAAAGATTATTTTTGTCCATCTTGCTCTATCCTTCAAACAATTAATAAACCTGAATAAAATCATCCTTAATCTTCTCTACTCAAAAGGGAATACAAGAAATGTTTATGCAACCCGTTAGTATTATAGTGAATTTGTATTAAACCTGTTTTGTTGTGGTATTTTTGTTCTAAGATGTATTGCCCAGAATTGCATGCACTGCTTCAGAAGGGCATTTATTTGAAACTATCAACAATTTAGTTTAAATTCTCCTTTGAATTCGTGAAGATTGAGATACAATTTATATTTTATTTCCTTTTTGATGTTTTTTGCATTCATGCATACAAATCCCAAAATGTCTGTCTCTCCATTGTCCTTGATCCCGATTTCTCACTATTTGAACTATATTCCAAATTACCTTTCCCAAATCCAAGGTTCATAGGCTCAAAATTCCCTTCAATTAACTTTACTTGCTGTAGATTTACATGCTTTTATATCTGTCCCTTTCAATCTTGCCCTTTCTCTCTATACTCCTTAAATACGCTCCAGAGCTTGTAGCCTCAGCCATTTAATAATTAATTCAACACCATAATATGTGCTCAAAAGCTTGAAACCCTGGAACAGATCCCTAGAGGACATGACATCTGCCATTTGACAAAGCTTAAACTAAGGTCTTGAATCGTTGTGATCTTTGAAAATTGTGACAGAGGCATAAGTGATTTTCTGTCTTGTCTTTACACCCTGGTGGAGAAGCAATCATCTCCTGAAGATTTGTGTTACTCATGCTAAATTCATATGTTGTGGGGGGATCTTCAGTGGACTGGTGAGTCACCCAAACGTGCCTTTAGTGCTGCTGCATTCTAGCAATGGGACCCTGAAGCATTCTTCTGGCAAGTCTGGTTGAGCCTCAGAATAACTGACTTGCTCTGCTCCATTAATTGTTTTGACAGTGTGAGACCCGCCCTTGGGTTCACCCACAGTCAGAACTGTTCTTTAAATGTTTTTTTGTGAAGTCTGCAAACATTCAAAGAATTAATTTTAAAATACTAAATGTTTAGAACACAAAAACAAGTTAATTATATTAAATCAATTCAAATGATATTATCTTGTCCTGGAGCAACAAGCAATCTGCTGGAGGAACTTAGTGGGTTGAACAGCATCAGTGGAGGGGGGGGGGGATCAGGATGGGAGTAGAGAGGGAAGATTGCTTGTGTCTACACTATCTTGTTCTTCTCATTGTCTGGGACCGTTTATCCAACTGAAAACTGAAATTTTATTCAACTGAGCGCTTATCAACTTGGCAGAGACTCGTTGGACAAATTTGATATCCTGAGTGAGTAAAGTTCATCCAAATGTCCTGGGATAGGTGAACAGTGGCACTCAAAACTGCAGAGTCAATGTACATGTGTCCACTAAAACAAAAACCAATAAAGTTTCTGTTTTTGAAAACCGACACTCTTTCCTTAAGTCTTTTTTTTCTTTATTGTACATTATATTCTCACCAGTTTTTAAAAGGTCCTCTTTCACAATTCTACTTCCTTTCTTAATATACATAAATATACATAAAAATCTAACCAGTTATTTTTACAGTTTTTTTTCTTTTTTTTTTCTTTCATGCCTATTATTTCTTTATCCATTTCTTCTTGCGAATGAAACATTAAATAAACTAAAGGAATAGTTAGATCTCGCCGGATGTTGAGCAGCCAGGTTGTCGTCTCTGCGTCAATGTATGCCAGGCCCTGAGCTCCATTTGGTGGGTGGCGGAGCGGGCACCTAGAGATGACATGGTTGGCTGTCTGTTGTGCTGCTCCGCATTCACATGCTGGGCTCTGGCAGAGCCCCCATCTCATTTATCCCCCATTCATAAATACTAACTTAGTTTTTCCCTCCATAACTGGATACAGGATATATCATAAAATAATTTGTGGACTTATTAACGGGGTTTTGTGGGGGGGAAAACTGTTTGTTGGCAATGAAACTAATGGGATGGTTGAGGACAAAATGATGCATTTGAGCTTTCACGAGGTATTTGATAAGGTGTGAGTCACATAAGAGGCTTCTGCATAGGAATTGGGATGAAATTAGTTTGTTAGCAATGATTGAGGATTAGCAATGGACAAAATAAAGTAGCAATAAATTGACCATTCTCAAGTTAGAAGGATTAACTGGTGGGGTGCTGCCTAGATCAATGCTTCAGGCTCAGCTATTCATAATCTTTTTCATTGATTTTAAACAAGGGGATTTTGTCATGCATTCATGTTTTCTGATGGTACAAAAGAGGGCAAATGAGTAATTTGGGCAGGGGAAGCAAAATGTTTACCAAGACAAGCGAATAAGGTTAAGTGTGTGGACAAGAATAAATGCTGGCGTATAATGCAGTGGAACAAATGGAAAAGCAAAACAATTTTTAAAGGAGAGAGATTTGTACTAGTTTGCAGCAGAATTTGTTTTCCTGTGAAACAAGATCTCATTAAATCAACACAGAACAATCAGCAATTGGGGAAGTCGTCATTTGAAGTTAGTTGTAATATTAGATTTTTTGTTATTATTTAAGGCTTTGGTGGGCTTATATTTGAACAATTTTGGGCTCCATACCAAAAAAATTGTGTAGTGTTTAGACAACATGGGGAGATGAGAGAATGATGTGACCCTATATGTTGAAATGCACAAAATCTAAAACTACTTCAGTGTGCGTATGAAATGCTGTTTTGCATCGCCGACACATAGACTGATTTCTTCACATAGTCTTTGATTTGCTTCACTCCAAATGACAGTGTTCAATTGAGTATATTCACAGCTGAGATCAGTATATTTTTGAACATGAGATTTATGTGGATTGGATTGGAGAATGGTTATTCATTATTTTATTGAATGGTGGAGAAGGTTCACGGAGAATGATTGGCCACGATTGCAACAATTTCTCATGTTCTTTGTTCTTTATAGTTCTCCCAGTCTGTTGAATCTCAATTTAGCGGTTTGTGTGAACTTGGTAGTTCACACAACTTGGTAACTTGGTCTAACTTGATAGTCATTTTTTTCATTGGTTTATCTTGTTGCTTCAATAGGCAAGTGTAGTCTCTACATATTGTGGGTACAAATTAGCTTTATACTGTACCTCTAAAAACCCCCCACTATTTTGGGTTTTCTTATTAAAGTCTCCTCCTCTCCCTCAAATGCAGTATTGTTCAATCATATTTTATGTATTTCTAAAATGTTCACTTATCAAATTATTGACTAATTCAGGCTTCAAATTCATTATAAAATTTGGTCAGTGTTTCTCTTTCCATGTCAATTCTAAAACATATTTTTAGAAAACAGCTTCTAATGCTCTCTGGAAATCCATTGCCACTGTTGGGTTGTCTTTCATCTCTGTCTATGAAAAATATAAAATTCTAATATAACCAATGGTTTTGTTGCATTCTTCCCTGATCTTGGTATTTGTACGTCTCGCCTACAAATCACTATCAGGTCTGTAAACATCTGTCATCAGAGCCTTCCATCCTGTGCCATTCCTTAATTCGAACCATGTTGTTTTCACTGCCTTGTTGCCTTTACTGAAATCCCTACTGTCCTTTGCAAAATTGTCTTGTATTAATATTGTTGCTCTCCCTTCTCCAACTCTTTGTCGTCTCTAAAACATTGTATAGCCAGGAAGATTTAACACTTAATCAAACCATGACTCTGAAATGTCAACTGCAACATAGATATTATGTTACTGACATTTTGAACATACTGATGCCTGGAAAATTTCCAACTTGTTCCAAAGCTGATCTGATCTTTCGACCCCTTTTTTATGATTGTAGAGATGTTATTTTTCCACCAGGTCATCTTTCCACAGGCATACATTTATTGGTCTCTCCTTCATCTTTCCATTAAGGCTTGGTTCCAGCCCAGTAATTCCAGCAGCACAGCTTCTACACAACATATTGCCAAAAAATGGAACCACCTTCTTATATCAGTCTTCAAACCTTGCAATCCTCTTCCTGATGCCAATGAGCACAGTTATTTTAAAGGCTGAAGGCTAAACACCCAGTCTGAAGAAGGATCTCGACCCGAAGCATCACCCATTCCTTCTCTCCAGAGATGATTGATGCCTGTCCCGCTGAGTTACTCCAGCTTTTTGTATCTATCTTCTATTTCAAAGGCCTTGCATTTTCACTCCTAATTTCTCAACCCTTTTTCCCCCATTTGTCCTGCTGTTTGTCCAAAAACATTTCTTTCAATTAAGGAATCTTAGAAAAGTACACTGCTTGAGATGTCATGGCCCACGGAGTTTATGTTGACTCTTTTTGAAGATTTGTAATCCTCTTCTTTCCTCATATACTTAATTTTTTTTCCTCTTTTGCATGTAAATTTATTACCTTTTGAAAGTTCTGAAACCATAGCCGCTAACCTTTCAAGCAGCATATTCCAAACCCCAAACATTAAATTTGACAAAAACATTGTCAAACATGACTTGTCATATCAGCTAGTCTCCTTCTGCCGATCAGCCTATGAACATGCAGCACACCAATCACATCAGACCAATTTTGACTTTGCCATCAAACCCACTGAAAAGGGAGGTGCTGTGGTAGTCTAGTGACTGACCTCCATGTTACGGAGGTTAGACTCCAAATTCCTGTCACCATCTTGTGCCTTCACTGGGCCATCACCCCGATAATAAACACAGGCCATTGTCTCCTGGACAATGATTTCATCACATCAGGAGATCACCCTTCCACAACCTTCAGCCTTTAAAGTGCCCTAACCCTGCACTGTTTCAATCTCTCACCCAAGATCCATAAACAGGACGGTTCTGGTAGACACATTGTTCTGCCTGCTCTAGCTCCAATTAACCAATTTTTTTCATTCTTGGATGCTATTCTGTCTTTCCTTGTGCAGTCCCTTTGCATTTGCATCGGTGACATCTCTCAGGGCCTCTACCGTTCCAATTCCCTGGTCCCAAGCCTCTCATCCTTAGCATAGACGTCCAAGCTCTATATACTGTGTCTCCTTTATTCTGCTTGGGTAACCTGCTTGGGTAATCTGCAGCCCAATGCTATGAATATTTCATTTTTCTACTTCATTTAACTCACAGCCCCAGTGAGGGGGGACCTCATTGAAACTTACTGAATAGTGAAAGGCCTGGATAGAGTGGATTTGGAGAGGATGTTTCCACTATAAAGAGAGTCTAGGACTAGAGGCCATAGCCTCAGAATAAAATGATGTGCCTTTAGAAAGGAAATTAGGAGAAATCTCTGACTAAAGAGATTGGTGAATCTGTGGCATTCATTGCCACAGAAGGCTGCGAAGGTCAAGTCGATGGATATTTTTAAAGTGGGGTTTGACAGATTCTGATTAATATGGGTGTCAGGGGTTAAGTAGACTTGATGGACTGAACGGCCTAATTCTGATCCTAGAACATGAACATTCACCTGTCCACCTAGCTTTCTTTTCACTTTTGTTCACCTCTTCCATCCCCCTCTTTACCCTCCGTATAGTTCCACCCACCCTTCAACTGCCCCCCCATCTGTTTCCACCTATCGCCTACCATCCTCTATCCACCCCCACCCACCTGTACTGCTATACATTGGTAATTTCTCTTCCCCCCCCCTCCCAGTTCTGACCAAAATGTCAGCTTTCATGTTTTGTCTCCAAAGGGCTGCTTGACTTGCTGAATTTGTCCAGCACCCTGTTTTTTCTTTTGTTTTAGATTCTAGCTTCTGCAATCTTATGTCTTCAAATGTATCCTCTATACTGGCAAAATGAAAGACATTGGTTACAACCTTTGTTGCTTGCACTCTGTGTCGTTTCTGAGCCACTCCCTGGCAGCTGTCTCAGTTTGTTGCAAAGATAAGAGAGGGATGTTGGTGTCAGTTTGAATGTGGGTGATTCCCCAGTACACAGGAAGAATGTGTGATATGCCTCAGAACAAAAGCTGGAACAAGGGGTGCAGGTTATGTAAAGCTGAATAAGTACTAGGTATGTTGTATATCTGTGCTGCGGTTGGATTGTCAAAATGTGAACTGTTCTTTATTACAGGCAAGGAAGCATACTGAACAAGGACCTGTCGCCTGATAAAAAGTATGACAAAAAAAACTTGGAAAAATCACCTCTGTATGAATTTGACCCAACAGGTAATACATTTGTAGAGTCTTTGAGCCGTTTTCAGTTCCAGGCTTCAAATGGTTAGACTTTGGTCACAAACATTAGACTGTGTAGAAAGGAACTGCAGATGCTGGTTTAAACCAAAGATACACAAACACCTGAAGTAACTCAGCAGGACAGGCAGTATCCCTGGATAGAAGGAATGGGTGAAGTTTCAGGTCGAGAAGAAGGGTCTCGACCCAAAGCGTCACCCATTCCTTCTCTCCAGAGATGCTGCCTGTCCTGCTGAGTTACTCCAGCTTTTTGTGTCTATGTACACATTGGACTCTTTCATTTGCTGCCTTCTTACTGATAAGTCATGGTTTACATTACCTTAATGCTCATCCACAGTAGATTCAGGCACTTTTTTGATCAACAGGAGAGTGAGCGAGTTGATTACCACGCTGCTTTAATGCTTAGTGAATAAACTGGTTAGGTAGCTTGCAGACCCTCCTGGATGGATCATTATTTTACAACAAATGGGTCAGAGTGCTGGCAATGTTTGGTGTTTCACTGCTGGAGGGAATAGTTCTGAGCTAGGGTGGAATGTGGATGTATCTATTAGGCCACTTCCCTTGGGTTTTCTCTGCACCTGCAGGCTGTTACAAAATTTGTTATAGAAGCAGTCTCAGACCGACTGACTTATGTGAAGTGCACTTACATTTCTGGGGCTCTGGATGCAAACAGCATCTAGTATTCCAAGGGTCAATGATAGTGGGGATGGGATTCAGAGGAAAGTTAGAATTTTCTTTTCAGGCCAAAAGTTAACTTGGCCTAAAAAGCTTTACTGAGGCAGACAGGCTGGAAATTATATGGTAGAAAGAGAAATGATAAGGGAAGGAGAAATGGAGAAGGCTTTTTCTCCACGTCATTTAGAGAAGAATGGCTGAGCGCATTTGCTCAGTAAACTGTTCCATCTTGGTTCAGGCTGTTGACCTAAAATATCAAATAGTTAATGTTGACTTCACAATCTGAGATGTCAGGTTTTGAAAAGCAAGATAAAGTCATCATTTCCCAAATGTAGTTTGAATTGCTGGAATACCAATGGAGTCTTCTGATGGACAAGAGCTATGCGGTAGGTCCTGGGCTCCCACCACTCGTATTGATCTGCCTGCCTTTCTGAATGGTTTGCTCGGTGCTTGCAATTGACTGTCTACTCCTGCTTTGTGCAGTCATGACATTCTTGTGAGTTCACAAATATGCATTCCATAGCTAATTTATCCAGCAAACTGTTGTATAACTCGGGGAATTAGTACCTGGCCCATTTGATGTGACTAAATCATATCGGAACATAACTGCATGGTATGTTGGATGGTCTCCTGTGTTACATCAATGTGTTAATTATGCTACCAGCTTTTTGTCAAAACAATTAATTCCATTTCTTAACCCATCACATTACACATTAACCTAATTTGTGTCATAGTTCCTCTTGTATATATTGAGTCTGTACAAAATTTTCCAAATTTGTGTTGATATGTGTGTATATTTATATACCATTTTCTATGAGTAGTGAATCTACATGTTTCCATACATCTCCTTGCCCCCACCCCACCCTCTCCCTACCCTTCTCTTTTTCTGCTGTTATGCAGAGAGCTCGTCTAAACAAAAGAAGCCCAGGTTCAATTGCAATGACCATAAATGTGAGTCCTATGTTAAGCTGTGCACTAACTAGTCTGCTTTGCTGGCTGTTAGCTTGCTTGATGCCACTGACTGATTCTTTGTGCTTGTTGTGTGAGAAGCTGCTTTGCTATCTTACAGTGAGTTGGAATAGAGGATGTGTTTCAATCACCCATCTCCCACCTTGCTGAGCCCACAGAACCTCTGTGTTCCAGATGTAGTATATTTTTTGGCCAGACTTGCTTTTGGGACATTAAGTTCAGTCTCCAAACATATTTACAATGTCAAATCACTGGACTTCAAGGGGAAAACGTCAAGTGTACTTGGTGGCATTTCATAACATGAACAAGTCTTGTATGTGTTGGGACGTGGAGTTCTTGTGGCTGTTTATTGGTAGCAGAGCAGGCTTGATAAGCTATAGGGCCTAATCCTGGTTCTATTTATATTGTGCTTTTTTTTTTTAAATTCCTTTCCTGGTTGATCAAAACCAGTTACTGTTTGTAACCCTTTCTTCCTGTTTAAACCTGGCCAAATGCTCCTGGCTCAGAAAAACTTGTACTTGTGCTACAGCATGGCCTTGCCTTTCTACCCACAGTGTCAGATCATCCCATCGGTGCTCCTATGTCAAGTCTCTCACCTGAACCACGTGCCCATACTTTTCCAATCATAAATCTAGCTGTGCTTCTCTCACCTTTCCAACGCGAATTTGTGGCCTCTTAAATGTTTGGGGTGCTTTGTTACATGTTGATTCTTGCAGTAGATCATCTCCATGGGATAAACATTTTATGTTGCTTTCCTTTCTTCCAATATCTATTCCATTGAAAATGTATGTTTTGATTTTTCTAGACATCTCTCTGTAGTTGTTCCGCGGGTTGAGTAGTTCGTCATATCTTAACATGAGTGGAAATTGATTAAAACAAGTTCTTTGAAATAAGGCAGAAAATGGTGCATGTGTTCAGTATACCAGGAGCATCTATGGAGAGAGAATGCAGTTGATGTTTCATTATTATTTTGAGCAATTTCTATTTCAAATTTGTAACATCGCCAGTATTTTATTTTTGAGTAGGTTCCTCTGTTCTAAGACTTAAATGCCTTAGTTTAAAAAGTTGGAAGCCCAAGGACAGTCAATAAGCAGCAGTGTGCAACACGCAGTGCCAAACTGGTCACTCTAATTATATTTTATAATTAATTTCCCCCAATCAAAATCGTGATATTACGGTGTAAATTAAATGCTGATTTGTCATTAAATGTGTTTTTATAATATGCAATAAAACAAAAACAAAGAAAGACCCTGTTTTTTTTCCTCACATCCATATATTTACTTGTATACCCACTCTGCTGTCCAAAAGGTGTGATTAGATGCCTTTCCCATCCCAAGAATTGGGGGTAGTGAGGTTGGCCTTGGCAGTTCCTGGCTTCCTTTGTCTCGCATTTTGGTAAATTACTCATTGACTGACTGACTGACTGATTTCTATTCCTTTTCTTTGTGACCAGGTCTAGTTCAGCGCTGTGTCATAATCCAGAGAGATGAAAATGGGTTTGGCCTGACGGTCAGTGGGGATAACCCAGTGTTTGTCCAGTCTGTCAAAGAGGGTAATTTTATACACTTACTCTGCTCTTTAATGTCTGGTGATGTTTTTTTCCCCCCCGATTAATCTAGTGTAGCTTTCATGGTCCTATTCTGTTAAATTGCATGTGGAAATTTCAGTGAAATATTTTAGCTTAACATGAAACAGGAGTCAGAATGTCTTCACTGGTTCCATTTTAAGTTCCAACTTTCCACATGTTTGTTTTGCAGATGGAGCAGCTGTGCGTGCAGGTGTGCAGCAGGGCGACAGAATCATTAAGGTGAGGTACAGCATTCACTGGTGCCAGTCTTCTGATTGAGCATGATGTGTTAATGGGAATTGATATTCACCATATTAAAGTTGATGATTCCCAGGAACTGTATTTGTGGTTTGTTGTTTACTGATGGCCCTTCCCATATGGGCGTGAGTGAGCAGTGTATCCAGGTGAGAACTGCTCTGCAGAAGCAGAAGAGTTTGTCATTTGACATCTAAATGCTTGTTACAGTCACTGTAATGTCCAAGAGACAAATATAACTACGCGTCTTGCATTTAGTAGGTTATTCAAAGTGTTAAAAAATTGGTTGAAAAATGTGACTGAAAAGTACAAGACCATAAGGTGTGGAATTATGTAATCATATCTATTTATATCATTCCACACCTTGTGTACTTGTACTTTTCACTCGTATTATTTCAACCAATGTTTAACACTTTGTATAACCTGATAGATTATATCTGTAAATCTTTGGTGTAATAGAAAACTTTCATGTGAAACTTCAGATGTTTGTCAAAAGTCCAAGTGAATTATTTCAGTAATTTCAACCAACTGCCTTGTCCATAACAGCATCAGAAAATTGAGGTGTTTATAGGGCCATGTGCTTCCTTTGTACATCCCTGCTGTTTCTCCATAATAAATTATTGAGGTTATCGGTGTTCTTCTTGATTGTAGATCCAAAAAGATGCAGGAAATCATGTTGCTGCTTGATAGGACTTTGGTTAGGCTGCAATTTGAATATTGTATGCAGTTTTGGTTGCTCATTACAGGAAGAATACTTTGACAAGGGTGGAAGAAGTGGTTTACCAGAATACTGATTGGATTTGAGGGTATCAGCTATAAGGAGAGGTCAGACAAACATGGATTGTCTTCTCTGGAACATCACGGGTTTAAGAGAGATCTGATATAAATATATAAAATAAATTTAAGGATATATGTGTGGAGAATTTCTAACCATCACACACTCATAACTTTAGCCTTCTAGAACCCTCCCTTGCTATGAGGTGGGATTATTTCTGATGTCCTTCCTATAGGATCTTGATCACGAGGATAATTGTCTTTCTCATTAACATTTTTTAAATCTGCGAACAGCAGTCGGTTTAAGATTCTACATGTATGTAATTCCTTTTAATTCTGGTAACCTTTCACAGATATTTATTAAGGTCTAAAGATGTTCAGTTAAATGTTGAATTGTATCACTATGCTGCAGATTTGATGCAGATCAGCACTGCTGCCTTGCAGTTCCAGCGACATGGATTTGATCCTGACCTTCATGGTGCCTGTGTGAACTTACACGATTTACCATGACTGTCTGTTTCCCTCTGCTGGCCTAACTTCCTCCCACGTCCCAATGACCCGCTGATGTATAGGTTAATTGGGTAGCGGAAATATCAGTGCTTGGCAGAAGACTCGGAGGTGCGGAGGACTTGATCGGAATGCGTATGAGGAGTTGATGTGAAAGGGAACTGGTTGTGGAGTAACAATCGGGGGGGGAATTCAATTGATAGACTCCAACTCCGAGAGCTAGCATTGGGCTGTGCCCATATCCTATGTTGTTAGAAATATGAAGTACGTCAATGGTGATGTTTTGTCTGCAGGTTAATGGGACGCTGGTCACTCATTCAAACCATGTGGAGGTGGTTCGGTTAATTAAATGTAAGTGAAGCATTAACTTTTGAAAAGTCGTCTCTATAATTTCATGTTCTTGTTTCTCAGTCTCATAATGGCTTCTTTTGACTTTCATTGGCACAACTTTGGTCCTCATGTTGATAAACAGCAATAAAAGTTTCCAAAGGTGATGGAAAGACTGGAGGAAAGACTAGCTGCTGAGAGCTCTCTTTTACCTGCATTAAGGAGGCATTTAAACACACCTGAGCTATTACAAATAGCCGTGAAGCCATGTGCCCCAAACATTATGGTGCCATGAAATGGGGGGGGGGGGGAACTATCTATAAACACAGCTGTAATTTCTACATGGTGAAAATGTATAAAAATACCCTTTAATAAAATCTGACAATGTGCACTTTATCCACATGTCATTTTTTTCCTATTACAAATCTCAAATTGTGGAGTCCAGAGACAAATAAATGAATGATGGATCTTTGTCCCAAACATTATGGAGGGCATTGTATACAGAAATGTGAGGCTCATACTATACACCTTTAAAATTCCATCATCGTTGAGTGGTGATGCATTTTCCAGCTTGACAGTTTCTAGATAGAGTGGGCCTTAGTTGTGGTGAAAGAGAAAACTGAATTATGCCACAGACTCTAATGTTTTACTTTCCAGACATACAGATTTAATGATTCATCTAAAGTATGTCACGGTTACTAATAAAATATTGCCCCTTCGGACGGTGCAGTGTACTGTGTGCCCTCCCCATTCCAATAGATTGCCACTCTTAGACCTGTTCCCTCCCTGCCATGCTTTGCCAGATTGCTATTTCATGCCCCGGAGAATATTTGAACTGAATGATTGCGGGCAGAAGTGTTCGATTCTGAATTATGTTTGCCAATGAAGTGCAAAATCCACAGTGTCTGTATAACTTAGGTCCTGATGACATACCTTCAGCATAAACCTAGAAGCAAAGTGATCTGCAGTTTGCTGTCCACGTAGGGTTTTAAGGTTACTGCTGGTGGTTGCAGATTTCCAGAAGTTACAGCTGACATGTGTGGTCTGCACCAGAGCTCTGTGCCTCGGTGTAATCTTGGTTCCACATTAGGGAAGTAGTTAAGACCACAGTCACTTTGTCACAAGTTCCTCACTGAAGCAGCTGCAGAATTAGTAGTTAAAATGTCGGGTGACTTTGCGATAAGGCAGCGGGCGTGTTTCATTAAGATTAGCTTTGCCTGTTGTTCATTGAGCAGTTGATGAGCGTTGCCTTTCATTGTCGATCAGAAAGAAACACTTGTATTCTACAACATTCTACAGAATTCAGAATATCTGAAAGCTATTACTTCCATTGAAGTATATTTGAAGTGTAATCACTATTGTAATGTAAGAAGCTTGCAATATGCGGATGTTGATCTTTAAATAATGACTCGTTAATCTGTATTTTTACCCATTGAGGTGACTGCCTAAAGAGTCGCATAAATACAAAACAACTCCAATACTCCCAGAATTAGGAAGGGCACAGTGGCACAGCAGTAGAGTTGCTGCCCCATAGCATCAGACACATTGGTTTGATCCTGACTGAGTGCTGCCTGTACAAAGTTTGTACATTCTCACTGTGACCGCGTGGGTTTTCTCCGGATGCTCCGGTTTCCTCCCACATTCCAGACATGCAGGTTTGAAGGTTAATTGGCTTCTGTGAATTGTCCCTTGTGTGTAGGGTAGAACTAATGTAAGGGTGATCGATGGTCGGCATGGACTGGGAGGGCTGAAGGGCCCGTTTCCACGCTGCATCTCTAAAACTAAAACTAAATATTGGCTGCTCAATTGTCGAGCAGCTCAGACTGACTGAACCTAAATCTGTTTTGGTATGGGCCTATTGCAGGAGATGTGTAGACTGTGTTTTGCTTTCTATTACCAGCTGGGTCGTATGTGGCTCTCACGGTCCTGGGCCGTCCTCCTGGCTCTCCCCAGATACCATTGACTTCTGTCGATGGAGATGCTGGCGGTTTCTTTTTCCCCGGTCAACAAAGTCAAATGGCCCCAAATCCAACTTTCTCCCACCATTCTTCAAGCAGCAGTTGTCCTGAGAGGATCACAAGCCCCATGCCTGTGGCGGTGAGTATGCAAAACTTTATTCTAATTCCATGCATAGCTGATTTCCAGTGGCTCAGATATTACTTTTTCTCAGAGTTAACTGTTATTGGCTCCTCTAGTATCAATCTGCCACTCGCTTCCTACAGGATTTGTGCTGTATTGTCAGATCTGCTTGTTCTTTGAGTGGCAGAATTCCAAGCACCTTTGTGTGAATGGAACACTACTCTCGACAGAAGTTATTGTAAACTAACATGTGATCATCAAACCCACAATCCTCTTCGCCTGTCTCTTGATCAACGTTGGCAAGTCTGGCTGCCTGGCAATAAAAAGCATGAATGGTGTTTTCTTTCCCTCTAGTGGTGGAAGTAGCACTTCATCACTTAAGCAGTGATAGTTTGCAAAATTAAATTCTCATTGAGTGGTGTTGACAGGAGCCCGTACCATCACATTCTACCAGTAAACGGGAAAGTATTCTTTTCCTAAAGGGAACATAAATAAATTGTTGCAGTCTAAATAGTCTTGAACTTTGTGTTGCTCAAAAGAGCCAGACAAGCAAACGTCAAGCTTTAGCTCCCTCTCTCTACCAATGAATGAATCTCTCTCTCGCTCCAAGTATCTTTTCAATTGCCTTTTCACAATGAGCCCCTACCTGCTTCTTTCCCCGCCACCCCCCAAAAGAAAAACTGTCTACCCTCTCTCTGTCACTTGTCTAACCTCTCTCTGTCCATTTAATATAAACTGGAGACTTGCACCGAGTTCTTTGAAGAAGTGAGTGACCAGAATGGAGTCTGACTCTCTCCTATTCCTTACACAGGAAGATAACATTGTGCACAACCAGAAGGTTGAAATTCTGAGGAACATGCTGGGCACAGAGTTACGGCAGCTGGAGGTATGTCAGATCGTTCAAGCCACAACTTGTTTAACAGAAAAGCAGATAAAAATGGAAATCTTCTATCCCATGAAATCTTGCAAACCTATGAAATTTGACATTCACCTGCTGAACTGATGATTCTGATCACAGGTCATTCTGGTCGTGTGCCTGACACGTGCAGGTTTTAATATTGACCACAAATGTCGCTATGCCAGATACATAATGGATTATTTATTGAATAAAACATCCTTCACACAGTCCCATTGCATTTGCAGGCTCAGTGTCATTGTCATCTCTGTGTGAGTTGTCTGTTTATCGCCAGCTGCTCACAGTTTGGCGATTTGATAGCGATTTGCTGGAATTGATGGGATCTCTTCACCAATGTTTACACAAAAAGATTTGGGCAGTGTACCAAATAATCCTAGGTGATACAAATAAGACACAGAAGAATCTATTGCCTTCCACTGGGACTGTTTTGGCCCGACACTAATGTTCACTCAATTTCAAGACCAGGGTTGATAATTTGTGGTGCTTTTTTTTTAAAAAACAGCAACTTAAGGAGAAATACACAAAGAATCCATCGCCACAGGTGCTTCGAGATCAACAGGAGGTGGAGAAGCACATCCAGCAACTCCAGGAACAACTTAGCAAAGCTACAGGTTCCTTACAGGTGAGGCGTCTTTGTCTAAAGTAAGAACTTGTTAACAACCCCTTGTCCATCCTCTGGGGCAAGAAACCTTTGTGAGCTTATTACTACTTATGTCACAATCCATGCTTTGCCTTAAGAAGATGCTTATTGTTGTATGGCTAAATCGTACTCTGGGTAGGTGTTTTCTAAATAAACCTGGGTATGCTTCCTTAATTTGCTGTAATGTAGCTAATCCAATCTCTTAGTTATCTGTATGATGGAAGAAGAAGCTGTGTCTCTGCCTTGATGTTACCTTCCCACCATCCTCCCCCTACAATCCCTGTTCTAAATGTTTTTAAAGTAATTTATTCTAATTATTATTTTTTCCTTCAGGATGGCTCAAGTGCAGGTCGACACTCGGAAACACTATCTATTGTTGAAAGACTGACTGAAGGTGAGGACTAAAGTGTTTCTTCATGCTTTATTGATGAGTGACTCTTTAAACAGTCCAATCTTTACCTAAAATCTTCACTTACTAATCTAAATCCCTAATTGGGATTTGTGGATGTATATGGATCCCTGGGAACTGAGATGTCTTCTAGTGGTTGTAATGGATTGCAGGCTGAGAACAACGAGCATGGTCTCGCCAGGGTGAGATACTGGGGAGAGAGATTCTCATTACAGAAGCAAAATGATAGTTTTCTTTTGAAGGAGGTTATTTTTGATCTGGCAGCCATGTTCTCTCAGTGTTTCAAGCAACACCTCAATTTGTCAGGTTTATTGCAGTAAAATGTGGAGCGTTGAAAACCGTTATTTATTTTCCTTATTCGTAACAACCATTAGAAATCCTGAGTAACATCAGTAATGAGATCTCTCTGTCAGCTACTTAATTTCTTTAGTTTATTTAAGCATACTTTTTTATTGGCGCACTTTTGCACACATCCATTTCCTTTCTCAACATTGTCCTCCTGTACACAATAGCTTCCCCCTTGGGAACCTCCCAATCCAATCCACCCCCTTTTTGTACCCTCCCTCCTCTCCTCCATTCCTTCCATCTTTTCAAACATCCAAGTGTCCCTATTTTATCCTTTTTTTTTGTATATAGTAGACTTGTTTTTATTGCAGGGTATTTGGAATGGGACGTTTAGTAATTTCTAGTTGCATAAGAAGTAGAGAAGTAACCCTGCTCATCAAATCCATCTAATCTCACTAATTTGCTCAGTCCTTGTATCCTTTAATAATCTCTTTGTTCTTTAATTCATTTTCAAAACAGTTGTTGGTCACTTGTTTAAAATTATCTCCCACATCAAATGATCCATCAAACATTTTATAAACTCCATTTTTTATTTTTTTTTGGTAAATCGGTCTTTGGCCTAGTCATTTACCTACCACTGTCTTAGTAACTTGCTTTGGCAATACAATGCATTTGATCTAAAGGTAAATTGTGGCATTGTTACAGAACACAATATATTTCTGCTCATCAGCAATACTTCTGTCCCATTCCCCAGCTCTTTCCTCAAAGCCCAGCAAATTAATCTATCTCAAATCCTTATCTAATTTCCTTTCCAAATCAAGTGAGAGAAAGCCACTGGTATTGATGTGGAACCTGTGAATAACTGGTTGATGCTGCTTTTTCCAATCATTGAGCTTATGTTCCATGAAAAAAGGCCCTTCGACCCAATTTATCTATGCTGACCATGTTGGCTTTCTGGGCTAGTCCCATTTGCTTGATTTTGGCATATTACCTTCTAAATTCTTAGAATTCATATCATGATAGTTTCAGATTAGTTCTTTGTGACGTCCTTTCAAACATCACACTAAATAATCCATCTTGAATTGTTCTGGAATAAGCATATCAACTCTTTTAATGCTTACATCGCCTCATGATCTGTGATATTCTTATCCTAGTCCCTAATTTAGCAAACCGTTAATCCAAAATTCAATCTTGGATTATAAAACATCCTGCAACTGAATATTAAGATGGCTGATGTGTTTACCTGTCAGAAGACAGACAGCCCAACATGTTTGTCTTTAGCCTCGGGTCAAATCTTGTTTGACAGCACTCCTGCTCAGCATTTCTCGGAGTGTTGGTGGCACCAGGTTCTGCCTGGTTGCTGCAGATTCTGCTGTTGAATTATTTTGAGTTTTGTACCGCTTTCTGGGTCAGTTAAGCAGACGATATATCGACTGCATTCTCCAGGTAGCTAGAGAACATTGAATTGCTAGGTGTCACCTTTGTTCAAGTACAATTGCATATTTGCTGTTTTCTGTCTTCTGACTGATTCTTGTTCACTCATCAGATGCAGGGGACTGGGAGCATGACCTTCAATCACCGAGTGAGAATACAGGGTCTGATAGAAGTCGCATTTCATTCAGCCGTGCAGAGGTGAGCAGTGCATATAAATGCTGCATTTTGGGGCAGGACATTTACGGTAAAGAGTAAAGTTCTGGGAACCGTGTTATAGTGTAGAGAGATCTAGGAGTGCCGGTACTTAGTTCCTTGAAAGTGTCATTACGGGTAGATAAGGTGGTCAGGAAGGCTTTTGGCACATGGGGCTTCTTCAGGCAGGGTATTTAGAAGTTGGAATCTTATGCTACAGTTCTACAAGGCACTGGTGAGGCCTCAATTGGAGTATTGTGCTTAGTTTTGGTCAGCATGTTAGTAAAGATGTTACGTTGGAAAGAATGTTGAGAGGATTTATGTGGGTGTTGCCAGGACTTGAGTGCCTGGGCTATAGAGAGAGGTTGGCAGGCTAGGACTCTATTCCTTGGAGCGTAGGAGGATGAGAGATCTTATAGAGGTGTGTAAGATCATGAAGGAGAACAGATAAGGTAGACGCATAGTATTTTATCCAGGGTAGGGAAATCGAGAACCAGAGGACGTAGGTTTAAGGTGAGAGGAGAAAGATTTAATAGGAATCTTAAGGGCAACCTCTTCACACAGTTTGGTGAGTGGTGTATGGAATGAGCTGCAGGAGGAGGTAGTTGAGACAGAAACTGTAACAACAGTTAGAAGGCATGGATAGGAAAGCTGAGCTGAAGGGCCTGTTTCCTTGTTGTATGACTTCATATGAGATTTATATTTTTCTGTAATCTTGCATTTTGCATGATTGACAGTGGTTGAAGCGTGCAACTTGTGTAGCTCTGCAGTCACTCAAATCCTCCTGTTTCTTAACATAACAAAATTACGCACAATTACAAATATTAAAATTGTTTAAATACAAATTATAAAGCCAAGCACCAAACAATTTAATGATTTTGGATTTTAGCAATATTTTACTGAGTTACAATTCAATAGAGTAAATGTTGATGTTAATTTCTCCATGAGTAGTGTCTCTGATCCTTTGCTACTTGTGGTTTAGTTGATGAAATCGTTATGGTGTTCTCAATCTCCCCGCCGGCAACCAGAGCTTCAAGATCTTGGCTGAATATTTACGTGGTGCTGAGGGAATGTTAATATGGCAAAGGTGCCTTGTTTCAGATGAGCTGTTAAATGAAGATCATATCTGTGGTGTCAGGTGGATGTAGAGGATCCTGTAGCAATAAGAATTGGGACCTGACAAATGGCTCAGTTAATGACATTTTTAAAAACAGACACTTGGTTGTTATCACCTGGTTGAATTGTAGGAGATTGCTACGTGCAAATTGACTCATATTTTCTACGACATAAAGACTACACTTCAAAACTAAATGCCCCTGAAAAGAATTGTTGTCCTCAAAGGTCCTACATTTCTTTTAAATTTTGAGATACCCATATTTCAACCAATGTGTTCTTCTGATTGATGATAGTGGGAGGTTATTTGTTGGCCCCGAAGTTCCAGGGAGTGGTGAGCATTTGCGTACTTGCTGATCTCCCCTTGTGTCCAAATGTGTCCTGACCCTGGATTCCAAATATGTCCTCATGCACAACTCTTCCTTGTGGTGGGACTGTGAAGAAGGCTGTGGAGGCCGTCAATGGATATTTTTAAGATGAAGATTGATAAGTTCTTGATTAGTATGGGTGTCATGAGTAATGGGGAGAAGGCAGGAGAATGGTGTTGAGAGGGAAAGATAGATCAACCATAGGTAGACACAAAATGCTGGAGTAACTCAGCGGGTGAGGCAGCATCTCTGGAGAGAAGGAATGGGCGACGTTTGGCTGATCATCCAAAATCAGTACCCCATTCCTGCTTTCCCCACCATATTCCTTGATTCCGTGGCATCATCACGATGTTGATAGGTATTGGCATTGGCATTATCACGATGATATGCATAGGTTCCTGCTGAAAGCAAATGGGGGTGCCTTATTTCCTAGGTTATGACATTCTGCATGGCAGCTGCCTCAGCCTGAACAATCCAACGATTCTACAGATGCATGAACCACAATTGCACGTCAAAAATTAGGTGAAGCCTATTGAGGCATGTCGAGGCTGTGAAAGGTTGAGTATTTAATCGAGTTTGCATTGTTTTTCTTTTTGCAGTCTATAATAAGTAGTCCGTCTCCCCCATGTGATGGCCACTTTCACCGAGACTCCCTCAACAGTAGCCCCAAGATCTCCCCAAAAGATGCCAGCAGTTTCTGTGAGAGTATGGACGTCGATGAGAACCAGGACTGGGTATGGTTTATTTCTGACCATCAGGCACTACTTTAACTGCTCCCCCAGGAAGCTGTCAATTCTTTCTGTCCTTTTTGTCAATTGTTGTAAACAATTATTTTATGAATTCCAAGAATATTCATATTTATAATTGAGCTGCAAATGCAATTGTTCCAAACATCCATTTTCAGTGAGTTCCTTGAAGTACTCAACATTTTGTTACATGATCTGAAGGATTCTACAAGAGAGTGGGCTGCCATGAAGCAGTAACATTGTGTTTAGTTATTGTCACATGTACCAAGGTACAGTGAAAAGTTTTTGAGTGCTTGCTATATCCAGTCAAAGAAACTAAATGTTTTTGGGCGTGGAACTCATGGGTGGGATTGGAACCATAAATAGGAGCGTGACTAGGGTGGAGGGAGAGAGAGTTTAGTTTAGCATGCATGAATACAATTAAACTGTGCACCGTGCACAGATAGAGAATACACCATTTAGTGCAAATATATAACATGGAAGTCCGATAAAGTCCAATTAAAGATTGAAGGTCTCCAATGAGATAGATGGTAGTTTGGGAACGGGATTTAGTTGGAGAGGATGGTTCAGTTGTCTGATAACAGTTGGGAAGAAACTTTTCCTGAATCTGGAGGTATGCGTTTTCCAACTTCTGTATCGCTTGCCTGATGGGGGAGAGGAGTAGAGGGAGTGACCAGGGTGAGACTGGTCCTTCATTGATTGAAGGATGAGTCCCAACCTAGTAGCAAATAATGATCCTACATCAGCCAGGGCAACAGTGGAGGATAGCTCAAACATGTCTCAGGGCAATAGCCTTTACTGAGCAAGTAAACATAGATAGAGGCTAAAGGATAACATGATGGAGGTAAGCTAATGCAGAAGCTGGTGTCAATGTCAAATAGTTGACTATAGTTTTTGTAATAAGCTTTTCTTCTTCTTTCTCTACCTGAAGGATTCGCCGTCCTCCGGGCTCAGCCCACCGCGAGTTGCAGTGCCAATAATTGGAGCGGAGGATGATGATTTTGATACCGAAGCTGAGCAGGTAAGTGTCCATTGCTGAAGTTAATTTGACAGGAGGTAGTGTGAAACTACCTAGATTGTAATTGCTGTCTGCTCACTTTACAGACTGATGTCCAGTGCAGCTGTTTCCAAACTATTGACCTGGTGAAATCCCGGCCAGCACATTTGGTTGCATTTTTACATCATGTCGTGTCTCAGTTTGAAGCAGCTCCATTGGTAAGGATCATGAACTAAGGTGAGAGGTAAAGTTCAGACGCGTGTCTGCAGGTGCTAGAACCCTGAGCAAAAATACATACCGCTGGAGTAACTCAGCAGGATAAGCAGCACGTGTGGAGGGAATGAACAGGCAAGATTAAGTCCAGTAAACTCCGATTAAAGATAGTGTGAGGGTTACCAAAGAGGTAGTCGGTAGGTCAGGACCACTCTCTAGTTGGTTCAGTTGCCTGATAACAGCTGGGAAGAAACTGTCCGTCAAGGTTTCAAGCTCAGTTTATTGTTACATGTACCAATTAAGGTACAGTGAAATTCAAATGACCATACAGCCATACTAAAAAAAGCAACAAGACACACAACTACATAAAGGTTAACATAAACATCCACCACAGCAGGTTCTCCACATTCCTCACTGTGATGGAAAGCAATAAAGTCCAATCTTTTTCCTCTTATTCTCCCACGGCCGGGGCAGTCGAACTGTCTGCCGTCGGGGCGATCGAAACTCCCGCAGCCGCGGGCGAAGCTCCCGCGTCGTGACGATCGAAGCTCCTGTGGCTTGGAGTTCCCAAAGTCGGTCTCTTGACTCCCTGCATCTGCAGTTATGCATTTTCACACTTCTGTATCACTTGTGTGATGGGAGAAGGGAGAAGAGGGAGTGCCTGGCATGAGACTCAACATTGATTATGTAGGTAGCCTTGCTGAGGCAGTGTAAAGTGTAGATGGAGTCGATGGAAGGGAGGCTGGTTTGTATGACGGTCTGGGCTATGTCCACAATTATCTTCAATTTCATGTGGTCTTGGTCAAGCTGCTCCAAAACTGTGCTGTGATGCATCCTGATAAAATGCTTTCTATGAAGCATCTGTAGAACTTGGTGAGGGTTATCGGGAACATGACAAACGTCCTAAGCCTTCTAAGGGAGTAGAGGCGTGGTGTGCTTTCTTGACCATTGCTTTGATATGGCTGGTCCAGGACAAGTCGCTGGTGATGTTTACTCCGAGGATCTTGAAGCTTTTGATCATCTCCACTTCGGCACTTTCAATGTATACCTGGGTATGTGTACTGCTTTGCTTCCTGATGTCGATCATAGTCTCCTTTGTCTTGCTGGCATTGAGGCAAAGTTTGTTGACTGGCACCAGGTTTCGAGGTTCTCAATCTCCTTCCTGTACCCCATCTCGTCATTATTTGATATCCGACCCAGTACAGTGGTATCTGCAAATTTATAAACTGAGTTGCATTTGTGAGGGTTCTCAGTCGTGGGTGTATAAGGAAGGGAGAAATGTATGTGCCTTTAAAGAGGCTGAAGGATAAAATGATGGGTTGGGGCAGGGGAAAGAGAGGGGCAGTAGGTGGAGTATTACTTGTACTTGGAGAATTCAATGTTCGTACCATTAAGTTGTAAGCTACCCAGGGGAAAATGTGATGCTGTTGCTCCGGTTTGCGTGTGGCCCCACTCTGGCTACGGATGAAGTCCGGGACAGAAAGATCAGTATGAGAAGGGGAGTAGGCATCTGGGAGCTCCAGCAGCCTTCGTAGACAGAGTGCAAGAGTTCAGCAAAACAGTTGCCCAGTCTATGCTCAATCTTGCGAATGTACGCTTATCTCCAATTCCAAAGTCTGATATTTCTTCTTTCGCCTCCCCCTTTCCTTTCCACCCATATCTCTCTTCAACTGCATATCATATTTGACATTCTTTTGTCTCCTTTTCACCTCAAGCCCTTCCCCCACTAGGCCCTTCCTCACCCCCACCTTTCTTTTCCAGCTTTGTTCCATCAGCCTGACCATTCCCTCTGCAGATGCTGCCTGACCCGCTCAGCTCCTCAAGCAGTTTATTTTTTTTGCTTGAGAGCAAAAGTTGTAATGTCAGCTATAAGGATGTGGACAGATGGTGAAGATTGGTGCTGGGGTTTGTATATAGGTGTGGTCTTGACGTTTGGGAAGGGTCACATTTTTGTATTAGAACCGCCAGTGATGAAAGGGGCTGTTTAGTTTTTGGACAAGAGATCGGTTTTACTGGTAGTTGCTTTTTAATAGTTAGTGGTTTATTCTTTTCTACTCAGCTCTGTTACCTCTACGCCGATCTCTACCATCACACAAACTCCAAGGATCATCGACGGATTTTTCTCGAGTTTTGCCACCTTTTCCTTGAGAAGGGCTCGGTGAGTCGTACAGTGCAATAGTGCTGTGACATTTTCTGTATCTTGGAATTGTCCAGACTTCTGGCACAAGGATTATGTGCTATCTGGAACAACTTGAATGTTATTGCTTATGTCCTAGTATGGTTTATAGTATCTATAGATCAATCTTTGATATATATATATAACATTCAATAACAACATAGCAATAACATTCAAGTTGTTGAACATAACATCTATGAAACCACGAACAGTGGATACTGCCTTGTTCTGCTGTTCACTACTGTGGATGTAAAATATGTGTGTTTGTAGCAATTCATGATTCAAGCTTCAATGTTGCTTGCATTATGGTGTTTATGCCACTTTGCATTTACCTATTGGTTTATTCATTGCATTTTCGTTCTGCATTTTTCCCCAGAATCTCAAAGTTCACGTTCCAGAATGGATCAGCACAGAACTAGGTAAGTCCCCAAAGCCAATATGTTTCCAAACCTATATTTTTAATGAGACCCAGGTGCATTCACTACTTTGACTAAATGCCTTGATATAGGAAGAATGACAATGCCGCTTAATAACACACAAAATAACAATCCAGGTGTCTCCAACTCCGAAACGGTTTGGACTGTTGCTCGCTCTTTGGTATCCAGTGCCACGTAGCGTCAGTTCTACGTAAAGGTTGCTCTGTTGCAACTTGCCAAATTATCTTCAGCAGCACCTCACGGGCCTGTTGCTTCCAATACTCGAGAGAACATGGTCTAATCTGAATCTTGAAGAATGCATGTGATTATATTATTTTCTATCGTGCTGACATTACCTGTAATCGATGCTTCCTGAAATCGAATAAAAACAACTCCTTGGATCTGAACAGTCTGTGTACTTCATAGTGATCGCAAGCCCTTTTGCCATTAGGGTCATAGAGTCATAGAGCTATACAGCATGAAAACAGACCCTTCGGCCCAACCTATACATAGGTGGTCAACAGATTGTAGCACTGAGATCAATCGACACTGGATAAATCAGTTTGCAATTTAGGACTTATTTTGTGCCAACACCTCCAATATCGTTAAAAATGTTGAACCCCTGGTGTCTCAATAACATTTTAGTGTTCTCTTTTTAACTATTGAGTGAATTGAAATATTTGCTCTGCAATTGCCTGCTCTGATTATCTTTAATATTGATACATTTTTATTCCGAGCTGATCCTACATCCATCTGTTCTTTGAATTTGCCTCCTATCGCACTCGCCCACATTCACTTAACGAGTCACGTTGATCCTTTGTACTCTAGAATCATGAAGGGGTGACTAGCCTTGGTGGTGAACTCTGAGACCTGTCAAATGCCTTAAATCCTTTTGACATTTACTAGTGTCAAAAAGATCACTAAATTGTTTTTAATTGTTCTGGTAATCAAACACATTTGAAAGAAATTCAGTCTTAAATAATTACAAAAATAATAAAAAAGTGCTTGAAATAATAAGATTTTAAAAATAAACTGCTCATCTGGTGTAAAGTTGAGGGGTAGGTGTGAGTGCCTCTGCTCCAACCTCCAGCACGTTTGTGCTCCAACACCAGTCTTGGTGGCATTAAACCATAACTGGTTTTCATATTTCAATGTGGAGGAGTGTAAGCCAGAGACGAGCTCACCTGCAAGGAGGACATTTCTACTGCTTCTGTACAGAGCTGCTAACCAGAGGTAAATGCTCCAATTTGTTTCCAGTGATGTGGTGTTCATGACCAAAATGTGGTCTCTCATTCGTTGAATAAGTGGCAAATGTACCAGCGTAATTGTTCTCTCTGTTCAATTGTTTCAGAACGTAGAAAAGGAGACCAGTCTGAGGAAATGCAACGTAGTTGTGTGCAGGGGATGCAGGACATTGTCCTGCCTGATGTTCAGACACATCTGGAAGATTTCAGGTAAGCACAGAGTCACTGCCATCATGAACTACCAGAGCAAGTCCCAAGCAACAAATCCATGCAATGTAATAGAACTGACCTGTCCAAGGGAAGAGATGAGCCACCATCAACGCATTCCTCTCTTTCACAGTCCCCTGGCTTTGGTATTGGTTTATTATTGTCACGTGGTATACCGAGATACAGTAGAATAATTTGGATTTGCGTGCTGTACAGGCCGATCATACCATAGATGATTGCAATTTAATCATACACGAGTGACTAGTCGGGTACCGCAAGGCTCGATGCTGGGACTGCAGCTATTTAAAATATACATCAATGATTTAGATGAAGGGATTCAAAGTAACATTAGCAAATGTGCAGATGACACAAAGCTGGGTGGCAGTGTGGACTGTGAGGCGGATGCTATGAGGATGCAGTGACTTAGACAGGTTGGGTGAGTGGGCAGTTGCATGGCAGGTGCAGTTTAATGTGGATAAATGTGAGGTTATCCACTTTGGTGGCAAAAACAGGAAGGCAGATTATTATCTGAATGGTGTCAAGTTGGGAAAAGGGGAAGTACGAGATCTGGGGCTCCTTGTTCATCAGTCATTGAAAGTAAGCATGCATCTAAATCATTAATATATATTGTAAACAGCTGCGTTCCCAGCACCGAGCCTTGCGGCACCCCACTAGTCACCACCTGCCATTCTGAAAGGGAGCTGTTAATTCCTACTCTCTGCCAACCAATTTTCTATCCATGTCAATACCTTACCCCCAATATCATGTGCTCTAATTTTGCCCACTAATCTCCTGTGTGGAACCCTATCAAAGGCTTTCTGAAAGTCCAGATACACTGCATCCACTGGTTCTCCTTCATCCATTTTACTTGTCACATCCTCAAATTCCAGAAGATTAGTCAAGTAGGATTTCCCCTTCATAAATCCATGCTGACCTGGACCAATCCGTTTACTGCTATCCCAATGCGCCGTTATTACTTCTTTAATAATTGACTCCAGCATCTTCCCCACCACCAATGTCAGGCTAATTGGTCTATAATTCCCTGCTTTCTCTGTCCCTCCTTTCTTTAAAAAGTGGGATAACATTAGCTACTTTCCAATCCTCAGTAACTGATCCAGAATCTATGGAACATTGGAAAATGATCACCAATGTGTCCACCTCCTTGAGTACCCTGGAATGCAGACCATCAGGCCCTGGGGGTTTATCAGCCTTCAATCCCATCAGTCTACCCAACACCATTTCCTGATTAATGTGAATTTCCTTCAGTTCCTCCATCACCCTTGATCCTCTGTCCCCTAGTATATCTGGGAGATTGTTTGTGTCTACCTTAGTAAAGACAGAACCAAAGTACCTGTTCAACTCGTCTGTCATTTCCTTGTTCCCCATAATAAATTCACCTGTTTCTGTCTTCAAGGGACCCACATTTATCTTAACTAATCTTTTCCTTGGAAGATTGGGAATACATCCTTAAGGTTTCTTGCAGTTTTGCAGTAGATATATAGAGATATATATAGCCATGTTTCCTGTCTCATTTTTATGTTTGCCAGAGATACAGAGTTCTACTACCTGTCCCTACCATTCCATCCATTTCATATACTTTAATGGTTCCTGCGGTTTTGTCGAGAATGTTTGGGCACAGTTTTGCTTCCTTGTCCCTTGCCGGATTCCCTCTTCCTGCATTCCCCAATGCGATTCAGTTTTTTGGAGGAGGTGACTAAGGTGATTGTTGAGAGTAGGTCAGTGGATGTTATCTGTATGGCTCTTACTAAGGCATTTGATCAAGTCCCTCGTGGTAGTCTGATCCAGAGGATTAAGATGCATGGGATCCACTTGGTGGTTTGGATTTACTACACACTTGCCTATAAAGACAGAGGGTGGTGGAGGATGGGTGTTATTCTGGCTGGAGGCCTATGACCAGTGGTGTTCTGCAGCGATCTGTGCTGGAACCTCTGGTAATGTACATGGACATAATTGCAGGTGGGTTGGTTCGTAAGTTTGAAGACGACAAAATTGGTGGTTGCAGACAGTGAAGAAGGCTACCAAAGGATACGGTGGGAATAGTTCAGTTACAGATATGAGCAGAGAAATGGCAGTGGTGTTTAGTTTAGTGATGCAGTCTGGAAACAGGCCCATTTGGCCCATCAAGTCCACACTGATCATCGATCTACCGATCACACTAGTTCTATGTTATTCCACTTTCTCATCCTCTCTCTGCACACTAGGGGCAATTTTACAGCGGCCAATTAACTTACAAACCTCCACTTCTTTGGGATGTGGGAGGAAACCGGAAAACACCTGGAATAAACCACACAGTTACAGGGGGAAATTGCAAACTTCACACAGACAGGACCTGAGGTCAGAATCAAACCCATGTCTCTGGCACTGAGGTAACAGCTCTGCCAGCTGTGCTGCTGTGCCATCCATGGTAAATGCCTAGAATATGCTGCCTGGGATGGTGGTGGAAGCACATATAATAGTGGCATTTAAGAGGATTTTAAACAGGCACATGGACATGCAAGGAATGGAGGGACATGGATCATATGTAGGCAGAAGAGATGAATTTAACTTGGCATCATGTTCGGCACAGACAGTGTGGCTGAAGGGCCTGCTCCTGTGCTGCACTCTTTTCAGTTTTATGTATTGTTCATTTGTGATTTGCATTCCAGACCTTTGCACTCCATGTTATGTACCAGAACCATGGTAAGAGTCTGACTAATTGTAAATATGTTATCTATTTGACCAATGACAATACAATCACTCGTCTGTTTAGCCATTTGCTTTGAGATTTCATAATGGAGTTGGCTGGTTCAAAGCTGTTTCTGAGAGGATTAAATGTAATCTATATTTGTACTCCCAACAGACAAAAACGGAATATGGGAATGACAATCGGAGAGAATGAATTGGCCAAGTTAGATGCAGAGCGAATGCGAGATCGCGTGGCAGCAGAACAGAAGGAGCGGGTGTGTGCGGAGCATCTGTTACAGAAGATCGACGAGGTCCTGTAAGTATCGGTTTAAAATCCAGCCCTCGAGGGATTCATGTTGCAGGCCTTATGTCTCAGATTGTCTGGTTGCAAGCAAGGGCTCTGGGAAGGCAGCTCGATATGGATGTGTAGTTGGCCTCAAGACAAGATTCAATCAACTTAGACATTTGATGACTTACAAACCCATACTGTGATCAGCTCCGACTCATTCAATTATCCAGTCTCTATCTGGATTAATGATGTGTTAATTTTGCCACAATTGCGTTCTAGATTTTGCTTCCACCAGCCTTAAAGAACAATATTACAATTACAATTGTCGAATTCAAAGTGTTTGGAATGTTTTGGAAAATCGTGATCAGTGTACTTGCAGTCTTTGCACTACAGTTTTCCGAACCTGATATGGAACGCTCAGATCCTTGAGGTTATTCTGTGTTACAACCTGTTATTTACTCCTCTGCTATTTTTTTTTTAAATTGCTTTTCAGTTGCACTCCCTCAACTGACATTATGATTCCCATGTCATGCTGAGATTTTTGCTCTCCCTTTACAACACAGATCCAAAATCCTAATTTTGGTCACATTTCCTTACAGCTCTTTACAGTCTTGCATGCAATAGGCCCATTCCCACATCTACCATCATCTTCTCTCTTTCACAATTTCTCCTGAATATGTTGTGCCGAGGATTATGAAGCCCCTCCTTTAAACCACGTCTATTATTGTCGCTTTATCATAATCCCTTGTAACTTGCACAGTTATGCGTGTGAATATTCCCCGCCATGTCCAAACTTGCCTCAGCCCTGTCACTGAACCCTCCTATTAAGCTTTGCCCTACATTAGAACAGAAAATAGTTCTGCACAGGAAAGAGTGTCCTTTTGGTCCTACAATGTTTGCACTGAACATGATGCCAGGTTAAACTGATTTAATCTGCCTGTACATGATCCATATCCCTTGCACTTCCTTGTGCCTATCTAAAAGGCTCTTGAACTCCACAATCAAATCTAAAACTTGCCCTGCACAATTCCTTTAAACTTTCTCCTTCTCCCCTTATAACTCTGCTCTCTAGTGTTGCTCATTTCCACCCTGGGGGGAAAAAAGGTTCTGACTATCTATGCCTCTCATCATTTTATATACGTCTATCAAGTCTCCCCTCAACCTCTGCCATTCCAGAGAAAATGATCCAAGTTTATCTATATTCTCCTTGTAACTTAAACCCACTAAACCAGGAAGAATTTTGGTAAACCTTCTCTGCGTCCTCTCCTCTTCCTGTAATGGGCCGACCAGAACGGCACGCAATACTCCAAATGCGGCGTAACCAAAGTCTTGTAGAGATGCAACATGACTTCAACTTGTACTTTACACCTTGTCTCTCTTCTGAGTGGTTTTCATTTGTGTTCCTGTACCCCTTCCCAATTATTCTAAGCCTTCTGGCTCACCACTACTTAGCCTACACTTCCCACACAGGTCTCAAGCTGTTTAGGAGTAATTTGTTCATCAAACTGGGACTTGTCATTCTTAGTTATAGTTGAATGATTGAACCTGCTGGACTTTCCTTGTTTGTTCATGTTGTCAAATTACTCACTATTTTTGTTTTTTGGTTTTAGAGCGACTTTGTCCCCGTCTGAAGAAGAAAAAAGGTAAGTTTGACAATTAGCTGCTTAACTTCACCTCGACTGCATAACGGGCCAAATGACGTGTTTAATGTGCCCATCTATATTTTCAATATTCCTGTTCTTCGTTGCATATTGCAATCACTGAAAATGGTATTTTTCAGCTAAACTCATTGATTTACGTTAAGCCTTTCATTCACGTTTGAATACCTGCTTTTCTTAGTGAAACAAGTCATCTTCACCCAATGTTAGCTAATAAACTGCCCTTTTCCTGGCGCTCAAAAATTTCTGTCCTTCCTCTTTGAGCAGTGATATTTCTTCCTGGCAAACAGTAGACTCTTCAAGTTCAAGTTTGTATTTATTGTCACTTAACCAACTAAGGTACAGTGAAATTTGAGTTGCATTCCCACTCTCTCTTTCTGTGGTAGTAATTCGGTTGCGGATGTGATTCTCATCTATATGAAGCAGCTTGGCGTGAAAGTGAAGGATTCGAGGAACCTGGACAGAGATCGCAGGTTACGAGTTGCATTCTTCCCAAAGAAGAAGGTATGTGTCTATAGCATTTGGATCAGGCACATGCCGTGAGTAATTACTTGGGGTAGGCAGTCAGTCGGCTTTTTTAAATTCTTAAACCGCGCATGTGCAGATTGTTCTCCTCTCCGTAAAAATAAAGAATAAAAATAAAGAAAGTAACAATTCAATTTGCCCAAGGCTTCCAAATCTCCTTCATTCTGAATTGTTGAATGGGTGGAGGGTGATGGCAGGTGAAGAGATGGTGGGGAAAAACGGGAGTGCACCGGGACAAGTTAAATCAGTTGTGATCTTATTGAATGACAATACTAGTTCAAGGAACCAATTGGGGGGAGAGTTCCTTTCAGAGCGTGTGGTGAGTCTAGCCAGGGGTAAAGTTGCAGGGAGGGCAGGAGCGTTGAGAAGGAGGGGGTTGGGGATCATGCCAGCGACTCACTCACTGCTACCGCGGCTCTCCGGGCGCTGAGCCACAGCATTGTGGCCGGGGAGGGAGGTAGCTTGGGTGGCTGCGAGCGGCCGCCGGACCTCAGCGCCTTCTGCCGGCCCGCTCACCTCTGGCAGTGCTCTCCTTTTGAACAGTGAGGGGACCAGCTCAAGAGCAAAGATCATAGAGCGGAGCGGGTCAGTGGGCTATGGATAACAGGACAGCGGGCAGTGGAAACTCCTGTGCCAGCGCGAACAAGGGACCAATTGAGGTTACTTGCACTGACACATGGAGTAAGCTCCACCGCCCGCTGTCCTGTTATCCATCGCCCGCTGACCCGCTCTTGAGCTGGTTGCTCTGGCATGATCTCCGACCCCCTCCTTCTCAATGCTCCTGCCCTCCCGCAACTTTACCGCTGGCCAGACTCACCACACACTGTGAAAGGAACTCTTCTCCCCCCCCCCCCCCCCCCCCCCCCACAGCGGCGCTGTCCGCTTCCCACTTGCGCTGCGCATACGCAGTACACAGTCACGCTGCAAAGGCAGAATTTCAGCTGCCTTCAGCTCTGTTTGAAATTGACGGATTGAAGCAGCGACTAGGGCATGTGGGCTGCACCCACTTTCCTGTATTACACGTACTGCTGTAGGATGAAAGGCACGGAGAATTATGCCTGCCTCAGAGATCGATCTCTTAGGTAGGCATAATTCTCCCGTGCCTTTACTATTTATATTTAATAATTGTCATTTTATAATTTTAGTCAGGGTAGGCAGTGCCTACCTTCCCAACCCTGACGGCACGTGCCTGATTTGGATAGAGGTGCTATTAATTCTAGAGTATACATAGGCACTACAACCAGGATATTGTTGGGACCATGGCTAGTGCTGGATCCAGCTATTTCTCGATATTCCCTGGAGTGAATCAAATTGGTTGCAGTGCTGTGATACCGAAGTTAGTAATAAGAATGGAAAAGTGAGATCCATTCAGTTCTAAATTGATGAGAAATTTAACGTTGTGGTGGGTGTTTTGTGATGTAGACTATCAGGTTTTCATGGAGGAGAAGAGCTGGTATTTGTAATTGGTTTCAGTTTGGGATGGTGAGTAAAGATGTTCTCTCCGGGCTTTTGAGAGCAGTAAGAATTGTGAATGCTGCAGACTTAATTGATTATTTTAGAGGTGGCAGTTTAGCCGATGTGCTGATTAGTTGTCCACTTCTGATGTTATCAGTTGGGGCGTGATTCTACCTGTGGTCTTATTCTGCCTTTAATCATTGCACTACCAACAGCCAAGTGTAAAGAAAGAAAAGGAGACTGTGAAAGATGATGAGAAAAAGAAACGTTTCCAGAGCATCCTGGACCCCATCCGGCGCACAAGCAAACAGGATCGCAACGCGAGTAAGTGGGACTTGGACGTGCAGTGCGCTATTTGGCTATTCTTTATTAAATGTAGGATCAAAGCATCAGGAAACTGATCTGTGACATCTTTGTTTAGTTGAAAAGGCCAAGTTACTGCATCAGAGGCAAATGGGACCATACAGCCGATCTCACTCTGACCACAGCGAGAGATCAAAATCTATTGCATCCTTCAGCGAGGGAAGCGATCAGTCAGCGATGACCGGCTCATCAGGTCCAGCGTCGGGCAACGTTGTTCATGATGGGATCTCAGAGAGCGATACAGGTACCCGGGAAATGCAGTGCAATGAATTGTATCCAGCACCCAGCACAAAATAATTTGTATGTGATGACTATTGTAGCCATGCCTACTACTTCTTATATTGCTGCTGTCTCCTTCCTATAAGTTGTTGTCTCTGCTTTTATCGATCATCTTCCCTCTCTCTGCTCCATACAACTTATTCTTCCTCCTTTTCTCACCCTCTCTCATTTCCCCTCCACTCTCTTTTCCAGTTTTTGTCACGTTGCCCTCCCACTGCCCTTTCCTGTCCTATTAACCAATTTGGGCTTCGCTCACCCCCTACTCTACCCCAGTCCACACCTCTCCCACTTCCTTTCTCATTTGGCTCTCTTGCTCTGCATCACTGTTTCTCTCCTTTCACGGGTGTGATTGAAACGGAGCATGTCAACATTAAAAAATTAGTGTGAGAAATGATGGGGAATAGCAGCAGAATGTTCTCGGATGTATACATGATTCTTTCTCTCTAATTGCCTCTATCCTTCTCAGATTCTGCTCCTGCAACACCTGCGTCATTGAAGATGTTAGCAGACAACTTATTCATTGGGGATTCCAGCACTTCTACACCAAAGTCAGCCTTCGAGCTTCTATCCACCCTCGATCAGGTGATGGAGGAGGACCGAGAGTCAGAGAAGTGAGTAATTCTGTGATCAATTTAGCAAAGCAGCTGCAGAGCGAAGCACATCTGATCAACTGGATCAGGACTTGAAGGATCTGATGGCTTGTATATCTCACCGGGAACCACTTCTCGTTGTGTTTAGAGGAGATGAGTTCAGTCGGAGAGTGTAGTTGTCTGCTGATCGCTTTGCGTTAAGTGTCGAAGGTTGCAGGTAATTGCATTATGGTATTTGTGTTCCTGCTGTCTAATCTTCTGTTGTCTTTCAGAAGTCTCGAGATTTCTACACCCCCGTGTACTCCTAAACCAGGTCGCCGGTGAGTTCCCAATAAATCTGGGTTTTGCTAAGAGTGAGCTATGTAAAGATGTGTTTGTGAACGTGGATCTACTAATATAATGTCTGCAGCAGTAGATAAATGGTGAATCTAGCCCCTCTTCAGATATTTACTTTTCTCGCATTCTCCTTTCAACTGGTTTGAATACTGTTGAGGACAAGGGCTTGGTCACAGTCTATAAGCTACACAAAGCAAAGATACAGAACTGGTGGGTACTGGCCTTTTTGTAATACTAGGTAACTAATGTGTCATTATTGATGCAGATATAGTAATGGTAGTTGCTGATCTGTCACTGCATACGCTGTGCTGGTGAATAACTATTCTAGTGCAAATCTGGCACCATAACAGTGAGTTACTAATGTACTGGGTACCGGGGTTTCACTGACAAGCAATACCGTTGAACATCAGTCTATGAATATATCACTAAAATACAGCACTGGTACGTACTGATCTGTCACTGCATAACATTGAGGTATAGATGGCTACAACTATGAAACGGTGAAACAACAACTTAATTCCCACCAGTACTCTAGGGATTAGTTCCAAAGAAAGAACATAATCCTCATTTGCACAATGTGCATTGTTTTAATTAGGATTTCTCCTGTGATATTGCTACCAGTATTGTAAATGCAGTATTGTAAATTGGTAGCCAATCAATTTCCCAAGTTCTTTCTGTCAAGTTGCAGAAACAATGGGTGGGGTATTTGATCTCTCTCTGCTGGCACTGCAAGTATTTTGGACCAAATGGTTTCTCCTGTACATCATAAAATGAATTGGAAGCCATTCTGCCCAATATGCTTGTGGTGGTTCTTTTGAATTAGTCCCATTTGTTTATTCTCCTGGCCCTGCGATCTTCTGGGCAATCTCAGTGAAGATGTGGATTCTGGGGATGAGATGGTGGGACTGGTGCGGGGGGCCTATGTACTGTTATTGTATTCTCTGGTCATCAACTTGCAGTAATATTTGTGATCTTGTTTCCTAGAGGGGATGGGCATGGGTATGGAGCATGGACCGAGACTGGTTCTCAGACTCACTCCCTGAGCCAGACGGAGGATGATCAAATGCACTTGTCGGATGTGGAGCAGGACCCAGCCAATTGGCAGCAGCTGGTTAGTCGGGATGTCCTGTCTGGCTTGAAACCGCACGAGATCAAGAGGCAGGAAGTTATTAACGGTAAGGCAAGGGTTAGTGATGGGTTGGGATCATTAAGGATAGGGAGGACCATCTGGTTTGGGGACAAACAGTATTGGTAGGGCTTTTGGAGAGTGAGACAATGCCAGGGATTGCTGGGATGTGTATGGAAGTGGATTCAGTGGAATGTTAGATGCATTTGAGATAGCTAAATGACAGGAAATTCATGGAACAATAGGAAGTGTCTGGAGGATCACAGGGAAAATGGGGAATATCTTGAGGATCCTGGGAAGAATGAAAAGTTCTGAGCAATCTCAGTGAGGATGTGAACTGGGGGATGAGGTGGTGGGACTGGTGTTGAGATGTCAGCAAATCTAGGGGCCTATTAAGGTCAGCCACACATGGAGACAATGCACAGGATTATGGCCTTCACACCAGGAGGCATCACGACTATTGACTTTTGGCAAGTGATTTGTTCATTTTTAGTTCAGATTTGGCAAATCCATATGTGGGAGTTTACCATGAGTACTGACTCTAATCTTCAGCGTTTCTCATTAGTTATAGATTTGTGTGTCTTGTTCTCTGATTATCTTGTGCAGAGCTTTTCCATACGGAGCGTGCTCACATCCGAATGCTGAAGGTTCTAGATGTGATCTTTTACCAGAAGATGATGAGAGATGGCAGCATACCCACAGCTGATGTGAAAAACATATTCTCCAACCTGGAGGAAATCCTGCAGCTTCATGGTAAATGTTGACAAAGCTGTGAATGTCGGGGGGATTGCTGGTACAGATGGCTCGGATATTTAACTTACCAGACGACTATTCAAAGCTCTGGACTATTAAGATGGGCTTTCCCAACAAGATAGTTATAATCACGCGAATATGAAATTAAAAAGCCAGACTTAATAATGATGTTCTGAAGCTTCCAGATTTAATAATGTCTTCCACAGTTGGAAATCTGCCATTGTTATCTAGTTTGGTCAAATGCATCTCCAGAACCATCCTTTTAAATGCCCTCTAAATTGCCCCAGCATGTCTCTCACATCACAGGACAATTAAAGGTTGAAGTGAATGTTGACCAGGCCAACATTGTTCAGGTTCTCTCAACAACTATATGGTAATGAAAACATTTTTGGGTTTCAGTAAGAGTCTAGTCTAATCTGTGTGAGGCCCTGCAGCTACAAGTGGTTGGGCATGAGCCCAAATATTATGAGAGTGCACAGTAGTAACTGAGACAAAGAAACGCATCTCTGGGCAATGGAAAGCATTATTGCTGATGATAGTCAAAGATAAGGATGTGAACTTTGCAGTGAATAATGGAAAATCTAGAATTGATCTCTTTATCGCAGAGAAGATTAATGCGACATTTTCCTTGAAACGGTCTAAACAGGTTTATTAAACTAAGGAGAAGCTCAAGAGATGGAAAGTCAATAATCAGTGGAGACGGATTTATGGCAATTTCCCCAAAATATGAGGAGAAGAGGATAATTTATTTTATACAGAGCATTTATGATCTGAAATGCACTGCCTGAAATGCTGGTGGAGACAGATTTAATAATACCTTTTAAAAGAAGAACTGAAAAAAAATTATATTTGAAAAGAAAATAGCCAGGAAGAATGAAACTAGGTAGCTCTTGCAAAGAGCATGATTACATTCGAACAATGGTCTGAATGGAATCCCCTCTGTTGGACTGCATTATGATTCCACGATTTACAGCCCTGGAGCTATTTAATATTGAGTGATAATGAAATAAACGATTCTAAAGTCAGATTTTCTTTTTATTTCCAGTTTCATTAAATGAGCAGATGAGGAAAGTCTGGAAAAGAAATGATAACTTTGTGGTTGATCAGATCGGCGAGGACTTGTTGAGCTGGGTGAGTGTCCATGAATAAATTGTATATGAACAGTGATGAATAGAACTTTCCCCTGTGCAAAGGCTGATAGTATAGGCAAACATCCTGCAGCATTACTCCTGGAAATGAATGCACATTCATTAAAATTTGATTTATTGAGGTAACTGGGATTAAAAAGACCTTCCTGTGACAAGATATTAAGAACATGGGTTTCAAGGGAGACACAGTAGAGCAGCTGGTACAGCTTAAATTAGAACTGTAATGAAACACACTCCCATAGACAAGCACAGAGGTACCATCCAGAGCAAAGTATTTAGATAATTTTGCTGTTGAACCTGGCATCCACTCAACAGATTCAATGTAGCTTCAGCAGCTACAATCGACAGGATGCCAAATATTACAGCATCCTGCCATTGACATTGATTCCTTTTCCTACATTATTGTGCACCAAGATCTCCGACTCTGAATGCACCGCAGTGGTGTTGGAAAGACTAGGCCTGGAGCACATGATGATCACTCGGTGCCTTCCTTGTCATTTTCATCAAGTTCCTAGGTATAAATGTCACCAACAATTTGTCCTGGTCCAACTACATTGAAGTTACAACCAAGAAAGCAAAGCAGCCCCTCTTCCATCTCAGACGACTAAGAAAGTTTGGCATCTTGCCAACTTCTACAGATGCCCCGTAGAAAGTATCCTATTGGGATGCGTCACAGCTTGATTTGGTGACGGCTCTGACCAAGACCGCAAGATGTAGAGAATTAGATGTAACCCAGTCCATTACTATTGAAGGGTCCTCTCAAAAGATAAGATTGTAGTCTTAATCTCACAACCTACCTCATTGTGGCGATCACACAATCTTTTTTGTCTGTACTTTGCAGCTGTCTTGCTATGATGCTGTAGCACTCTAACCTTCACTCTGGTGTGTTTCTCTTTACACTACCTCTTATATTTGTGTATGACTTGATGGTACGCGTGTAGTATGATTTGACTGTACAGCATAGAAACAGGTTTTCATGATATCTCTTGACAATAATGCATTAATACCAACACCAGAATTCCAATGAAATTGATGTGGTGATACTTCTATCTTATGGAAGATTTATTTTTGTACTCTTTGAAGCTCTTGTACAGTATCGCATTGATCAGCATTCTCTCTCCTGTCCAGTGACTAGACGTAGTGTGTGTTCCTTGCATGTCCTCCTGTCTGAGTAATTCTTATTTAATTTCTCAGTTCAGCTGTTCTGAAGAGGATAAGTTTAAACGGGCTGCAGCCACTTTCTGCAGCAATCAACCCTTCGCTTTGGAACTAATCAAGTCAAAGCAGAAGAAAGAGTCAAGATTCCAGGCAATCATTCAGGTGAGATAACTCTCCCAAATCTTGAATTGCCTCCAAGCTATTGCATGCTTTAAACTTGTACATGAATAACCAAGAAAGTTGTTAATGAGTTACATCATGGGAGTGCTAATGTGCATAAAATGCACCTAACCCACATGGTTCCTGCCCTTGAAAGTAAAGTACCCTTCAAATGCACATAGAGCAGGAATCATCATCTGGGTTAGGTGAATTTTAAAGGAAGCTTCTAACATCTTGGAGCATACTTGGGTGCAACAAGTGGCATCAGCACATTAGATTCATCTTGATTCTCAATTCCCAGCAGATACTTCCACTGGTCCATTTACCGTCTCCATATCTTGCTACATTCTGGTAACTCTTCTCTCTTGTATTGTTATCTCCTCCCCTTTCATTCTTTATCCCTTCACATAGATAAATGGAAAATTTATAGAAGCCAGCGCATTTACCACCACTACTTTGAGATGAAAGAGGAAACTGGATATCTGCTCTATATCCACAGTGAGACCACACAGCACCCAAGATCACAATCAACCCCTGCCTCTGGAGCTATGAGGCAGCATCACTAGCTGCAATGCCACTAAGTACACTATGGATTAGCAGCAGCATACAGCTTGCTCTATGCTGTCCCATCGTCTTCCCCCCTCTCTTCATTTCACCTGTTTTCTCCACATCTCTTATTGCCCTATGTCCTACAGGCATTCCATTGGGGGTGAGAGGTGTTATCATGGCGCCTGGTTGCTGAAGCTCCTTGCAAATGCTTCTGGACAGAAAGTCTGATCTATACAAGATCATAAACTGCACAGTGAATGTGCACAGACAGATGGGGAGATCTATTCTGGGTGTTATTTATGCTCATGAATGTAATTTTCAAGCAAATGGGAAGCAATTCTAAATGTAGATGGAATTGGAGACTAGTGCAGAAGGCATTGGTGATGTTTCACATGGTTGGAGAAACAGATGTGCTGCATTAAGTGGATTATCTTAGTTACAAGGTGATATTTTGCAGGAGGCACAGAGTAATCCACAATGCCGGAGGCTGCAACTTAAAGACATCATCCCAACCGAAATGCAGCGCCTGACCAAATACCCACTACTCCTGGAGAACATCGCTAAAAATACAGGTATGTCCAGTCTAGAGTCAGCTGCATAAAGAACCCAAGGGATAATTAAAATAGAACTGCCAGGTTACACATGTGAACACAGGAGATGGCAGTGGGAGGGTCTCTGGCCGATAGCTATGTAATTGTGTTTCATCATGTTCCCCGTGCTTCGCAGTGTATATGCTGTGAGCATTAGAGGATGACATATATGGGAAGCACTACTAATGGGCGCTTGCCTGTACGAAGTATTATACATTCTCCCTGTGACCGCGTGGGTTTTCTCCGTGATCTTCGGTATCCTCCCCAATTCCAAAGACGTACCGGTTAGTAAGTTTATTGGCTTGGCATAAGTGTAAATTGTCCCTAGTGTGTGTAGGCTAAGGTTAATGTGCGAGCATCGCTGGTCGGTGCGGACTCGATGGGCTGAAGGGTCTGTTTCCGCGCTGTATCTCTAAACTAAAGAAGCTCTTCTAGTTCTGCTGTGTTTGATAAAATATCCTCCAATAATTGCACATAAATAAACCATAATGCCAAAAACAGGCTTAATATTTCATTTTACAAGTGCTTTCATGAAGTTTGCACGGTTTTCTCTGGAGAGAGATAAAACAAATTTATTTAAAGTGACAATTGGTCTTGTTCTTAGATCCAGAACAGCACGATGAGAAGAAAAAGGTAAAACGGGCAGCGGAATGCTGCCGTCAGATCCTGAACTTTGTGAACCAGGCTGTAAAGGAAGCTGAAAATAAGCAGGTGAGTGTTTGAGGTGAGGACTCTATGCATGAACCCCTACCATGCCACACAGATACGTTGGTTTGAGTGGGGAAGACTCGGCATTGATCCTTGCCATTAAAACATGGTAGATTTTGTGTTTGAACGTTTGCACAGTATGTACATCCCTTTCTTTACTCTTGTACAATATATATGAAAAGTTCTCGATATCAATCCCATATATTATTTAAAGTATATTTTTTGGTTGCAAATGGATTTTATGAAAGGCACAAATAGTGCACTGATGTCGGATGAGTCCAGCTGCTTCTTCCCTATTCATTGCCACTATTTGCTATGACTTTGCATCAGTATCAGCCCTTGGTTTTCATTGACTGGCATCAACATTCACTCAGACAGGTTAAGGGATTGGAAAGAAAAATAACCAAGGCTTGTTATGTCCAAGACAGTGAACAGTATTTCCTCATACAAAAATCAAAAATTTTTTTGAAGCTAGTTTGCCTCTGTTAATTTATTTCAAATCACATTCTCTACCCTCCGACCTCCGCCTGTTTTATGACTGGATTATTTGGACATGCCTGAAACAGTATGCATTGAGAGCGGGGTAACTGAGTTAGACAATTGGTTCCAGAACCAAAGGGAAATGGTGTGGTAATGTGAGCTTCACAAAGCTTCACGCTTATCAACGAGCCAAAGGCTATCATTGAAACATCAAGGGTAAGAGTTGGGGACATCAGCTAGTCAAGATGCTTTCTGTTCTGTGATTTGCCCAGTATTTTCTTGTGAAAGTTAATGGGTTCTTTCCTTATGTCAGCGGTTGGAAGATTATCAGCGCCGCCTGGACCTGTCTGGCCTGAAGCAGTCAGGTGATCCACTGATTGAGGAGTTCCGGGTGAGTTATTTAATGGGAAAAATATGAAAAGGCTGGCATTATTAAAGTTCAGATGAGAAATGATTAATAAAACATTGCAGAGACCCATTTTTGCATTTAGCACAATTTGTTTTTTCTGTATCTCCCAATTTAAGAGTCTGGACCTTACAAAACGGATCATGATTCATGAAGGGCCTCTGACTTGGCGGGTGAATAAAGATAAGACAATCGGTGAGTAAAGAGCTCCCTCAGAACATGGTGGCAAGTGCAGTTTTTGAAGATTGAAATCATTTGAAAAATAGGCAGGAACCTCTCATCCGTATACTGCTGGAAGTTTGTATTGGACATTGTTTCCTGATCACTACACCCCAGACACCAGAATATATTTTGGAAAGTATTCAGATGTCAAGTGAAAAATGATTCTTATTACCTTTATTGCTGCCATGTTGTAAACTAGAATACTGCATTATTTCTGTCGGACAAATATCTCTTTGGGATGTTTGTGGTTTCAGGTATTTATGAATGTTCCTGCTCCATCAATTGGTAGTGGAAGTTTCTGACTTAGATGCTTACTATACAGGATTTGTATGTTTAGAGTATTTACGTTGCTGGATCTTATCTCTGTATTTACGTGTTTTCATTATCTTGGGTAGTTCAGTGCAGGGTTCCATCTGTCCAGTATTTACAGAAAAGGAGTCGTGTCTCTGTTATAATGTATAGGGTTCTTGTTTCGGAGAAGGGTGGTTACAGCTCAGGATCTTGTATGTTGGGTACATACTTATCAGTTCTAGTTCTTGTATTTTTAAATGGAATTTAGTGTTTGGATTATTCTTTTATGAATTTCAGTCCTTTGGATATTTGTAATAGGTGAGTCTTTCTTGTGTATCAGCCGATAGGATTACTTATTCTCTCAAGTGTTGATGCAGCAGTTTGTATCTAAGCTATTTATAAATGTGATTATTGCCTGCGATTCATGATATTGGTTCTTATTTTTGCAGTAGTACAAATATCTGACAACTGGATGCTCTCTACAGTGCAGGGAATCCTGGCTGTCTAGTACTAGTGATATTGGTTCTTTATTTTCTTGTATTTAGTCATTGATGTTGTAGGAGTTGGAGCTTTAACCACATACCCATAGAGTGCACCTACACCTTATTGCAGTTTGGGTCATGGGAATTCACATTGCACTTCCAGAACTTGTGTTGAGGAAGAAAAATACTGTAACTAAACACAAAATGCAAAGTAAGCAACAAATGTTGGAAAATCACTATGCAAACATTTTTGCAGAAAGGCAACCCCTCCACAGACACAAAATGCTGAAGTAAGTCAGCGAGACAGGCAGCATCTCTGGAGAGATGGAATGGGGTGACGTTTCGGGTTGAGGCTCTTCTTTGTCACCTATTCCCTCTCACTTGAGATGCTGCCTCTCCCGCTGAGTTACTCCAGCATTTTGTGTCTATCTTTGGTGTAAACCAGCATCTGCAGTTCCTTCCTATACAACCTCTCCACAGTACAGAGGTGTCTTTTTTAATGATTTTTTATGAGAATGGTAAGTGGATCAATGTGAACGGATAAACAGCCATAGTTTGTCAGATGCTGTGTTCAGTGCTCACTGGAGCTATAAGTTGTTAGGAAAATGTTGGCAGGGCTTACACCACGCTCTGTTCAGAGTTCACCTTTAAGATGTGATCCTGGACATTTCACAAAGCTCTTGGCCTGCGTTGAATCACTCTACTGACCATAGCATCAGAAAGAAACTGATTTTTCCCACAAACATTCCCTTGGTATTGGTTTGTGAATTGTGTTTCATGGTTTGCAATGTCATTAAACAGTGGTCCTGGACACTGTCCATTTTCCAAGGTGAACTTGGACGTTGAACTAGATTTACCAGTTTGCCTTTAAATGCTGGGAAGCTGTTTCAGCATGGAATCTAACCTTTACTCTTACCTAGAAACACATGGAAATTAGCTTCCTGAGAATCTTTGCATTTTCCTATAATTTTATAATTCACACAAAGCAGTCCAGTAGTTCTCAATGTGCATTACGTTATGGATACTTACTCTACCTGCCCTTTCTTATCTACATAGATCTCTACACACTTCTGTTGGAAGACATCTTGGTTCTATCTCAGAAGCAGGATGAACGGTTGGTGTTGAAGTGTCACAGTAAGAATCTTGCTGCCAATGCTGACACCAAACACACCTTCAGCCCCATCATCAAACTCTCTGCTGTGCTTGTGCGAGAAGTTGCAACAGGTTAGTTGCTTCCAGAATAGCAATCAGCTGGTACTGGGTGGAAAGAAATGAAAAATTACAAGTCAAGGCTGAGGAGATGAAAAGGGTAGCCAGAAGCAATGCATCTGAGAGTGCAGTATCTTTGTGGATGTTAGTCATTCAGCACTGCCCGAGTGGTGTCATATCTTGGCTGCATGCTGTCATCCAGATGTGACCATGGAACGCCTATTCTCAGTCTGATTGTGAGACTACACTGGTATTCTTGTAAGTGTTGAAGATTAAAGGCTAATCTGATTATGGGGTTTACGGTTAAAGGATTTGATCTGGTAAACAGAAATGGTTTCCTTTTTTGGGTTGTGGGGAGCAACTCACAGCAGTAGTTGTTGCCCACAACAAGGGACAACCAGATCTGCTCTGCTGATGTGAGCAACCACTTGATACAAATGCTAATAGAAATCTAGATTTCTATCCCTTGAACAACTACTAGGCCTGGGGGTTTGAAATTGCCAGAAAGTTGGTTAACTGCTGGTATATAAGATAATGGAGGCGGGTAGATAGATCTAATTTGCATATGGATCAGCCTTGATAAATTGAATGCTGAGCAGGCATAAGCAGCTGAAAGTGTTAGGGCATAGGAGTGTACGGTTCAGATTTTTGCTACTAGGAAATAGATATAGTGAAGGTAGACAAAAGTGCTGGAGCAACTCGGCGGGTGCAGCAGCATCTATGGAGCGAAGGAAATGGGCAACGTTTCGGGCCGAAACCCATAGTGAACTGTGGAATGTTTAGAACTCCAGTTTGTTCACTAATGATCAAGTTTTGCCATTTTCAGATAACAAAGCTTTCTTCGTCATCTCAATGTCAGCTGATGGTGCACAGATCTACGAGCTGGTGGCCCAGACAGTGTCTGAACGGAAAACGTAGGTCCATGTAATAAAGTTGGAGACCTGAGATTGTGGGATTAAATTTTATTTTTTAGTAACAGATTTGATGACCGGGCAAATAGGGAGGAATTTGCAATGAAAGTGCAGAATCTGGATTTGTAGGGCGTATCCATAATTGTGTACATATCTCAATAACAGTAACTTCAGGATTCATATGGTCATATGATAGGAGCAGAATCAGGCCATTCGGCCCATCAAGTCTGCCGCCATTCAAGCATGGCTGATTATCTCTCCCTCCTATCCCCATTCTCCTGCCTTCTCCCATAACCTCTGACACCCATACTAATCTAGAATCAATCTATCTCTGCCTTAAAAAATATTCATTACCTTGGCCTCCACAGCCATCTGTGGTAAAGAATTCCACAGATTCACCACCCCCTGACTAAAAAAATTCCTGATCTGCTTTAAGGAACGTCCTTTAATTCTGAGGCTATGACCTCTGGTCCTAGACTCTGCTACTAGTGGAAACATCTTCACAGATTTCACTATTCAGTAAGTCTCGATGAGGTCACCCATCATCCTTCTAAATTCATGTGAGTACAGGCCCAGCCATATAATTGACATCGCTGGGCCTGTACTCACATGAATTGATTCGAACTCGGAGATTTACGGTAATGGCCACTCGTCTTCCCGAGCTTACCTGCCATTAACGAGTCTTCCCGAGTACCTACCGTTAGCGCTATGAGCCGCTAAGAGACGTCCCCGAGCTCCGATGTACCCGCTATGTTCATTCTCCGTGCTTACCACGAGTTTGATTTTTTTTTTAAACTCGGGAGAGCTCTTGGAATGAACTCATACCATGGGACAGGGCTTTAACTTTTAAATGAGTATACAGTATGTTTTGAGAGTAGACAAAAATGCTGGAGAAACTCAGCGGGTGAGGCAGCATCTATGGAGCGAAGGAAATGGGCGACGTTTCAGGTTGAGACCCTTCTTCAGATTGATGTTGGGGTGGGGGGGCGGGAAGAAGAAAGGAAGAGGTGGAGACAAAGTGGGCTGTGGGAGAGCTGGGTAGGGGAGGGGAAAGGAGAAAGCAGGAACAATCTAACATTGGAGAAGTCAATGTTCATGCCACTGGGGTGTAATCTACCCAAGCGAAATATGAGGTGCTGCTCCTCCAATTTACGGTGGGCCTCACTGGCAATGGAGCAGGCCCAGGACAGAAAGGTCGGATTCGGAATGGGAGGGGGAGTTGAAGTGCTTTTGCAGTCTCTTGACCGGTTTTGCTAAAATCTAAACTTAATGCTGTCCACAAATCATATTTGAATTGATGCATCACAAGTTGAAACTATTTTAAGAGGTATTTAGACAGACACCTGAATAGACAGGGAATTGATGGATATAGACCACATGCATGCATATGTGTAGTTTGTTACAAATGACAGGCACAAACATTGTTAGCTGTTGTGTTTAAGAAGGAACTGCAGATGCTGGAAAATCGAAGGTACACAAAAAAGCTGGAGAAACTCAGCGGGTGCAGCAGCATCTATGGAGCGAAGGAAATAGGCAACGTTTCGGGCCGAAACCTTTCTGAAGAAGGCTTTCGGCCCGAAACGTTGCCTATTTCCTTCGCTCCATAGATGCTGCTGCACCCGCTGAGTTTCTCCAGCTTTTTTGTGTACCATTGTTAGCTGTTGGTCTTGTTCCTGTGTTGTAGTGTTCCATGTTCTCTGTTATCATTGTTAGAGACTTTTGGACTGACTTGCCAGCCCCAATTACCATAAGTATTTTAACGTTGGAAAAAACATTAAAATGGACAGGAGATGGGAACAATTATAGCAGAATAGTCTCTTCCTGTGCCTTTAAAATTAGTAATTTAAGGCTGAGTCTGAAGTGGGGTTTTGAAAGCCATTTCTCACTGATCTTTCCCTGTTACATTTACAGATGGCAGTATTTAATCACACAGACATCAGGATCGATAAAAGCACCAAGCCATCATGTGGCCCCTGAGCCGCCAGCCACTGAGTAAGTATTTCACCTGCATTGTGTCATGTTACTGAATGTTAATTAATCAAATATAATTTAAAATATGGAGTTCTCCACCAGTGCAGTCCATAAATATTTTGCAGATGAAAAGCAGATCTGTAACTGTCTTGATCCATGTGGTGATGAAGCTTCTCAATAATCCGAGCTATTTTTATGCGGCTTTGTTAATATTAGGGGGGGGAGGATAAAAAGGTCAGCAGAGTATTTTCATTCGAGTGTTGGGCTTCATCCTTTGGCCTAACGGTGTAACAGGGAACAGCTGGATACATTTTGTGAATTTACACTAATTGGTGCTTGTCAAGAAAGAATGCTGATGATTCCCTTTTGCTGTAACTGTTTCCACACTGAGAAATCTTATATGGACCCATAACTCTCCTCTACCAGAAATCTTTGGGAGAACACATTGTGTTGAGGATATTTGGACTTTGCAACACTATGCAACATATTTGATGTTTGTCACTGTAGGATGTCATGTTGCACACACGTCAGTTAGGCCACACTTGGAATATTGTGTGTGGCTCTGATCACCACAGTCTAGGAAGGATGTGATTAAGTAGGAGAGTGCAGTAATGATTTACCAGGATTTTGCCTGGATGGATGGCTTGAGTTATCCACAGAGCTTCGAGTGTAGGAGGCTAAGAGATGAAATGATAGAGGTACACAACATTATGAGGCTTATATAAGGTAGATAGCAAGTGTCTCTTTCCTAGTGTAGGCAGTCCCTGCCTTTTATACTTGATATACTTCTATCTCATCCCCACATACCCTGCTCCAGCAAAAACAATCCAAGTTTGTCCAACCTCTCCTTCTAGTTAATACAGTTGAATCTAAACAACAGCCTGGCGAATCTCTCTTGCACCTTCTCTCAAGCCTCCGTGTGCTTTCTATGGTGTGGGGACCAGAACTGTACACAATACTCACAAGTATGACCTAACCAAAGTTTTATGCCACCACAAGGTAACCTCCTGCCATTTTTTCCTGCCATATGAGTTTTGTACCACTATCCTATTGCACTGCCACTTTCAGGAAGTTGGACTCCAGATTCCTCCATACATCAATGCTCCTAAGGGTCCTGCCATTTTACTGTTTGCATTTGAAGATTGCAATATGTTTACAGATGACATCAAAATTGGTGTAATTGTGGAGAATGAAGTAGATCGTCTAAGGTTACAGCAGCATCAAGATCAACTGGGAACAAGGGAATGGCAGATGGAATTTAACACAAACCAATGTAAAGTGATTTTAGGAAATTATACCTGCCAGGGCTCGGAGTGAATGGCAGGTCCCTGCGGAACGTTATTGAACAGCAAAACCTCGGGGTACAAGTGTACAGTTCCCTGAAAGTGGTGAAGAAGGCATATAGTATGCTTGCCCTCATCAGCCAAAGCATAGGAGTGGGATATCATGTTCTAGTTGTACAAATTAGTGAGTAGGCTATGCTTGGGGTATTGTGTGTAGTTCTGGTCACCACACTATAGGAAAGCTAGAGAAGGTGCAGAACAGCTTCACATGAATGTTGCCTGGAATGGAGGGCTTGAGTTATAAGGAGAGATTGAATTGGCTTGCACTATTTCGACTGGATCAAAGGAGGCAGGCGTGTGTGACCTTATCCAATTTACCAACCCACTGTGCATCCTATTTGACTTAATCCACTGGACCAACATATCTTGGGGGACCTTGTCTGAAGCTTTGCTAAAGTGCATGTACTGTAGATGCCATCCATTATCTTTGTCAAATTTATGAGACATTCTCCCCCATACAAAGCCATGCTAATTTTCCGAAATAGGTTTATGCTTTTTCAAACGCAGGTACCATCCCCAAGATGCTTCAATTATTTCCCTGCCACATCTCAATGGTCTTGTGCATAAATCGTAAAATGTAACAGACTGGTACAACTAATAGTTAGAAAGACAAATAGTATTTGGCCTTTATGACGTGTTTAGAAATAGGGAAGTATTGTTATAGAATGTTGATGAGGCCCAACCTGGATATACTCTGCTCATCATCAGTCCCCATATAGCCTTAACTCCTCCACAGAAGAGGAGTTAAAGCTATGATCATATTGCATAGAGGGACAGACTTGAGGGGTCAGGTCGTCTCCAGATTTTTTCCTTGTGTTATTTTCAATTCTGGCTTCTTGTGACAAATTTGTGCCCACTTCCTGCCATTTTTGGTACTGATCAGTTCCCTCTTAATCATCGTTCATCAGTCTGAAAAAGGGTCTCGACCCGAAATGTCACCCATTCCTTCTCTTCAGAGATGCTGCCTGTCCCGCTGAGTTACTCCAGCATTTTGTGTCTACCTTCGATTGAAACCAGCATCTGCAGTTCTTTCCCTCCTTATCCTTTGTACCCCTTTTGAAAACACATATCTGAGCACGATTTTGTCTTCCTTCATGACAAGATTTGCTCGTAACAATTCATAATGTTTGATGCCCCGAAGATATTCATTTACATTTGAGGTGTCATGGAAACAAAGCTGTTTTTTGAAAGAAGTGCACTAACCCACATGTGCGGATATCAAGCTACCTCGTTCAAGAATAATACTGGCTGTCTGTGGGTGTGCATGTGTGTATGTTTCTTCCCTGTCCCCCAAACTAATGTAATGATTGAATATTTAATGTAGGAGTGAGCAAGAGGATGAGGAGAATCTGAGCACAGTCCAGCAAGGTGGATCAAGCAAAGCCACAGCAAGGATATCGAACAGCAGTGATTCAACACAAGGTACCAAAATGTCGCAAGGAACAGATACCTGAATCAATACACAGCTGTTTATGAGTGTGACTTGTGAATCAGAGGCACTTATTTATGATAATGTTATTTGGATTGCTTTTCTAGGTGTTTTATGGGAGAGATTTGCATGTTTGATATGCTTCCATCTGTGGATCATCATTCAGTTTGGAAATGACTGATCTTTTCTTTCTAGATTTCCTGACATTCTCTGTAAAAAAAATTGTGATTTTCAAAGGGTGAGAGAAAATGTGAGCTGCTTGTATAGAGAGGTGTGGATATAATTATGGCTTCAAATAAACCAAAAGCAAGTGATGTTTCAAAGGTCATCCTGTTCATCTGTATCTTGTCTTATTAAATGCCATTGCAATCCTCTGCAGTTGTATGTACAGGTGCTTCCCTGGAGTCAAAGGGAATTCTTGATTCTTGATTAGTACAAGTATCAGAGGTTATGGAGAGAAGGCAGGAGAATGGGGTTAGGAGGGAGAGACTAGATCAGTCGTGATTGATTGGTGGAGTAGACTTGATGGGCCCGAATGGCCTCATTCTATTATTCCTTACGATCTTAAATGGTCATCAGCAGGGCCGGATTTACCTATAAGCTAGACAAGCTTAAGCTTAGGGCCTCGAGGTCTAGGGGGGCCTCCGGCCAAGGCAGGACACCTACCGTTCAACTCTGGGCGGGCCCCCCTCTCTATATATCTCTCTCTCCCCATCTCCCCCCGCTATCCGTGTCTGGGCCGCCGGGCTCCGCTAGCTCCTCATCCGCCGGCACGGCAGGCCGCCTTGCACATGCGCATTGCTGCGACCTGCACGTCCTCCTCCCTGCACATGCGCACAACCACGGCCAGCATATTGTCGGCCGCCCTGCGCATGTACACTGCAACGGCAACTGGTCGGCGCTGGGCACTTTCTCCCTCGCTTTGAATTGTGGGAGATTTGGCCGCCATGGCTGTCCATGCCGGCGGATAAGGAGCGAGCGGAGCCCGGCGGCCCAGACACGGATAGCCTCGCCGCCAGTGCTGAAAACCAACGTGGAGGGGGCCTCATAAGTGGAATAGCTTAGGGCCTCTCTTCATCTAAATCCGGCCCTGGTCATCAGGAACACAGGCAAAATAAGCTTCTTGCATGGTCTGAGTAATCGATCTCTGTCACAGGTAAAGAGGTTGATGATCCGCTGGCAGCGAATCTCTCAGCGAACAACAAGCAGAAACACAGTGCGATCATCCCCACGCAGGAGACAGAGGAGCAGCCCAGGTACATACAGGACTATAACAACCTCCGAAGACCCTCTGCCGGGCGGCCCCCCTACAGAGGCACTGAGTTGCACTATTCCAGTCGGGCTCGGGGTTCAATGTCATCAATCGCTTACTCAAGAGCTGAGGCTGCACTAATAAACCGTAAGTAAACACTCTCTGTCATCTTGGGCTGTAGGTATGATAAGGGGGGAATGACTACTTGTCACAGTGGTCCATCTCGGAAACTTTGCAGTGGTGGGACATACAGGGGTCTCAATTCCTACATTTACTGACATTTTTCAGCAAGGGCTTGTTTCAGGCTGATTTGTCCTCTGCCAATTCTCAACCACAGTTGCCCATTCATTGTCATACTGCCAGATATTTAAAGGTAAATAATGCTTGCAAGTGAAAATGTTTCTTGATTGCTGCAAAGTTCCTAAGCATTTGATTCACTGCAGCCTTCTCTCCATCTCTTTAGTTCACTCCTTGAAGCGATTGCTGTCGGCTCATGTGATGGGTTCAGAAGATGATGCCAGTGATGGGGCATCTGTTCGGCACCTTCCAGAAGATGACAGTGTACTGCCGTCACCAAAGCAGGGGACTGATGAGCCATCCAACAGCACGACGTGTTGTCAAGGTGGGGCACCCAACAAGGCACTGCAGCATCAGCTGGAGATAGCCAATGGGACAATGGAGGAAGTAGAGGCTGACACAAGAATTAGTGAAAGGACTAAACTTCCCCGTCAGTTCACACTGGAAGCGGGTCACAGCGAACGTATCCCAACTGAAGGACGTGGACCAGACTTGGTAGCTGACGATGGTGGAGATAGGTTCTACGACGCCCCAGAAGATCACCCGGATGAGCATCGATTACAAGGGAACAGTTCAAGTCCAAATAGAGAAGAGGAGGCAAAGTCACAAGCCCGTTCATCAGGTTGGTTATAAGCACGAACTGCTTGCACAACTGGTGTCCATTCTCCAAAGAAATGTGTTCCCAACAGGGAAATTGTCTGAAGATAGACACAAAGAGCTGGAGTACTCAGCGGGTCAGACAGCGTCTCTGGAGAAAAGGAATAGGTGACATTTCGGGTTGTGACCCTTCAGTCAAGATTAAAAATGTGTCCTCCTTTTTGAGTTCTTGAGACTAATTACTAAGTAGTTTTCCACACCAACTGTCCATTGTTTAGTCTTGACTTCCCACAAGAGTTGAGTAGTTACGTCACTCAAAATAATGTATTGGTTTGGGTAGTTACAATGAGAGCTTCTGGGTTCTGTCCTGTTTTCTTTGTAAGAAACATTCTTCAGCCTGAGATCTTCAAGAGGTATCACTAACTTTTATTAAAATCTTTGTTCACTTTGGCAGGGAACTTTATAACCCTGGATGAATTTCCACAGACAGAAGGAAGCTCCACTGATGAAGTAGAAATGTCTACACTTCCATCTGATTATTCTGTGGATTGTCTCACCCAGAGCACAGAGGCGAGGGAAAGCAACAGTGCAACTGATCCTTGTAATGCAGAAGGCCCAGAGGCAGGAATTAGACAGCTGCTTCCTACATCACATGTGCGCAACCAAATCCTCCAATTAATTCATAGTATCGAGTCTGATCTGAAATATTTAAAGGTAATATGCGTATTGAGATCTATTCAGTCAGCATAGCCTGGTACTGGTGCATCTGATCTTTAGTGTGACACCCCATCCCAAGGTTGTATTCAATGGTGAATTTTCATTGTCGGTGTGATTTGCAAAAAATTAGCCAGTGTTCAGAATGTTTTTATCTAAAAATAAATGATATCATTAGGAGGAGAAAAAAGGTCTGTGGTTATAACCTCTCTGGGATAGCTGACGTTTCGGGTCGGGATCCTTCTCCAGACTTCAGTGTTTTTGCGTGATATAGTCCCCAGATAGAGCAGCTCAAAGCATGTAATCAGAGTTGCTTTTTCCTGAACTTAAGTTCACCACCAGTTTCCTTTGTATTGTTAAGTAACAAAATGAAAACTGACATTTCCTGGTAACAATGAAAATGGCTGCTTGAAATTGAGAATTTGGGCAAACTCTAATAGCGATCACGGGATCTGGTAATGTATGTGTGTCTTATCCTCACAAACAGAGTTGCACATTGTAAGAGAATGGATAAAGGTAAAAATGTCCACAAAAGGTTGAAGATAATTGAAGAGCTTCAGTGAATACTATCTCTCATTTCAATTAGCGAGTAATCCAGGAGCACATTTGCTGACTTCTTGTGTAGTGTTGACAGGAGCTCACTGTACCTGCATGCTTACTTTCAGTGACTGATGAACAAGGACCCCCAGATCTCGTTGTAAAAGGAAAAGTACAACAAGACCTGGGGCTCCATGTTCATCAGTCACTGAAAGTAAGCATGCAAGTACAGCAGGCAGTGTAGAAAGCTAATGGCATGTTGGCCTTCATAACATGACGAGTTGAGTATAAGAGCAAAGAGGTCCTCATGCAGTTGTACAGGGCCCTAGTGAGACCACACCTGGAGTATTGTGTGCAGTTTGGTCTCCAAATTTGAGGAAGGATATTCTCGCTATTGAGGGATTGCAGCAAGGTTAATTCCCGGGATGGCGGGACTGTCATATGTTGATAGAATGGAGCGGCTGGGCTTGTATACTCTGGAATTTAGAAGGATGAGAGGTGATCTTATTGAAACATTATTAACGGTTTGGACACGGCAGATGCAGGAAACATGTTCCCGATGTTGTGGGAGTCCAGAACCAGGGGCCACAGTTTACGAATAAAAGGTAAGCAATTTAGAACGGAGATGAGGAAAAACATTTTTGAGTTGTGAATCTGTGGAATTCTCTGCCTCAGAAGGCAGTGGAGGCCAATTCTCTGTATTCTTTCAAGAGAGAGTTGGCTCTTAAAGATAGTGGAGTCAGGGGATAATGGGGACAAGGCAGGAACGGGATACTGATTGTAGATGATCAGCCATGATCACAATGAATGGTGGTGCTGGCTCGAAGGGCCGAATGGCCTACTCCTATTGTCTATTGAAATAAAGAGCTAAAGATAGCTGCAGTCCGTAGCCTTAGCTACTAACTGAAGGCAATTTTTGTGTGTAAACTTATTCTTTCACTGTTCATTTCAGGAGTTGGAGCTGGAATGCCACAGTCAGCAGGTCCTGGAGCTCTCAGCTACGCATGAGCCAACAGGCAAGTGTCTAATTACATTGCGATGTTTAGCGCCATTTTGCTCCGACTCAGAGAACAGGCCCTCAACAGAAAGCAGTCTGCACAGTTAGAGGGGATACTTTGTAACCATGCGCTACCATAATTGTCTTGGTTCACGAACCATTCCTTTAAATTAGAAGATTATGCTTGTCATTTTGCTGCTTAAGAAGGTTGGTAGGAAAACCAGGGAATTACTTAAAACCAATAAAACTGCAGATGTTGGAATCTGAAACAAACCAAATACTGGAAGAACTCCGCCTCATCACGCAGGATTTGTGGAAAGAGAAACCAGTTATGTTTTGGGTCAAGGACCCATCTCAGGGAATTATAGTCCCGTAAGACTTTATTTTTAAATTAAGAACCAGATAGCTGAACACTGAAAATGTTAATACCTGATAGATTTTTGTTTGGGGGTGACAGAAGTGGTTGATGTGAAATGTCCATGAATGTTTTCTTCTGCAGTCTTGACATTATGACGAAAGAATAGGTAATTCAATCCATCCAGTCCATTTTGGTAATTATATTCCACTTGGCCCTCTTCCTGTGTTTTCTCATCCAAGTCAAGTGTAACCCACTTTTCCCTTCTCCCTCTGCTAATCCAGCTGCTTCTGAAATAGGAGTTCTACTTCTTACCACTCTGGTAAATACATTTCTGCTCAATTCAGATTTCTTGGTAATTATTGAAATTAAATAATCACTAGTTATACTTTTCCCCACGTGGAAACATGCTTTCCGTAATCTCTATCAATTTTATTTTCCATGTTATAGTCCTTTCTCTGTCCCTTCAATTATCTTGAGAAGAGGAGCCCAGCATGTTCTCCCTATGGTGATATGTATATTCTAGCATTTTTATTATCACCCTTGTACATTTTCTCCATTGCCTCTGCATCCTTTTGGGTAACATGAGATCCAGAACTATACAAAATACTTCAGTGTGGTCTGAACAAAGTTCGATATAGATGTAGCATACCTTTCCTATTTTTCACTCTGTCACTCAAAGAATTACATCGTCATTCTTAGCTTTTACAATGACCTTGCTTATCCGTAGCACAACTTTGAATGATCTAAAAGGATAGATAGTTATTTCTGAACAAATAGACTCTGTGGATTCCAAGGTTGTATGTAGATTCAATTATTGACAAGAGCAAAAAAGACTTGCAGGATGCTGGAGAACTGGACGTGAGGGAAGAGATTATTCTGCAGCTTTGCCTTGGGTCAGATCACAGTTGCAGTATTGTGAGCAACTCTGGGCATTGTGCTTTTGAAAGGGTCTATTGACTTTGGAGTGAGTGCAATGGAGATTTGGAAGAATGATGCTTGGATATCAGGGATTAAATTATCAGTAGAGGACACTCCAACCATGACAACCTTCACTGATAACGAGTGATGGAGTTATAAACAGAGATTGGATGGGCTGGATTGTAGGAGAATGAGGGGCGACCTTGCATCTCTGTCAAATTATGATGGATATAGGTAGAATTGATTATCTGTCATTCCCCCCAGGATAGCGGAAACTAGAACCAGGGGGCACAGGTTTAAGGTGAGAGTGTAAAAATGTAAAGGAGATCTGAAGGACTGGTTGTTATCTGAAATAACATGTCAGAAAAGGCGATGGAAACAGATAGAATTACAATGTTTAAGTGGCATTTGGACAGATACTTGGGGTCGTCGTAGAGAGATACAGGAATAATTTAAGCAAATAGGATTAGCATAGATACACATCACAGGCATGGATGAAAATGTCCATTTCTGTGCCATAAGATTGTGTTTTTTGATGTTAAGGTTCCACAGAACATTTGTTGTTGCAAGCAATAACAATTTGAATTATGGTTTATGTAATAAAGCCAAGGTTTCTGGGATCAAAGTTTCACAAAGGGTGTTAGATGTTTAAAGCGTTTTACAGGCAGCAATTGTTGATTTGTCAATTGTTGATCTTAAAATGCGAGATTGATTGCTCTCTGACCTCCAGAGGTATCAACAGATGAAGAAAATATGGAATCAGTTATGATACACTGAATGACATAATAGGTATAAGGGGCAATATAAGCATACTGCTGTGTCTGTGTTCTTATGTTGAGAGAGAATTCCCCATCTTTCTTTTGCCTGAAATATCCAGTCAATTATTACTTTCCCCATTGGAAAGATCAGGAGCAAATGTTGAAATGAAAAATCCGCTGTGAAGGACTGTGCACTGCACACCAAGGCCAACAGGCCCAGTCTCAGTGTCTCTGTGGATCCAATAATGACCAGAGCTGTAATAAATACTGTTGTGAGGAAACATGATTGGAGCATGACAATTTATTGGGTGATAGAGGGAGTCACTAAAATTAATTCTGAAAGTTATTTTCATCAAAGGGATAATGGAATCGTGGAATACATGGAGTAAATTGAACAGAATGGATGGATCAAATGATGGGTTTGGGGAAATGGGGAGAAGGGGCAAGTGAGCATGAACTATATTATGGGTTGTGTGTGAAACAATCTCTCTGCTTTGTTTACAGGAGATAGTTAATGGAGTTTGTTCTAAAGTGGAATCAAGCCAGGCTTGGTGATGGAACATATGGGTGCTTGGAGATGACCCCTTGAAGCTCCTGCTAGCTCTGGACTTTAGAGACATTTGTGGAACTGATTGTTTGTTCAAATGCCGCTGATTTCTGGGTCATTTTTGGGATGGTGTATCAGTGAGTCCTGCCTGTATTGGTGTGTCTTGCCAGTTATGGGTGCATCCCGGATTGGCCGATGAAATCGCCCTCCCACGTATGCACACACCTCTTTCAATTATAGAACTGATCTCGCTCTCCACATCTCCAAAAACCAAATGTACAGAAAATCAGCAGAAAATCAGCTTAGAGTTTGATGAAATCGAGATGTATTTATTTGTATTCACTTGCTATGATAAATGCAATTGTTTTGTTATAATTTTTATTTTCATAGCCTGTTTTAAGCTGATTTGCAGATGAAGATTAAGATCTGGTGAATGCATGGAGCCCACGCGCTGAGTTCCAGCAATGGGGACAGTGGAATAGACAGCTGGGGGGTAAAGGAGAGTTACCATGTAATCAGGGTAAGAGAGTTATTACACTGCTGGGGTGTGTGTGTGTGAAAAAGCTAGCGAGAGAGAGAGAGAGAAATAGTGTGTTTGTATCTGTGTGTGTCTTACTGTACTGATGGTGTATGCAAGAGGAGGCGAGAGAAAATTAGTTGCTCCATTAGGTAAGAGGGTTAAGCACAGGGTGAGAGAGGGTGAGACGCTTCATGGGTTGAGTCAGTTACTGGACTTCTGGAATTTGAGTGAATGTGAGAGAGCGAGCGAGCTAGTGCTCGGTATGTGTGTGTGAGAGAGAGAGAGAGAGACAGCTAGTGCACAGAGAATGCAAGGGAGAGCAGGTGCCTGGAGTGTGAGAGATGGAGCAAGCAGAGTTTACACGAAAGAGAGTTAGCGCACAGACTGCAAGACTGACAGCACAGCTGGGCTGTGAGAGAAGGTGTGTTATTACACAGTTCATTACTACAGCAAAGCTCTTGGTAGCTCAGCTAGGTTCAAGATCCACATTATATCTGCTGTTATGATCCTGATCAGATGTAGAATCAGGGTTGTGGACCAAAGCTGCTTTGTAGCAAAACCTCCACTCAGAGCAAAGTACCAGGTGCAGGGACAGGGTGGTGTTTCTCTGCTGGAGAGCCGCTACCTCTCTAACTTGTCTTTACTCTGGGCATACAGTGTGTTTGCAACATACAGTTTCTTATTCTTTGTTCTCTAAGTACTTGGCAAACACATTCACCCCTCACATCCACACATCGCCAGGGCTGTCGCGGCTTTTATTTTTCAGATGCTTATCTCTCACTGATACTGTGGTTTTGGAACAATTTGGTCACAAAATAGCAGAGCAGACTTCTGACACGAGATGTTGGAAATGTTGATGTGGTGGGCACTGGGTCTGGTTCATTCTGTACTGCCAGAATTGTGTTTATATAATCGATTGATTTGCATTTAGAGCATCACCTCCCAGGATTAGTTTCTCCACACCACAAATAACCCCAACTTTCAATCATGTGGCTTCCTATATTCCATTTGGCAGAAACAGCAGCTGTAACTAAATCTACCTGGTAGCTGCTATTTCCATAGACCTGCAGTGTCCATCTCATAATTCCTGTCCCATTCAATATCAACCCTCATCTCAGTGTTACACAGGGCTCGAGGGAGAAATTTAATTTTGGCGAGCCCATCAGGTGTGAATAACTGGAAATTACTGTCACCTAGTTCTTGCTGTTTGGTACTGATGGTAAAGTGAACATAAAATCTGTTAACAAGGCACATCTGTTAACTGGTGGATATCAGTTCTAACTCTGACTAAAGCAGATACTTCAGACTCTCCAATAAATTTCCTCACACCACTCTTGCTTCTGAGATGATGCTGATTTGGTGTGAGTGCATGTCCTAACTTTACCTATTGCCCTGACGTGTACAGATCTGCTCTAGCTCCTGTTGTTGCCCTGTACATCACCCTGCGCAACACACTAACTCTGCTGCCTCCCCTAATCTATAGTTTTATTTGTCTCAAGTTTATGACATATTTCAATTGGTTTTATCTAACTTTGTAAAATAGCATCTCGTTTAAGATTTAGCAATGATATTATGTTACTTGAAAAAAAAACAAATATAATTCTGTTTCTGGGATCTGGGTTTTAAAGAAATGTTTCATTATAATTAAATTGTTTCCGTATAATTAAAAAGCTGTGGCGGAAAGATTTGCTTTTGTTGTTTTTGACCTAATATGTGTTTGACTACTTGCTGAAAGCTATGTAGACACAAGGAACTGCTGGTGCTGGTTTATAAAAAGGATACAAAGTACTGGAGTAGCTTAGCAGATTGGGCGCCATCTATAGAGAACATAGATGGGTGATGTTTCTGGTTAGGACCCTACAATCCATATAAATATCCCAACCTGAAATGTTGCCTGTCTGTGTTCCCTAGAGATGGAACGATGGCTAAGCTAGTCAAGGTATGGATATTGCATTCTATGGTGTAAAACATTGTCCCCCTAACTTTGTAAAATAGCTTCCTGTCTCTCTGTGGTAGGTGTTTGTCAGACACCACATCCACCTGGGGCACAGATTCTTGGGAGAGAACTGGTTCCAGTTGCCCCACAAGTCCGGCTAGTACTGACCCATCGGGATTAGGTGCAAGAGACAAACTGAAGGATGAGTTCCATGGGCACCAACTATTTTACTGTGCCAAGCTTTGGCAATTGTGTTGCTGCAAGTTCCAGAATTTGAGGCATTTTTCCTCAATCCAGTCATTACTTTGGTATGTGCCGTAGACACGAAAGATTGATTTGGATCAAAATGATTTTAATATAAATCCTTGGAGCTGCAATAACCTTTACATGGCGCAAATCCTGCAATCACTTTATGAAGGTACATCACCAAAAATAAGAGTCAAAAATGTTCACATCATGTATGTGGAGAGATCACCTGGGAAGAATGTCAGCTATGTGGGGGGGAAGGGGTTGTATGGCATAACTGTCCATGGAGCAAAGATCTCAATTTTTGATTAGTTGTTAAGCATTGAGCTCTAGATGGTTTGAATCAGAATGACCCTCAGTTCGATTGACAATAAATCTTTTATTTCAATGTTTGTTACCCTAAACACAACAGTTCAAAAGTTGAAATCCTAAAACATACACCAGTCCTGGCTGTTTATATCAGGATAAAGAGTAAGTTCCAACTCTGTAAAAATGCATGATACAGTCCAGATATTACAGTATTTCACTACAAAAGCATTATTTAATTAAATAAAATTGATCCCAAAAAAAAATGAAATTGCAGTTGTTTGTTTAATTCTGGTCAATCCCACTGTAATCTTGCTCCCATGTCTGACTGTTCCATCTCTGCTACAGTTTCAGGTTTTGTGTGTTTACCAATAACCAACTAATGATCTGAGTGATCACCAAAAGCTGAGGCAGTATTGTTGGCTCACTGGAAGCGCTTAGAGCTAGAGAGAGAGAAAGAGAGAAGTATAGGAGAGTTAAGTCAGTCAAGTTAAACTAGCAACTTCCTGTCATGCCGAGGTGGGCCTTTCTGTTTAATGAGCATCCCCAGCAGCTAGATCACACTTGCAGTAATACCACAGGGGGTTGTGTCAGTGTCAACATCAAGGTCTTAATATCATGGTGTTACAATCGCATTTCTATCACCATACTGGTACTTGCAGCCTAGCTATAGCGATGGCTTAATTTGTTTTTAATCAAGTAATTTTCTACTTTCTAAAAAACTTAGGGTGCGGGCATGAACTACCAAGGCCAGCACTTAATTAGGCATCTCTAATCACCCTTGGGGGAGAAAATAGTGCAGAGCCATCACATGTACCTGTCTGGTGAAAGATGGGAAGAATTTTTCAGGACAGTGCATGAGTTGGAAAAGTGCCAGCACATGGTGATGGTCCTCTACACTTGTGCTATTTTTGGAGGTTGCAGGCTTGGATTTAGGTATTTATAAATACCAGATGCAAACCTTGCTCCTAAGAATCCCACTCATATTATTGGCCAGCATTAACGAGGTGCCAGTTCCAAGCTCCATGTTGCAGGCTGACACTAAATCTTGGTTCTGATGCTTAATGTTTGTTTTGCTTGCAATGGGGCCAGGCATTTGGTGAAATTGTCCTTCACCCCATTTCTCAGCCAACACCTGTACCCCTGAATACAGGATAGATTCTGGGAGATGGCAGGTGACTTTACTTTAACCATTCTGGGCATTGTTGAATTCTCTGGCTTACCTCGGCAGTGCTTTCCATCCCAATGCAAGACTCCGGTGGTGCAGCTACACACTGCCTGCTCTCCAAGACTTGTACAAATCTGTTCACAACCACCATTGTCCACTTCACACAAATCAGCTGCTGCAGAAACAAAGGTAGAGCCAATGATGTCAGAGTTTCTGCCACACTGTCACCAACTTCCTTCACATTAACCCAAATGGGTCGTGGAGATGCACACTCTCTTGCCCAGTGAAATCAAGAATCAGAGAATATAGGTTTAAGGTGAAGGGGGAAAGATTTAATAAGAATCTGAGGGGGTAACCTTTTCACACAAAGGGTGGTGTGTGAATGGAACAATCTACCAGAGGAGGTAGTTGAGGCAGGGACTATTGCAATGTTTAAGAAACAATTAGACAGGTATGTGGATATTACAGGTTTAGTGGCAGATGGGACTAGTGGGATCTGTAGATGGGACATGTTGGTCAGAGTGGGCAAGTTGTGCTGAAGAGCCTGTTTCCATGCTGTATGACTGGTCAAGATCAATCATTATCCTCTAATCACTCTCACCAACCCCTTTACACAGACGCAGCCAACACAGACATGGGATAGATAGCCCCATTATCAGGAGGCAATGCCCAGAACCTGATATTCAACCCACAAAAGCACTATATTGTTCTTATAACATGGTTCCCCATTCCTGCCGTTGGGATAGTTACTGTAAATCATTGATTATGCTTTAATTATTCCCTGAATCATCAAGTCCACTATGTTGCAGGATAACTTTGTAAATCTGAGCACATCAAAATCTTTGCTGTCCGTATCGGAACCCACACAATCACTCATCGTTGCCGTTCAACCTTGTCTCCCAATCCACTTGATTATAGTTTAAATCCTTCCGTAGCCTGGTCTCTCCTGACACTTGTAATGTCCTACAGCCATTTATCTTTAGTGTGGCACAGCTGCTGCCTCACGGCTCGAGAAACCCGGGTTCCATCCAACAAAAGATGTTTTTGTCTGGAGTTTGTATGTTCTCCCTGTGACAGCGTAGGTTTCTCCCAGGTACTCCAGATTCCTCCAGCATCTAAAGACGTGCGTTAATTGGCTACTAAAATGGCCCATAATGTGTAGGGAGTGCATGAAAAAGTGGGATAACATAGAACTAGTGTGAACAGGTGATCGATGGGCAGCATGGACTCGGTGAGCTGAAGGTAACTATGTCTGTGCTGTATCTCTAAACCATATCTTCAATTCTGGACCTGCAGTTATAATTGTTCTATTAATAGTGTCCTTGTTCACAGTACATCATGGCCCAAGCTCTGGAACATCCTCCCTCAGGCTCTATTAAAATCCTCTTTAAACAAAATCTTGATAAACTGACATGTATCCTAGTTTCAGTATCACAATTTGTTTAATGGTGCCGTGGGCTGTCTTCCCTCCTGGTGGTTGATGGCGATATCCTGAGTGTCCTACTTAGTTTCAAGCCTTCACTGGAAGGATTGTAACAACCAATCATCTGCCATTCACTATGGGTCTGTACACAGCTTCCCCTCTGCCATACAAGATCCGTGGACAAGTCTCTGTCTGAAGAGTTGACCAGGTACAGGAGAGCACATGAAAGGTGGGTCAGCAGTTCTGAGCCTAACTACCAGGAACTCCCTCTGCTGGTTTCTCACTCTCTTAGCAGGTTGCAGAGAGATGAACTGTGCCTTTTTCTCCTTTATTGCCGAAAGATTTAATAGGAACCTGAGGGGTAACTTTTTTTTACACAAAGGGTGGTGGGTGTACGGAAGGAGCTGCCCAAGGAGGTAGTTGAGGCAGGTTCTATCAACGTTTAAAAGACATTTGGACAGATACATGGACAGGTTAGGTTTAGAGGGATATGGGCCAAGCAAGGGCAGATGTGACTAGTGTAGGTGGTCGGCATGGGCAAGTTGGGTCAAAGAGCTTGTTTCCATTATATCCGTTAAGTTGAGGATATTTCATACTCAAAACATCAGAAACATTGCAAATGGCCCCAACCACAGAATACACATCCCCAGCCCTGCAACTAACCTCTTTTCCTGATAGGTCCGACTGAGAGGATCTGCTCTTTTGCGAGTTGTCCATCGTCTGCGAGTCTCCTGCTGTTGGTGGGGCAAGTCTGCAGGAACCAGGAGTGAAAGATGTAGTCACTGTGTCTGAAACCTATGCCAGCAGAAACTTAGCAAACAGAGTACAAAATTGCTAAAAGTTTAAAGTAAATTCTTGACCTCATGAGTACTTTGGACATGGTGTTGAAGGGATTATGAAATGTCATTCCTTTTCAACATCCGATATCCTGCACTACTGTGTTATTCTGTACCAGACTACATCGGACACATTACAACTTGACACACCAAATTTACTAGAGCTGTGTTTCTTAACTGTTCAGCCCCCCTTTCAAACTTTAAAGTATGATCAGGATAGAGAACTCAATTTACGAAGCATTGCTGGGTGTGCGAGGAGAGAGTACATTCTCAGTTACACAATGCTGACTAAAGGGTTGCAACAAGCAGCTGCAGGATTTTAGGGTTGAGCAATAAAAGGATGAGCAACAACAGCTGCCTTTGTCTATATTTCCAGCATCCCTACAATTAATCAAATACAGGCACCTCACGTTTGTGTAGGTGACAGTAAATGAGCAGTTTCTCCTCTGCATTCCCTTACTGGTATAGTGTGGAATACACAGGGTTTGAAGTATGTGTAGGACGGAACTGCAGATGCTGGTTTACACCAAAGACAGACACAAAATGCCGGAGTAACTCAACTGGACAGGCATCATCTCTGGAGAGAAGGAATGGGTGACGTTTCAAGTCGAGACCCGTCAGTCTGAAGAAGGGTGTCGAACCAAAGCGTTACCCATTCCTTCTCTCCGGGGTTTGAAGAATGCCAGGATTCACCGACGGTCAGAGTTTGGTACGATTGAATGACGCTATTACTCACAATTCGGCAATTATTGATATTTGCATCACACAACGACACATCACAGTGTAGATGAATCTTGTCATAATCCCCTATAAACTTGAATACAACGATGTGGAAGCGGCAGGTGAGAGACACGCCATTCTCCTCCATCTCTATGGTGCTGTCCTTTGAGTTTGGACACCTGCTCAAGGCAAGAACAGAGAGATCATTACTGTGGATAATAAGGTTAGACAGCCTCTGTAGTGGAGGGAGTGAAGATCAGGAATCGCAATCAACACTGCGGGTGGAACATGAGTCTGTGGCTGTTCCCCCAAAGGGAATGTGATGGAACCTGGAGCCACCTTCCCTCAGCACTGGTTAGTGGAATCAATGGGGTCAAGGAAAGAGCATTCACGTCGCGGCCCTGTTTCCACCAATCTTTCCACGCACAAGAAGCACAAGACAGACACCATTGTATGCAGATGCCGAGAGGTGTGTTCAGCTCTGGCTGAACAACTTCTAATCCTGTGTGTGGACTCGATAAGAAGAAGAAGTGGAATCAATAGGCTTACTCTTACAGGCAGATTGTACATCCTCGGTGGGTGTGAAGGAACATCTCCAAACAAATAACCAAGGTGGTCCGATGGACGAGAAGGGCGAGCTTGTCTTAGACCGTGGGAAGACCCCTGTTCATTATGGCAGTGGAAATCTCAAAGCTGCCTTGACAGAAAGCAGAGGCCGATTCAGGGAAAAGCAAGCATCAGGCAAGACCAGCGGAAGAATTGCTGGAGACTTTAAAAGGCAGATTTGGGAGTGAAATGCAGGCAGCTGACTGGAGAGTATTAAAGCGCTTTCTCACGGGGCGACTTGAATCAAGATGTAACCAGAGTGAAGTGGTTGTGGTCTAGCACGATATCACACGATATAACGGGGGGTAGATAAAGAGTTCCCACGGGTACTCGGCATTTCTGTTATTTGTGCGAGTGACTTGTCCATCTCCTGAGCTTTCCCGTTAAATCTTGAATGAACATTGTGAATCCCCATTCATAAAAGAGAAGGTAATTGCGCGGCAGGGTTAATAATTGACAATCTGCTGCTGCCTGCCCGCTGAGTTAAAAAGTTCCCACGGTTACGATATACAGTGTATCGTGAGTCTTGCGTGGGAACTTTTTAACTCGGCAGGCAGCAGCAGATTGTCGCTCCCTTCAGTTTCACCCCACCTACACCCCTCTGCTTCCCGGCCATGTGTGTGACCCCTTCCCTCCCCTCTTCAGCTCCCCGCCCATTGCACCGGCGCGGGGGCTTTGCACTGTCTTCACGTCGGCGATGCCAGCAGGTCAGTGCCAGTCACCGGAGACGTCAGGACCAACGGGACACCGACCCCCAGGCCCACTGCAAGCACTGAGATCCCAGAGACCCACAGCCAGCAGCAGCGCAGCCCCGTTCCAACTCCAGAGGAACACGCTCCCCGTAGGGACAGAAGCTGATGGTGTGCAAGGTACGTCTTGTTCTTGGGGTTGTGGATGAGGGGGCGCGGCTCGGGCTGTGACATCTCCGGCCACCCCCCTGTACAGGAGCTGAGACTGGGAACTGTGGGGTTGTTTGCAGTTGCAGAGGTAGGGGGCAAGGGCGGTACAGTTCACAGTCTCAGCTCCAGTCCAGGGGGGTGGCCGGAGACGTTAGGACCAACGGGACACCGACTGCAAGCACGGAGATCCCAGAGACTCACAGCCAGCAGCAACTGTAGCCCAGCCCCGCTCCAACTCCAGAGGAACCCGGGTTGCGGATGAGGGGGCGCGGATTCCTCTGGAGTTGGAGGGACAGGGAGACACAGCGGCTTTTGAGAATGGTGGGCAATCACTTCCAAAGTTCTGCCCACACAGTCAGTACACCTCTCCTACACTTGTCTCCCGCACTAAGATCATCTCGCAGAGAATGATCCCAGCCTAACAGCATGTTCATTCCAGATTACTCACCTTCTGTCCCCTCTGTCCAGCTTCCGGGTTCACCGTTCGCAGGAGTTCCCACGGTAACCGCAAGAGTTAATACGGATATCGCACTGGCCACTACGTGCATATAATGTTGCAATCTTCAACCACAAGTGTACAAGTCACTCTTGGAGAAATTCAAACTTGCTTGAATTTTCTCCCGAGTCACCAAGTTACACGAGTACCTGCCGTTAGCGCCACGGTGGTCCACGGTGGTCCACGAATGCCGTACGGTTATCGCACGGGGTTCCCACGATGTTCAACTCTGGTTAACTCTTGCGTCAAGTCGCCCCGTGAGAAAGCGCTATGAGGAGTGGAGCAGAATAATTGAGCAGAGCTCGTTGGTGGGGGAAACCGGCTGAGATGGAAGTAACTGCAGAGTTTTATGGATGAGCAATAACAGCTGTCTTTGTCTATTATTCCAGCATCCCTACAATTTAATCAGATCCAGGCATCTCACGGTTTACTTTGAACAGCACAGGAATAAGTCCTTTGGCCCACAATGTTTGTGCCGAACACGATTCCTCTCATCTCCATTTTTATGGAGAAATAAAATTCACACCAACTCTTGTTGTATGATCATGTATGTACATGATCCATACCCTTCTATTCCCTGTGCCTATCTAAAAGCCTCTTAAACGACACTATCACATCTGCCTGCATCACCACTCCTGGCAATGCATCCCAGATTCCCACCACGCTGTGTAAAAAAACAATCTTGCCACACCACATCTCCATTCAATTTTCCCTCATAAATGTGTATATTAAACATATATGCAACTGCACTGCCAGGAGTAAATATGAGCCAGTTATTCCAAAAATACTAGTGCATAAATCAAAATTTGACATTAAATGAACAAACGCGTTATTTCAAAAATGCATAAATCAAACCGGTGTGAAACGCAAGATGCCTGTAACATTGAAGAAGATTCCTGCTTGACCCACCATTTCCACTAAGTTGACACGAACCTGTGAAGGATCCCGGGGTTGGGAAGGTGCAAACACAAATGTTATGGGCAATGTTAGGATGGAGATTTTGTACACAATGTAAGAACACCAACACCACACCGTAAAGATTTGGGGAGAAATAAAATTCACACCAACCCTTGTTCTATGATCATGTAGCGTAGTCGGTCCTTTGGATTACGAGACGGAGTGGCCCAGCACCGATTGATGATGAGAATGAGCTGGGTAGAATCTGCTCCCTCGACAAACACCCCAATGTACAGGACGTCACGGGTGGTGAGTGTCACCTCGCCTTCTCCATACGGAAACTTGTAGGACGAGTTTTTATACAGAGCCATTTTAGTGATGAAACTACCCTCTTTGGTGGGAAGAGTGAGGTTGACAACACTAAGATAAACAGACAGCATCAGTTAACATCCAGAGGAACAAAATGACCCTACATTTCCCAAGTGAGTACCTGCTTCTACACCTATGCTGCACTAGGATGGCCCAGGCAAGTGACTTTTCATATTGTCATTCATGCACTATAACCATTAGAGCAGCAGAATGTTTCCAAGACTCTGATTTGTGTTGTTCAGCCCCCTGCTAGAACTTTGAAAATATGGCCAAGATAGAGCGCTTAGTTCATGAAGCACTGTGCGTGAACCAGGGTGTTGTACCTAGGGAGTTGAAGAGTGCAGACTGACTGAGAAATTCTAACATGACAGTTACGGTAAATTAGACTACAATACTAACGATTACCACATCTGCAAGTTTTCTTGCTATTGTTTAGGTTGAAATTGCAAACCAGTTCTTGAAATGACAATCGGCCAACATGAAATCAGGTACACAAAAATACTGGAGAAACTCAGCGGGTGCAGCAGCATCTATGGAGCGATGGAAGTAGGCAACGTTTCGGGCCAAAACCCTTCTTCAGACTAATAGGGGGTGGGGGTGGGGGTGGGGGGGGAGAAGAAAGGAAAAAGGAGGAGGAGGAGCCCGAAGGCTGAGGGATGGGAGGTGACAGCCTGAGGGCTGAGGAAGGGGAGGAGACAGCAAGGGCTAACAAAATTGGGAGAATTCAATGTTCATGCCCCCAGGATGCAGACTCCCCAAGTGGATCGAGTCTGGGTAAGGATGTGGTCGTAGAGTTGGATGGCGGGGGGGAGGGGGGGGGGGGTCAAAGAGGGGGGGGCAGTTAGAGAGGAGGTGTGAAACTGTGTCTGGAGAGAGGAGGAGAACTTCTTCAAAGTAGGCATACCTTGAGGAGATTTCGCAGTGGAGTAGACAAAGTGTTTAAGAAGGAACTGCAGATGCTGGAAAATCGAAGGTACACAAAAATGCTGGAGAAACTCAGCGGGTGCAGCAGCATCTATGGAGCGAAGGAAATAGGCAACGTTTCGGGCTGAAACCCTTCTTCAGACTGCTGGGGGGTGGGGGGTCAAATTTACTGTGAGTTTCCTATAGCAAAAATGTACTCTTTTGAACTGATGCCTTTTTAATAACCTTTCTGCGACTGGTGAGCAGGTTTGGGTTCCCAATTCAAGATAAATCTTGGGTGTTAAATGTATGTAATATTAAACAAAGTATGTATAATTTAACAATGTGTAATCTTTAACACAGTTAACTAATGTAAATGATCTGTTATGCACCAATTGTCTGGTACATTTGTTAGACTTGTCTACAAGAAGACAACGAATAAGAATCAAAGAATACTTTGAGAAAATGGAGAATGATTAACTAGAACTAACGGCCATCATATGTCCAGATTGTATTGGCCCCCATCTCCCTTGTGTTTCCCAGTCCCCATCTACCCAATCTCCCACAAAACGCAGGAGAACAGATTTTAGAAAGACTGCTTACCTTAGCATTGGCCTTACAACAGTTTCTAGAGAAACCTTCAGGTCAAGTTCATAGGCACAGGAGAACTCGACGTTAATGACTCTGTCGCGAGTGATCACACTTCCCGTGTTGTTCAGGCTCTCGATCCAGACAGTGTTGGTGTACATTATGTGGGTTTCATTTGTCTGTGGGAAGGAATAACGACTAAAACACAGTCATTTTCAGACAAGATTGCTCTAACCCACAGAAGTAATTTAAACCTCTGCTCTTATCCTGTAATCTATACCAGATAAACATACACAAGCATCTACCCCAACATCTAGTCCATATCTTTTTGAACCTAAATGGTGCCGTACTCTAAATGAACACGCTGACAACTCCAAGGCAATTACTATTCTTTACCCAAGCATTTTGCGCTGTGCATTTTGCAAGACAAGCTACTTCTCCAGTTCAAGCTACTCTCTCCTGGTTATCATCATTCACTCCAGCCTTTACGCCTAGCAAGACCCAGCTACGGGCAACTGGCCCTCAATTTGCACGCAAGGTTTGCAAGAGCTCAGACCCGCTCTAATGTTTTGTTTGTGTTGAAAGGAACTGCAGATGCTGGTTTATACCGAAGATATACACTAAGTGCTGGAGTGACTCAGCAAGTCAGGCAGTATCTCCGGAGAAAAAGGATGGGTGACATTTTGGGTCAGAATCCTGCAGACGGGAGGGAACTGGAGGTAGGAAAAGGCCAGAACAAATTGCTCCTGGATTCTCTGTGGGTTGGCCGGCAACAGATGAGCAAGGAAGGGTGCAGCAAATTATGGGGAAGAGGTGATAACAAAGGGATGCAAACAGAAATATTTTGTTCATTTGTTTTCATTCACAAAGAAGATGGAAGTGTTCCTGACAAACCTCCTCCTGTCCCAACCCCGGCAGATTTTTACAAAGGCCCTGGGAATTAAAAAAAAAACTTTTCTGTAGGGTGTGAAGAGTGGGACAAAGTCATGGATTAATTGGTGCTTTTGATCAAAGTAAGTCAGAGAAAGTGCTGCAGGGAGTTGCAACACGATGAGCAGAATTCAATGTAGACAAGACAATAAGTATTCACCTTCATGATGTTTCCGCAGTTTCGTTTGGTGTTATTGATGTGAAATGCAATGAAATCATCTCCCTCTGAACCCATGCAACGGTTATCATTAATGCGAACATCCCCGCGTTCAAACCCCAGCTGGTAGAGTCGGCACTTGGAAATATAAACCTCCATCTGAGAGTATTTGCACACCACGTCTGCCTGGACAATATCATCTGCAATGGAAAGTGGAGAGAACCGCAAGGATTAAAGTGCAGCAACCGCTTGGGAAGCAAGACCGTAGTCTACGCTGGGCACGGTTCAAACAAAGATCCAGCCCACGCATCCTTCATATTTGTGAGATAATGTGTCAAGCCACAGGGAACACACAGCACTGTACAGAAGATCAACCCACAGAGAATCCAGGAGCAATTTATTCATCCAAAAAGAGTGGTAGGTGGGGCTTGCTGCTACATAGCAAGTTGCAGCAAATACTAACAATGCAACAAATGCTGGAGTTTGCAGGAATGGATAGAAGCCCACAATGGAGAAAAGAATCAAAGAATATGTCAGCTGGGATGGGTTTCTGTTTCTCAGAAGCAAAATACTGCAGATGCTGGAAATCTGAAATCAGACAGCAAATAGCAGAAGTACACATACCATCTGGACAAAGATTAACTCGAATAATTCTGCCTCCAGTGTATGCCATCTGACCAAATGGGTCTTTGAAACATTTTGTTTTGTTTGATTCTTGGGCCTTGCTGTGTTTACCGGCGGCTCTTTGTACACAATAACACTGTCAGTTAAGAATAATTCAATGGCTGCTATATGGTTTTTTTCAGACATTCTTTTAAAATAGGCCCTTTTAATAGGGGCTTCTTTTGCATAAACATCCTTGACAATGTGGAACAGCCAAACCCTAATCTTTCTTAATGGTGAAGTGTTTGCTGCTGCAGAACACCCACAATCTGATTTTCAGCTGAAATAAAGAGGAGGAAACGCTGAAAACACTCAGCAGGTGAGGCAGCATCTGTGGTAAAAGAAACAGAGTTCATGTTTCAGGATGAAAACCATAAGAAATGTTGAATTGGATTCTCTCTGTCAGATACTGTCCAATCTGCTGAGTATTTCTAGCCTTTTCAGATTTTAATTATTAAAGATTTCCAGCATCTGAGGTTCTTTAATTTTCAAGTTAATATGTAATAATCAGTTTTAACCCAGCAGCTCCAAGCGTAGTTAAATATTCCAAAAGGTCAAATTCAGATGTTTGAAGTCATTGGGCAATACCTTTTCCTGAGGAGTCAGATTCCCCACAATTTACAAAGGGTTTTTAGTGATTCTTCCATTTCAAATCTGAGAGCAGATGACATTAATATAAGCTAATCCAGCATTCGCCAGCATCTTCACGGAGAACCTGGTGTGAACAACACCAGAGAGGCCCCATCTGTCCCAGGAAACTTTTGACAACTTCACCACAACTTAAGGGCCTGTCCCACTGTACGAGCTAATTCAAGAGCTCTCCCGAGTTAAAAAAAAATCAAACTCGTGGTAAGCACGTAGAATGTACGTAGAGGGTACGTCGGAGCCCGGGACGTCTCTTAGCGGCTCGTAACGCTAACGGCAGGTACTCGGGAAACACGGTAAGCTTGTGAAGATTTTTCAACATGTTGGAAAATGTCCACGAGAGCCCCGAGTAGCTATTACCGTAATTCTCCGAGTTCGAATCAGGGGAAACTCGGGAGAACTCTTGAATTAGCTCGTACAGTGGGACAGGCCCTTTACTCCACTGCAGTACCAATATCTTATAGGAAATTGACAACTTCACTGCACCAGTGTGGTGCCCGGAGCAATGGGGATTCATCCCAAGGAGGTGGAAACTTCCACATTATACCACTCACTTTCATGCAGTGATGACTTGACAAGAGAATACAAATGCCTGGGATAACTCAGCGGGTCAGGCAACATCTTCAGAGAACATGGAAGGTGATGGTTCGGGTCGAGTTCCCTGCTTGAGTCTGACAAAGGTTGATTACAATGTGGAAACAGGAAACCAACAAGGAAACCCAGAGGAACAGCTTCCACGTGGATTTCCTTGGTTAAAAAATACCGACACCGTTCTTGCATGTTAGGGGTGAGGACAGGAACAGTGGTTAGAAATTGTGCGTGACATCTTTAATATGGAGAAATTGACATATTCCTTGAGAGTCAAGGAGAATTCATTTGAGAAGATCTGGGGAAAATGGACCGTTTATTTGAGCCATGACACCTATTAGATAAATGCCGAGCTAGATATGGGAAGATTGTGTTATATAGAACTAGATGGTATGTGTGTATGAATATTGAATTATCTCCAGATAACTAATCAATGTAATGTTTTTTCTTTTTTTAATTTGGTAAGTGAACCACACGGTCTTATTCCAATTTTTTTTTTTTATTTACTTCTTTTTTTTCCCCCCATCTACTTATTTTTTTATTTTGATTGCTGTTTTTCTTTGTTTTATTTATGGTGATGGTGTTGCACTGTTTTGTATATATCTCTTAAAAATCAATAAAAATGAAGTGAAAAAAAAAGAAGACATCCGCCTGCTCAGGGTTTAAAGTATACATTATTTCAATGCATTTACCACTGTTGGGGCTGGGTTCCTCAGGACAGCCACACAGGTCACCGTTACCCTGTCGGCATAAACTGTAGTTGGTGCAAATACCTCCAGCACATGGGTCTTCGATCAATTCTGCTAAAAGGACAGACGTAAATGATTAACCCTTACACTTAGCAAACAGACTTTTTCTACTGAAATACCAGTCCCAATAGACCCATTCACTCAGTCAAAAGCACTGCTGGGAGTTTAGAGGGATCAGTGCTCTGGACCACCCTGCCCTCTCACCCCCGCTCAAGAGGAGATGAGAACCCCCCAAACCCTGATCCAAGAGTTCATCAGTCCCTGAACTACACTCCTCTCCAAGGGGGGAACAGGAATACAACACCCCCTCTCCAGGGCCGATCAGAGACCTGAGCTTCAAACCCATGAGGTGAAGCGAGCCCTGAACTATATACCCCAGGGGAAGTTCAGTCCCCTGTACCTTCACCGCAATCAGGTGATCAGAGCCGTGAACCCCAACTCCAGGGGTAGCTCAGATACCTGAAGTCCCCTCACAGCAAGAGCTTGAAGCCTAAACTCAGACCCTTGAGAAAGATCAAAGCCCCAACCCAGGGGAGATTGTAGTCCTGAAGCCGTACCTGAAGGGAAGGTTAGAGAAAGGAAACACCCGACCCTGACCCCAGGTTGAACTCGGACACCTGACCCCGGCCTCCAATGTTACCAGCTTCTCCTTACAGCAGTTTTCCCGCCTAATCCAGTCGGTGCTCAGGATCCCCAGCGAGCGACAGGCTTCTCCATATGCTGCCAGCGAGCTGCAGATTTGGGACTTCTTGTCCCAGTAGCAGGCATCCATTCCACAGGACTCATAAAACGGCACTGGGTTGATGAATCCATAACACGGCTGGAAGAAACCTTTCATTTCCGTAAGTTTCAGGCAGCTTCCCTCATTCTGTAGCCGGATGATGTCCCGATTATCACAGGTGAGGGATAAGGTTGTGTACTGCTCTTCATCACAGCTGCGGGAGGGACGTGTGCATTCAGTATCCAAAGAGACAAGGCAACTTGCATGCAACCCAAACCCCCTCCACCTCTCAAATGCTCTATACAGAGTACTTGAATCTTGCAAGACCTGGGAGAACTTAGAAAGATGAGGGGGGGACCTCATTGAAACTTATCGAATAGTCAAAGGCCTGGATAGAATGGATGTGGAGAGGATGTTTCCACTAGTGGGAGAGTCTAGGACCAGAGGCCATAGCCTCAGAATAAAAGAACGCACCTTTAGAAAGGAGATGAGGAGGAATTTCTTCAGTCAGGTGATGGTGAATCTGTGGAATTCATTGCCACAGAAGGCTGTGGAGGCCAAGTCAATGGATATTTTTAAGGCAGAGATAAATAGATTCTTGATTAGTACGGGTGTCAGGGGTTATGGAGAAAATACAGGAGAAATGGGGTTGAGAGGGAAAGTTAGATCAGCCATGTTTGAATGGGAGAGTAGACTTGATGGGTCGAATGGCCAAATTCTACTCTGACAACTTATGAACTTCCAGAGTCTTTCATTTGAACCAAGATCATGGATTTTGCAGCAGTAGAGTTGTTGCCTTACAATGCCAGAGACCTGGATTTGATTCTGACTATGGGTGCTCTCTGTACGGAGTTTGCACCGGGTGGATTTTCTCCGGGTATTCTCGTTTCCTCCCACATTACAAAGTCATGCAGGTTTGTAGGTCAATTGGTTTCTGTAAATTGTTCCTAGTGTGTGGGGTGGAATTAGTGTATGTGTGATCATTGGTCGTCGAGGACTCGGTGAAGGGCCTGTTTCCATGCTGTATCCTTAAACTATACTATACTAAACAGAGGAACAAGGGGAAAAGTTTATGAAGTACAGTCGCCGCAGCAACTAGGCTGGGGATAGGGATTTCTATTCTGTTAGTGAAACAACATAAATGCAATACAAATGAGAGGATGGAGTATTAAATCCAGGCCACTGAAGCCTCTCTCGTGAAGAGACCATCATAAGGGTCTATTTTCAAAGTGTCTTTAACCTCTGCTTCAGTCTCTGAGCAACTGTTGTATGGAAATGTTCATACACTGGCTTTATACACGGGAGAGACATTGGGAATTCTGGCAGGGTCAGCATCGGGAGCAAACTTTAATAGCTCCAACCTGATTTAATCCCGATGCATCAATCTGCCTATAGAGACAGAGAGGGGTTTTTACCTGTTCTGCATGCCATTGGTTTTCCAGCTCTTTGCCAACTCCATGATCGTTTCCGTGGGTTTTCCTCGTGAACTTAAGTCGTCGTCATTGGGATTTCCATTGAAGTTGCCACACAGACCGCACACCTTGTTCTGCAGCCGTTCACCCATCCTGATAGACAGCAAATTAAACCAGTTGTACTGGATCTGAATGCCTTGAATGGTATCAATGATCAGGAATCCCTCAGCTGTTGAGATCTTTGTTAGCGCCGTGACAACAGGAATCGTGACTGGGGTTCCATTCACCTGATGAATAGGATAGTGTTAGCCACTGTTATAGGAACACACTCCACTTGCTGTTTTCATTAAAACGGACTGCAATTACATGACCATTCTACTAAATGGCGCCAACTCACATGATACTTGTTTGAGAGAGAGTTCCACGATTTGGACAACGGCGAGAGATACACTGGAACATCACGATTATAGCATTCATTCCAATCGCACCTCTTCCTGCTTGGATATATCACTGCTATTTCTAGATGGCTGGATCCAAATCCTGGAACTACCTCTCAAACAAGCATCATGTGAGTACTTGAATGTAAAAGAATAAAGGGTGACTGTGCGAGGATTACTGTGAGTGAGACCGAAAAAGTGAGAAACTGAAGAGAGTAATAAAAGAAATAACATAGTGAGAGAAACCAAAGTGAGGAATTGTGTTAGCTATGCACCGTGTCAGAAATTGTGACCAGGAAAGCATAATATTGGATGGGAATGTGTGAGAGATGGCAAATATCTGAGAGAATGGATGTACGAGTGAATGAGAGTGTCTGGAAATGAATCCCAGTGCTTGAAAATCAAAAATAAGCAAATGCAAGAAACCTGAAATAAATTTAAGACTGCAGGAACCATTCAACATGGCAGACAGCATCTGTGGAAAAGAAACACAGTTGATGGTTTAGTTGAAGATCTTTCTGTGGTTTGAGACTTACCTGGACAACATTTCCTGAGATGAGGATCTGTTCCTCGTTGATGTAAAGGTAAACCGGGGAGATCAGCGTCATGTTCGGCATACTCCATTTGTCAAAGTTTATGATCAGTTGGAAAGAGATATCTGGAAGTTTGTGACAGATTGTGGAGAGGACAAATGAGCAGGCAGCAGGAAATCGTAGGAAAGCACCGTCAAAGGTCTGGAATATGCCCCCTCCGGCAGCGATGCAGTGGGAGCTCTTGCTGCTGTAACAGCCTCTGATGCCGTTGCGGAGCGAGCACAGTTCCCCGCTCTTGCACTGGCGCGAGTCACACTGCACCATATTGCGACCCATGCACCGGCAGTGTTTGGAGCAGTTTGTGTTCCAGAAGAACTGCCCAGCCTGAGGAAGACAGAAGCACAGTGAGCAAAAGCACAGCCCGACTCCAGCAACAAGCAGAACACGGACCAACATTAGCATCCAAAAGATATAGGTAGCAGAAAGCACCACTTATGATGCAAGATCAAGGCATGAGGCAATCTAAGAATGTGGATTTCTAATAATTCTTGGCCTAACCTTATAATCTATCTATATTAATAAAAGTCTGTTCTTGACCGGTTTTGGCCTTCTGTGCTGCGATTTCTGAGAGAACGCCGCCACCTACGGCCGTCATTTTTGGCCACCTTGCTCAGAGCCCCCCTCTGCCGCATGTGTGCCGAGGATATTTCCCGTCGATTAAAAATGACAGAGATATTAATGTTTTTACAAAATTCCCCATTCTCTCTGCTGCCCCCGCTGGCGGCAGGGGGGAGGGACTATAAAACCAGGAAGTGGTGTGCCACACAGTCACTTCAAGATGGAGGAAGGCAGAGGGTCACGTTTCTCTGAGCTGTGAATAACACTGAACACATGTCTACTCAAATGTAAGTTCCCCTTAGTGGTTCTAAAATGCTTGCAGAATGTGTCTATTGGTTCTAAAGCTTGCAAAAAAGTGTCTATTGGTTCTAAAACTTGCCAAAAAATTGTCTATTGGTTCTAAAGCTTGCAAAAAAATTGTCTATTGGTTCTAAAGCTTGCAAAAAAATGTCTATTGGTTCTAAAGCGTGCAGAAAATGTCTATTGGTTCTAAAGCTTGCAAAACGTGTCTATTGGTTCTAAAGCTTGCAAAAAGTGTCTCTATTGGTTCTAAAGCTTGCAAAAAAATGTATATTGGTTCTAAAGCTTGCAAAAAAATGTCTATTGGTTCTAAAGCTTGCAAAAAGTGGCTCTATTGGTTCTAAAGCTTGCAAAAAGTGGCTCTATTGGTTCTAAAGCTTGCAAAAAGTGTCTCTATTCGTTCTAAAGCTTGCAAAAAATGTCTCTATTGGTTCTAAATCTTGCAAAAAAAATGTCTATTGGTTCTAAAATGGTTCATACTAGCGCTCCAGAAAGCGCCCCCCCCCTCCTCCCCTTCCCCCCCTTCCCTGGTTGGCTTGGCTTGGGTGTGTCTTGAAATTGAAAGGCACTACTTACTGCAAATGGTGGCATGAAGTTGAAAGGCACTATTACTGCAAATGGTGGCTTGGGAGCTTTCACTTGAAGTTGAAAGGCACAACTTACTGCAAATTGTGGCTTGAAGTTGAAAGGCACTACTTCCTGCAAATGATGGATTGGGTGTGGCTTGAAGTTGAAAGGCACTACTTATTGCAAATGGGGGGCGTGGGTGCATTGGCTTGAAGTTGAAAGCACTACTTACTGCAAATGGTGGCTTGGATGCTTTGGCTTGAAGTTGAAAGGCACTATTACTGCAAATGGTGGCTTGGTTGCTTTGGTTTGAAGTTGAAATGCACTACTTATTGCAAATGGTGGCTTGGGTGTGGCTTGAAGTTGAAAGACACCACTTACTGCAAATGGTGGCTTGGGAGCTTTGAAGTTGAAAGGCACTATTACTGCAAATGGTGGCTTGGGAGCATTGGCTTGAAGCTGAAAGGCGCTACTTACTGCAAATGGTGGCATGGGTGCTTTGGCTTGAAGTAGAAAAGGCACTACTTACTGCAAATGGTGGCTTGGGTGCATTGGCTTGAAGTTGAAAGGCACTACATACTGCAAATGGTGGCTTAGGTGCATTGGCTTGAAGTTGAAAGGCACTATTTACTGCTAATGGTAGCATGAAGTTGAAAGGCACTACTTACTGCAAATGGTGGCTTGGTTGCTTTGGCTTGAAGTTGAAAGGCACCTCTTACTGCTAATGGTGGCTTGGGTGTGGCTTGGGTGTGGTTTGAAGTTGAAAGGCACTACTTACTGCAAATGGTGGCATGTAGTTAAAATGCACTACTTACTGCAAATGGTGACTTGGGTGCTTTGGCTTGAAGTTAAAAGGCACTACTGCAAATGCACTTACTTCCTGTTTGCACTGTATATTGATATTAGATAAAACGCTACCACTTACGGCTGTGATTTTTGGCCATCTTACTCAGTCCCCCCTCCGCTGAGCAGGTGCAGAGAATTCTTCCCATCAATGAAAAATAAAAGTGTTATTAGTTTTTTTTTAAATGTTGAGAATCTCTCTCCTGTCAATCACTCCATGAAAGCCACACCTTTTCCGGTGGGGGGAGGGTTATAAAACCCGGAAATGTGGGTGTGGCTCAGTCTCTGCAAGATGGAGGAGGGAGAGGTCACGACTCACTGTCTTTAGTGGCTTTGCACCCTACTTCAAATGGTATGACACTGCACTTGAATTTGGTGCCCTTGCACCCTGCTAGAAGTGGTAAGAAACTGCACTTGAATTTGGTGGCCTTATACCCTGCTTGAAATAGAATTTCAAGGATTAGCCGTGAGTCAACTACCAGCCCACCAGCCGTGAGTGAGTGAGTTGCCAGCACAACAGGCTTGATTGACTGAGACGTCAGCCCAAGAATCCATTTGGCGCACAATTTGCATACTAGCCCTCTGGAAACCAGTCCCTTCAGCCCACAACACCCATACTAGCGCTCCAGAAACCCCCCCCCCCCCCCCCCCCAACTGGCCACCAATATTATAATTGGTGGAGAGGTGGAATATTGCGTTGGATGACCAGCCCTCCTGTGTGATGTTGGGACCCAACGGGTCCCACTTAGTCTAGTAGTTTATAAAATTATGAAAAGGCATAAATAGAGAAGTCTTTGGGGTAGGGGAGTCTAAAACTGGAGGGCATAGATTGAAGGTGAGAGGAGAAAGATTTAAAAGGGGGAACAGATAGACAAATGTTTCCACACAGAGGGTGGTGAGTCTATGGAACAAGCATTTAAAGGACATTTGGACAGGTACGTGGATGTATAAGAATGCTTTGGAGCAACATGAAGCAAGTGCAGGGAAAAGGGATTGATTAACATGGATAAGTTGTATGCATCATGTTTAGGAACAGGAGGATATTTCTGACTGAAAACACGTTTGATCATCAACTAGATAATATAGATGAACTCCAATTACCCCCCTTAGGTAAATGATTCTTTGTATCTTTACCTACAAAAAGTATGAATATGTCTGAAATCATCAACCGACTTCCAACACTTCTTGTGTGGGGTTGGTGCTTGACATTTCCATTACACTTTGTGTGAGAATACATTTCCCAACCACCTCTGACCAATGGTGGCTCTAACTTTAAAGTTATGCACCCCACCTCTCCCCACCCCACCCCTCCCCTCCCCCACCCCATCTCTTTTTGTTTAGGACAACCTCAAGAGAGAAAAAAAGTTTCTCTCTACCCAACTCTGTCAACCAATTCAGTCAACAACAATGAAGGCAAAAGCCATGCTTCTGCTTACTGAGGGGCTTTGCTACGTACCTCATAGTATTTGTCCTCTGCCACACAGCCGCAGTCCTGAGGCAGGATACACGTTCTGCCGTTGAGCAGGAAGCCATCGTTGCACTGACATCCCTCCACACAGTAATGGTTACAGTCCTGGTGGATTTTGAATGTGGAACACCGTGGCTGGCACACTGACACACAGCTCTCGTAGTGACTGTTTGCAGGACAAGTGATCACTGTGTGAAGAGGATCACATAGAAATCCTTTACCAAAAACATACGTTTCCTCTTTTGTGATCATTTCCTTTTCACTCTATAAAAATTGTTTAATGCTAGAGACCTTGAAAGATTTCTACAATGTAAATTAACTTGTATTATTCAATTATGAAGCAATATTGTATGGCTTATACAGTAATGTACTGCATAAATCAGGATTCATATCTCCATTCATTCATTATATGAACCAGATTGAGAACCAAGTAATAGTTAGAAATAAATCCAATCAACCACTATAAAGGTACACAAAATTGCTGGGGAAACTCAGCGGGTGCAGCAGCATCTATGGAGCGAAGGAAATAGGCGACGTTTCGGGCCGAAACCCTTCTTCAGACCTGGAGCCCTATAAAGACCTGGAGCCCTAGCCAAAAGGCTCTCGGATTAGGTTCCCAAATTAAGGCACAGAATTTGTTGTCTAGATAGACACAAAATGCTGGAGTAACTCAGGGGCCAGGCATCATTGGGGTGGGAGATTGCAACCTTTATGTGGTCCACCCTGTTTCGACTAAAGCACTGTTCCATGACCCAAGAACAGTTTCATCTCGTTGTGCAATGCAAGTTAATAATCCAGCATCCAACGGCGTTTACAATAACTTTCCAATTCAATAATATACATCAAGGAGACAATTATGTCACTATATGAAAGGGGATTATTGTAAATAACTTCCTAAAAACAGTGGCTGCATCTCTGTAGGACATGGATAGGTGGTGTTTCGGATCAAGAAGTCTGAAGATAGGCTTGTTATTCCAGATTCCAGTACCTGCAGGCGCTGAAGAGGGTCTTGACTCAAGACGCCACCTGTCCATGTTCTCCAGGGATGCTGCCTGACCCGCTGAGTTACTCCAGCCCTTTGTGTCATTTTGTGTATTAACCAGCATCCGCAGTTCTTTGTTTCTAGTTATCTCCACTGTAACTTGGTGCAACTTTAAGTGCCCTTTATGGGCGACTATTTGCATACCTTGGATATGTCCGCAAATAATTTGACTGCGACTTGTCACATGTGACAATGAAGTATTCATTCATTCATTCACGTGGCAATAATAATCTAAACTAAATAAGAGTTGATGAAGGGTCTCGACCCGAAACGTCACCTATTCCTTTCTCCAGAGACGTTGCCTGGCCCGCTGAGTTACTCCAACATTTTGTGTCTATCTTGTTCAACTAAATAAGAGTAGGACTTTGGTATATAGAAATAGAGGACATCGGTTTAAGGTGAATGGGGGAAGATTTAATAGGAATCTGAGGGGTTTATTTTTTCCACACAAAGGGTGGTGGGTGCATGGATCGAGCTGCCAGAGGAGGTAGTTGAGGCAGGGACTATTGCAATGTTTGAGAAACTATTAGACAGGTACATGGATAGGACGGGTTTGGAAGGATATGGGCCAAACGCAGGCAGGTGGGACTAGTGCACATGGGACATGTTGGCGGGTGTGGGCAAGTTGGGCCGAATTGCCTGTTTCCCCCTATATGATTCTGTTGCCTGACCCGCTGAGTTACTCCAACATTTTGTGTCTATCTTCTTAAACTAAGTGAGATTGGGACTCTGCGTCTGTGTGCCGGGACTTACAGCAGCTGGTGATGTTTCTCCATCCTTGCATCAACACGCCCTGCGCCTGGCAGGTGCTGCCGTAGTTCTGCAGCCACTTACAGGCCGTCTCCCTGTTGCCGCGGTCGATGCACGAGTCGAAGATGCAGTTGTGGTAGAAGAAGGTGGGGTTGACTCTCCCGTGGCAGCGGTTGAACAGGTTGTCCTTGGACACGATCAGAGCGCAGAGCTGCTGCGTTTGGAGGGGGAGGCTGAGCACCCGGTCGCACGAAGGGCAGCCCCGGCTGCAGCCTGGTTGGCAGAAGGATGTGCCACCGACTGCCCAGCTGCTCACAAACTCCAGCAAGCTGCCGGCCGGCTCGCCGCTGGGCGTCTGTAGCTCATCATCCGGCTCGCCGTTAAACTGGCCGCACAGACCCCGCGTGGCGTTGGAGAAGGCTCGGGGCACGGTCACCGCCAGCAGCGTGTCCCAGTCGTACATCACCTTGAGCCCGAAGTCAGTCTCCAGCACCATGTAGAAGCCGAACGAGTAGAGGTTGACCTGACCTCCGCCCAGTCGCAGGGGCAGGTAGAGGCGCTCCTCATTGACCTGGGGAGAGGGGGAAAGGTCCATCAAGACCAGAGACTGCCGGTACCCACATCCCTCCATGATCACACCCACCCACTTCATATAAGAACAATTGTTATTGTTTGGCAGGAGGAACAGTAACTATGAGACACAAGAATCTGGAGCTACAAGCGATCTTCAGACACCTCAACCCAAGACGTCACCCATACATGTTCTCCAAGGATGCTGCCTGACCTGCTGAGTTACTCCAACACTTTGTCCTTTGTGTATTAACCAGCACCTGCAGTTCCTTGTTTCTGCAACAAGAGATCTGCTGAAGAAGGGTTTCGGCCCGAAACGTTGCCTATTTTCTTCGCTCCATAGATGCTGCTGCACCCGCTGAGTTTCTCCAGCAATTTTGTCTACCTTCGATTTTCCAGCATCTGCAGTTCCTTCTTAAACGATCTGCTGAAGGAATTCAGCGGGTCAAGCAGCATCTGAGGAGGGGAAGGAATTATCGAGACACTGCACCAGAACTGAATGTTTTCCTGTGCTCACCCAAGACCAAGGTGTTTTCCTGTGCTAGTTCTATTTGACCCACTTCCCTCGAAACCTTCTCTAACCATGGACCTATCGAAATGTATTTTGAACATTGTAATTACATCACGTGTTGCAAGGTGACAGATCAGTCCATTCTCTGTCTCCTCCGCTACCTGGGTGAGGTCCAACGCATACCAGGGTACCAGCCGCTTAGACTCGTTCAATTGCCGGTAACCCTTAGCTCCTGTGTTCCTCTCGCTCCCGGTCCTCCCATATTTTATCCCTTTGCCATTCCCGATTCCAGCCCTTCCCGATCTGGGACCAACCTTAATTCACCAGCCACACCCACATCCGAAATAAGTGTTTTTTTCAATTAGTTCATGCGTCCACAATGTCACCTCTCCTGACAATGTCCCCACTTCGCTGACCAGCTGTATCGCTGACCCGCGATCTTATGCTTCTTCCAGTCATGAACACCGCTTAAAAGTCCCTCAAACTCTCCCCTCCCTCTTGCATTTGCCCCTGGCCATGGCTCTCCTCTTCCCCCACCACCCCCCAGCCCCCACCCCCCTCGCTCACCATCACTGTGTGCTTGTAGCTCTTGGACACGCTGATGTTGTAACCGTACACTGTGATCTCCACCTCCCGCAGCCACAGGGCGAGCGACGTGTTGCGCTCTTCATTCCTGGCCTGGATCAGGTAGTGGGGCAGGTGAGGGGTGTCGGCGGCCACCGTGCTGACGACGTGGCTACAGGTGCTCTGCAGCTCGTAGCCCAGCGTGTCGAAGGTGTAGTAGTGGCTGTATCCGGACACGATGCACAGCGCCTCGGCGCGGACCAGGCAGTGGAACAGCCCGTCCTGCTCGGAGCAGAAGTGGTCGGCGCGGCAGGGGCCGCTCTCGCAGTAAACCGCGTTGTCCGTGCCGTTGCAGAAGCAGCGCGTTTGGCACTCGCTGTCTGCCCAGAAGGTCTCATTGCTCGCCACCTCGGAGCCTTCGTAGACGCAGCCACACTCGTTCGTGGCGATGCAGCGGCCGCCTTTCAGAGCGAAGCCTGGGTCACACTGGCAGCCTTCCACACAGGGCAGGTGGCAGTCGGCATCGTGCCGCATGGACTGGCAGGTGAGCGGGCACGCCGTGGTGCACTCGGCAAAGTGGCTGTTCTCGGGACATGGCAACGCTGAGACACAAGAGACCACTGGTTAATTAGGATCCCGTCTCCTGCTACCTTCCTTTAAAGATAGACACAAAATATTGGAGCAACTCGGCGGGCCAGGCAGCATCTCTGGAGAAAGAGGAATAGGTGACGTTTCGGATCGGAACCCCTTTTCACAAAGAAAGAACGAAGAAAGATCTTTCGGTCTGAAGAAGGGTTCCGACCCGAAACGTCACCTATCCATGTTCTCCAGAGATGCTGCTTGCCCACTGAATTACTCCAGCAATTTGTGTCTATCTTCGGTATAAACCAGCATCTGCAGTTCCTTCCTACACTTTCCTTTGAAGAGTCGGCGGGTGGACGCACAGCCCAGTGTCCGCTCCGCAAATTGAGAGCCTTTGGCGGAGACGCAATTCCCGAACCCCACCCTCCCGACCACCCCCTCCCATCACCACCCCCTTCCCCCATCACATTTATCTCTCCCCATGGCTTTAGATTTCACTCTTCCTCCTTATTTACTTATCGGACACACTTTTGTCTCATTTCCATCTTTAGCATATTCACCTTCCACATATACCCATCTACCAGTCGCATCCCACTCACCTGTATCCACCTATCACTCGCCGTGTCTGAAGCAGGGTACCAACCCAAAACGTCATGTATCCATGTTCTCCAGCGATGCTGCCTGGCCCACTGAGTTACTCCAGCATTGTGTGTCTTTGTCCCACTCGCCAGATTCTCTCCTGTCCACCCCCCCCCCTCCTTCCCAGTTTTCTTCCCCCAATTATAATCAGTCTGAAGAAGGGCCCTGACCCCAAATATAGTCTGGCTGTTCAGTCCACAGATGCTGTCTGAACTGCCAAGTAAATCCAGTCCTTTATGTTTTTACCATTATATAAACCTTAGCTGGGGTGGAGAAATGACAGAAAACTATGGAAGCCCTGTTGTTTTGGCAGCTGGGGGTTATCCCTTTCACTGCCTTTGTCCCTTCATGGTGTACAACCCGGGTGAAGCAGAGATTGTGAAGATTGCACTAGTACTTACCCTTCATCACAGAAAAGCAATAGATCAAGTGCAAGCTGATAGTTTGCTCAGAAATAACATTACACCCCCACCTGACAACAACCAAACCCACCATCACTCTAAATACAGCAACCTCAAATCGACTTGGAGGATGAAACACTGATGATTAGGATCAGGATACAGCCCCAAACCATCCTGAACAGGCTGGACCAGTGCATTATTGCTGGACCCAATGTGGACCAGTGCAGTAGAGCTGTACACAATGTGGACCAGTGTGGTTCAGCTGGATACAATGTAGACTGGTGGGGCTGAGCTGGATACACTGTGTGATAAAGGTGGGGGTATTGCAGGGCCCATTCTGAATCCAAATAATTGATCAGAACATAAACCTGACCCAAACCCAGCAGACATGGGCTGAACGATCTGTACTGAGACATCCTTCCCTACATAAACTTAATGGATCTTATCAACTGAAGCTTTCAAGACAGTGATCAATGGACTTTTATTTGGTGTCAGTGATATGGTGTACGGAATGCTTGAGTGGGTCCAGAAGATTAAATAGACTCCTGTCCCTTTGAGTTTGTGTCTTCCTTTTCATGCCAGTTGAATACCGGGCAGATTGAATTTCGAGGCAAATCTTCCAGTCCTGTATCCAAATCTAACCTTCTGGACTTTCACAAATCATGTGACTTTCGGTTGGTGGATATTTTGCCAAACAGGGAATTAATTATCATTAACTGGGTCAAACTAACTCTGTTTTTAACCAGAATGCTGCCTGGATTAGAGGGCATTAGCTGCAAGGGTATATTGGACAAACTGGGAGTGTTGCTAGGGGTGATGGTGGTGGCAGACACGTGGTGTTGGAGAGGTTTTTAGATAGGCACCTGGATATGCGGGGAACGAAGGGCTGTGGATTGTGTGCAGGCAGATGAGACGAGTTTATTTTGGCATCATGTTTGACATCATAGTTTGACATCATTGTGAGCTTGGTGCAGAAGAAGGCCCCAATCAATAACCCGTGCCTGCCTTCTCCTCACATCCCTTGATTCCACTAGCCACTAGAGCTCTATCGAACTCTCTCTTAAATCCATCCAGTGATTTGGCCTCCACTGCCCTCTGTGGCAGGGAATTCTACAAATTCACAACTCTCTGGGTGAAAAAGTTTTTTCTCACCTCAGCCTTAAATGGCCTCCCCTTTATTCTAAGACTGTGGCCCCTGGTTCTGGACTCGCCTAACATTGGGAACATTTTTCATGCATCTAGCTTGTCCAGTCCTTTTATAATTTTATATGTTTCTATAAGATCCCCCCTTATCCTTCTAAAGTCCAGTGAATACAAGCCTAGTCTTTTCAATCTTTCTTCATATGACAGTCCCGCCATCCCAGGGATCAATCTCGTCAACCTACGCTGCACTGCCTCAATTACAAGGATGTCCTTCCTCAAATTAGGAGACCAAAACTGTACACAATACTCCAGATGTGGTCTTACCAGAGCCCTATACAACTGCAGAAGAACCTCTCTACTATACTGAAATCCTCTTGTTATGAAGGCCAACATTCCATTAGCTTTCTTCACTGCCTGCTGCACCTGCACGCCAACTTTCAGTGACTGGTGTACAAGGACACACAGGTCTCGCTGTACCTCCCCCTTACCTAACCCAACCCCATTGAGATAATAATCTGCCCCCTTGTTTTTGCCACCAAAGTGGATAACCTCACATTTATCTATATTATACTGCATCTGCCACACATCTGCCCGCACACTCAACCTGTCCAGGTCACCCTGCAACCTCCTAACATCCTCTTCACAGTTCACACTTGCCACCCAGCTTTGTGTCATCCGCAAACTTGCTAGTGTTGCTCCTAATTCCCTCTTCCAAATCATCAATTATTAATGGTAAACAGTTGCTGCCCCAACACCGAGCCTTGCCTGCCATTCTGAAAAGGACCCGTTCACTCCTACTCTATAGTATAGTTGAAGCTAACAATGAGGAAGATCTTTGCTGACCTTTATATCAAAGAGTTGAGGTGTAAGGGCAAGGAAGACCTGTGCAATTATTTGCAGTAATAGGTAGTTTTAGGAGCATGGAATTAAAATCACAAACAGAAGCTCGCAATCAGACACACTGCACAATGGGAGAAGAAAACAGTGAAAGTCGAAGACAGGTTCAAGCCCAAGCACTTTGTACTTCAATTATATAAATGAGGTAAATCCACACTTAACACACTACATCTTCACACACATTTATCACAGCTTGCAAAATGGCAACTATTCAACTGCAGTAGGCAGAGTCCTTCAGGAAAGAGTGGCACAATGAATGCTGACCATCAATGGAAGGGTAATTATTGTGACTGAGCTCATTGAAAAAACACATTATCCTTATGCACCACTTACACCTCATCCTATGATCCCTTCTGACTTACAAGCTGAAGATTGTGTAAACATCGTTGCCCCTCTCACTTCCCAATCCTATACTGTGGCTCGCATTTATAGCAAGAAACTAGAACCTCAGAAGGTGATCCTGGAAAACAAACCATGAAAGAAGCATGTAGGTGACCTGCTATCACGGAAAGAGGAAAGGGGAGACCCCGGCACCAGGCCGCTGCCCATAAGGTCACACACTAGGCTTCAGATCGTCACACTGAATGCCCAGCCTGCAGAATACTCATGGTCAGTCAGCTTTCCCACAGTGAACGTGCAGCTCTGAGTATGATCAAATAATTTGGGTAACTAATCTAGTAGGTCGTTGACAGTGTGAATTAATGTAGTAATCCAAGTACAAGAATTCTACCAAATCAAAATAGGATTCATGCTTCAAAGGCAAGAATATAGACTAGAACAACAACACTGATAAGAGGTCATTAAGGAATAGGAGTAGAATTAGACCATTCGGTCCATCAAGTCTATTCCGCCATTCAATCATGGCTGATCTATCTCTCCCTCCTAACTCCAATCTCCTGCCTTCTCCCCATAACCTCCTCCTCCCCATAAGAGGTGCAGAATGATTCACACTGGTACATATTGGGTTGTGGAAGGTACATTGTTACTTGCACTGGATACAACATTGAACTCAGAGTGTTAACTGGAACAATACTACTGCCAATGGACATGGTATGGCAAAACTCACAGAGCATGGGACTGTACAATGCTATCAAAATGGATGCAGCATGGTACAAGACCACAGACTCTGGGTATCACTGTTACCCACAGTGAGCACGGGATGATCTAGTGACACCGTTACTGGTTGCATGCTGATATTATAAGATGTATACCATGGCACAGTCACTGGATGAACAGGTGTGAACAATGCTACTATAAACCCTGGACAGTGCAATGATACAGTGACTAGGTATTAGACGGAACACAATTTCTGCAGAATTACTTACGACAAAAGCCGCTGCTTCTCCAGTTAGCCAGCATGACGTCAGCACCAGTGCAGGCATCTGCATAGGCCTGCAGGGAGCTGCAAAGTGCAGATATGTTCCCGCCATTTAAACACATGGTGTAGAGACAACTTCTGAAGAAGGGAGATGAGTTGACAGCTTCATGGCAGCTGAGGAAAGAACTGTTATTGGGATCATTGATTATCCCACATAAAGAGGTTCCTTGATACAGGATCAAATCCTCATTAGTGCACACGGTATAAAGCTCTTCACACTGTCCATTGCATGTCATATCATCTGCAAATGTCTTCCAATTATCCACAAACTCTGCAGTGTTCTCCGTCACTTTCCCATTTGCTTTCCGGAAATCATCAGTGGGATTCCCATTGAAATATCCACAGAGGCCACAGGTGTTGTTATAGTAGGCAGTGGACAGCATGACATTTATTCGATCTTCACTCGTGTACAGGATTTGCAGACTGTTGTATAGTTCCACCATGGTGTAATTCCCGTTCCTGTAGATCTTCAGTTTTCCAGACGAATGCATGAATGGCAAGGAAATTGCTAAAGCATTCACCTGGCAAGAGATCATGCGTTACACTCCAGTAACTGGCAGATACTCATGCTCAACACAGTGAAACTGATTTCTTGATCACAAACTTACTTTGAATGCTCACTGAAGCTCTGATACTACTCATTTTAAAATTATTGGATGATTTTTAATCTGAGACCCCCTCCTCCTCCAATTGAATCCCCATGTATAATTTATTGATTGCAGTATATAGACCTTCCAGTTCCATTAGTCCCAGCTTGCTGGTATATCCTTCAGGATATAACAACCTTTTTAAAACCCCTTAATGTAACATTTTGATATAACACTTGACTTACTCTAGCATTCCTATTGTCTCTTTACTGTTATACATCATGATAAAGATTTCAAAGTGCTGCTCTGATATTCCCTTTACAACGTAATCCACCTTCACTAAAACATTCGGGTCGTAGAGTATCTCATACTTCACACTGTCAACTCTGCTATAGCCAATGTAACATTGCCCTGTCCCACGGTGCGAGTTCATTCCAAGAGCTCTCCCGAGTTTAAAAACAATCAACTCGTGGTAAGCATGGAGAATGAACGTAGCGGGTACGTCGGGGCTCGGGGACGTCTCTTAGCGCTAACGGCAGATACTCGGGAAGACTAGCTAAAGGCAGGTAAGCACAGGAAGACTCGAGAAGATTTTTCAACATGATGAAAAATGTCCATGAGAGCCCCGAGTACCGGCGAGTGGCCATTACCATAAATCTCCGAGTTCGAAAAGGAATAGTTTACACCGAAGATAGATCAAAATGCTGGAGGAACTCAACGGGACAGGCAGCATCTCTAGATGGATGAAAGGAATGGGTGACGTTTCGGGTCGAGACCCATCTTCTATCCAGAGATGCCTTCTTCAATCAGCTGAGTTAGTCCAGCATTTTGTGTCCATCCTCGTCACTTGCAACGTGATGATTGTCAGGCATAGATCGATCAGAGAGGGTTATGTTGTGAATGACACCGAAGAACTTGCGATGACTACAAGATGGGTTGCCATCACTGAGTGCTTGCCGAAGTGTTATCGCGGCGAGGACCGAGGATTGTACCAGATTGTGTTAACATGGAAACAGAAACATAGAAAATAGGTGCAGGAGTAGGCCATTCGGCCCTTCGAGCCTGCACCGCCATTCAATATGATCATGGCTGATCATCCAACTCAGTATCCCATCCCTGCCTTCTCTCCATACCTCCTGATCACTTTAGCCACAAGGGCCACATCTAACTCCCTCTTAAATATAGCCAATGAACTGGCCTCAACTACCTCCTGTGGCAGATAATTCCACAGATTCACCACTCTGTGTAAAAAATGATTTTCTCATCTCGGTCCTAAAATACTTCCCTCTTATCCTTAAACTGTGACCCCTAGTTCTGGACTTCCCCAACATCGGGAATAATCTTCCTGCATCTAGCCTGTCCAACCCCTTAAGAATTTTGTAAGTTTCTATAAGATCCCCTCTTAATCTTCTAAATTCTAGCGTGTACAAGCCGAGTCCATAACGGTACAATAACGGTTCACAGTATTCTGTTACAGGTTACCGGGGCGAGAGGGGGCGAATGTGCAGCGTTTATGCTGAGGGTTGAAGTTGTATCAGAGTCACAGTGATGTAGTTATGCCCTCAGCCTTACACTGAGATTATATCAGCCTCCCATTCTGAAGATATAGGATATTTTAGACTATTAGCATCATGAATAAGGAAGTATTTTTGTGAGAGAAAGAGGCACATCGGAATATTCCAATAATAGACAATAGGTGCAGGAGTAGGCCATTCGGCCCTTCGAGCCAGCACCGCCATTCAATGTGATCATGGCTGATCATCCCCAATCAGTACCCCGTTCCTGCCTTCTCCCCATATCCCCTGACTCCGCTATTTTTAAGATCCCTATCTAGCTCTCTCTTGAAAGCATCCAGAGAACCTGCCTCCACCGCCCTCTGAGGCAGAGAATTCCACAGACTCACCACTCTCTGTGAGAATATAATAATTGTGAAGTATGTCTTACCTTGATAACGTTGTCTTACCTTGATAACGTTGTCACTGCCATCAATTTTTACTTCATAGTCAGGGAATTTTATAGTCAGCGATTTTATCGAAGAACCGTTCACCATTTTATTTCTCCCGAGTTTGATTTCGAAGTGAGACAGGTTGTAGCTGTTTGCTCCACAAACCTTGAGCAAGGTGTAGGCATACTCGTCGCGGAAATCGAGGGAGGCGCCGTCGAAAGTCTGCAGCCCGTTGCTGCGTGACACTGTGCAGACAGCGGCTCGCCTGGGGTAGCAACCCAACAACCCGTGTTCCACCAGACAAAACTCCCCTTCCGAACACGTCTCGTTCGTGCACGCAACCTCTCCGTGAACCTCACACAGGCAACGCACTGTGCAGTCGGCCGTTGCCCAGAACTTGGTTTGCAAGTCGTAGTAGCGCCCCTGGAACTCGCAGCCGCACCCGTCCAGCCGCACACAGCGATTCCCACTCAGCACATGGTCCTCGTCACACTGGCAGCCCTCGGTGCAGGGCCTGGAGCAGTACAGAGGCGAGATCAGGTCAGTGCAGGTAGCTGGACAACTGCTGGTGCACACCTCGTAGTGACTCCACTCCGGACACGGCAAGGCTACGCGAGAGGCACAATGAGACGGTTAATTCTTCCAAAGTCAGTGACCCCCGCGATCGCCTCCCCCATTAAATTGTGCAAACCTTATCACGGCGGTCAGCCTATTGGGATTTTCCCGACGGAAAAATAAAATTACACCACAACGTGTATAATCAATGTGTGTAGGGAGGTACTGCATATGCTGGTTTACACCGAAGATGCTGGAGTAACTCTGTGGGCCAGGCAACATCTCTGGAGAAATGGAATAGGTGACGTTTCGGGTCGAGGCCCTTCTGCAGACTGAGAGCCGAGGAAAAGGAAACTAGTCTCAAAAGGTACAGAGCAGAGGACTTCTGAGAGACACCTGTGTGGAAAGTTGAATCATTTGAGCGAATAGGGTGGAGCAGGGTGGTGGGGGCTAGGAGAATTTGGTACACGAGGTAGGCTGAGGGGTTGTGCAGATACTGATAGCTCGACTATATCCTGTGATGTGGGTACATAGGTCGAGTGAAGGAAGGGAGAGGCAGAGATGGGAACATGTGGGAGCAAAGTGGAAGCTGGCAGCAAATGTAGTGCACTCTTCGCCTTCGATAACCCCCAACTAGTCACCCATGTGAGGGTCGGGGCCCGAGTGGAATTAAAACAAAACAGAACATGGGAAATAGATTGGAGCTGAAAATAGAGATCAAAAAGTCAAATATGAAAGGGAAGGCTGCGAACAAGGACATTGGCATCAATGTCCTTGTCCTAGATAACTGAAAGTTTAGGAAAAGTGAGTCAACGTCAGAGCACCGTTTGTGGGTGTCCATGTGAGATGGTACTTTTCTCCTGCGTCTCGCACTATTTCACCGCCGTTCAACAAGGCACCAGTTTGAGCTTTGCCCAACTCCCCATTAATGGACGGTAAGGTCTCCACCCAAGTCTCGGCAAAGACTGCAACCATTGCAACACGACCCTCGCATTCTGGCCCAGCGGGAACTAAAAAAGCATTAGGATGCACCAACAAGGGGAGGGACTGGGTGGGATGTTTCACGGTCTGATGGTGAACACAGAGTGCTGGAGTAACTCAGCGGGTCAGGCAGCATCCCTGGAGAACATGGATGGGTGGCGTTTCGGCTCGGGACCCTTCTTCGGGACTCCAGTGTGAAGAAGGGTCCTGACCCGAGGCGTCACCCATCCATGTTCTCCAGAGATGCCGCCTGACCAACAGAGTTATTACCAGCACCATGTGTCCAGTTTCGATATAAACCACCACCTGCACGTGTTTCAGGGTCTCCTTACCGCAGAAGGTGCGGGAGCGCCAGGCTCCGATGGTGATGCCCACGGCCTGGCAGGTGAGGGCATAGCCTTGGATGGCCTGGCACAGAGTGGTGATGTTGTCCCGGTTGGCGCACATGTCGTACACACAGCTGATGACGAAGCTGGTGGGGTCCAACACGGCTCGGCAGTCGCGGAACGGCCCGTCGGTCTTGTTCATGATGCCGCAGTAGTCGGCTGTGTAGTAGAAGGTCTCTGTGTGCGGGTCGCACACGCTGCAGTTGTCCCCGCAACCGTGCTGACAGTACCAGTCCGGGTCGGCCGCCTTCCATCCGTTGCCCAGCTCCGCCAGCGACTCGGATGGGCTTCCTCCTGGGAGCATGTTGTCATCGGCCGGGTTGTTGTTGAAGTTCCCGCAGAGACCGCACGTGTTATTCAGGAAGGAACTGGGCAACGAGATGGAAGCGTAATGTTCCCCGTCGAATGTTAGCAGCAAACCGAAATCCGTCTCCACCGCCGTGGCCACTCCGCTCTGATAAATCTTGATCGCCCCCATCTCCAGATGCACGGGCAACGTGGCGAGCAGCCCATCCACCTGAAGCACAGCGAACGGGAGGTCATCTCTCCGACCACCACCAACATTTACAGCTTAGAGTGCTGGAGTAACTCAGCGGGCCACACAGCATCTGTAGAGGGACAATTCAGGTCCGAACCTTTCTCCAGACTGCCTATCCATCCAGGACGTCGCCTATCCATCTCCTCTGTAGTTGCTGCTTGACCCGCTGAGTTACTCCAGCACTTTATATTTTGCCCAAAATTCCAGCATCTGCAGTTTGTTGTGTCAGCAATCAAGTGTCCCTTATTTCTCTCATCCCCACTCCAACTTTTTATAAAGCTGAAACGCGAGTCTTTACTCAATGTGGAAGCAAAGAACTACAGATGCTGGTTTATACCAAAGATAGCCACAAAGTGCTGGAGTAACTCAGCCGATTAGGCAGCATCTCTGGAGAAAGAGGATAGGTGACGTTTCAGGTCGGATGCCTGACCCGCTGAGTTACTCCAGCACTTTGTGTCGATCTTTACTCAACGACCCATCCGATGAAGGAAAGCACAACACACGCCTTCTTTAACACTGTCTACTTGGTTTGCCACTGTCATGGACCTATGGACTTGCACAGCTCTATATTCAGTCAAATCTACCCCCCTTTCCCTTACTTCAAAGAAATTGTCTTCTCTTACATAATCTTGAAATCGTGACCCCTCGTCCCCAAATCGGAAATGGAACTCCATATTTGTCTTGAAGCATTGATTCTCTCCCCACAGAAGTTGCCTGGCCTATCCCAGTGCTTTCTCTTTTCGTTTCAGATTTCCAGCATCTGCAGGGTTAATTTTTCTTCATCCCTAGAACTATCCTGGAAATTCTCCTCTGCAACCTCTCATGGCCCTTCAGTTCCTTCCTAACACGTGGTGGCCGGGTCTCAATGCAACCAAAATATAAAATTAAAACTGAAAATGCTGGAGGTCAGATACAATCTGTGGACAGAAAACAGGGACGCTCGGTACAGAAAGCCTGCTTAACAGACCTTTATATATGCTCAGTATTATCCCCCTCTTTTGTACTAGATGCTTCTATTTATAAAGCCAGGGGTCCATGTGCTCTACAAACTACATCTTGACATCTTTGAAGATCTTTAGAAATAAAAGTATTTCTGTACCTGCAACTTATTGAGATTTTCCTCATTGACCATTTGCCATTTCCAAGTCCTTCTGCTACAACTGCACCACCTTGCATCTCCCTATTTAAATTCCACCTGCCACTTGTTTGACTATTCTGGCCTCATGTGTTCAATATTCAGTCCATTGGTATTTTCCATTTTCCAGGCAATCGGTGGCAGAGTTTGAAATCTCCGTCTATTCCTACATCCAAGTCATTCAGAGAGACAACAACAACCTATGGTGCAAGCACTAAACCTGGGGAACAGCCATGCAGTCTGAAAATCAACCATTTAGCATGTTACTGTTCTTGATCCTTCAACTGACTTCTTATCCAAACTTATCCTATCCTATTCAATGAGCCCCTAATGTTATTAGTTAGAATTGTCTTTGTTTTACCTCGCCTGACCTTTAACAAACCATGTCCATTCCACCCCTCAAGTATCTAGCTAATCACGTTTTCCAACGCTCATTCTTCTGTGCAATGGCATCACAAGTGTCATCAGCAAACTCATCATGCCTCTAATGCTGAAATTCAGATTGTTCATGCGGATGATGAACACCAAGGGTCCTGACACCAACCCACTGGACACAGGCTACCAATAACATCAACAATTCTTGACCTTATGACTTCCGTCATCAAGCAAACTTTGGATCCATTTTATTAAATTGCTCTGGATCCCATGGGCTTTATGTGTTGTCCAGGTCTCCCACATGGGACCTCAGTAAAGGATTTCCACCTGATCCCCTGCCAACGCAATGGGTCACTGAATACAGAAGATTGGTCATTGGTTTCCTGTGGTAAGGAGTTCCTGCACTCCGTGAAACCAGGCTTAAGTACAACACCAAAAAATGCTGGAAATCAGAAACGATGAAAGATCATTGACCCGATTGTTTCTCTCTCCACGGAGGCTAACTGGCTAGATATTTTGTTTCCAGCATTATGCTTTTTAATTTCAGGGTTCCAAGAATTGTCGTTTTTATTGTGTAATGTAATTAACATGAATTAGGTGCATGACAAGAAAACTCATTAATTTGAAAAAACAAAGACATTTTTTCCCCTCTCTACAGATACTGCCTGACATCTGCCAATAATCCTCATTGCCTTGGGACGGCATCATTATTGTCTGGAAGGAAATAGGCAACGTTTCGGGCCGAAACCCTTAAGGGTTTCGGCCCGAAACGTTGCCCATTTCCTTCGCTCCATAGATGCTGCTGCACCCGCTGAGTTTCTCCAGCATTTCTGTGTACCTTCGATTTTCCAGCATCTGCAGTTCCTTCTTAAACCATTATTGTCTCGCCCTTTGCCGAGCAGCAAAGCAAACTCACCAGGACTTGGCCCGAGTTTCCCCTGGGAATGACGATGCTGTGAGCGTACACATCCAGTCTGATGTTCCTCAGCCACGATACAGCGGTCCCCACCCGGTTTTCGTTCTTGGACTCGATGCTGAAACTGGGCAGATTCTCCAACTCCCAGCAGGGCTTGGCGAGGATGTACGAGCACGTTCCCTGGAAATGGTACAGGAACCCATCGAAGGTGTGGTAGTGAGGGTCTCCAAACACCACACACGAGGCAGTCTGGGTGGGGACGCAGCGGTAAACCCCGTCCACGGAGTGGCACTGCTCGAACTGCCCGCAAGACAGGTTCTGACAATGAATGGCGTTACCCAAGTCCAGGCAGCGGCACTTGATTTGGCATTTATCATCCATCCAAAACACATCCCCGCGACGGAAAAACTGACCTGGAACAGAGGGCGCCAGTCAGAACAATGTTGCACATCTATTTTCAGGCTTCTGGATGAATGGTCCTAATCATATCTACCCCTTTGCAGACATTGGGCATTGTCTATGGAACTGATGCGCTACAATGCTGAGAATGAGATCCTGCTGGTAGCCATATCTTCTGGTAGACACAAAATGCTGGAGTAACTCAGCGGGTGAGGCAGCATCTCTGGAGGAAAGTAACGGACGACATTTCGGGTCGAGACCCTTCTTCAGACCTCGAAACGCCTCCTGTTCCTTTTCTCCAGAAATGCTGCCTCACCCGCGGAGTTACTCCAGCATTTTGTGCCTACCTTCAATTCCAATCAGCATCTATATAACCATATAACAATTACAGCATGGAAACAGGCCATCTCGGCCCTTCTAGTCCGTGCCGAACACTTACTCTCACCTAGTCCCATCTACCTGCACTCAGACCATAACCCTCCATTCATTTCCCGTCCATATACCTATCCAATTTATTTTTAAATGATAAAATCGAACCTGCCTCCACCACTTCCACCGGAAGCTCATTCCACACAGCTACCACTCTCTGAGTAAATAAGTTCCCCCTCATGTTACCCCTAAACCTTTGTCCCTTACTTCTCAAATCATGTTTGAATCTTCCCTACTCTCAATGGAAAAAGCTTATCCACGTCAACTCTGTCTATCCCTCTCATAATTTTAAAGACCTTTATCAAGTCTTAACCTTAACCTTCTGCGCTCCAAAGAATAAAGAACTATCTTGTTCAACCTTTCTCTGTAACTTAGGTGCTGAAACCCAGACAACATTCTAGTAAATATATTCTAGCTTCTATGTTTAAATCTAGCATCTGCAGTTCTTTCTTGCTCCATATCTTCTCCTTTGCTCAGTCTGTCGTACTTGAGTTGGTATATATTGTACTAATGTGCAGTATTATCTGATTGAATAATAATGCAAAACGAAGCTTTTCACTGTACCTCGATACATATGACAATTATAAACCTAAACCAAGATGGACCCGGTTACTGGGTCAGTTGGTGTGTAGTGTAGAGTTAGAGACTTTGAGTTTAGAGATAGAGTAGGGAAACAGGTCTTTCAGTCCATCGAGTCCACTCGGACCATCGATAACCCGTTCACACGTTAGACCATTTTCTCACCCACCCTCTATATTTTTCAGCGGCCAATTAATCTACAAAGCCACTTGCCAACGTGTGTTTGTTCAGAACCAGTCAAAAGGAGAACATGTAAACTCCACATAGCCAGCACCCCAGGTCAGAATCGAACCTGCTTCTCTGATGTTGTGAGGCAGCAGCTCTATCAGCTGCGTCACTGTACCGGGGATGGTTCTATGCACCATCTCCACGGATGCTGAACCCGTTCACAGACCTGGGGGGGTGGGCTCTGGAAAATGTGAACCAAGTTGCAGGATTAGGCACTAGCAGGGCGAAACATAGCGTGGTGACGCCTCATACGTTCCCAGGTCAGGACACGGCGAACAATGGGATGGCCACTCAGTCCGGGGCGACAGGCCTTCCACACACGGTGGCGAAGGGAGATCTGGAATACGGTTGAGGCAGGTGTAACCCCACCGTGTTTTGTTTTCCATGTTTGTGAGGTTACATTTGTGACACTTGCAAAAACTGCAAATGTAGTTGAGGGCCCAATGCCATTGCTGAACCCGTTATATTTTCTATCATTTAGCACATTCTCTACAACATAGAAGGAAGCCATTCGGCCCATTGACTCTAAACATATTCTCAGTGCGATCCCAGCAGTCTGAACACCCTGTTATTTCCCGTTTGGTGAGGGATTCAAACTATTGGGATCGCACTGAGAACCAGTTTAGAGTCAATGGGCCGAATGGCTTCGTTCTATATTGTAGGGATATATATTGTCCCTCGCTGGAGGTATTACCACGAATCAGCGACCCCCACGCTCACCGTTCAGGCTGCAGCCACTCGATGGGTCAATCGCCTCCCCGTCTATCTTAAAGATCCAGCGGCCGGGGAAGTTCACGTTGCTGGTTTGTTCGATGTTCAGCATCTCAGTGCTCCGAGAGGTTGGCAGGCTGAAAAAGTGACTGAGGTCCCCGCCGTTGAACCCCGTCTGTGCATCGCGGGAGGGGAGAGAGGGATGGTTATTTTTTTTTTTTTAAAGACACAACGTACTGGAGTAACTCAGGGATCAGGCGGCATCTCTGGAAAACATGGATAGGTGACATTTCGGGCGGGGACCCTTCTTTAGATCGTGTCACACACACACGCGAGCGATAAGCAACAATTGATCTCAGGTTAAGATAAATTAACTGAGAGACGCACAAAATAATGTGTAGAAAGGAACTGCAGATGCTGGCGTATACCAAAGATAGAGACAAAATGCTGGAGTAACTCAGCGGGTCAGGCAGCGTCTCCGGTGATGCTGTCTGGCCCGCTGTGTTACTCCGGCACTGTGTCTAAAGTGACAAAGTGAAAATGAGATAAAATACTGCCAGCTTCACTGCCAGGCTGCATTTGGAGTAGTGCGAGCATTTTAGGTCGCCCCTTTACAGGAAGGATGCGAAGGCGTTGGAAAGGCTGCAGATGAGGTGCCTGCATTACGGGGTATTAGCTGCAGGGGAGGTTGGACAGAATTGGATTGTTTTCCATGCAATGCAGGAGACTGCGGAGAGACCTGATAGAAGGCCAGTGTATAGAAGTATATACAGTGTATAGTGGATAGAAGTGATGTATGTTCAAGAGAGTCCAAGCGAACAGCACGTCTCTTTAACCCTCTCTTATTTGTTGTTGCCCGATTTGTATTGGAATTTGTATTGTATTGGATTTGTATTGTATTGGATTTGTATTGGAACTCAGCTATACCAATTTAACTCAAAACTCTGCCACCCATTTTCTTGTTATCATATTCAAAAATGTTACCGCTCATTTTGAAAGGATCGGAAGCAATTCAGAGCCGACTAGGAAATGGGAAGATCTGACCTGTGCTGCTGAGCCACCAACACCAGTCAGAGGGTCGCCTCCACTTGCAGTCCCTGTCGTCCAGGAAATATCAGCGTAGTTAAACATGGCAAAGGAATTCCTTTCATCTGTCACCAGCACACACTGAAAGGTGTTCATCTGTAGAGCGGGGATGACAGGGTTAGAGAGAAGTAACATGCTCACACAATCCAACCTTGGTGAAGGCTGATGAGAACAGGTGAAATGAAAGCAGACATAGACCAGTCCCTTGTACTTACTCCCCCGTTTAATAAGATCTTTATTGATCTAGCTATAGGGCTCTTAACGATAGGGGATATGGGGAGAAGGCAGGAATTGTGGATGATCAGCCATGAACACATTGAATGGCGGTGCGGGCTCGAAGGGTCGAAGGGCCGAATGGCCTACTCCTGCGCCTATTGTCCATTGTCCCATTGATATTTCCCTGCACTCACCCCCTTTCCCTGTGTTCCTCTGCTATCTGCAAACCTCACACTTTTTGAAATGAATGCACTTGGCAACCAGTCCCCCTCAGTCCTCTTGGGTGAAAAATTCCGGAGATATTGCAAAGCTTGTGATTTATCGTCACGTACCACACGGCGTTAACCACAAGAATTGGTCAATGAATAATGTCGAAAAGGAGCACCAACCTCATCCTGGAACAAGAAAGAGAGTTGACGCTTGTCCGGGGGTTTGGGCAGTAGGTGGCATTAAGCTGCTGAGGGGAACTGGTATGAAAGTGACCAAAACAATATGTACAAATGCACTAAATTAACAATGTCAGTAACACAACCGCACGAGGAAGAAACCCCAGCCCCGTATGTATACCATGGGAATGATAGTGCAGGGCGGCGGCTCAATCTGATACCGGTGGGGTTCAGTCTCCCAGAGCGAGCAAAGCTTATCTTCGCCAGTGAAACAGTTGATTGGGAACTCAAATAGTTAGCAAGATCCCCCGTGGGATGAACCCCCTCTTATACAGGTTTGCCTCCTCCCCAACATAGTTACTTGGCCTGCCACATGGGTTAACTGCCTTCCTACCTACAGGGGTACATTCCTCCCGCCCCACTGCTCACCTCAATCCATTGAACTTCTTGAAAGAGTTAATATCCCACTCATCAGGTGCATCCACCTGCACTCACATGGGTAACGCTCCCACCAAAGGGTTGACCGCCCGTGGAGTAACTGCAACCCTTGGTTATCCCACTAATGCTTGCATTACCCCCCATTCACTGCTGAAAGAACTACGCCTTTGTGTGAAAAAAATCTGTGTCTGACTACCGTAAATGAAATTCAAATGGCAGAGACCAGAAACCAAATCAAACACAGAAAATGTTGGAAACACTCAACAAGCAAGGCAGCATTAGTGGAGAGAAAAACAAAGATCCTTTGCCAGAGGTGACCCATTGACTCAATGACAGACACGGGAAACTACACATGCATCTTGAGCCAAACAAAAACTGCTGGAGGAACTTAATGGGCCAGACAGCATCGATGGAGGAAAAAGGGCAAATGGGATTTGGGGTTGGGACCCTTCTTCAGACTGGAGAATTGTTGCCTGTGTCGAAAGGAACCGCAGATGCTTGTATATACCGAAGATAAACGCATTGCTGGAATAGCTCAGGCCACATCTCTGGAGATAAAGGACGGGAACTGTTTCGGGTCGGGTCTGAAGAAGGTCCTCAAGCGGAAACGTCACCCATCCTTTATTTCCCCCAGAGATGTTGCCTGACCCGCCGAGTTACCCCAACACTTTGTGTCTATCTTCGAAATGTTGTTGTGTTTAATCCCTCCACATATGCTGCCTGGTCTGCTGAGTTTCTCTGCGAACTCTGCTTCTCTTTCCACAGATGCCGCCCAACCTGGCGAACGTTCCCTGCATTGTTCTGCCGGGCCGAGTGGCCGTTACCGGGGTGGTCGAGCTGCCTCCATAGAAAGTGACCTTTTCCCAGGTGGCGATGAACACCCATGTGGCCGAGAAGGAAGCCTGGTCCTTGAAGTTCTTTCTGATGTCCTTGGTGACTCTTTGCAAGATGCTCTGCTCAACGCTCTCCCTGTAATACACATTTCCTTTGATCCCGTTGTGGACATCAGCCCAGAAAGGAGCAATGAACGAGCGACCATCGGATAGAGGGAAGACCTCGGGAGTGAACTGACTGACTTGCACGTTGAAGGATAGCACCCCATTGTTATTCACCTGGTGGACAGGATACAGAATTCATTAAACACATTCTCTTTGGACAAGAACTTCAGTTATACATCACTCGGCTCAACGGAGTTGTCCGCTCCGATCGATTAAACCCAATATCCCACTTAACATGTCATGAGTTTGATTAAAATCTTCCAAAGGGCTTTGAAAACATTTAATGCACACAACACTTTAGCAGTGATGTGGAAGAGGCGCATCCGCCACATACTCACGTGAAGCGACCTCTGCCCAACTGCGAAAAATGGGAAGGTGATTAGTAGCGAAATTTCAGGGGATCCCCCGTCATCCACCTTCGGGGTTTCGCTGTCCAGGTTCCCGATCCCAAACGGGTACAACAGGTCTAAGCACAACGCTGGAAAAGAGAGAGAGAGGTTCATGGCAGGAGCGAACATTAATGCTCAAAGCACTAGGCAACTTCGCCAATAACACTGACCTCCAGTGCAGGCCATGGTGAGAATGCTGTAGATGCCCACGAGAAGAGAACCGGGACTCATGATCCTGCAACAGAACATAGGTGGATGTTATGCCTGCTTCGGTATCAAAATAATTACTGTGCACAACACCAAACCCTTTTAGATAGACACAAAATGCTGGAGTAACTCAGCGGGACTGGTAGCATATCTGGAGAAAAGGAATAGGTGGACTTTCGGGTCCAGACCCTTCTTCAGCCTTGAATAAGGTATCAAGAAGGATCTCGATCCAAAACGTCACATACTCTGGAGTCAAAACGTTACCTATTCCTTTTCTCCAGAGATGCTGCCTGTCAGAGTTGCACCCGCTGAGTTTCTCCAGCATTTTTGTGTACCTTCGATTTTCCAGCATCTACAGTTCCTTCTTAGTTACTCCAGTATTTTGTGTCTATCTTCGGTGTATACCAGCATCTGCAGATCCTTCCTACCTAGTAAACCGTTTGATGTCCTCCTGCTCTCTCCCGCTCTGTCCCATCATGGATCTGAACTCACTTTCCCCTTGGATAGCGCTCACTTCCTGCTCTTTTCCATTCCATCTAGTCAGGTTCATTTCCTGGTTCCTATTGCAGTTGGGCTTGAGAGCAGGCACCATCCTTCATTCCCTTTTCAATACATCCAACTCTTCGGCAGTTTTTGTCAAGTGCCATTCAGCCAAACTGCTTTTCCTGCTAAGATCTGTGAATGTGTGGTTATATCCCTTATCGTGTACCCAATCCATTCTTCTCCCAAGATCAGCCTGTGAACATATTATTGTATTCATAGCACACAATCCCTTCCAAAACTCAGAATTCCCCAGTGTTCAGCATTACCACAGTAGGCATTGCCTTTGCTTGAACGCATTCCTATTTTTCTGATTTAAATGCAGTAATCTTGTGATCAGCTTCCACAGTCCCGACCCAAAACGTCACCTATCCATTTTCTCCAAAGGTGCTGGCTGACCTGTTGAGTTACTCAGGCATTTTGTGTCAATCTTTGGTACAAACCAGTATCTGCAGTGCATGTTATTACATTCCACATACGTGCTGTACCAGCTCCCTTTGGGTCTTGATCCATCCATGTCTGTATGCCATTAACCTGCTTTAAGACAGCCGCATTCCTATGTCATTATGAGTTACATCTTCAACTCCTTCAATTACATTATTCATCAGTAGTTTGGTGTTGTTTATTGTTATCATCACATGTACCAGGATACAGTGAAAAGCTTTTGATAGTGTGCTATTTAGTAAAATAAAATACCATATACGAATATAATCAAGGTGTCCACAGTTCAAAGATAACGGATAAAGGATACAATGTTTTGAGCAAAGATAACATTTTGTGAAAGGTTGTATCTTTAGAGGATCAGCTTCCATTGATGCTTTCTCCTTGTGACTGCGTGGGTTTCTTCCAGGTGCTCTGGGTTTGTTCCACATCCCGTTTAGGTTAATTGACCTCTGTAAATTGCCCCTTCTCTGTAGGGTGTGGACTAAAAGTGGGATAATGTAGCACAAAAATGAACAAGTAATTGATGGTCAAAGTGGGCTGAAGGGTCTGTTCCATGCTGTATCTTTAATCAATTTGCATAAAGAAAAATTATTGAAACATATGGAGGAAAACTGTCAATGATTTCTCAACAGATTAAGTGGAAAGGAATTGGATGGGGAAGGTAAAGAGGAAATCTCAGGGGAGATGTTCTTTATTATTGTCACATATACAGAGGTACAGTGAAAAGCTTTATGTTGCATGCTATCCAGTCAGCAAAAAGGCCGTACATTATTACAATCAAGCCATCCACAGTTTACCGATACATATTGAAGGGAATAATGTTTAGTGCAATGTAAAGTCCAGTAAAGTCAGATTAATGATAGTTTGAAGGCTCCAATGAGGTAGGTGGTTGGTCAGAACTGCTCTCTAGTGGTGGTTCAGTTGCCTGCAGGCATGTGTTTTCAAACATTTGGACCTCCTGCCTAATGTGAGAGGGGAGAAGAGGGAATGACTGGGGTGAGACATGTCCCTGATTATGCTGACTGCCTTGCCGAACCATTGTGAAGTGTAGATGGAGTGGAAGGGAGAATGGCTTGATGGTCTGGGCTATGTCCAATTTGCAATTGGACTCAGCAATTTCTTGCGGCCTTGGAAGGAGCTGTTCCCAAACCATGCTGTGATGAATCACGATAAAATGCTGTCTACGGTGGATCTGCAGAAGTTGGAGATGATTGTTGAGGACATGCCAAACTTCTTAAGCCTTCTAAGGAAGTAGAGGCATTGGTGTTCTTTTGTGACCATTGCTTCGATATGGCCAGTCCAGGACAAATTGCTGGTAATGTTTAATCCTAAGGACATGAAGCTTTGAACATCTCTACTTTGGCACATGGTGCAGTAGTCCAAGGTTAGTTACCATGTGATTCATTGTTGTCATTGCCACTAAAGTGGCACCAGAGTGTGCAGTGGGTATGAGGAAGATTGATAACATAAACAAACAGAATTAGGCCATTCAGCCCATTGTGTCTGCTCTGCCATTTGATCATAGCTTTTCTAGGTTTTCCTCTCAACACCATATTCCTGTCCTCTCCCCGTAACCTTTGATACTCTTACTAATCAAGAACCTATCAATCTCAACTTTAAAAATACCCAATGACTTGGCCTCCACTGTTGTATGTGGCAATGAATTCCACAGATTCACCACCCTCTGGCTAAAGAAATTCCTACTTATCTCCATTCTGAAGGTACCTCCTTTTAATCTGAGACTGTGCCCTCTGGTCCTAGACTCTCCCACTGTCATGGAATAGTTAAAAACAACAGCCTCGAAAAATGTTGGAACTCGATTTAAAATAACGTAATAAACTTTCTGCATCATTAAACACTGTAGAAATTGTGGGGTAGAAAACAACAGCAGGGGTTTTGGCAACAATCTTCCAAATATTCTCAGATATGGAAGTTATAAGTCTGGGAGACCGAAAATGTAGCAAACCTGTCCTAAATCAAAAAGAGCAATAAACTACATTGTCTATGATCAGTGGTTCAAGAAAGGAAAAAAAATATTGCTTGTCTGGCAAGACATGGGTTGTTAGTGCAATAGTATAAATTAGCAAGGCAATATATTTAAAAATACGAATAAGGTGAGATCATACAATGCTAAACTTAGAATTACTTAGGGATTCAACTACAGAGATATTTAAATATGAAAGGTCAACCTGATCTTCTGCAAATCAAAATGATAATGTACATGAGCACATTAAACCAGCACAAATTATTGGATAGAATACCCCAAAGGTCTATTTAATGGTGTTGTGTTATGTTTGGAGCAAAAAAGGTCATTGGCTCATAACACAGCAAGTAAAGGAAAATCTTATAAGTACATCTTGTTTAAGTAAATTAGGAATGCAGTATCATCAATGAGACTGTGGAGTAAGGAGCGGTTTGCTGCTATGGACTGGCACTGGGGTATATGGATCATTTCATTGTGAATTAGCAGGACTCGGGTACATTCTCATTCATGTTCACTAGGACTTGGGCAACTGAAGTATCTCATTTCAGTTTATTGGAACGAGACACACAAAGAATCTTTCCTCGGGTTCATTGGGACTGGGGTACATGGACTATCTTTCTCCTTTATACACTGATGGGTCATTAGTCAATTAATTTGAATCACTTTAAGATGCTAACAAAAACATAAGAACGTTACCTTCAGCTACAACTTTAGCCAGAAAAATTGCTGGCAAAACTAGTTTTGAAATTGGAATCACCAATCATGAAAAGGAAAATAAACACATGTTTGGAACAAATCAAGAAAGTCTTTTAGGAAAGGAAACGTGAAACAGTGCTAAGTGGCTGATACATTCTCAGAATTGAGGTATGCTGCTGCTCCATAAATACCTTCTGATACTTTTATTCACATATCCCGACTCAGAACCAACAACTTCCTATTGTTCAACAGTTTAAAGAGTGCACTGAATAGCTATTTGCACGAGATGATGCCACAGATGATGGGTCAATGGCATCACATATTGACCACATATTGACCAAAGTATATGGACCAGAGTAAACCTGACTTCCAAGTTGGGGATGTGTGGACCATCTCTTTGCAAATCACGGAGATTTACACAGACCATATTACCTCTATCACTGGGATGAGAAATATGGGTCGGCTGACTGCTGCTTACAGGTGTTGGGGTATATGGACCATCTCACTGGGAATTAGTAGGACTTGGGTATATTCACATCCCGGTTCATTGGGTGATTGGAGCATGTCATTTCAATATATTGGGATGGAATATGAACAATCTCTCCACTGTTCTTCCTTTCTCCTGTCTAACTAGTACAGGTACATGGTTTAATTAATTCCTACTTATTGGGATTGGAGTTTTGGACCATATCACTTATACAACCACAAATGCACAGAATGGTTACAGCACAGAAGGTGGCCATTTGATATATCGAGTCCATATTGGCTGTACAAGAATAATCCAACTTGTCAAATACTACCACCTCTTCCCATTGCCCACATATACTTCGTATCTATGCAGTTCTCTTTTGAACACTGCAGTGGGATCAATCCCAGGCACTGCGCTCCAAATTCTAACCTCTATCATTTGTGACTTCTCTTCTTTTACATCACTGTATTTGTCTCCAGTTTCTTGACCCTTCTGCCAAAGGCAACAGTTTTTTCTCTGTCCACAGTAACACCCATCATAATTGTAAATATTTTTTATCAGATACCAAGATCATAAGACCTAGGATTAGAATTAGGCCATTCAGCCTATCGTGTCTACTCTGCCATTCAATCATGGCAGACCTATTTTCCCCTCTCAACCCCATTTCCCTGCCTTTTCCTTGTAACAGCATGTTTTTCTGCAAGACCAACTTGGAGAACAATCACAGCCTCTCCAGCCTCTCCACATAATGGAAATCTCTCATCATTCCATTCATTTCAGCGTTTTTTTCTGCGCCTTCTCCAAAGGGACATATTTCCAAATATATGGTTTCCAAAAATAGAAGAAATTTACCGGGTATACTTGGACTTTAGATATTTTAATATCTTCCAGCTTTCTTCCAACCAGTCAGTCTGAATAAGTGTTCCGTCTCTTACCCATTGGAGGGAAGGGTTGCTTGCCCGCTGAGTTAAGAAACATCCTTTCACTCAACACTCTTCTGTTAGTTGGCTAGTTTACTATCCATATCGCCACATATTACTAACTTTATTCCATCGGCTTGAATCTTGAAGAGAAGCCAATTGCGTTAAGTCTTGTGTGCTGTCATATCCCGGCGAGGTAGACGTGATATGACAGTACAGTGCGGTACTTTCGCAAATGCCTCTCGGAAGTCCATTTACCACAACACCTGCATCATTAATTTAATTGGGCACAGGTTGCCTATCAGCAATTTGCACTTGTCTAAGCGGCTGAGGTTAACGGGGAATGGGAATTCGAGCATTTTCATAATGGTTCAATGGGCATAAATTCCCATCTGGTCTGGTAACTATCAGAGCGCGTTGGGATGTTGAGCTCCGGTTTCTCACGCCAACATTGTGAAGTGGAACTACGATTAGGTGAGTGTTTTGGGAATCACCTTAACGCCTTTCAGGTACTTTATGCAACCTGACGAAGGGACTCCAGCTTTCTGTGTCTATCTACAGATTGACGTTTGGTCTACAACGTTGGAAAAAAATGATGGAAGCCGAAAGATCCGCGCAGTCGAGTGGGTGAAAGGCGACTTGACTTCACCTGGAAGTCCAGATGCCAGGTTTGAATCGGAGGCGAGGACTGGGACAGAGGAACATACCTGATCTCAGCCTCGGCGCATGTCCTGCAGCGTGGAAGCATCCGCTGTAGTGGCACGGGGGGTGAAACTGGAACAGACAGAGTTTAAATTCGAACAATTTAACTAATTATTCCAGATTGCCAAATGCGCCCCCGAAGCCAGAAGGCTAGGCGCCACAATAGAAAGCTTCCTTTCAGTTTGATTGTGAGCTGACGACACGGTCGGCGCTGGTGACTTTCAGGCAGGTTTGGATGAGGGTCTGGGTCGTAACGCGAGCTCCCGGGCCTCGATCAACGTTTTTTTTTTCGCAAACAAAAGCATTCCCTTTTTTCCCCCTCAGTCTGGCTCTGGTTTCTTCATTTGCATTCCCCGCTGTCAGAAATTGGTGGCGGAAATTCCATCTTGATTAAATAATTGGCGATAAGGGCGAATTGGTTCCCAGGAGGAGAGAGGATTCACAACAGAAGACTTCAAACTAAGGGAGATATAGTTTCCATTGGCAGGAAAGAGTATCTCTGCAATTGTTTATCGGGACAGATACCTCAGCGCGCACACACACACACACACACACAGCCTTCTTTCTCTTAAGAAACCCCCTCATAAACAAACATTCCCCACAGCCTAAACTGCAGCGCGTCCCTGATGTCCAAGGTTGCAGCGGCCACTCCTCAATGGTACCTGACGCTGTAACAGCGAGAATAGACACAAAAAACTGAAGTAACAGCGAGAATAGACACAAAAAACTGAAGTAACAACTCCGCGGGACAGGCAGCACCTCTGGAGAGAAAGTGACGTTTCGGGTCAAACTTTTCTTTAGACTGAGCGGAGAGGGAAACGAGAGATACGGAAAGGTTCAAAGTGAATTTAAGGTGTGAAAAGGACAGATCAAAGCAGACGCTGCTCAAGGAAATGTAGAACGTTTCATTGTTGGCTGAGGGGATGGCGACTACACGACGCCCCCACGTTCACTTTATTCAGCAGCACAGCAGCCTCGCCTGGAGAATTGTAACCCCCGGCCCATCTCTCTCTCACCACCACCCCCGTTAACATCCAAACTTCAACTCTGCACCCTCACCAGTTCCACCCCCTCGATTCTTCTCCATGCGATCCCATGTTGAGCAAGGTCAATTCTGCTGCTTGCAATGTTGTTCCTAAGAACCCGTTATGCTGGAAAATGCATATCTACCCCTTTTGGGAACATCGCTATACATCGGTGCTAATTTCAGCTCGCATGAGATACAGCTCTTCCTGTCTAGTTCATAGCTGATAGGAGCAGAATGAGGCCATTCGGCCCATCGTCTCCCCCGCCTTCCCCTCTCAACCCCATTCTTCTGCCTTCTCCTCATAACCTCTGATATTGGTCCAGCCCGTCTTTGTGGGCTGGACCAATGTCACTATGCCATGTCTAAAGTTGTTCAGAGTGCATTTCTGCTCTCTCTGACCATGTCAGTGAAACCGCACCTGAGGTTGTCTGTTTTGTTCACGACCCTAGGTGTCCTTCGGTTTATAAAGCTGCTCGTTAGCCAAGTCTAAGGGTGCTTGATCGCAAAGCCGCTGTTTCTGATAACTCCATTAATGTTGGTGATGACATCCTCCTGCTCTCTGACCCGCTTGTTAAAACCATCAACTTCACTTTTGCCTGAACGTTTAATTGTTGCGAACCCGAGAAACGAGGTTGATTGTGTCGGGGGAAAGTTGTTTCACCTGTTGTTCCAAAAGGCTCGACCTAATGACTTCTTCTACACTCAATCTAATTATTTCAATTGGTCAGTTGTTCCTCTCCAACACAGTTTCTTCTGATGACGCTAATCCAAATATTTTCGTGAGCTCTCATTTTGTTCCTGAGATTATTCTGTTAACGCCAATCATGTGCTTAGTCCGTTATGGCTAGCTCTCGTTTATCATTATAATAAACAGTAGAAACATGGAACTGCAGATGGTGTTTACAAAATAATGGCACAAAGTGCTGGAGTAACTCAGCGGCTCAGGCAGCATCACTGGAGCATGGACAGGGGTTTGGGATTTAATTGCATGTTCGCCTTTGTCTTATCCACCTCAGTTGTCTCTCAATCTTGAATGTCGCCCAGTGCACAGTTCACTGAAAATCCTATAAGAAATGGAGAGAAAGCATTGTGGGAACAGCTTCATCTCTCCTTGATATGGGAACTGAAATCTGTGGAACTCAACCAAATTCTATTAATGCCACCCCACTAGACCCGATCACAGCAGTGGCTAGATGGGAAACAGCAATTTTGGACAGAGAAATGTACAAGTGAAAATGTTCTGTGTTTTCTCACTGCAATGCAAGTACAACCTGCTGCATCTACACTTAGAGAAACTTTGCTTTGTCTAAACTCAAAACGAAGGTTTAAAAAAAAAAAAAAAAAAAAAATCACTTGCAATTTTTGGTATTGAAACTGAGCATTTTATTAGCCATGATAATTCATGAAGCTTTACAGTACTTAAAATATTCCCCATATTTTTCCATCAATAATTATTATATGCTCACTCCCTTACTAAAATAAAAATTTACATGCAGTATAATTGAGATTGACTCAGTAATGTGGAATTTGAATCATTAAGGGAAAGCTTTCCATTAATATATCAGACACAGAATTAAACTTGATCAACATGCATATTCTAACATGACATTACATGGCAACATAAGATACATGAGAGGCAGCAATGGAAGTAACATTAAAGGCATCTTAAAGAGGCTTCGCAAAGACATGTTACTAAAAGGCGTATGTGGTATGGCTGTTGCTAACTCTTTAAAATTAGGGCCCCAAACTTTGACGTACTAAGATTTGGGACCAAATGTTTAAATAACCAATTACAAACTTCACACTGTAAAATGGTGTGGCCCTCATACCCCAATTTTCATAATTGCATTCCATCTCATGGTATAGCAATAAGAACAAATGGAGATTGATTAAAAGATAGATGCACCTTTGTCCACCATTTAAAACCATAATTTACAGGCTGTTGGGATCAGTGCCAAGGCCACCATCTAAAGCCCATTTTGACTTGCTCTTGAGAGGATGGTGGCCATTTCCCTTAACATTCTGCCAGCCACAAGTAACATTGAGCTTCATCTGCACAGTGTTGTTAGACTATTTAGTAACACCACTTTCACAGAAGTCAGAGAGGCAGTTACACATTGTGCCAGTGGATACTCTGCATGGTTTAATCTCCTGCACATATAATTATAAATCTCCAGGAAACATTATAAATTAACTAATGCTTTTAAAATACAGACATCTTCCGTCACCTTCATTTTTTGCCAAGAGATAAAATATTATAATAAGTGATAAGGGGTAAGGGTAGGCGAGGGGCAACAAGTCAGCTACGATCGCCTCTGAATGCCGACTGGAGAAGGTCTATCCATTGCCTGTGAAGACTGAGATTCACATTTTTTCCGCCATCAACATTTCCACAATGTTTATCTAGTAACATTATTGCACCACAGCAGAAATCCTTAGCGTATATAAATTTGCACACAAGCAATCTAAGTTTACAGACCAACTCATCTTCAGTCCCATATTAATCAGTATCTAATATCAAATAATTGCAAACATCATTCAGAGAATGAAGCCATAATCAGATAAACCAGGTTCCCGATTTCCACCTTGTTAACAACCAATAAATTATCTAAGTTACAGAATTGAAAGTATTGACATAGTTCAATATATGCAGATACACCAGTATGATACTTTAAACTTGGACAAATATCTTGCAAACTGCAGGCGACTAGTTATTACACTGTTTAGATTTAACTTCCCTTTGAATGTAGCCAATTGCCACATATTTAACTTCCCTTTGAATGTAGCCAATTGCCAATATTCAGCTTCTGTTGGGGACTGGCAATAAGGTATAAAGTCCTTTTTTATCACAGTGCTTGCCGAGACCACATCTTGTGTTGATTCTACACTAGCCTCAGTCCAGAATACAAATCAATTATTTCCATTGCAGCCAACAATAGATTAAATCACACACTTCTGACAAATGATGCATGGGAGTATCACCGCATTAAGGTCTTCCAAAAGTAGCCGAGCATTATAAACCATGAGAGACAATGAACACTGAGATGGGGTTGTTCACAGCAATCGCACCCGGAGATTTTGATTTTGTGCACACCAAGAGTCTTAAACTCAGAAAGGTAAAAAAAGCAACATAATTGAGTTCTGTGAACAATACATTAAACATATACACAAATTGCTAAAACATCATGAAATGAAATTAAGGCAACATGGAGCGTGTTGAAAAGATTTAACATCTCCAGGTTTAAAATAGAGACAATACGCAATGTATTCTGAACTTTCATACAAGTTGATACTTTTGCTGCTTTACTACCCGCATTAGTAATTGTGACAAATATATACCCACATACACACATATTTGCATATATATGTGGGAGTGTATATTGTAGTCAACACATTGAATGGAATGCAAATGCCACATACTGCACAGGTACTATTAAAGTGCTGTGGTAGTGCATATGGAGTCTGGGGCCAGTGTGCAAAGACATTTGATGTATAAAATTATATTCAAAGTGCTGACTGTAGTTCAGCGCTTATTGCATACAACATATAAACACCTCAATCAAGACTGAACCAGATACTGCAAGTGCGAAGAAATGGATTCTGCTGAAATGATTTGTCATTGCTTCAAAAATCATAATGCTGTTTTAGTGATATTAAAGCTATCATACGGTGGAGGACATTCCCTTCATCTTGTCTGGACCAGCTCCTTGAAAGAGCAATGGCATGGTATGAACCAATGTTGTTATGAGCAAGAACAGTTTGTGCTCTGCATCTTATCACAGCTTTCCATTATCCATAGACCTGTTTATAAGAAATTCTATTGCATGACACTGATGACATACTGTATGTTCACAAAACCTTGAGTGATTGGTAATTAAACAAACTCATCCACAGGCCGTAACCCCAGATTTGTGTTACCTCACTCAATATCTGCTTTCATTTGATACATCGCACAGTAAAGTAGTTAGCGATACACCATTGTATTCAATAATCACATCACACCACGCCTCTAATGACCGAAGATTGGTGGCGATCTCGGGCTCTGTTGTTACTAGGTCACCTTAGACAGGTTTCTCTTATGTCCATCTTAGAAACTTTCTTCCATTACTGGTAGGAACGTTGATCTTTTTTTGTGAACTAGTTTCAGCATTAATCGGTACCTATACATGGATCGCTAACCCTTTAAGTTACAATTGTGAAAACGCACTGTAACCGAGCAATACTTTCATTAGCAAACAAAATACTTGTGTAAAAAGTGCAAAGATTGAGTAAATTCACAAGACTATTTTGTTTTTGGTTCTACATGAATCTCATCTCCATCTCGAATACTAAACGAGTGAAGGGCACGCAAGCTGTATCTCATTTCTTCTGGTCCAAATGTGTTTACCATGTCTTGATCAATGTAATACAACCGCATGTTATTGGTTGACAACTGCACGACAGTTCGAAGGTGTTTCTTCAGATCACCCACAGTCTGATCGAGACGAATATTCATCACTTCAACTTTATCCTCAAAGTGAACTTCAATCTTGGCACGACTCTGGGGCCGGAGGTCCACCACAGCCAACGGTTCCAACACACCATATTGTGCTACCAGTTCATGATATCTGGAAAACAAATGGACAACCAACATTTTCAGACATTTTCAGGTAGGTAGGAAGAAACTGCAGATGCTGGTTTAAACCAAAGATAGACACAAAAAGCTGGAGTAACTCAGCAGGACAGGCAGCATCTCTGGAGAGAAGGAATGGGTGACATTTCTGGACAAGACCCTTAAGACCATTATTTTCAGATGGTCAAACCAAGCTATCAGAAGATGAGACACTCCACATATTCTTATAGCTTACACTGAACCAGCAGAACCCAATGTAAGAGATTAACAAATGGAGAGATCACAGGGAGGATTGAGAATTAAACCATTTGGCAGGATCATTTTTGCTGTCCAAACAGTAATGTTTTGAAAAGTGATAAATCAAATCTGGTTTTGTTTTCAATTTGGATATCATGTTATTCTTTGTCTACCTTTGTTTTCTCCACAGATGCTGCCTGACCAGCAATGTCTTATTTCAGACTTCCATCAATGTTCTGCATCTCACATTTTTACTGTCCCAGTCATCACTTTCTATTTGGAGTTCCTTTAGAGGTGTCACTTTCAATTAACAGGCCTTCATCATAGTCTCTCAGCGAGAGCTGGGGTCAACACTACTTGCATTATTCCGTTTCTCTTGGTTTCCATGTTACAACATCTTAATCATAACCTTTCCTCTGTAGCTCAAGACAAGCTTCTTTTCTAATTTTTCCTAGTTCTCATGAATGGTCATTAACTGAAAACATTAGCCATGTTTCCCACACCATAGCTGTTGTCCGAACTGCGGAGTACTTTCAACATTTTCTGTTTTATTTCAGATCTGCACTGTCTTGCTTTTAAAAAAACATATCCTATTAGGATTAGCTCGTGTGGAGAGTAAACACTGACAAATCACCATTGTGTCTTGTGGAGTTAATACAATTACACAATTCAATTCCGATTTTGGTTCACAGAAGAAAATTATGCAAAGTTTTCCTTCATCATTCAGAATTCTGCAAAAGAACACAAGAATTATGAAGGGTATGTTAATCAGCCATTTATGTCTGCTCCACTATTTAATAAGACCATGGCTGATCTTTCAAGTCGGCATCAGTTTGCTTCACTAATGCTGAAACCCTCACTATCTAAAATAATCTCAGCAAAACTACACTTTGCTTTCCATTCCCTAACTTGAACATAATCAATGTTTGTTTAGATGCTGAAATAGTATATGCGATTCACTACAGCTCAACAATATTCCTCTGCCAATGCCACTATATTGTACCATCTGGAAACTCAGCACATGTACAGACAGCATTATGTATTTGAAATGATTAACATGAAATCAGTTTATCCATCTTACTTTTATCTTTCTCATCTGATTTTCATTTCAACTCTGATATGTTCCTTTTATTCTCTGATCTGCTATTTCCATATCTTCTTGCAAATTTGATAAGTGCTCCTCTCACAGCACTTGTGACTTGCTTGTCCAACCTCAGATTTTCTCATTATCCCAAGAATTTAAACTCATCTCTTTGAGGCATCTTTTCAGCCATGCATGTAAATGCCATATTATACCCATGCTAAGCATATTATACCCATGCTAACAAGCATATTATACCCATGCTATCAAGACCAATCAAAGGATTCCACACTCATGATCTTGTTCTTCTACCTATCAACTAAGAATTGAAACTCCCTTTTCAGTATTGAAAATCTCCTTTGCTTTTCAGGTGAACCTGATGTTCCTTCGAGGATGCTGTGTGGGCTAACAGGCACTTCTACCATTTCTGATCTCAGCATCGCAGTAATTTGCTTTTATATAACATTTCTTATTGCTTTACTTGTCCATTCAAAATTATATGGACACTACTATGGGTATCACTGATGCAACATACAGAGATACATCTTATGTACATGATTAAGATCAACATAACAGGTTACTAGCTGGAATATGACATGATGCGCATGATTGAAAGCGAATTATTGGAAGAACAGACGTTCTGGGTTGGCGGACAGTGGAAAGATTTGGCATCAAGTAAGGATAAGGGACACCATTTCTTTCATGCTGTCACTTAATGTAAAGATACTAACTATAATGTTGAAAGAAACATGGGATAATAATGGCAGTCGTAAATTGCGAGTTGGGTGGAAGAGTAAAAATTGTGAAAGTTAACTAAATGAAAACACAAGTGTGAACTAAACGAGAATCATAGGATGATTAAAATTAAAATGCAATTCAGAACATGAAGGGGTAACATTCTCCCATGATGTTTTATCATGGGACGTAACAAATGTAGAAAATTGGTGCTGAATGGACGACAATGCCTTCAGGCCCAAAGTCATGTTAACCTCTGGAGAAAACCAATCTGACCTGAATGATTGAAATTATGGAGAGACCAGAATATTTTTTTAGAAATAAGGATAAGGAAAAAAGGGTAATATGATTATGATATTAAAGCAATGCAAGGCAATTGAGGAAGGTAAGAATATCTCTTCTATTCTATAAAGGTTTGTTGGACAAGAGAAGAGTCTTGAAAACTGGAGCAAATCCAGTTAAGAAAAATTCACACATATTGACAATGCGATGTTCCATAATATGTAAATTAATCATGGAATTTTAAAAGGAAGAGATACATAAGACAATAGGTGCAGGAGTAGGCCATTCGGCCCTTCGAGCCAGCACTGCCATTTAATGTGATCATGGCTGATCATCCACAATCAGTACCCCGTTCCTGCCTTCTCCCCATACCCCTTGATTCTGCTAGCCCCAAGAGCTCTATCTAACTCTATTTTGAATGCATCCAGTGAATCTGCCTCCACTGCCTTCTGAGACAGAAAATTCCACAAATTCACAACTCTGTGTGAAAAGGTTTTTCCTCATCTCAGCTCTAAATGGCCTACCCTCTTATCCTTAAACTGTGGCCCCTGGTTCTGGACTCCCCTAACATCAGGAACATGTTTCCTGCATCTAGCGTGTCCAATCCCTTAATAATTTTATATGTTTCTATAAGATCCCCTCTCACCCTTTTAAATTCCAGTGAATACAAGCCCAATCGCTCCATTCTTTCATCATATGACAGTCCCGCCATCCCACGAATTAACCTTGTGAACCTACACTGCACTCCCTCAATAGTAAGAATGTCCTTCCTCAAATTAGGAGACCAAAACTGCACACAATACTCCAGGTGTGGTCTCATCAGGGCCCTGTACAACTGCAGGACTTCTTTGCTCCTATACTCAACACCTCTTTCGTCACTGCCTGTTGTACCTGTATGCTTACTTTCAGTGACTGATGTACTAGGACACCCAGGTCTCCTATACTTCCTCTTTTCCTAACCTGACACCATTCAGATAACAATCTGCCTTTTCCTTTCTTGCCTCCAATGGAGATAACCTCACATTTATCCACAAGTAGACTTTAATTAAGAAACACACAGAAGCAATATAAAATTACTGAAGAGGTTCTGCAGAAAACAGCAATGTGTGCAGCATCTAAGTACTTCTAGCAGCAACATCAATTACTTCCTGAGAGCCTTACTACATACATGGCTAGACAAGGCTTGTCATCTCAGAGAAATAAAATCAAAGCAGATTTGTTCAATATAGAATGCAAAAACAAATTGCTCAACCGATTATGAAAAGAATATAATTTTAGCAATAAATTTGTAATTAACCAGATAACAGCTCAAATGTTGCTTATTTCCTGTGTGTTTTAAAGAATGAATGCAAGAATGAAACACTGTCCCTGGAGTATTTGGAACTGTCCCTGTCAACAAATAAGGCAATATGAGCTGTTCATGGGAGAGTTGGGCTCATACAAAGCTGGAACAGAAAGCTGTTGTTTGGAAGGGACATTCCAGCACCTGAAAGTGTCTCTGGAGATCTGAACCTCACCGGCTTCACTTTCACTCCAGCAGCGCTTCACTAACAGAGTTGGTCCCAGTCAGAACCATTTGCAGTTCTGCACAATATGAGCTTTCTTCCCAACTCAAAATGGAGATAATCAGAAGCTGAAATGATACCTTAAGCAAGGAATACTTTCCAATTCTGTTAATCAAATCCACTTTGCCGCTTGGCTAATTGCCACTTTCCCAGCCTGCAAAATCTGCAATGATTCTAGTTGTATATGCATAAAGATTCTGAAAGCACTCTAAGAGACTGATTCAATGCAGGCAGAAGAATCTTAAAACAAGAATATTTCAGTTCACCAAATAATTACAATCGCATGAAACAAGATGCAGATCTAGAACAACAAGAAATCCTGGATCATAGCAGGAATTAAACAATCAATCTGAATATTGATAACAAAACTTTAAAAACAGAAGTAGATTTAATACATTAGACCAAAGTTTCTAGAGAGGGCATCTAAATCATAGGGCAGTGGGTAAAATACAGAATTCATTGTATGAAGTTTCCTTACTGGTGGAATAAGAGCTTACCTTTCCCTGACAGAGAATACAAATGTTTTATTAAGAACTAATAGGTCAGTAAACTTAGGCTCCAGCATTATCTTGGCCTTTTCCCTCCAGGTTTAATGCAAAGTACTGGACACAACAATTACGAGTTTTCTTTCAGTACAGATCAAGGCATAATTAGTATTTGACAAAAACAGAACATGCCATTCAGCAGAATAAATGATTCCTTAGAGATTCCCCCTTGTCCACTGTCACACTGCAGACCTCAACCTCTTCTATTGGGAAAGAGATCCAATTGTACACCAAGCCAATTTGTACTGTTATTTTACTATATGCGCTGTTACAATGCTAACACCTTTTTATAAAAGATCAGCCAAACATTCCTCATATTCTGCTTTTGTAATATTGACTGGTGGCTCCTCATACCTGAACCATTCACTAATATAAATAATTCAACTAGTTTCATGATGGTGATGTACATTGCCCACTTGCTCCTTGGATGAAAGGCCAAGCAGTGATATTGCTGTAAGATCTGAAGCATGAAACACAAAAAAATTAACAAGATTGAATGGGGTCATGTTGACTGGAATAAGTCAGCCAAGTTACTGCAATGTAAATATCTAAATGAGTCATAGGTACTTCCATTGATTAGTAATGGGAACGATTCCCTTTCAGAAGTGGCCCCTGTAGTTAATGGATTGCTACAGCAAGAAAAGATGATCTAAGAATTCCCAAGCATAACACCAATGCTTTTTCATAGACAAGCTCCAATTGAGCCTGAAAAGCAATCTAGTCCTCCATTAGCCAGACTCTACTGATATTCCTTGTCATTCTAGTTTGAGTGCACCACTTGAACAGATCTGACGTCAAAGGAATTGTGGAATTGAAAACTGAATTACACCTCAGATGGAAATTAGAAAGTGTAAAACTATAGCACCAGGTTCAGGTACAGCTTCTTCCCTGCAGCCAGCAAATAAGCTCTGAATTACGATAAACGGAAGACGAAATATGTAGGAAGGAACGGCAGATGCTGGTTTAATCCGAAGATATACACAAAGTGATGGAGTAATTCAGCAGGACAGGCAGCATCTCTGGAGGGAAGGAATGGGCTCTCGCTCCAGAGATGCTGCCTTCTCCCGCTGAGTTACTCCAGCACTGTGTCGATCATAAACTTGGGGGCATTGGATTTGTCTTTTTGCACTATTTGCTGGTTTTGTTTTCATGTGTATGTATGCATACACACACGCACGCATATATATATACACATATGTATGCATATATATATACACATATATATATACATACACATATACACACACACACCCACGTGTGTGTGTGTGTGTGCGTGTATATATGTATATATGTTAATATGTATATATGTGTATACATATGTATATATATATGTATACATACACACATATACATATATACACACACACACACACACAATGAAATGCTTACTAGCAGCAGCACAACAGTATGTACACATAGTACTCTTATATGAAGAAAAGTTGTATGTGTATATAAATTATTCACAACTTTTTTCCATATAGAGTACTATGTTTACGATACTCTGTTGGGCTGTTGCAAGTAAGAATTTCATTGTTCTGTCTGGGAAATATGACAATAAAATTCTCTCGACTCTTCCTAAAGAGATTTAGAGATTGTTCCTAAATACAATAAGTGGAGCAATTTGTACTTGTGCCAAAGAATGAGAGATAATAAAATGGAAAAGACAAAAGGAATTGTTAGCTTGACAAAACAAGTAATCAGTTACTGGAATTTGTTTGGAAAGATAACAAATATGCATGATTAATTACAAAACACAATGCATAAAAACTGTCAATGAATGCTGTCGGAGGATGATAGAGCACTGAACCAAGTGACAGGTGCCGTGCATCTCAAGAAACAATGCTTTTGGATTGTAAAGAGAGTGAATGGAAATACTCTACAATGGTGGAACACTCGTAGGGAAAAGGAACTTCTTGGAATGCAGCCAGAAGGAAATGGAATTCCTGACCATTACTTAAAAAATAAATCTACGTAAATTTAAAATTAACTAGACTGCTTGGGGAATAAAATTAAGTCAATAACCAGGACCTTATTAGGATAAGATGTTGGGGTAGTACTTTTTTGCCTGTATTGCACCTGGACTAAGCAGGGTAAAATTCAGTAATGTGCGCTCGATTCTCAATAAAAATGTGTACTTAATAACATAAAGGACGGTCTTGGGACCAACTATGCCAGCGAATGGATGAAAAGCGATGCAGGTTACATTCAAGAAGGAAATCAGAAGGAGACAAAATAAATCCTTGATAAATAAGGTGATTGCCTACATGGTCTTCAGCATGGCCTTTGATGAAGTTCCAGTAACCTTTCTGCATGATACGCACAGTTTCGGCATGGTAGACTGGTCTGGAAGGTTACATCATCTGGGATTTAGAGTGAGCTAGCAACTGACTACAAAAATGGGTTTACGGTAAGAGGCACGAGGGTGGTGCAGAGAGTTGCTTTTCAGATTGGAGGCCTGTGACCAAGAGTGTGCCACAGAGATCAGTGCTGGGTCCCCTTATTCTTTGTCATCTATATTAATTACCTGGGTGAGAATGTAGATAGCATATTTAGCAAGTTTGCAGAGACACCAAAATAGGAGCTACAGTGGTTGTATAAGGTTACAAAAAGATTCAGCTCAACTGGGAAAGCGGGCTAAGGAATAATAGATGGAATTTAACTTGAACAAGTGCAAAGACATGCATTCTGGCAAGTTAAATCAAGGAAGGACATACACAGTGAATAGCGGGGTCTTGGGGAGTGTTGTAGAACAGAGAGACCTATGTGTACAAGTACAAAAGATCCCTGAAAGTGGAGACCACAATAGGAAGAAAGTAATTATGCTGGAAAGAGTACAGAAAAGATGCAAGGATGTTGCTAGGGGGTCTTAAGCGATAAGGAAAGACTAGACATGTTGGGACTGTTTTCTCTGAAGCAACCTTAGAGGTTATAAAATGACGTGGAGCATAGGTGGACAGTACATACCTATTCCCAAGGGTAAGGGAGTCTAAAACTAGAGAGCATAGTTTTAAGGTGAAAGGTTTAAAGGGGACGCATGAGGCAAATGCAGACAAATGGGACAAGCTCAGACACGCACCTTGGTCAGCATGGACAAATTGAACCAAAGAGTCTCTTTCTGTGCTGTATAACGCTAATGCCTCATCCCGACAACAGACAAGGCTAATATTTCACTAGGTTTTTGTGACATGGAATATTTTACCACAAATTCTCATGGAAACAAATTTCAGGTGGTTAGAATGGAACTAAATAAATACCGATGCGTAGCTAGATTACAAAGTACAGGTATCAATTATTAAATGGCTTCTTCTATACTGTTTTTCCAAGACTCCACACATACCAGGGACTTCTAGCCAAAAGCAACTAATGTAACTTTTTATACAATATCCAAGTCCTGATTTATTTTCTTAACTATTGAAATTTAAGTGACAATTGACTTTTTTGAGATCGCATGATTATTCAATTATTTTGTTCCAATCACAAGAAAGATGACCCATACTGATAGCTATCAAACATCAAAATGTTTAATAAAGCAACTTTTCACTAAGAAGTCAGTCATCCTCCTAACTATTGCAGCCTGTTTAACATACATTTGCAAGTAAAGTCCAAGATAAATTGTAAGTCACATTCATAAAGTTAAATGTCAGTCAGAAGACGATGACACTAGTATTTTACAATGAATCGTTTCTTTGTGCAGCTTACAAATAGCCAGTAGCTGCAAATGTCAGGATTCATTACTTCAACCAATTACAGTGCAATTCTACACAATGACAAAGCAAATAATGAGATACAGACTTTAAAGGATCGGGCATAATCTGCACCATAAAAAAAAGATACAATGGAACTGAGATCTCTTATTAAAGGCTTTATTTTCCTGAGTTTTAGGAATTGTTAGATACTGTTAGGCAATGCATAGTTTTACAGCAGCTCTGCAATGAATGTAACCAGAAGTACATTGTTTTATTGCTCTCCATTTGCATCAATTAGCCAAACAACTGCAGTTAATATACGAGGTAAGAAACAAAATACATTTTGTTCACCTATTTAAAGTTCAACCCAGGTCAACATCTGCAGCTGGAATAGCATTCCTTCAAAGTCAACCTTGGTTCACGTTTGATCTGTTCAAACTGTATCAGACTCTCATTGCTTGGAAGATACTCTCTCACTGTCAGTGTGTTGATTAATGCTGGCATGTTGTTCACTGTGCTTCTTAATAATGTAAAATAGAATTGACTTGTACAATGTAGGTCACACCTTTGTGATAACTGCAGAATTTGTATTAGTCTCTTGAGTTAAGTAAACACCTATTACTTGCACCCAAGTCTAGATATGCACAAAAAATGGTAGGTGCTTTGTAATAATTCAAGTGGCAGGATGTTGCTATCAGAGACAGATTGTGCATGCTGCCCCTTTCAAATATTACAAAAAATGGTCACTTTCTTTTCCCATCCCAAAATGATTATCGTTGATCTTCAAGGCTTTAAGCCCTTGAGACAACACTTGAAAACACCTTCCAACTGCAGTAACCATATCACTCCAATATAGTTTTTGAATTTTGTATTAAATGAACAAATAAATTAATGTAATAGACGTATTTTCTGAGGAATCGACTGCTGCTATCCTGGAGCTATCAGTGACTAAAGTAAAACTGCAGATTGCTCACACCATATGGACTGATGCCACATTGGCTTGAAGCAGATTCCTCTACACACTTAGCCATGTTGTTTAAGCACCATGGCATTTCCCTCACAACTATTTGACACAACCAGACACTTCACCCACCTTTGCCTGTGTGTGAATGTGTGTGAGTGATTGGTGGTGGTCGGAGGGGCCGTAGGCGCAGATTGGCAGCCACGCTTCCGTCAGTCTGCCCCAGGGCAGCTGTGGCTACAGAAGTAGTTTACCACCACCGAGTGTGACTGAGGAGTGAATGAATAATGCGATGTAAAGCGCCTTGAGTATTAGAAAGGCGCTATATTTAAAAAAAATCCCATCCATTATTATTAACTATTTCAGGGAGGAAAGCAGTTTTCTTATTCATGAAGCCTGCATTTCTCTCATCCTCAGGGGCTGGGAAAGGGCCTGGTCTTTCCTGAGCTGCCCTGCCATTGTTATCTGAAGTTTTATCAGGAGTTAGAGTCTCCCCTGTAACACACGTGCAGAGAATGCTTGAGGTGGATGAGGTGTATGGTGGTGTGGCCCCAAGGGGGATATCTCCTGTGCAAGAACCTCCATTTCCGAGAAGAACCTAAAAGAGAAAAGGAACAAGTGTTAGGATACAAAAAGCACCTTGTCTTTCTTGACAATACAGCTTGAAAATATGAAGGTTGCTGATATTTGCCGAGGTGAAGAAATGTGATAGCTAGATATCCATCTGATGTAATCCTTCTTTTTGAATATTCATGATTTTGATAATGCCTTGTGATTTCCCATCCCTTGTGCTCTAATAATGCCCAATTCTGACCCTGCTTCAGATCAACTGACAATTAAATCCTCATCATACCTTTATTTGGTTAATACTGTCCCAGCTACACTGCCAACCTATACATTATCTAATCTTAAATGTTGTCTACATCTTGCTCATCCCTGACAACCTATCTCCCAGTCACAGAACATAGCAGTCAAGCCCACAAAGTCCATGCTGAACATGTTGCCAAGTTAATCTCTTCCATCTGCACGATCTGCACGATCCGCATCCCTCCATTCTCTGCATATTTATGTGCCTAAATAAAGCCTTTAAAATGCTGCTATCACATCATCCCAGGCAGTGTTTTTGAAGCACCCACCACTATCCGTGTTTAAAAAAAGACTAGCCCTGCACATCTCCTTTAAGCTTTGTACCTGTGACTTTAATCCTATGCCCCCTAGTCTTTGACATTTCCAACCTGGAAAAAAGGTTTTGACTGACTACTCTATCTCTGCGTCTCATAATTTTACATACATATCAAGATTCCCCTCAATCTCCAATACCCTAGAGAAACAATCCCAGTTTGTCTAACCTCACCATATAGATGATGCCCTCTAATCCAAGCAGCATTTTAGTAGACCTTATCTGCACATTCTCCAAAGAGGGAAAGAGGAGACAGTGATAGCTGAGAAGGAATTGTAGACAGGAAGCAAAGGTGAAAGGAATGATAAAGGTGATTTGACGAAGTAGTGTAGACCTACACTTACCATTGTTGCTCACGAGTTCAGTGGAACCAGGTTCTGATGACAATACTGCTGCCTCTAACCACGTGGACATTTTCAGCGCAGGCTTGCTTCATTCTGGTATTTGAATGCACAGCATGCACTGTAGCTCAGAGGCTCCCGCCTTCACTTCTAGCAGGAAACTGCCCTTCAAGCCATCCTTGTCCTCGAAAAGCCTTTCACAGTTTTTCAGTGAGAACTGCAGGCTGGAGGTACAACTACACTTTGAGATACAGTGCCTTCCATAATGTTTGGGACAAAGATCCATCATTTATTTATTTGCCTTTGTATTCCACAATTTGAGATTTGTAATAGATAAAATCACGTGAGGTTAAAGTGCACATAGTCAAATTTTATTAAAGGCCATTTTTATACATTTTGATTTCACCATGTAGAAATTACAGCTATGTTTATACATAGTTCCCCCAATTCAGAGCACCATAATGTTTGGGACACATGGCTTCACATGTGTTTGTAATTGCTCAGATGTGTTTAAATGCCTCCTTAATGCATGTATATGAGAGCTCTCAGCACCTAGTCTTTCTTCTAGTCTTTCCATCACCTTTGGAAACTTTTACTGCTGTTTATCAACATGAGGACCAAAGTTGTGCCAATGAAAGTCAAATAAGCTATTATGAGACTGAGGAACACGAATAAAATTGTTAGAGACATCAGCCAAACCTTAGGCTTACCAAAATCAACTGTTTGGAACATCATTAAGAAGAAAGAGAGCACTGGTGAGCTTACTAATCACAAAGGGACTGGCACGCCAAGGAAGACCTCCACAGCTGATGACAGAAGAATTCTCTCTATAATAAAGCAAAATCCCCAAACACCTGTTCGACAGATCAGAAACACTCTTTAGGAGTCGGGTGTGGATTTGTCAATGACCACTGTCCGCAGAAAACTTCATGAACAGAAATACAGAGGCAACATTGCAAGATGCAAACAACCGATTAGCTGCAAAAATAGGATGGCCAGGTGACAGTTTGTCAAGAAGTACTTAAAACAGCAACCAGAGTTCTGGAAAAAGGTTTTGTGGACAGATGAGATGAAGATTAACATATCAGAGTGATGGCAAGCGCAAAGTATGGAGGAGAGAAGGAACTGCCCAAGATCCAAAGCATACCACCTCATCTGTGAAACACAGGGTTGGGGGTGTTATGGCCTGGGCATGTGCGGCTGAAGGTAGTGGCTCACTTTTCTTCATTGATGATACAACTACTGATGGTAGTAGCATCAAGTTCAAACAAATGCCTCAAAACGCATTGGCCGGCGGTTCATTCTACAGCAAGACAATGATCCCAAACATACTGGTAAAGCAACAAATGAGTTTTTCAAAGCTAAAAAATGGTCAATTTTTGAGTGGCCAAGTCAATCACCCAATCTGAACCCAATTGAGCAAGCCTTTTATAAGCTGAAGAGAAAACTGAAGGGCACTAGCCCCCAAAACAAGCATAAGCTAAAGATGGCTTTGATACAAACCTGGCAGAGTATCACCAGAGAAGACACCCAGCAACTGGTGATGTTCATGAATCACAGCATTCAAGCAGTCATTGCATTACATTAGCAATGTTACAAAATTTTGAGATTTAAAAAATCAAGTCTGCAATTTATCCCATCAGATAAAGCATAAAAAGAAGTTTAATTTGACACCTAATTCACCTTCATATCTCAAGTATTTAAAAAGTTATGGCCATTTTCATACTCGGAAATTAGCATCTTGTTCCCTATTGATTTTCTATGGACATAACAAAAAAGCTGTGATTGTGTGCAGTCAAAAGCCCATAACCTTCTTAAAAATTAAGAGAACTGAATGAAATTTTCAGTTATCATAGATTGAACCATTCTGAAACAAATATAAAATAATCTTACTTGGATGACCTGAAATTAAAGCATATAATTAGTTAGTTACCCAATTGTAGCTAATTTCAAACTTCAATTACTAGATCTAAACATCTATCCATTTCTTGATAAATTATTAACATTTTTAAATTGCTTAAGTGTCCAAATAATATTCACAAATAATTCACAATAAAACATGATTTTTAAATCTCATTTACGTTAATTTATAGGCCAAATGGAAGGAATTTAGTGTTCAATTGCTATAAATAAATGCCCATTTAAATCAGCTTTTCAGTGGGTCCCTGTGGAACGCGCTGGTTTAGAACGTTCACATCGCGGTAGATTTGTGCCCCAAATGCCGAGAAAAATACTGCGGGATATAATGGGCCCAAAATGATATACTCGCAATATTAAACTTTGTATAAAGGGATCTTAAGAAGCCCTTTTTAATGTAAAAATAAACAGCTTACCTTCTATTGCCTGCTCTATGCGACCCTGACGGTTGCCGGCCGTCGGGGGTTTAAAGGTTAATGTTTAAACTACTATAACAATTATACAAGGCCTTTAAAACTAATAATAGCTTTTGCGACGGGGTCTCCCTGCGATTTTTCGTTAATAATTAACTAGGCTGAACATCCTCGATTGGAACAGCCTAGAGAAAATCGCGTTAAGGCGCGCACACCCGCAGCGACAGATTTTCAGCGCCGCTTCAGGTAGGCTTTGCAACATACCTAATTACATGACATTGCTATGTCCCAAACATTATGGTGCCCTGAAATGAGGGGAGAGGGAGGGACTATGTATAAACACTGCTGTCATTTCTACATGGTGAAACCAACATGTATAAAAATGGCCCCTATTAAAATCTGACAAAGTGCACTTTAACCACATGTGTTTTTTTTTTCTATGACACATCTTAAATTGTGGAGTACAAAGGCAAATAAATAAATGATGGGTCTTTGTCCCAAACATGGAGGGTACTGTACATCGATGCTTTAGGCAATCCAACCTCAATGGTTAGGCAACTAGTTACAAACCTAATTTGGGTGGGATGCATGGTTCACATCACGAGAAAGGGCAGACCAACAAACATTATGAAATAAAGCCTGGGAGTTTGATGAAAAAGTTACACCCAATGTGCATCCAAAATTAAAAATTGCATAATTAGAATTCAGTCATACATTCCAATTGTATGGAGGCAGTCATATGATCATTGGGAGTGATGTCATCAACATATACCTGGAAGCGCAATCCATGTCTGAGAATGATGCCACTGAAACATTTAGATAAGAAAATGGAAGGTCAAAGATGAATTCAAAGAAAAATACAAATTCTGTTACAATCAAGTTTGCCAAATTTGATTGGAATTACTTGATGCAAGGAAGAGTTTGTGGACTATTTGAGTACAGAGACTTCTAAAAGGAAGTACTGCAGAAGATGTTCTGCATGGATTAAAGGGTCACAGTGAATACTAAAGAATACTGAAAGTAGAAAAATAGTTGAATTGTTATTTTTCAGCCGGTAAAGGGTATCTAAAGTTACAAAAGGATCTAGATTAATTGGGAAATTGGGCAAGGAATGGCAGATAAAGTTAAGTGTGTACTTGTGTATTTTGGCAAGTTAAACCAAGGCAGGACATAGAGTCCCGAGAGGAGTTGCAGAACAGTTGGACCATGGTGTACAGATCCCTAAAGGTGACAACAGGGTGATGAAGCAGGTGTAAGGCATGCTTGGTTTCATCAGTTGAGGCAGAGTACAAGAGTTGGGATGTCATGTTACAAATGCATAAAATATTGGTTAGGCCTCACTTGAAATGTTGTGTGCAGTTATTTGCCACACAGCAGGACAGGAAAGATATGATTACGTTAGAGAGCTTGTAGAATAGATTTATAAGGAGGAAATAGAGAAGATTTTTAGGACTCATACCGGGAAAGACAATAGACGCTCTAGTAGCTTTTTTAAATTATGACGCAATATGTATATTTAAATATTTCTTACGTAACTTTGAATATTTTTACTCAAAATTTATAAGAAACATTCTGCTGAAGGATGAATATTTGAGATGGATGATGAAACAGAACTATGGGGAGTTGCTCAATACACAATTGTTCCAGATTGGGCACTGGGAAGAGAGGAGAGAATAAAGGTGGGGGCAGGGGAGAGAATTGCTGGTTAGTTACCCAAACTTGGAGAATTTAATGTTCAATCCATTGGACCATGGGATGCTGCACAAGCGGATTAAGAAGTGCCATTCCTCCAGTTTGTATGTGGACTCACTCTAGCAATGGGGGTGGTCCAGGACAGAAAGGTTAGTAGGGGAAGGAGAATTAAAATGGTTAGCTTGGTCTCGTTAAAGGAGATCACATCAGGAACACCGTATGCAGTAGAAGAGGTTAGAGGAGATGCACTGTCTCACCTGGAAGGACTGTTGGGCTGCCTGGATGGACGTGAGAGGGTGGAGGTAAAGGTACAGGTGCTACATCTCCTGCAGTTGCAGGGAAAAGTATCTGGGGAGGGGGCGGTCTGGGTTGGAAGCTGTGTGAACCAAGGAGTTGCAGAGGGAAGGATCCACCAATAATAGTAGGTGAGAAAACAACATCTACCAAAAAGGACATATCGAATGAAAGCCTCATCTTGTGAACTTAGGTTGCAGAGACAGAGAAATTGACAGAAGGGGATAGCATCTTTGTAAGAGGCAGGGTGGGAAGAGGTGTAGTCCAGATAACTGTGGGAGTCAGTAGGTTTGTAGTAGACGCCACTTGATAGTCCCCTGTTATGGAGACAGAGATATCAGGAAAGGGGAGAGATGAGTCCGGGAGAGTAAAAGTGAATTTGAGAGCAGGGTGGAATTTTGTGGTAAATCTAATGAAATCAATGAGTTCTGCATGGGTTCCGATGCAGTCGTCAATGTACCAGAGAAAGAGTTGTGGGTTGGTGCCAATAGACGTTTGCATGTAATCCAGATAACTGAGAATCAAAAAAAACTTAATCAGTATCCACTGTCCTGCCCCCACCTCTCTTCCAGCTCCCCCCCCCCCCACCATTATCAGTCTGAAGAAAGGCTTCAAGCCAAAACGTCTTCTATGCATGTTCTCCAGAGATGCTGCCTGATCTGCTGAGTTATTCCAGCACATTGTGTCTATTTTATGTAAACAAGCATCTGCAGTTCCTTGTGTTTATGTAAAAACTGCATTGGCGATGATACAATAAATGTCTCAAAAACAGCTGAGTAGCTTTTCTGAAGAAGTAACATTTTAATGAGTCAACTAGGACCGAGAGCCAAAAAAAGCTTATAGAGGCAAACCCAGAACCAGGTATGAAGAGTGTGGCTCACCTCTAATCAATGACTGCTGAGGCAGTAAGAGGCTGGGGCTAGTTAGAGATGAGGATGGGGGAAATACAAAAATATTTCAAATCTTTTGAGATTCTTCAACAAGCACATTCAAACATGGTGATGGGGGATTGTATATTTTGCACATGAAGATTTCAAAAATTGGTCAAAATATTTAGGCCACTTAATTATTTTGACAGCGGACATTTCAGTGATTAGGATTGAACATGACTAAGTAGCCAGGCTCAAGAAAATTGATTTTTTTTTTTTTTTTTTTTGGTTCTGGTTTAGCTTCTGGGTCATTCAATTGCTTTTATGGCTACCTTATAAATATGGTCAGTCAAATAATTAAACCACATATGGCTGATCACATGATTAAACGGAAGCATTTTCCATAACTCAGTGGGAAGCATGTTAAAAAAATCAATAATATTCTTTCTTTTAACTTCTACTTTTACTACTCAACATCTTAATAAGGATTAGAGTTCCATTATGGTGTTCTAGAATTACCTGGGCGATGTCAATGCCTGAATTCCTAGTGTAAAACTGTTGGCAGGGAAACACTGTTCGATTTAGATAAGGAATTAAATGTGCAAAATGTAAAGAACGACAAGATTTCAATCTTGATAAAACTTCAACTGAAATTAGCAATATTCTCTTCAAAGCCATAGTTAGTCAGACCATATTCATTTGAAATTATATATTTAAAAAGTATAAAAAGGTAGACCTTGAAGCAATAAGGTAGTAATAAGGTAGAGGTAGTAGGGAACGGGTGGCAGTGAGCAGAATCTTTAATTTGAATCACTTGCCTTTCTGGTAAATCGTCATCTGGCTGCTTTATGTAGTAACGTATGAAAAATCGTTCGGCATCTATCCTCTCTCCTGCAACTTTACTCCCGTTTAATAGAATAATTGATGGTAACCTGTTTTAGAAAAAGAGTCTCTTTAATTTGGTTTCATGAATTAATGTACCATTAGATGCAAACGTATGACTTTGCCCATGAGGATGCAAAACCTACAGTTTCCTGTTGGAGTGAGTGTAGCATATTGTCTGAGCTGAAGCAGGCATTTTTCTTTTTGTGATTTGTTTCACCTAATTAGTTCAGACTTAGAGAGCTGAACTTCTACATCTCTAGCTTATAGCCATTAAAATATAAAATAAAACATTAAAAATTTAAGTAAAAAGTCAGAGCAAGGAATTGAAATTATTCCACTCTTAAAACTAAGCACATTAAACATTCTTCCTATCTTTATTTTTAGCAAGTCCCACTCCCTAATCAGCCATGCTGTCTGATCTAAATTAATTCCTGGTTTAAGGATTGTTCGTGCTTAAAACCTCTCTGCCTAGTTTTCAAATGTACCCAAGGTCTTATTCCATCTTATCTTTAACCTAATGCAGTACACCACCACTCAGGTCTCTGCACTCCAGCCACTGGCGATCATGCATGAAGTCATGAAAAGTCTGGGCTCCTAACCCCCTCATTAGAGGTGTCAGTTTTTCTACCTCAAGGATAGATCTTAAATCTTAAATTTTTTAATCAAGCTTTTGGTCATGTCTTTATAAACCTTTGGCAGCTTTTGTTAGATAATGCTCCCATGAAGCAGCTCAGGCTATTTTATAACATTGAAGGCAATGTACAAATGTAAGCTGTTGCTGTGTAATCCTAAAATTCCTTTAAAAAGGAATTAAAATCCTGCTTAACAAAGTAAGGATATTGAAGATGACATGAAGCAAGCAGGAAAGTGGATTGATTGTTTTGTAAGGGGGCAGATCACAGACTTCATAGCTAATTATGGTCAATTTCGTGCTGGATAATTTTAAAGATAGGTTGCCTTGCTTTTCAGAGCGGTCTATCATCCCCGTGCATTTTACAGTCAAATTACTTGAATTGGAGTCTATTATAACATAGGACATGACAGCCAATTTGCCCTAGTCCCTGCAAGAGTAATATGATAATGACCAGACAATTTAAGGAATGTTGATTGATGAATAAATACTGGCCAGGTTACAGGGTATTTCCTATTTCCCTGGCTCTTCTCCAAGAGTGTCATGGGATATTTTACAATGACATGAAAGGGCACATGGAGTAACCATGTACCTCAACATCTCCTCCAAAGCACCACAATTATGGCGGTGAAGTAGTTCCCAATACTCCACTCAGGCATCCTCCTAGATTCTTATGCGTTTAAAATATAATCTTCTGATTCACAAGGTGCTGTTATCTGCTTGGCCATTGTTGAGAGGTGATATTGATCGTGATGGGCTAGAGATGGAGCATATTATCTTAGGTGTGCTCAGATAACTATATAGTTCATGGCAGTTCAGGAGGATGAGAAGGGTAGAATTTATGTTTAAAACCTTGTCCAAACAACGACATCAACATTTGCAAACTACACATTGAGATCTGAGTTACATAAGTACACCAAATATTAAGCAGCTTGAAAGTGAAATTGTCCTGACCCCAGGGGAACTGGCTAAGAAACAAACCAATGAACCACTAAAATAATGCCAAATATTTAGAAAGATCTTTAACACTTTAAGAAAGGATATGTGCAGCCACGGGAAAATAAACACCCCTCACCCAAAGTACCGCACCATCAGCCTAATACAATCCTTCCCTCAGCTGACAGAGAATCCTCCACAGCCCAACCAGAATACAAAACTTATCACTCACCCACACACACACTCAGATGCACACCACTGACTCGCAGAATATTCTCAAGATTGATTACCTAGCTATGACGAGCTTGCGTCGTTCCTCCTCAGAATAATTTTGCAGTAATGTAATTCCCAGAAGCCTCACTTCCTCCAGTTTAGGAAATGCTTTGAGTTTATCAATGTCATCCCATGAGCTTAGTCCTATTGGATAACAGCGCTCTATTAGCATCAGCAGTTACCATTTGATCTTGCTTTTACTTAAAGTATATCTAAACTACACCTGCTTTCAAATTGATTACTATCTATCCACAGGAAGAGAGAGAAATGTTGCCTGGATGTGATCCAAGTAAACATATTGTAATGAAGAACATAAATGGAACATTTTTGAAACAGATCTTTCAGATAGGATGAACTCTACCCGAGAACATTAAAGAATCAGTAAGAAAACTGCATACCAACTAGTCACAATTTCCAAAACCTCCTTTAGAAAAGATTATAAAAAACAAAAATTAAAGTGCATATAATTTGAGGTATCTGTGACATGGGTTGGTTAACGATTAGAAGATGGGAGACTGAAAGTTGGGCTAAAGGGAATGTTCCCAATTAATGGATGTGGTGGGGGGGGGAGAAATTTCCAAAGATCATCTCTTAGCTTGGATGATGCGAGTGCTACAGAGTTTGCACGGTTTCCCTGTGACCACGTGGGTTTTCTCCAGGTGCTCCGGTTTCCTCCCACATTCCAAAGAGATGCAGGTTTGTAGGTTAATTGGCTTCTGTAAATTGCCCCTAGTGTGCAGTGTGGACTCGGCGGGTCAAAGAGCCGCTGTATCTCTGAACTCTAAATATGCAGGAAAGCAGACAAGTTCGGAGAGATAATAACTTTGCAAAAGTGAACAGGAACTTTCAAAAGGGCAAAGTGAATAGTTGTACAAAACAAGTATGTAGAGTTCAAAGTGGCAAGAATAAAGACACAAAAAGGCAAATCAGATTTGATCTAACATGAGGAATTCTGATAGTAACACACTATACAGGATGACATTAACTGGAAGAAAAAGGGTTACATATGAGATAGGAAGAACTGATATGTTAAGAACAAGTCCTGAAAGACTAAGTGTTAATTTCTGAGCACGTAGCTGAAGGAAACCACACAGCATTGATTAAAGTGAATTGTATCATACACATTTCTTGTTTATGAAATATTCATAAGGTGTGTTAAAGTTTACTGAAAAGGTGTGTTTTGAAGAAGGCAGCAGGTCGTATTAAGGGAGTGTTAACATGTTCAGTAAACAAGGCAAGTAATAGCAACCAGATTTTTGGGAGGTTGGGATAAAAGGCTCAAGGAGTTAGTTGTGCTGAGAATGTTTCTCACATAAATCAACAGATCCAGATACTTGGTTCGTTCATTACATGCATAGTAAGCCAAGAAAAATACAGGTGATAATAGACAATAGGTACAGGAGTAAGCCATTCGGCCCTTCGAGGCAGCACTGCCATTCAATGTGATCATGGCTGATCATCCCCAATCAGTACCCCGTTCCTGCCTTCTCCCCATATCCCCTGACCGCTATTTTTAAGAGCCCTATCTAGCTCTCTCTTGAAAGCAGATGAAAATAACCAGAGTTGGGCAGGTACATGAAGGGGATGGGGGAGGAATGAATTGGTATATTTTGGGGAAAAGGAAGAATAAAAAATACAAACAAAACAAAAATGATTCAGAAATGAAAGAGTCAGCTAACAGTGCCAATAGAATAAGAGAAACAGAGAAATGAAATTCTGATAACGATACAAGATAATGTCTGAATTGGAAACTGGCGGGAGTGGAAATTGTGTTTTTTTTTTAAACTCTTGCTGAGGATTACTGGAAGATAGTTTAAACACAATTGGTTTGGAGACAGATGCTACAGTATCATTTTAAAATAGTTCAAGGAAATGTCATTAGAACAGATCACTCCTACAATATAGATCGCTTACACTGGTACAGGTTACATTTAGGCAAATCATGTGTGCTAATGTATAGCATAGCCCCATATTAAAGTGCTCAAAAACTTTGCAGAGGATGATCTAAAGGATTTGTATTTCCAGGAAGGTGGCCAATTTTCTTGAATTAAGGTATCATTTTCAGTGTACACTGTACTGATTTGTTGTGATAGATGAAACTTTTATTTTTATCCATGAAACTTTCTCTTCTGTCAGTGGAATTTCCCCAAAGGACAAAAGAGAGTAGAATAGGAATGATAAGAACCACAGCTAACATGCCCAATCCAATATTTGTAAAACTGACAAGTTGACACAAAATATTTTTCTAGACTCGAGAATGAAACTCGTAGGAAATGTAGACAATATAAAAATTTAATTTGCATTCTAAGCATGGTGATGTGAAATAATTCTATCCCATTTCATACCCGAGTTATGAAGATTTATTGATCGTAGGTTTGGGAAAAGCCGTGCCAACGTTTCTTGTGAATCCACGATGCTGGTCAGTGGGTTGTTTGCCAGGATTAATGTGTCCAGGCCTGGTAACATCTGTCCAAGTTTGTGTAGCTCAGCCCAGTCGGTGAGATTATTGTCAGTAATATGGAGGAGTCGCAGTGATGGGTAGGAACAGGGCGATAGCAGAACTGTCCTGTAGTCATTTAAGCATAGGAAAAGCTCCTCCAACCTGCATTTGAAAGGGAATAAAAGAAATGCCAGAGAGCACAAAAATAAGAATATAGCAAAGAAAAAGGGTGGAATAGATCAAAAAAAGGAATACACAGGGTTGAACAGTTAGTTTCATAAAGAGACATTCTAGAAATACATTCACGTTAACATAGCCATTGCAAAACATGAATTGTCACCAGAAAAATTAAGATTTTCCACTAAACCAGCACAACTCATATTTACACAAATACTGAATAACAATTTTACATTTTACATATCGTGCTTGTGTAACATGCATACAAATAAACAAGCAGCAGATAAATTGTCTCATTCTATTAGATTCTGAAGATATTGTTTAGAAATCATATAGGCATTTCATACAGTAAAATCAAAAGAATAGGAAAAAATGAAATGATAGAATGAGATATGCAGGGTTTTTTCCTTTCTTATTTAGGTAATATGTTTAGATTAGAAATACATTTAGAACTAAAACAGAATTTTCAAGTGTTGAATTCATCTCTTTCTACATTATATGCAGTTATTTGGAACATGCATTCAGAATTTCAACATCCAAGAACAGGTTGTTGATAGTTATTGTAACAACACAGCTTAGGGCAGGATATGCACTACACAGGAATAAATTAATAATTGGAATGAAAGAAGAATAGATCAAAAGTGCAGGCAGAAAAACAAATATCCGTCATCACTGTATAAATGGCATACAGACATGAATCAGGCCATATTACACTCCTAAATCTTAGCAGTCCATCCAACACAATTATACGTCATCGTTTTTATCTGCAGATGAAACCTGTACCAACTCAATCATCTCTCCTCGCAGAGCCATGGTAATTAATTCTCTTCATTGCTTAAGTATTACATCTGAGGAAAGGAGATTGGACCAAGTGCTTAATGTAATACAAATGCACAGTTCCACAAAGGAACAAATATGATAGCGTGCAGCACTAATCTCCCCACTACATTGCTCAAACACCAGGCGCTTGTTGGAGAAATCATTTATGTGCCACTATGTAGTATTCCAGGTGATGACAGAAGCTCATCCATCTTCCTATTCAAGTTTTGTATACATCATCGAGACAGAGCAAAGACAAGGGAAGAACAAACTAGACTATTTCTTAAAATAAAAATGTTGAAAAGCATAAAATATATTCTAACTGCACAGGCATTGTGCACTGAAGGACCAGTTGCTGTGCTGTTTCGTTGGCAGTATGGAGAATGGATTCACACAGAATTCTATTTAAAAAAAACAACTGGAAGATTAAAAATACCAAGTGGTTCATAAATACTCAATAAATCACGTAGAGGAGAATGATGGCATTTGATATCAAACACGCTTGCCACCTGACTGAAGAAGCAGACACTGTTGTGAATAGTTAAATCCCAGCATCTGAATCATCTAATGTATTCATACGTAAGGGTGCTAAGATTGAAGTCTGAATGCTAGCTTGCAACATGAACATATGATGGATGAACATTTAATCGTACACTTTGCAAATTAACTGCTAATCAAAGCTTTTGCATGCAGCTTACTATTTACATAAAACAATAATGCCCCAAGTAATGTTCCAAAAATGAAGATTAAGTTAGAAAGTAAATTGGCAGCATGTATGCACACTCCAGATTATAAAACTAATACACTGCGGCTCATGTTGTACCAACACCCAGAGACTCCTATGGGCTCAGTTAGAAACCCCCAGACAGTTAAAAAATCTGGAGCAAATTCCACATCTTGTTGGATGAGGGTTTATGTATTTGTTTTTAGTTTCTAATACTCTGTGCAGAGGTGTTCAAGCACCATACATTGGAATCTGCACGAAAGAAAAATCAAAGGAAAATCTTTTCCCTACAGCAAACAACAGAATCAGAGATTTATCCCATTGACGTGCAGCTACTTTATTTAAAATAAACAACACTGACCTCCAGTGGTGAGGCACCGCAGCTCAAAACATCAATTATAAATGAGTAAACTTCCACTGAGCCTTCACTATTTTTAGAGACAGAGCAGGGTGAAGGACAGGGGAAGAAGATGAGTGTGGGAGGAGTACTGATAATTTGATGCTGGTGGATTGGAGGGCTTAAGAGAGGCACAGAGATTTATATGTAACTAGACTAAGTGGGACCCGTTGGGTCCCAGCATCACACAGGAGGGCTGGTCATCCTACGCAATATTCCACCTCTCCACCAATTCGAATATTGGTGGCCAGTTGGGGGGGGGGGGGGGGGGGGGGGGGGGGGGGGGGGGGGGGGCTTTCTGGAGCGTTAGTATGGGTGTTGTGGGCTGAAGGGACTGGTTTCCAGAGGGCTAGTATGCAAATTGTGCGCCAAATGGATTCTTGGGCTGACGTCTCAGTCAATCAACCCTGTTGTGCTGGCAACTCACTCACTCACGGCTGGTGGGCTGGTAGTTGACTCACGGCTAATCCTTGAAATTCTATTTCAAGCAGGGTATAAGGCCACCAAATTCAAGTGCAGTTTCTTACCACTTCTAGCAGGGTGCAAGGCCATCAAATTCAAGTGCAGTTTCATACCATTTGAAGTAGGGTGCAAAGCCACTAAAGACAGTGAGTCGTGACCTCTCCCTCCTCCATCTTGCAGAGACTGAGCCACACCCACATTTCCGGGTTTTATAACCCCTCCCCCCCACCGTAAAAGGTGTGGCTTTCATGGAGTGATTGACAGGAGAGAGATTCTCAACATTTAAAAAAAAACTAATAACACTTTTATTTTTCATTGATGGGAAGAATTCTCTGCACCTGCTCAGCGGAGGGGGACTGAGTAAGATGGCCAAAAATCACAGCCGTAAGTGGCAGCGTTTTATCTAAAATCAATATACAGTGCAAACAGGAAGTAAGTGCATTTACAGTAGTGCCTTTTAACTTCAAGCCAAAGCACCCAAGACGCCATTTGCAGTAAGTAGTGCATTTTAACTTCATGCCACCATTTGCAGTAAGTGGTGCCTTTCAGCTTCAAGCCAATGCACCCAAGCCACCATTTGCAGTAAGTAGTGCCTTTCAACTTCAAACCACACCCAAGTCACCATTAGCAGTAAGAGGTGCCTTTCAACTTCAAGCCAAAGCAACCAAGCCACCATTTGCAGTAATAGTGCCTTTCAACTTCAAACAACAATTTGCAGTAAATAGTGCCTTTCAACTTCAAGCCAATGCACCCATGCCATCATTTGCAGGAAGTAGTGCCTTTCAACTTCAAGCCACACCCAAGTCACCATTTGCAGTAAGTAGTGCCTTTCAACTTCAAGCCAAAGCAACCAAGCCACCATTTGCAGTAAGTAGTGCCTTTCAACTTCATGCCACCATTTGCAGTAAGTAGTGCCTTTCAATTTCAAGACACACCCAAACCAAGCCAACCAGGGAGGGGAGGGGGGGGGGGGGGGGGGGGGAAAGGGGGTTTCTGGAGCGCTAGTATGAACCATTTTAGAACCAATAGACATTTTTTTTGCAAGCTTTAGAACCAATAGACATTTTTTTTGCAAGCTTTAGAACCAATAGACATTTTTTGCAAGCTTTAGAACCAAGTCATTTTTTTTGCAAGCTTTAGAACCAATAGTCATTTTTTTGCAAGCTTTAGAACCAACAGACACTTTTTTGCAAGCTTTAGAACCAATAGACATTTTTTGCAAGCTTTAGAACCAATAGACCCTCTACCTTCCTCCATCTTGAAGAGACTGTGTGGCACACCACTTCCTGGTTTTATAGTCCCTCCCCCTTGCCACCAGCGGGGGCAGCAGAGAGAATGGGGAATTTTGTAAAAACATTAATATCTCTGTCATTTTTAATCAACGGGAAAAATCCTCGGCACACATGCAGCGGAGGGGGGGCTCTGAGCAAGGTGGCCAAAAATGACGGTCGTAGGTGGCGGCGTTCTCTCGGAAATCACAGCACAGATGGCCAGAACCGGTCAAGAACAGACTTTTAGTAATATAGATGAAATTATGTACCTTTGAATCTAAATTCGAGGCTATATTACTTCCCTGCCAGAAGAATGGAAAAAAGCAAATCTCAAGGTGATGATGACGACAAAGGATCCAAATAAAAAAATGGTTAACTCAAGTCTTCAGTAACATCATTAGAAATGTGTAAAGCAAGAAAGGAACCAAGACAAATGGGAGAATAGACACAAGGACATACAGGCAGTCATCCTTTGTTCTTACCTTGGCAACTCCTGCAGAAATGTGTGAATGATTTCCCATGAAAGCTTGGTATTGTTGAGGACGAGTCTCTGTATTCGGGAGAAAGAGGCAGCACATTTCGAGTCTAACCTGGCCTCAGTCAGCGAATTCGAGGTGAGATTCAGAAAGGTCAGATTGGCAAGATTTGACACAATTTTACTGATCTGTAAATGCAAAAGGACAGTTTAACAGAATAGGGCAATTAGAATCAAAAGTGAACAGTGGCTAATTTATTAAAATGAAATGTAATACATCCCATAATTTGCACTTCTTGTTCATGCTTAAGATAATTAATTTGGACCCAGTTTTGCTATTTTGGGTTGTTATATTATGGTCTGCCTGAATCACTTATCAAAACAGATGCGCCAATTCCACAGCCCAACCAGTAGCTTGTTCTCCTCAATCCTTGCTGTCTTGCTGTAAGTTCATTTCCATTATACTCTGTTCCTGCCGAGTTCTCAAACTGATGCCTTCCAAACTCATCATGTTGCACCATCATCAAAAACAGCTGCAAGGTGCTAACTCAGGGCGGTGGCATCTATCACCAAGGAACCTCTTCATCTGGGTCACACAGTCTTCTCATTGCTATCATCAAGCAGGATGTACAAGAAGCCCTCAAGTACCCCATCATCATATTCAGGAACAGTTCCTATAACTATCAGGTTATTGAACCACCCTGTACAACCCTAATCTCACCCCTTCAGCAAAACACCATAGACGCAATTTTCTCATTGTGTTTTGCATTTATTTTTTGTGGTCTTTTTCTTTGCATTATAACTCATATTTAATTTGTTTTTTTGTGTGCTATCTCAACCTATGATTCTCCTGCAAATAAGATTTTGATTGTACCTCTACCTATACATACTTGTGTGCATGATAATAAACTCAACATTGTTATCTCCATTCAGAATGTGCAACCCTTTTACCTCATCCCATCACTTCAATCTGACTTTAACCGTCAACATCAACAAGCAATTCCAGCCTTTATAATTGAGTGCACTATACTAACTCCCGTAAATATCTAATACCTTCTTTCTTCACTGGCTTATTTGTGGCACAGTTAAAACTTGTTTCCACTCTCATCTTAAGCAAGACCGAATAATTTGCTGTACTTGGCTCTGGCCAGTCCTTAGAATTAATAAACATATCACCTGAATCTTTTCTTTGATCAAATAATCATTGAAAATTAAACATTAGAAGGATTGTGAGTCCGCTGTGTTCATGTTGGTCAGAAAAGGCTCAACCTAATCCCATAGTTTGGAATTTGGTTTGTAGCCCTGCAGTTTGCAGTGCCTCAAGTGCATGTCCAATGATTCGTCAAATGTGATGAGGGCATGTGCCTTGCCTACCCTTTGAGATAGTGAGGTTCAGATCCCTACCACCATCTGGGCAAAGCACACTTTTTTCTCAACGTTCCTCAAATCCTAATTTAAATCTTTCCCAATTTTCTTCCCCTACTGCTACAGGAAATAGGTTCTTCCAACTTAACTTGTCCACATCTTTCAATTTCATTTCCCTCATTTAGGTCATCCTCAGTCTCTTTAGTTCTAAAGAAAACAACCCCAACTGATCCCATTTTTCCTGACAGTGAATGTTTTTCAGTCCAGGCAATATGCGTGTAAGCTCCCCTGCATCCTCACCAGTGGAATTATATCTTCCTGGCCTCCAGAACCATATGCAGTACACAAGCTATGGTCCAACCATAACCATGCCACCACCAGATTCTGTGCCTTGGCGAGTAAAGGAAAGCCTCCTGTTTAAGGTCAAATCATTAATATATACAGTGAAAAGCAAAGGACAAAGTCTTCAGCCCTTTGGAACCCCACCGGTTACAATGCTTCATTCTCGTATACTCCAACCAATACCCTATTCTATTTTGCCAATTTTGCATCCCATTTACTATTCTTCTTTCGATCCCAAGAGCATTTACTTAATTGACCAGTCTGCCATGTGCAATATTGCCAAAAGCCTTCTATTTTCAAGCAGATTGCAACAAAAACAATGCCCTCAAAAGCTTTCCTTGTCATCACTCCAAAAACTCAATCAAGTTTGTCAGAAATTAACTTCTCTTCACAAATTCACGCTGTGGTTGAATAATCTTAAATGAAAGTCTATACTGTCTCTCTGGATCGATTCTAATAATTCTGTCCACCAAAGTTAAATTAACTGGGCTGTAATTACTCAGTTTATTTCTTTATTAAACAATAGACAATAGGTGCAGGAGTAGGCCATTCGGCCCTTCGAATCAGCACCACCATTCAATGTGATCATGGCTGATCATCTCCAATCAGTACTCTGTTCTTGCCTTCTCCCCATATCCCCCGACTCCGCTATCTTTAAGAGCACTATCTAGCTCTCTCTTGAAAGCATCCAGAGAACCTGCCTCCACCACCCTCTGAGGCAGAAAATTCCACAGACTCACAACTCTGTGAGAAAAAGTGTTTCCTCTTCTCCATTCTAAATGGCTTACCCCTTATTCTTAAACTGTGGCCCCTGGTTCTGGACTCCCCCAACATCGGGAACATGTTTCCTGCCTCTAGCGTGTCCAAACCCTTAACAATCTTATATGTTTCAATAAGATCTCCTTTCATCCTTCTAAACTCCAGAGTGTACAAGCCCAGCCGCTCCATTCTCTCAGCATATGACAGTCCTGCCATCCCAGGAATTAACCTTGTAAACATACGCTGTACTCCCTGAATAGCAAGAATGCCCTTCCTCAAATTAGGGGACCAAAACTGCACACAATACTCCAGGTGTCGTCTCACTAGGGCCCTGTGCAACTGCAGAAAGACCTCTTTGCTACTATACTCGACTCCTCTTGTTATAAAGGCCAACATGCCATTTGCTTTCTTCAATGCCTGCTGTACCTGCATGCTTACTTTCATAGACTGATGAACAAGGACCCCAGATCCCATTGTACTTCCCCTTTTCCCAACTTAACACCATTTAGATAGTAATCTGCCTTCCTGTTTTTTTTATACCAAAATGGATAACCTCACATTTATCCACATTAAACTTCATCTGCCATGCATTTGCCCACTCCCCCAACCTGTCCAGGTCATCCTGCATTCTCATAGCATCCTCCTCACAGTTCACACTGCCACCCAGCTTTGTGTAATCTGCAAATTTGCTAATGTTACTTTGAATCCCTTCTTCCAAATCATCGATGTATATTGTAAACAGTAGCAGTCCCAGCACCGAGCCTTGCGGTACCCCACTAGTCACTGCCTGCCATTCTGAAAGGGACCCGTTAATCACTACTCTGTTTCCTGTTAGCCAACCAATTTTCTATCCATGTCAACACTATACCCCAAGGGCCATCAACAGTCCTTTGATGCTCTGCCATCACTTGGGCAGACAGGGAGATCAAAACATTTTTGCAATTTTCCTCCTTGCCTCTTCCAACAAACCAAAACCTAATTTGTCTGTCCCAGGCAATTTATCCACTTTTAAACATACCCCTTAAAACTTTCTCTTTTAGTGCGTGAATCCCATAAAATATTTTTTAACACAGCGACACAGTTTTATGAACCTTACTTACATTCTTCACCTCTACACGTTGGCCCTACTATTTCATTAGTTATCTCACTTGGATTTTCTTCGATTTTTTCATGTCCTCTCTTTGTTTTCCTAATTTTTCCTTTCAATTTCACTCCTGAACTTCCTATACTCCTAGGCTTGCTGCTGCATTAAGTTCCCAGAGTCTGAATGAGATTCCTTTCTTTGCTTTTCTTTATTGCCCATGCTAAATTGGTTTTCCCCGAATTAGAACATATTTCAATTTTATCTTTGCCTTTTCCCATAACTGTTATAAATTTAACAGAATTACCAAGACAAAATTATGATTCCCCACTGAAATTACCACCACCAGTCCAATTTAACTCCAGAATTGCCTTACTCTCTTATCAGGCTTGGTGCATATTGGTTAAAAGTGTCCTTCAACGGAACGTAAGAATTATGTGCCGTCCATGCCTTTTATGCCAACTATGTTAATTAATGCAGGCCACTTGATATCCTCCATTATCATGGCCTAATGTTATTGTATGTGCCAGAAATTTGACAAATCTGCTATTGTATTTGTATTTGTTCTTTAATTCAACCCATATAGTCTCATTTGATGATCCTTCAGATATATCTGGCTTTCTCATGCTGCGATTTATTTCTTTGACCAATATGGCTACACCTGTTTTTATTAAATCCTGTCTGTAACCAGGACCACTAAGCTGCCATTCCTGTCCCTATTAGAGCCATGTTTTGGTTTCAGCTAAAATACCATATTTCCATGTGTCCATCTATACCTTCAGCTTGCCTGCCATATTTGCTACATGATTGAGGTATCATTGAGCAAAAGCAGATTCTCTTCTATGCCTTATATTGCCAGTTCAGCTTTTCTCCAGGTTTCTACATCCCTGCCAGGAGAGTTTACAAGTATAGGCACACTATCAAGGTTTCAGTTATACAGTGCCCTCCATAATGTTTGGGACAAAGACCCATCATTTATTTATTTGCCTCTGTACTCCACAATTTGAGATTTGTAATAAAAAAAAAATCACATGTGGTTAAAGTGCACATTGTCAGATTTTAACAAAGGCCATTTTTATACATTTTGGTTTTACCATGTAGAAATTACAGCATTGTTTACACATAGTCCCCCAATGCCAGAACATTCAAACACCACGGTGTTATCACCTTCTAGTCTCACCAACAACAACATTTACACCATCTTGGCCTAAAACTCTGGAATACTTCCAAATTAATTCTACTTTACTTGTACAAATACTTTTTTTCTTTTTAAAGTACTAATTAGATGATACGATCACTTTTGGTCTTTATCACAGGAATTAGAGGAGAGCATTTAGACTATCGAGCATGCTCGGCCATTTAGTCGAATTCTGGGTGTCCTGTATACTAGTTCTATCTACTAGTCAGAATCCATACACTCCCAACTTGCCTGTGGAGAGTATTAACATTGTGACATACAAGGACTGGTCTCAATTATATGGGAATTGCTAGATGGTCTACAGGTTCTTTACTTGTACTCCATTGCTTAGAGTCATAATAAAACAAACAAAGATTGAAGGTCAATCATTTCAACACATGGACACGAATGCAAAAACTCCATTATGTTGAATACACAAAATCTTCTGAAATTTAATGATGAACTTTCCTCCATGTCAGGAAGGATTTTTTTCTGATGGTTACCATGCTTAATTCCATTTACAACTCCTCAAATATTGAATCAACCCACGCCAGAGTCAATATGTCAGCAATGACTAGGCTGTATGTCAGAGTGAGGAGGGCCTGTTGGTGCCTCAGCATCGCAGCCAGTGTAGAACGCAGGGCACGGAATTGTCAGCAATGACTATTCCAACAAACCACTTTCCCCAATAACATTTAGCTTCATTACCAGCAACTCCTACCACCAGTAACATTCGGGAGGTCACCATTGACCAGAAACCTAAATGAACTAGTCACATAAATATTGCGTTAACAGGTCAGAGACTGGGTCTTCTATGACAACCGACTCATCTTGACTCCAAAGAATTTCACTGCCTGCAAAATACATCGAGAAGATCTTGACATACTCGATGAATAAATGCAGCCCAAAACAGATTAACACCATGCAGTGCAAAGCAACTTGATTAGCCCAATCACTCTAAACATTCCTTCTTCCCATCATTAAGGCACTGCAGGAACATGGTCAAATTGACAAAATAAACTCGCATTCAATCTTTTTGGCATCTTCAGCAGCATTTCCTAAACCAACAAGCTTTACCTCCAAGTAGAGTTTGAACCATCAGATATTGGTTGCTCTTAAATTCATACACCATTCTGTTTTAGAAATATATTGTTCTTTATTTAGCAAGGTTGGGACTAAAATCCTGAAACTTTCAAACCAATATAATTGTTCAAGTTCCAGCTTACCACCATCTGCTTGGGACTATTTAGGAAAGGTGATAATTAGTGGCCTTACCAGTAATGAAATGTGCAGCAAAAGAATAAAAATCTGCTGCTATTCTCATATACTACCACTCTGCGTATTCAATTACAAGCTCGACTCTTATGCTCAGCTACTAACAAGGCATTTGCGATCAGATTTCACCTCACATTTTAGAAGTGGAATTAAGAGGGTCAGCAAAGAGAAATATATTTAAATAATACACACAAAAAACACAGGGAGTCTACGTAATTCCTGGATTTTTTTGTGTATTATTTAAAAGATAGATTTTCCGTATTAAATGTATGTACTTAAAAAGGAAAATCTGCAGAACAAAGGAATCTGGGAGTACAGTTCACTGGAAGTGGGGAGTCAGGTAGAAAGTGAGGTGAAAAAGGCATTTGGCATGCTTGCCTTCATTGGAAATGGCAGTGAGAACTAAAGTTTGTGCACAACGCAGCTGTACAAGTTGTTAGTGAGATTACACTGTTCACGATTTTGGTTGGCAAGCTAAAGGAAAGGATGTCATTAAGTTGGAAAAGGTGCAGAAGAGATTCATCAAGATTTTAACTGGACTGGCAGGCTTGAGTTGAGAGGTTGGACAGGCTCAGACTATTTCATGGAAGGTAGAAGTCTGAAAGGTGACCTTATTGAGATGTACAAAATCGCGAGGGGCATGAATGAAGTGAATGCTCAGTCTTTTTCCACAGGGTTGAGGATTTAAAAAATAGAGGGCATAGATACAGTACAAGGTGAGTGGGGAGGTGGGACATCAGGGGCAACTTCTTCACTCAGAGGATAGCCCTTGTCTGGAACGAGTTGCCAGAGAAAGCTAAAGATGCAGCTACAATTGCAATTTTTAAGACGTTTGGACAGATGTATGGATAGGACTACGGGCCAAATGCAGGCAAATGGGATTAGCCAAGAATACCAACTCGGCATGAACAAGATGGACAAAAAGGCTTTTTTCAATGCTTTTAGCTCCAAGATTAGTGAGGGCATCAAAGATTATGGGGAAAAGGCAGGAGAATGGAGTTGAGAGGAAAAAATAGATCAGCCATGGCACAGCACTCGATGAGCTGAATTTTCTGATTGTGTCTTATGGATTTATAATTCTGTGACAAAAAGTGGGGGAGTGAAGAGAATGTTATGTATATAATGCAAAGGTGCGATCGGCAGAAAATCTTTGTTCTATGTTGCATGAATGTACCATCAAAATGCAGTTTGAATGCTTTTATTTCAGCAGACATACATCATAGAGTTTTATTGATTCCAACCAAGCTGGTGACTTACATAGAAACCAATTTAAAAAAAAGTTAGTGGCTCATTGAAATCAGCTAAGATGTTCAATGGGATATGGATTATGCAGATGTGTGAAGCTGAAATGGGCGACAGTGATTTCAGCAAGCAGCAAAAATGATGAATGACAGATGTGCATGGGAGGCTTCTCAAGATAACAGGCATAGATGATTATTTGTGGCATTACATTATTATGGGTCCCTATTTTGCATTAATTATTTAGATCACTAAACATTAGCACAAAAAATTAAAACAAATTTGAATAAAATATGATCTGTTTGATTCAATTCATGGAAGTGTTTCATAAACTTAATCTTACTCAAGGCTAGCAATAAAACAGGAACTATATAATTAAGTGCATTTACAAATCTGTTGTTTGTTTTATTGGTGTTGCAAAATTCAACGAGAAATATAATAACTGATGGGATAGTGACAAAAAAAGGCAAGTAACAATCAAGAATCAGGATGCTCCGGTCTAATGATGAAAGGTCATTAACCCAAAATTAACACTCTCTCCATAGATGTTCGCTAACATTTAATTTTACATCTTCAGCACCTGTTGTTTTTTTTCTTTGCGTTAAGGAGTAATTTCAGTGGTTTCAAAAAGGGAATAGGTTGAGGTGGATTGGAAGGTAAAATAATTAGTGAACAGTAGGAGGACTCAGAATGCTGAAGGACTTAGTTTATACTAATATTACTGAAGCCTACAAAGCCCTCCCCCTCCCCCACCTTGGTCAGTCTGACCACCTCTCTCTGTTCCTGCTCCCCAAATACACACCTCTGATCAGACGTGTGAAACCTACCATGAGGACAGTGAAGGTTTAGCCTGAGGGGGCTGTCTCTGTTTTACAGCAGCAGTTTCAGCAGACAGACTGGACTCTGTTTGCTACTCAGTCAACCTTCAATTCACAAGTGGACATCAACTCATACACCTCAACAGTTATGGACTATATAAAATTCTGCACCGATAATGTCACTACCCACAAAGAGATAAAGACCTTCCCTAACCAGAAGCCGTGGATGAGCAGGGAGGTCAGACTCCTACTGAAGGCTCGCGATGCCGCTTTCAGATCTGGCAACGCTGAGGGATACAGCTCATCCAGGGCCAATCTGAAAATGGGAATTAGGAATGCCAAACTCAATCACAAACGGCGGATTGAGGAGCACTTCCAAAACAACTCTGACCCCAGGCGCATGTGGCAAGGAATCAAATCCCTTGCCGATTACCATAAAGTTAACACCCCTCCCCCAGACAACGCCACCCTTCCTGACGAGCTAAACCATTTCTATGCTCGCTTTGACCGGGACAACAAAACCCCAGCCATCAAAGTTGCTCCACCCCCGAATGAACAACCCCTCAGTCTCTCCACCTCTGCTGTACAAGATGCACTGAGCAAGGTGAATGAGCGCAAAGCTGCCGGCCCCGATGGCATCCCTGGCCGGGTGCTTAGGGCATGTGCTGGACAACTATCCCCAGTCTTCACTGACATTTTCAATCTCTCACTGGCCCAGGCCAGGGTGTTGTCCCCACTTGCCTCAAGACATCAACCATCGTGCCAGTGCCCAAACAGTCAGCCACAGGGAGTCTCAACGATTTCCGCCCAGTGGCACTCGCCCGTCATTGCTAAGTGCTTTGAGCGGCTGATCTTGGCTCACCTCAAAGCCAGCCTCCCCCCCACACTGGACCCCCATCAGTTTGCCTACCGGGCCAACAGGTCTACAGAGGACGCCATATCGGCAGCCCTACACTCTGCCCTGACCCACCTGGACAACAACAACTCCTACATCAGGTTGCTGTTCATTGATTTCAGCTCTGCCTTTAACACTGTCATCCCCGCCAGCTTGATCACCAAACTCAGCGGACTTGGCATCTCCACCTCCCTCTGCAACTGGACACTGGATTTCCTCACCAACAGACCACAGTCTGTCAGGGTCAACAACCTCACCTCCTCCACTATAACACTGAACAGTGTGCCACAGGGCTGTGTGCTCAGCCCTCTCCTCTACTCCCTCTTCACCCACAACTGCATCCCTAAGTACGGATCCAACGCCATCATTAAGTTTGCTGACGACACCACGGCGGTAGGACTGATCAGTGACAACGATGAGTCAGCCTACAGAGAGGAGGTCCAGCACCTGACAACCTGGTGTGCCAACAATAACCTCGTCCTCAACTCCAAGAAGACGAAGGAAATTATTGTCGACTTCAGGAAGGTCAGAGGAGGCAGTCATACCCCCATCCATATAAACGGGACTGAGGTGGAGCGCGTCTCCAGCTACAAATTCCTCGGGGTACATATCTCGGAGGATTTGTCCTGGTCCCTCAACACCTCCAAGCTGATCAAAAAGGCACAGCAGCGCCTTTACTTCCTGAGGAGGCTCAAGAAAGCCCACCTGTCCCCCCAGATCCTGACCAACTACTACCGCTGTACCATCGAGAGCATCCTGACCACCTGCTTCACGGTATGGTACAGCAGCTGCACTGTTGCGGACAGGAAGGCACTACAACGGGTGGTGAAAACCGCGCAGCACATCATCGGTGCCCCGCTCCCTGCCATGGATGCCCTCCACCGAAAACAGTGTCTGAGACGGGCTGGGAAGATCATTAAAGACCCCTCCCACCCCAACCATGGACTGTTTGCCCTCCTCCCATCAGGGAGGAGGTACAGGAGCCTCAGATCTCGTACCAGTAGGATGAGGAACAGCTTCTACAATTATACCATCACATTGCTGAACTCGGAGTCCCGCCGATAGATTTCTCCGGTCCCTCCGTCCCCATTGTTTAATTATTCTGTATTTTTTGATTATTCTGTATCTTCTTTTTTTTTTTTTTTTTTCTATATGCACTACTACTACTACTACGGACTGACGCAAAACTGCATTTCGTTGTACCCATACTTAGTATTTGTGCAATGACATTAAAGTTGAATTGAATTGAATTGAAGACTTGGGTCAAGAACAGATAAGGCATTTTCCAACAGGAGGGAAAGAAAGAGCATCCACATTTTTGAGATGGGTAATGGTATAGAAACTAAAATAAATCAGGAGACTAATGATAAAAGACAATATGATAAATATGGTGAAGAACCACGTTGAATGCATGAAGTGCAAAGAACTTGACAAGGAAATAAGAGTAAAAAGACACCCAGATGCCATCTGAACAAGTAGAATAATAAAAGTTAAAGGAGGAGTTGTGCATTTAGGATACAAAAGGAGATCTGCTCGCGGAGGCAGAAGGCTTCTCTAAGATATCAAATGAAGACGGGGACAATGCCAATAATCGATAGAAGTAGAAAACAAGTTGATTGAATGAAAACAAGCAAAGCAATTTTAAATACAGCACAAAGTGCCCAAGTAACTTCGCGGGTCAGGCAGCATCTGTGGAAGGTATGGATAGGTGATGTTTTGGTTCGGGACCATTCTTCAGAAGGGGGCGCATCAATCCTAGTGCACACTCATTTCTCCCACTATCCCACCCCTTTATGCATCTCCAACCCCCACCTCCCTCGCGTATCAATTGCCAGCCTTTGTCCCGCCTCCTCCCATTTTCCAGCCCTAATACAGCCCTGCCACAGGTGCTAGCTGACCCGCTGAGTTAGTCTCGTACTTTGTGTTTTACTCAAGATCCCTGAATCAGTAGTTCCCTGCATCTCCAAAGCAATTCTAAAGCTTGGCTCTTCACCAAGTGTAAAAACGACATCTATTCTGGACAGCATACAAGCAGGTTACCAGGGGTAACTAAGTGGAAATTGAAGAGGACTTTCTCATAATCTTCCAATTTTCTTTAGATATGGGAAAAGTGTCAGATGTTTATAGGACAAACTAAAAAAAAGGATACATTGCACAAATACAGCCAGGCAATTGAAGGTTGGGAACATTTTATAATCACCCAAGACCAAATTAACTGTCACTTCAATAAGGATTACTATATTACAACTGGTGCTGATTTGATAAAGAGAAATCATAGTCACCAACGCAATGAGTTCATTAATGAAGCAACAGAGAGTTGTTGAAGACAGCATGGCTGCTTTTGTAGATATGTACCTTCAAATAACATTTGACAGATATCACCAAAACCTCCATGAGATTTAAGTGGATGTGGCAGCATGAATGGAAAACCGACAAGAAAGAAATAAGAAAAATAGTTGCAGCAGTCATTGGCAGTTTATCAGATAGATGTGAAGTATACTGTGGTGACCTCGTATATTGAAACCGTGCTACTTCTAATGAATATAAACGGCATGCTCTTTGATTATACCCTGCCTAATTCTTTAGTCTGTAGATGACACAAAACATGGAGTTATGGTAAACAGCAAAGAACACTTCAGGAGCATAAAATGGACAGATATATAGTTGATAACATTTTATGCCAAGAAGTATGAAGCAGTACATTTTCAGCAATACAAATGCAAAGCCAAGAACAAAAAGCGAGATGAGAAAACACATTATTTTGCAGTAGACGGAATTAGCTGAATTGCACTGTCTGAACGAGTAAAGGATGCAGACTCAATTATAATTTTAAAAGCAAATGGATGCATACCTAAAAGACCAATTCTACAGTCCTGTGCAAAGGGCAAACATCTAACTGACAATTTCCAAGAGTTAGCATAAAATTTATATATTTAAAATAAAAAGTGTAACCAATACCAAAACATCTAGTTAATTGCTTGCCAACCAATTAGATGCTAATTTTTAAGAAAGAACTGCAGATGCTGGAAAAATCAAAGGTAGACAATAATGCTGGAGAAACTCAGCAGGTGAGGCAGCATCTATGGAGTGAAGGAATAGGCGACGTTTTGGGTCGAGACCCTTCTTCAGACTGATGTTGGGGGGGTGGGAAAAAGAGAGGAAGAGGCGGAGACAGTAGGCTGTAGGAGAGCTTGGGAGGGAGGGAGAAAGCAAGGACTTCCTGAAATTGGAGGTCGATGTTCATATCGCTGGGGTGTAAGCTTCCCAAGTGAAATGTGAGGTGCTGCTCCTCCAATTTGCGGTGGAATTCACTCTGGCCATAGAGGAGGCCCAGGACAGAAAGGTCGGATTCGGAATGGGAGGGGGTGTTGAAGTGCTGAGGTGTAGATGCCAATGATCTTTGCTCATTCACCAAACAATTTTTAATCAGACAATATTTATAAATCAGATATCATCTCAGAACACATTAACACAAAACATGGGGCAGTATTAAACACATTCCTGGAATTCAGGCAGCTAACATCCACAATTGATTGTTCTTAAATAATTTTCACAAAATTTAATCCGGTTTACCATCTACAAGGCTTAAAGATGTGGTATGATAGCTCAGTTCCCTTCTATTTCGAAAATGGGCTTTATATTTAGTATTTTTCAGTCATTTGGGAATTGGCTGGTTCCAATCAACTCTGAAAAATAACCAGAACAATAACTGCTCTTGCAACAAGTCTCTGATCTCAATCTCTTTAGCACACGCTTCCACAATTTTGTTTCCCTGTGTCTTCCAGGAACATTGCTGGAAAACAAGTTAAATATTTCAGAAATTTCTTTCTGGGGATTTTTTTTTTTTTACACAGGCTTGGTATTTAAGTTATACTATTCTTGTTAATCTTGAATTTTTTGGCTTCTAGTGCATTCAGCTCCAGATCTTACAGCTTTGGTCCAAAAGTGATACAAGAAATGAGATGAGAAAACCGACCATCAATAAGCCTTAGTACAACAGAAATTAATGAGAATCAAAGCGAAAAATCTGCAAACGATGGAGTTATGAGCCCAAAGAAAGACACTAAATAAATAGAAGCTATTTGGTCATTTATGTGTGCTCCATTTATGGTTGCAGATTAATTACGACTTCACTGCAGTGGTTTCCCAGGAATATGCCTGAAGCCCAAGTTATTTGCAGCTGGTTTGTTGGGCCAACTTTTCCAGTCAGAGTAATTTCACAGCAAGAACTTTCCAAGCCTCAGTGGCAAGATTCCGATGACTTCAGTGACAAGACCATTATCTGGGGTGTCAGGCAGCATCTGTGCAGGGAATGAACATGATATTTCAGGTCGGGGTTCTTCTTCAGATTGAATGGAGTAAAGGGGAGAAAGCTGGAAAGGGGAGATTGGGGAGGAGAAAAGCCATGGAAATAATAGGTGAGGGAGGTTGATTGGCAGATGGCAAATGTGTGTCTTGGGACGGGAGAATAGTGCACTGAGGAGTGGAAAGGTGCTGGGTGACTGGCTGGCTGGGAGTGGGGCAGAATTGAGGGGTATTACTTGAAATTGGAGAAGTGGATTGTAAGCTACCCAAGCGGAAAATTAGGTGTTATATTTCGAGTTTGTAAGTGGTCTCACTCTGGCAATGAAGGACATCGAGGAGAAAAAGATTGGTTTTGCAATAGGGATTTAAAATAGTTAGCAACCAGCGGATATGAAGGGTTACGGGGAAAAGGCAGAAAAATGGGATTAAGACACAAAGATCAGCCATGATTGAATGACGGAGTAGACTCGATGGGCTGAATGGCCTAATTCTACTCTTATAACTAGTGAGCTTCAGTAAGCCTTGGCAGATAGAGCACAAGGTTTCAGTGAACCTGTTGCCAAGTCTACGCTTGGTTTTGCTGATGTAATGGAGGCCACATCGGGAGCATTAAATGCAATGGATATGGTTAAAGAGGTGCACATGAAAGTCTGTTGCATCTGGCAGGGCTGCTGAATGGAAGTGAAGCAGAAGGTGTTACATTTCCCCTGGTTGCAGGGGAAATTGTCTGGGGAAGGGTTGGGTGTACAGGGACAAACAAACCAAGGAGCTGTGGAGATAGTGGTCTCCATGAAAAACAAAAAGGTGGTCAGACAGGATGATGTAACTGGTTATGGGATCACATTGAACTTGGCAGAAATGTTGGAGATTGATTATTGGTTGACCAAATTGGTCATTGATTGCTCAGGTGCAAATGCTGGACATCAGCCAGTAATTCTGGCTTCCACAATCGGTTCTAGTTTGGTAGTGAAAAGCAGTTGGAGAATCACCATCACATAACTGGTAATTTATGTAGAATCCCCAAACTTTCTGCAACTTACAAAAGGAAACAGCTGCAGTTCTACTTGGTACTGATGACATTTCTATGCAGATCCCAGGCGATTATTTTACCTCTCCCAAACATAAGCCACAAATGGCTATGAGTAACCTCATCTATTTGCAACTTCTCAAATATTACCTCCAAGACTTGCCATGGATTGATTGGCAAATAACATGATGTTCTTTTGACCATTTTCAAAAAGAGTGTCTAACCAATTCCCCTTACCAGTAACATTACCGGCATTGTATTTCCTAGAAAATTGCTGATTGGAGGTGGGGTAGAATTAAATATTGATTAGAAACTTAACTGGATCATTCTAATTATATGGTAGTAGTTGTGACATTTACATTGAGATCCAAGTTTTGGCGCAATGTTACAGCATCAGGTGTGGGTAAATGTCAGCCCTGTGCCCTGAAGAATGTTGGATGGGTCTATATGTACTGATGCAGTTTTAATTTTTGCTGCTGCAGCTGCATAAATACTGTGGCCTTGCACCCCAGAGACTTTCCATCAAGACACAAGCCATTTACTTCGGTTGTCTCAAACTACCCAGAACAAAGCAGCCTGCATAATTGATGCACAATCTTGCACACTAAATATTTACTTCCTCCATGACCTGCATACCGTGACATTTATAAAATGCACCAGGGCAAATAAAGGTCAGTAATAAATACTACCCTTGCAACCAACATCCAGAGTCCTTAAGTGAACCACATTAAAAAGTACTCAACATCAACTTGCAGTTGCTGGAGCTATTCCCCAACGAGACTATCCTCCTTCTTTGGCTAATCAGGTTGGGGATTAGCCATGGTACACCTTTAATTTGTAGACACTACATTTTGGATGAGACATGGAAACACCATCTGGGATTTTCCACATTATTTTAGATATTCAATTTATTTTTAGTTTAAGAATACAATGAGAAAGGAAAATATCTGAAAGCTTTTTGCAAACTTGGTGTCAATTTACAATTCTTATACGAAACACACTTGAACATTTCAGTCACTAGTATTCATTTTTCAATGCTTAAAATCTTTTTGCTTATGTTGATTCGAACATTTTGCTTTATGGTACCGAATACTTAAATTGCAGGCAATAAAATATTTCCACTAGTTACTGAGTGGTGAAGGAAAATATTTCCACTAGTTATTGAGTGCCAGGAACAAAAAAAGAATGAAAAGACTGACCGGTACAGTGAAAGTCTAACTTTCAATACAACATCCTTTATTCATTTCCAATCTCTGTTCCTGCCATATTTAGATCTCATTTGTTGCTTTTTAATGATTGCTTTGTAGAGGTAACGAAGACTTCATGTTTATCTACGAGCTCCATGACATTTGAGTGAGTTTACTCCATATCTGCAATGCTAACATTTCAAGAGGGCTAGATTACAAAAACAGGGATGCAATGCTGAGGCTCTACAAGACGCTAGTCAGGCTGCATTTGGAGTATTGTGAGCACCATATCTGAGGAAGGACGTGGGGCTGGCTCCATAGGAGGTTTACAAGAATGATCCCATGAATGAATGGGTTAACATATGATGAGCGTTTGACGGCACTGGGCCTGTACTCACTGGAGTTTAGAAGGATGAAGGGTGACCTCATAGAAACTTACCGAATAGTGAAAGGCTTGAATAGAGATACACGTGTTAAGTTTAGAGATACTGTACGGAAACAGGCCCTTCGGTCCTCCGAGCCCACACAGACCAGCAATTTCCGCACATTTTCACGATCCTACACACTCGGGACAATTTGCAATTTTTACCAAAGCAATGACCTACAAACCTGTACGTCTTTGAATTGTAGGAGGAAATCGGAGCATCAGGACAAAACCAATGCGGTCACGTGGAGAAAGCATAAACTCCCTACTGACAGCACCCGTAGTCAGGATCGAACCTGGGTGTCTTCAGGCACTGTAAGGCAGCAACTCCGTCCATTGCGCCGCCCACTGTGCCTGAAGAGAAAAATCTCAAAGTTCTTATTTCTGACCCAGTGATCTCTACTGGAAAGAGTTTGATCAACATCAGAAGAGAGAACTGATATTATCCGTGATGCCAATATGGCATTAAATTGCTGGCCAACATTATTTACTGGGAGAAGCATGAGATGAAAATAGTTCTGAGGAAAGAGCTGCACCCAAAAAGCTAGCTTGCTGGTTTTCTCCTGAATTGCTGATTGATCTCAATCATGTTTCCAGAGTTTTCCGTTTTTTACAGTAACTACCTTAGAACTGTGTGCCATTAACAAGACAATGCCTGTAAAAGGAGGTAAGTAGAGAAGACTAATAGAGAAAAAAATTGATTAATGAAACAGGAGAAAAAGCTAATCAATTTCACGAATAAAGAGCAAGTTTTCTTAAACCATGTCAGTGAAATGGCATACAAAAGACACAGCGGCACATGCAATGTGTGTAAAACCTACCATCTGTACTTTGCAATTCTTGGATCATAACCTATTTACCTCGTACCAGTCTTGTAGATTGTTATTGGATAAGTCGAGTTCACAAACATGTGAGCAGAAGGCAGCAATGTCACTTTCCTCTCCAGCAGTGTTAATTCCACAACCATCCAGCACGAGGATAGCTGGAAGGTTTAGACGTGCTAAAGGAAACATATACTCTGTTTAATTCTGAACAATGGAGTAAATAATACACCAACTTTAACAGAGAATTATTTTGCATATTTTCCCCTCAGAGACAACAGATGGGAACGACATAATTGCTCTATTAATGGTTAAGTTATTCCTTTCTGATACCAAAGTTTGCATGCAAGGAAATCATTCCTTACTTCAAAACCACAATACATTCAGGCAACCAAAGTACACAAGGGCCGATATATAAGGAAGCAAGAAATGGTGCAGATTCATAGTTCAGTGTCAATTCATTGCGTAGATCTAGTATATTAAAATGTTGAATTTGTTATATGATGGCCTGTTACAAGCATTTTTGATGGTGATAAACTCAATAACTCCATGAAGATCAGAATTTGATCTTCAACTCTCTAATGAATGACCATCATGGGAAATGTCTCATAGAAACATAGAAAATAGGTGCAGGAGGAGGCCATTCGGCCCTTCGAGCCAGCACCGCATTTCATTGTGATGATGGATGATCGTCCCTAATTAATAACCCGTGCCTGCCTTCTTCCCATATCCCTTGATTCCACTAGCCCCGAGAGCCCTATCTAACTCTCTCATAAATCCATCCAGTGATTTGGCCTCCACTGCCCTCTGGGAATTGTGGAATTTGTGAATTCCACAAATTCACAACTCTGGGTGGAAAGGTTTTTTCTCACCTCAGTCTTAAATGGCCTCCCCGTTATTCAAAAACTCTGGCTCCTGGTTCTGGACTCGCCCAACATTGGGAACATTTTTCCTGCATCTAGCTTGTCCAGTCCTTTTATAATTTTACACATTTCTATAAGAACACCCCTCATCCTTCTAAACTCCAGTGAATACAAGCCTAGTCTTTTCAATCTTTCCTCATATGACAGTCCCGCCATCCCAGGGATCAACCTCGTGAACCAACGCTGCACTGCCTCAATCACAAGGATGTCCTTCCTCAAATTAGGAGACCAAAACTGTACACAATACCCAGATGTGGTCTTACCAGAGCCCTATACAACTGCAGAAGAACCTCTCTACTCCTATACTGAAATCTTCCTGTTATGAAGGCCAACATACCATTAGCTTTCTTCACTGCCTGCTGTACCTGCACGCCAACTTTCAGTGACCGGTGTACAAGGACACCCAGGTCTCACTGCACCTCCCCCTTACCTAACCTAACTTCATTGAGATAATAATCTGCCCCCTTGTTTTTGCCGCCAAAGTGGATAACCTCACATTTATCTATATTATACTGCATCTGCCACGCATCTGCCCACTCACTCAACCTGTCCAGGTCACCCTGCAACCTCCTAACATCCTCTTCACAGTTCACACTGTCACCCAGCTATGTGTCATAGCAAACTTGCTAGCGTTGCTCCTAATTCCCTATTCCACATCATTAATATATATATGGTAAACAGTTGCGGCCCCAACACCAAACCTTGCGGCACTCCACCTGCCATTCTGAAAAGGACCCGTTCATTCCTACTCTTTGCTTCCTGTCTGCCAACCAATTTTCTATCCACGTCAACACCCTACCCCCAATAGCATGTGCTCTAATTTTAGTCACCAGTCTCCCGTGCAGGACCTTATCAAAGGATTTCTGAAAGTCTAGATACACTACATCCACTGGCTCCCCCCCTTCATCCATTTTACTTGTCACATCCTCAAAAAATTCCAGAATTTGTACAAGGAGTATAGTGAAGGGTTGAGAATGCTTTCTTGCAGGGGATTAATAATCAGAATTATTGTGGAGGATATTTTGTTGCCTATCCTCACTGTGTTGTCAGGTCAGAAGCAAGTGGGAATTTCCTCCCGTGTAGTATTAGCCATGTGCCCGCTAGGATGTTGATCCCCCTCCAGTTAAGGTGCAACCCATCCCTTTTGTACAGGTCATCAGGAGAAATCTCGATTAAAAGTAATGAGAAATGTGCCTTCATACTTTGGATTTATACGTCTAAAACTTAAAGGTAGAAAAAAGGAATTGCAGATACTGGTTTACAAAAGACGACATAGAGTGCTGGGGTAACTCAGCGGGTCAGACAGCATCGCAGGAGAACAAGCATAGATGACATTTTGAATTGTGACTCTTCTTCAGACTGAAGAACCTTCTTTCAGAATTCAAAAACGTAACGGTGATCATAAAAGGACCTTTTCCATAGTGCCATACCAAAACCTGCCTTTCAAAACTGGATTTCTTCGCAAATTGGTTCTAGATTCATATTGATAATTCTCCCAAATGCTAGAAAAAATATATAAAAGAGTGAAGCTTGCATTCTGAGGTTTGTTGAATGCTTGATGCATAAATACACATCAACAGGATTTGCAGTTCAAATGCATGGGAAACATTAAAACATGTAAGGAATTGCTTGGGGTCTGCAATCATCACATCCATTTTACTTCAGGACCACATAAGTGGTAAATTGGTGATTTTCTGCAAGAAAACAAGCAAGAACTAGGTTTTGTGGCAGATATAGAGGCTCACTCACCTTTCACAGGTGAGCCCCGGGGCCCAAAACAGATGTGAATGCCAATACCCATTCCTCGTCGATACGGGAAGTTTTCTGGGCTGTACTTCTCACAAATAACCTCAACAAAACTGCGTCCACGTGTGACACTCATCTTTCAATTGACAAGAGCAGTCTGCAGACTGTAGAGATAAGAGCCAAATAATTAAACTTATTCCTGTACAAATAGATTAGAGGAATGCAGGCAAAGTATTAAAATGAGACCAAGTTATGCTTAATCCAATTTTGTATGATATCTAGGCATGCAAAACACCCATAATAATGACAGAAATTATATACAGGTGCACAACCTTTTATCCGGAGTTCCGGAAACCGAAAAGCTCCGAAAACATTTTTTCCAAGATGTCGTCTGCACACCAAAGCTCGCGTTTGGCGCCAAACTTGACCCGAAACGACCCACGGTCAACCCAGGTCTGTACTACTGTAGCGGCTGCCTCCTCCCCGGAGAACGGGGAGACACTTAAACATCTGTAAATCATTGCTTAAATGTTAGTTTGGAGGGCTTTTATGTGAATGGAGGGGGAGGGGGAGGGGGGGGGGGTGAAGGGGGAAACTTTAATTCTTAGTCCCCTACCTGGTCGGAGAGGCGGGGAGCGGGCAATGCCTTACCGGGTCGCCGTGCAGTAAGCTCCGGAGCGCAGTGGCCGCCGACTCCCAACATCGCTGGAGCTGGGGCTGCGGGCGTCCGGCCGCGGGCGGCGCCGGTTGTAGCTCCGACCCTGGCAACTCTACCCCTGGCTGCGCGGCGCTCCAAATCCAGCGCGGCCCGCGGCCGGACGCCCGCAGCCCCAGCTCCGCGATGTTGTGTGTCGGCGGCCACAGCGCTCCGGAGCTTACCGCACGGCGACCCGGTAAGGCATTGCCCGCTCCCCGCTGGTATCCCAGCGCTGCGACGCCGCCGACTTCCAACATCGCGGAGCTGGGGCTGCGGGCGTCCGGCTGCGGGCGGCGCTGGATTTGGAGCGCCGCGCAGCCAGGGGTAGAGTTGCCGGGGTCGGAGCTCCAACCGGCGCCGCCCGCGGCCGGACGCCCGCAGCCCCCAGCTCCGCGATGTTGGGAGTCAGCGGCCACAGCGCTCCGGAGCTTACCGCACGGCGACCCGGTAAGGCATTGCCCGCTCCCCGCCTCTCCGACCAGGTAGGGGACTAAGAATTAAAGTTTCCCCCTTCACCCCCCACATAAAATCCCTCCAAACTAACTGACTAACATTTAAGCAATGATTCCCCAGTCTCTGGGGAGGAGGCAGCCGCTCCAGACTTTTCAAGCCGCCCGCGCTACCCACCTAATCTACGCTAAAAATCTTCCATTCGGAAATCCGAAAAATTCCGAAATCCGAGAAGTGTCTGGTCCCAAGGCTTTCGGATAAAAGGTTGTGCACCTGTAATTAATTGAAGTTGTTTGAGATATGCAAAATTGTCTAACGCAAGTTTAGAGTGAATCCTACTCATTTGTCTTTATAATATTGGAACTAATTTTTTTCATCATGCATTGCACTGCATATACATGGTTAATCTTCCACTGCAGGATGTTTTCATTGTTTTTACAGATTTTACGGCACGAGAAAGTTTGCATTCAGAACAATCTTTCATTTGAGTAGAATGCTGCAGCATCAAATATATATTAGCTTTGAGAACCACCATTGCTTTGCAAATAATTAGGTTCCCTCAAATGTGGTGGAAGTACTGCGACCCCGAAATGGAAGTCCCACGTAGCAATACCAACTAATTAATAATAGGATCCGCATCACTGGCAAACTACCTACAATCCCACACAAATCTAGACCTTCAACATTGGAGAAACAATTGTGTATATTATTAGCCAAGCTAATAGATTATTAACTATTTAAATATGTATGTAAAAAAAATGTCAAAATGTAGAACCTTTATCTTGTGTATAATAAAGAGGTAGTAGTATTTATTTCAAAAAGCGAAACAAGATAAAGAACTTGCATTTATATAGTGCCGATTTTGTCCTCATGATGTTCTAAACTATATGGTTTCCATGGTTTCAAAATTGCTGGCAGCCCGTGAGGGCAAGGCTGACAGCTCTGTTTATAATTAAGGCTTTGTGTTTCCATTTATTTGACATGGGGACTGGCAGGTCATCAAGTAAATATTGAACAAATGCCTCAACTAGATCTTTTTGAATTCCATAAACCAACTCACTGGAATTTGTCATTTTCCTATCAGCTGCTGAAGCCATGTTAAAAATAGGAAGTTAACAAATCCTTGCGGAAATTAACATATTTTTGGTTAACTCTACCTTTGCATACAAATGATCACAAAACCCATGCATCCACCTGCCTGTGACACTATAAGGAAAATACAGTTAATAATAATCCAAAGCATGTCAAAAAAATGTGCAAAGACGGATATTTGAGTTTCCTATTTGTCACCTTATAAATTGCATGCCGATGTACAGAAAACTTTTAGGCACAAAATGCTGGAGTAACTCAGCTGGACAGGCAGCATCTCTGAAGAAGGGTCTCGACCCGCAACGTCACCCATTCCTTCTCTCCAGAGATGCTACCTGTTCTGCTGAGTTACTCCAGCATTTTGTGTTTATCTTTGATTTAAACCAGCATCTGCAGTTCTGTCCTGTACAGAAAACGTCAATATATTTGAAATAGATGGGATAAACATGTAGTGAAATGATCAAGGAGGTTGCTATCTTAAAGTGAATAAACACCGGAGGAAATTAGAAAGACAATTATTTTTGAATCATCCTTATCTACACCACAGTTAACAAAGGATTGAAGCTTTTTTAATGTACTGTTGTTCAAACAAGGAAGAGATAACCAAATAATTAAAGCCCAATTAAAGTTCAGTGACAAATTATTGGAATCAATGCTGAGAGAAATATAAACCATTTAAAAAGACATAGATTAATCAAGCATTGTCAATTTGGGATTACTCCCTGTACCAGGTGCTAGTGAGGCAAGAAATAGGAAACAGTAGTTAAATATTTGGCCAAGGAGCTGTTATAGAGGGAAGGAGGGCTTCAGATGCCCGGATCATTGGGATCTCTTCCAGGGCACATGGGACCTGCACAAGGAGGAAAGATTGGACCTAAACCAAAAGGGCACAGACATCCTTGCAGGAAACTTTGCTTGTGCTACTTGGAAAAGGTTTAACAGATGGGAACTGGAGCAGTAGGTGGAGAGATTGAGAACGTAGGGACAAATAATGCTGGAATAACTCAGGCAGCATCTTTGGAGAGAGGGAATGGGTGACGTTTCGGGTCAACACCCTTCTTTAGACTGATGGCAGAGGTGGGGGCGGGACAAAGATAGAATATAGTCGGAGACAGTAAGACTAGTGAGAGAACTGGGAAGGGGGACAGGATAGAGAGGAAAGCAAGGGCTATCTGAAGTTAGAGAAGTCAATGTTTATACCGGTGGGGTGTAAACTACCCAAGCGAAATATGAGGTGCTGTTCCTCCAATTTGTGCTGGGCAACACTCTGACAATGGACTCAGGACAGAAAGGTCAGATTGGGAATGGGAGGGGGAGTTGAAGTGCTGAGCCACCGGGAGATCAGGTAGGTAAAGACGGACTGAGCTGAGGTGTAAAGCGAAATGATCGCAGAGCCTGCGCTTGGTCTCGCTGATGTAGAGAAGTTGACACCTGGAACAGTGGATACAGTAGATAAGGTTGGAGGAAGTGCAAGTGAACCTGCCTCAATAAGCATAAGCGAGTTTGGTATTCCGACTGTGCATGCTCAGGTCATAGGTCACTCGCTATAAACATTCTCGGCAGCTGTGCTGCTGCGTGTGTGCAGGCCTGCATTTCGTCCGTGGTCGGGCCTGGGTTTCCAGCGATGCGGACGCTGCTGGCCGTCCCTGTCCCCTCCTGGGTGTCCCGTCCCGGTCCGGGAGCAGCCGGAGGTGTCCGCAGTGGATCTGGGCTGGCGTGGCGTGGCCTGGGGCGGCCCCAGGCTTGCAGCCGGCGCTGGCTCCACACGTTTAAGCCGCCGGGTTCGATCCTGGCTGCGGATGAGGCTCAGGTCTGCGTGCGCGCAGAAGCAAGAATGTCTCTCTGCCGGTCCAGTCTCTCTCCCATCTCCCACTCGCATATGCCCCTTCTCTCTCGCTGTTACACCCCGCTCTCCAGCTACCTGGTACCCCCGTTCAGATTAAATATATTTTTACACAGAAATTATGAATAAAGATATGAATTCATACACAGCTTATACAGCCAATAATACGTTCGCTTTTTCTTTATCGCGAATGACCTTTGACAAATCCCATGATTCCTTGCGTTTTTCGGAATACCGAGCTCGCTTATTCAAATGGATATGCGATTGAAAAGGGATGCACAATTCTGATCAAACTCCAGATTGAAAATATCACAACTAATTACATTTTTTCTTGTATCCACATACAACTGGAACTACCATAACTCCAGTGTATAATTGGGAGCAACACTATCGCTGGTCAGCATCCTTGCATCAAGGACAACTGGGGTGTGAGAAGGTGGTTAAAGAATGAGAAAGCTCTGGTTGAAAAAAGAAGAAATACAGCTCTGGATGGCTGACAGATAACCCCTGCTGTGTTCCTTAAGAATCAGGAGCAGGCTTTTGCAATTGGAAACTTAATACATCAGATAGAATTTCCAAAGCAGCAGATAATTAATCATATTATAGATATTTTACTGGAAGACAATTTCAGATGCAGTGCTGATTTTTGAGACTGCTGTTGAACAGGTAAAGTATTCATGAAGGGCAAGTGGCCCCTTTTAAAAGAATCAAACCATTGAAAATACATGTTATGGCAAACAAAACTAGCTTGTAGGCAAAATGACTTAAAATCAGTAAAATCTATAATCCTATAATGATACTGGCCAGCCTCCACATTAAAACTAAGGATTATGTTCATGAAATATGAAAAGCAACAATTGAAATAGAAGAGCACAAAATGGATGAAAGTATTTTGTGGTAAATCCTTCCCAACAGCTTATAACAGGAGAGGAAATATTGACCAGCTCCAACCACTAAAAAACACATTCAAAGCTTCTTATTTATTCCTAGCACAAGAGCTACAGCACAAAGGATAATTGCAAAGTGAACTATTTTTATAAAGGAAATATAAAATATTAACCTACTATTGGAATGTCCAAAGGCAGATCAAATTGATGGATTTTTATTTATGATAACCTTAAAACTGCTGAGTCTATAGAACCGCTCCGGAATGGAATCCAACAACCACAATTGTCAGGTCTCCAAAGGCAACTAGAGCACAACAAAAGAACTCAACAGTTACTAGAATCTTCCTTGCCAGAGCACACTACTTAACCCTGAGAGTGTGCACATTTGTCACACAGATTTTGAAATTATTAACCAAATTTATCTCTTCCAAGATCAATAGTTCTTGCAATCACAGGAGCACAATCATGTTTCTAAATACACAGCATTCTTGACTGGTAACTTGACATCTAGTACAGTTTGATGAGCAGACACTTTTTCTTCATTAACACCCATCACTTAATTTCTAAACTTCACTCAAAGTCTTGTCATCCTTTATTTTATCACCTATTCGCACCTGTGAAATTGAACATTGAACAATACCCTATCGGTCATAAAAATACCCTTTAATTTTATTATAATCATGAATTATTAAGTGCGATAGCCTTGAATTCCCTTTGTTTTCTCTCAATCTAAGCTTTTTTCTCTTTATCTAATCATTATTGAATCCAGCTCTCCTCAACAACTTACAGCTTTTGTCCAAAAGAATGGAGATGCAATTGTTCTGAGAACAAAGAATGGAGCAAGCTGCATTCAATGTGTAGGAAGGAACTACAGATGTTGGTTTACACTGAAGATAGACACAAAAAGCTCGAATAACTCAGCAGGTCAGGCAGCCTCTCTGGAGAATAGGAATAGGTGGGTCTCGACCTGAAACATCACCTATTCCTTTTCTCCAGAGATGTTGCCTGACCTGCAAAGCAGCATTCAATGTCAGGTGAGCTGCATATCTCTGCAGTTTCTGTGCTCGGTATGATATCCGCTTCATTTCTCTTATACTTTAATATATCGTAGATCCAAACCAGTTTCTGGAGAAGAGCATTTCCAGTATAAAATTAGAATATATTTAAGTTTGCAAACAAAAAAAAAATCAATATTAGAAATTATTGTTCCTTCATCTGCTCTAATTATTTGGAGCCCCGAGTCTGTTATGCAGACAACTTGCAAAGTAAAAGAAGGGAAGAATTCAAAATACCTGGTGAAAAATCCAATTAGACGATGGGCAAATCTTATTTTCCAATTGACTTCACTTCCTTCTGAACTATGGATTATATATTTGGCTTTGAGAACAAGTCTGCAGCTCTTGCACTGGAAGAGATAGATTCAGGTACAGATGATAGAAACATCCTAACCATACCTGTCAGCACAGCCTTTGGGACCACCAAAGGATCAAACCAAGCAAGGCAAAACAGAGTGGAAAGAAGACATTGACAACAAAAGACAGATAAGTTATGACAAAGTTAAGAAATACTTATCTGGCATGTCTATACTCTGGTAGATGATACTTAGTATTTCAGATTGGTTTGGCTGTATTATTATTATTGAAATTAATAAAGAGAAAAGTAATGCAATTTAGACAAAATAAGCAGTTTATACTTGATGTGACTCTGGGTCCACATATCCTTCCAAAGTTGATTAAAGATATGGGACATAGATTTGCTGAGACTTATGCCCACAACTTCAATAGAGATGGATAGCAGAATGTTTCCTTAAACTGGCACCTGGCTGTTCCAAAAGGAAACCAATCCTAAGCCTGGAAGGCACAGGTTTATCAGTCTGACATTGGCTCTTATGAAAATACTGAAAGGATGTAAACAAATATACCCTTTATGATTACTGAGAAAGGGACAAGGTACCTTAGAAACAACCGACATAAATGACATCTAGAAATAGAAGGCAATTGACCTTTGAACAAAATGCTAAAACATTGTCAGGATGTCATATAAGATAGCAGTGTTACACTGTACTGGGGATTCCGTAAGGATACAACCAACTTCAGTCTTCATGATTTGTTTTGGTCCTTTTGCATCATACCCACCCAACTTGTAATATACATCAAACCTTCCCATTAACATTCTTTCCCCCAATCCACATCCCTTGCCCTCATCACAAACCATGGTCTCCTTCATCGTCCTTCCTCCACTCTATTTGCCAATTTCGTCATTCTCTTTTAATCCTTTTAATCCCCTTTACCTTCTTCTCTCCATCTTGAACCCCATTTCTCGATGCCCCCTCCTCTCCCCCGACCAGCTTCTACTTTGATCCTTCTCCACTGATATGCTCCGCCCAGCTGACCACCGTGACCTCCTGCTTCCCCTTTTAACCCTTGCCTGGCCTGCGATTTCTCTTCGACCTTCTTCCAATGCCCTCTCCCAGCTTAATCCCTCCCGTCCCAACTTGACACCCCCCTCCTCGGGCCTGTGCCCGGTCTCTGCGCCCCCTTTCAGTCACCGGAGGCCGCGGTGTCACCACCGTGTTCTCCATCCCCTGCTGTGCCGGCAGTCGCCCCGCTCTCCCCACCCACAGCCCCGGGCCGGCCTCACTCACTCACCCTCCCGCCTCCGCTCCCGGTCTGTTTTGCTGCCGACAGCGGCCGCGAGAGCGCGCCTCCCGAGTACGCGCCTGCGGAGCTGACGTCACAGCATCTTTCAGCAAACACGTGATTTGCGTAAACAGCAGCGACACGTGACCTCCCCGCGGCATCACCATGGCAACAAAGGCCTGGACCCAGGCCCAAAGCTAGACCGCGGAAAACAAGGGCTCTCACCGCCGTTATAACGTGCAATCTATTCACCCAATTCTTTGTGGCGATAGGTATAAACCCCGTCCTCTACCTCCACAACCAGTTGCATTGTGCACAGACTGATCCATGGGACCGGCAGAAAGACACACCCACGGTAATGGGCTGCATTTCACTGGGAGTGATGCCCATTCCACTAATTTGAGGTAAACAGATCAATGATAGTGGACACGCAAGAGACTGCTAACGATTTTCAGGATGTCAGAAGAAGATAGCCCTAAACTAACTGGGGGACGTGTAAGGACGCAACGAACCTCAGTTTCGAGGCTCCGTTTTAGGGTAATTTCCAAACCAACAAAGACCCCAAAACAATAACTTTCGATCAAAATACAGGGTGCTGGATGATCTCAGCAGGCCGAGGAGGAATCAATGATATTCCTCACAGATTTACCTTGCAAATACAACTATCATGAATCTGACCTAGAAATAAGCGACATCCAGAAACAAAATTTGCTATTTATTTTGTTTGGTAGATGTTGCTGACAATACGGGCCTTTATTGTTCATCATTAATTACCCCTGAATTCATGCAACAGTTAACACCCAATCGTGTTCGTAGGTCTGTATACACAAGATGGACCAATTCATATAAGGGTGGCAGATTTGCTTCCATGAAGGTTATTGGTAAAGATACAAGGAACAGCAGACGCTGGAATGTTGTATAAAACACAAAGTGCTGGAGTAACTCAGCGGGCCAGGCAGCATCTCTGCAGTGAAGAAAGCCAATGGCATGTTGGCCTTTATAACAAGAGGAATCGAATATAGGAGCAAAGAGGTCCTTCTACAGTGGTACAGAGCCCTAGTGAGACCTCACCTGGAGTATTGTGTGCAGTTTTGGTCCCCTAATTTGAGAAAGGACATTCTTGCTATTGAGGGAGTGCAGCATAGGTTTACAAGGTTAATTCCCGGGATGGCGGGACTGTCATGCTGAGAGGATGGAGCAGCTCGGCTTGTACACTCTGGAGTTTAGAAGGATGGGAGGATATCTCATTGAAACAGATAAGATTGTTAAGGGCTTGGACACACTAGAGGCAGGAAACATGTTCCCGATGTTGGGGGAGTCCAGAACCAGGGGCCACAGTTTAAGAATAAGGAGTAAGCCATTTAGAACGGAGGCAAGGAAACATTTTTTCTCACAGAGTTGTGAGTCTGTGGAATTCTCTGCCTCAGGAGGCAGGTTCTCTGGATGCTTTAAAGAGAGAGCTAGATAGGGCTCTTAAAAATAGCGGAGTCAGGGGATATGGGGAGAAGATAGGAACGGGGTACTGATTGGGGATGATCACATTGAATGGCGGTGCTGGCTCGAAGGGTGAAATGGCCTACTCCTGCACCTATTGTCTATTGTCTATTGTCTATTAACATGTATCGGTGACATTCCAGATCGGGACCCTTCTCTTGACGGATATTAGTAAACCAGTTTTAATTTTTGTAACAAGCTTTTTCTATTCCAGTTTTAATAATTCAAATTTAAATTCTTTAACTGTAATGGTGTAATTTGAAGGTATCTCTAGCTACAAGTAACTTAATCATATTAGAGTGCACAATGGATCATGATCCCTACCCTGAAGTACTCCAAATTACTTTGCAAAGGTTCTGACCACTTGGAAAATAAGAACACGTACAGTATGTCAGGCTGTTGTCCTTCACTACACAACTATAACTTGGCGTTCAACACCACCTCCAAACTTATCATCACATGCAAGAAGGGCGCCAACTCAGACAGAGGGTCACCTGCACCTCCTCCAACCTCATCTATTGCATCCGCTGCTCTAGATGTCAGCTGATCTACATCGGTGAGACCTAGCGTAGGCTTGGCGATCGTTTCTCCGAACACCTCCGCTCGGCCTGCAATAACCTACCTGATCTCCCGGTGGTTCAGCACTTCAACTCCCCCTCCCATTACGAATCTGACCTCCCAAAGTGAGCACCACCGGAAATTGGAGGAGCAGCACCTCATATTTTGTTTGGGCAGTTTATACCCCAGTGGCATGAACATTGATTTCTCCAATTTCCGGTAGCCCTTATTGTTCCTCCCCTTCTCAGCACTCCCTCAGCCCTCTGGCTCCTCCTCTTCCTTTCTTCTTCCCCCACCCACCCTACATCAGTCCAAAGAAGGGGTTCGGCCCGAAATGTTGCCCATTTTCTTTGCTCCATAGATGCTGCCGCACCCGCTGAGTTTCTCCAGCACGTTTGTGTACCTCCAACTCAAAACATCATTTGTACATTGCCATCCATTCATGCTGTCTTACTTGCTGAATCCCTCCAGTATTTTGTTTTTTTATTTAAGATTCTAGCATTTCTAGTTTCTTGTGTCTCTATGAAGAGAAATTGGCTCGGTTTGCTTTGTAATGGAAAAACCTAAACATAACAAAACCAATAAAGAATTCAGGAACAAAAGAGGCGGGGTGGAACAGATCTGATGAAAATGTAAAAATCCAATTTAATGACCTTTGTTTACAGTAATATATATCAAAAGCAGCAGTGACCCAACATCGAAGAACTCTACTGTATACCTCCATCCTTTCAAAATGGTTATTTACTTGTACAGTACTCTGCTCAGCCAACTTTATACTCTCACTGTGCCTTTAATTGAATGGGATTCAATTTTGCAAGCTTTTACAGTAGGCTATGTCCATTTAACATTAGTGAGCACACACATTCACACGCACATACATACCTAATTGTCTCCACTCTGAAACAAAAGTTACCTCATTCATTAAAATGGAGTAAGCAGGTAATACTTGAATATGCCCATATTGGGATACAAATCATTGTTCACAAGTTATAGGAGTAGAATTATGCCATTCGGCTCATCGGGACCACTCTGCCATTCAATCATGGCTGATCTCTGCCTCCTGATCCCATTTTCCCATAACTCTTGACATCCGTTCCAAGTCAAGTTATCGACTCATTTACTGAACAGTACAAGAGAATTTGGTGTTATGCTGAACAACCATAAAAGTTGTTTCAATCTGGCTCTGTTGCAAATACTGCCCCAATAATAAAGTAATTGCAAGTCATTTTCCTCAACTATCTCCTCCCAGAGGCTAAAAAGCTGATCCGTGAATTGCTGTCCATCTAAAAAGTAAAATGTACATAAACTTCACAACATATCAACTTCAAGAGAAATGCAGGGGCTTCTTTTGACCTCACAAAAACCTTTAACTGTGAGATTCTTAAACATTCTTCTCAAATCCCCATACAAAACCTGCTGACATTTTGCATCTGCTGCATGGTAGCTAGAAAGCTGTGATCTTAATGGGCTCTCAACATACCCAATTCCTGTGCAAACAGGTGTAAAGAAAGTCTGCACAGCCACCTCAATCTTTTTCACCATAGTGTTACACCTTATCTCCAATAAGCTTTTTGTCAGAATGGAGCTAGCCGAAAGGAAACTTGGGTAACTGTTTAATCTTTATTACTTCCGCTACAGATAGAACGTCAGAAGGGTCTCGACCCGAAACGTCACCCATTCCCTCCAGGAATGCTGCCTGTCCCGCTGAGTTACTCCAGCATTTTGTGTCTATCTTCGGTTTAAACCAGCATTTGCAGTTCCTTCCTACAGTCCAATTTCAGTTACTAAGCTGCTATACTCTAATGACTTGGTTATGATCACAAGTTCCAAGTCATTGTCATCTCATTCACTGATGTGTATGAAAGAATGGACCTTATGCTTCACGTCCACAAAATAAAACCTCATCCTGAAAACAAACATAAACCATAACATTTCCTATCATCAGTCCAACAACACTCCCTCTGACACAAAGCAAATTGTTCACCTAGCACTCTCCTGTACACTTCTGACACATGGGCTATCAACAGCACCCACCTCAAACCATTAGTTACCAACAGCCCCATTTTTGCAAAATCCTCCCGAATTCATTGCAGGGATAAGGTGAACATGTATCAGCTCATTCATTTCAACAGTTGTATTTAATCATTTTTGTGAGATCAAGAGGCCAAACAAAATGGGAATGATTCAGATTGAAACCCTGCATCAGGACTGAGAGTGGGGGGGGAAGATAGCCAGTATAAAGAGGAGAGGGGGAGGGGTGAGACAGTAGGTAGTAGATGATAGCTGGATTGTAATCACTATTTCATCTAATTGGCCCAAGAGTCTGCACATTATGATGATCTATTCTGCTTTTGTTAGCATTACAAGTTTAAATTGTACATATTTAAAATTACCCAGCCCAGCTGCTGGCAAAACGTCACTACACTCTGCCGCTATTTTCTCTTGAGGAATGAAGTGTTCTTCTAGTTTGCTTTTGGGTCTCATCGTAACAGTGGAGAAGGTCTAGTCTGGTCAAGTTGGTGTGGGAATAGGAAGGAGAGTCAAAATGGCATTGGGAGCTCAGGACAAACATTGCAGACAGAATGGAGGAGAAGTGTGCAGCGTTGGAGGAGAAGTGTGCAAAGGACTGCTTGGGTTCCTGAATGATGATGAGGTAGGAGTAGGAACAGTTGCAGGGGAATTTGTCTGGGGTCAGAGAGGAGTAGGTGGAGAGTGATGAGAAGTCCAAGCAGTCACAGAGAGAGTGGTCATGGAAGGCGGAGGGAGTGGGGAAGAATAGATGTGACTAGTAGTGGGAGCCTGTTGTAGCTGGCAGAAATGATAAAGGATTAGCTGCTGGATGTGGAGCTACCAGGGTGAACGGTGCAGAATAGAGGAACTATCTCTGTTCTGATTGGAGCATGGAGGTGTGAAGCAGAAGTCCAGGAAATTGAGGTAATGTGAGAGAGGGTTCCATCAACCACTGTAGATGGGAAGCAAATTTCCTGAAAAGTGACATTTTAGATGTCTTGGAATAGAAACCCTCATATTGAGGCAAATGTGGTGAAGGCAAAGAAACTGGGAGAAAAGGATGACATTCTTGCAAGAGACTCAATGGGGAGAGGTATGGTCTAGATAGTCTATGAGGCAGTGGGTTTATATCAATATTAGTGGATAGTTTGTTTCCTGAGATGGAGACAGAGAGATCCACAAAATGAAGAAAAAAGTCAGAAATGGTGCAAGTGAATTTGCGAATAGGGTAGATTTTAGTAATGAAGTGATGAATTTGATGAGTTCCACAATTGCGGGGAAGAGGCACCAATATTTAGGAACTGAATATTCATGACTCAGAGAGGCTATCGGGCCCTCCACTTTTTTCTGCAACTGAGATCCACCAGGTTTCGCTCCATCAACACTCCACATCACTGAGATGAGAAATGTTTTCATCGACCCGATGATGGATGAATCTTTGAAATTCACTACTTTAACTAGACAGATGTCAATATGATTTTTTGACATTAATGACATCAAGAGATACATGATTAGTGTAGAAATAGCACTAAAATAAGAGATTACTGACCAGGTATAAGGAACCTAATGGACTACTACTGCTTCAGTTTTAAATAGTCTTATTATCTTTGGTCTAGAACTGTTCAAAATGGAGAAGGAAATCTGGGGATGGCTTTGAGAATCTTGAGTCCCAAGTCGGAATCACAGACCAGCCCAGTGTAAATGGTGGAAGGAACACACCGTCTCCCAGATACCCAGCTTATAGGTCAACAAGTGCCTCTTTCTGTCCTTGTGGCAGTATTTCGGATCTCACATTGGCCTCATCAGCCATATCAGAACCCAGAGAGTCCAGTGTGGCAGAAATCATGGGACTCCATGGGAGTGCCGAAGAAGAACCTGCCATAGTTTCTGAAGAAGGGTCCTGCCCTGAAACGTCACTTATCCATGTTCTCCAAACATGCCGCCTGACTCGCTGAATTATGCCAGCACTTAAGAGTTCTTTTCTGCCTAGCTTGTTTTCATGTCAGTATTTTTGTAATTGCTATAGATCATAACAATGTAACCATCTAATGTACTGATACAGGAATCATCACAAGTGATTTTCACATGGAATTATACCGATTTTGTGGCCTGGCACCTATTTGCAATCTGACAAGTTTTTAAGAACCGTGACATAGAAGCATAATTGAAATGATAATCCAGATTTCTTCTAGATAATTTCCTGTCCTGAAATCAGAAAACAGAATTGCTAACTTAAGTACTTGCTACTTGTGCAGATGGGGTATTTTCAGCATTATTCTTATCAGTGGGTGAACTTTCCATCTTGATTCAGAACATTGGGGGCTCAACCCTCAAACAGAGATCAAGTGCTGCACTTTTGGAACAGTTATATTTTGGGTGAGCGTTGAATTGAAGCACCCCTACCCATCCAACTGAACATTAAGACACAAACTTAACCTTTAACCAAAATTTTTAAAAAATCACCATTTTTATTACCATTCATCTTAGGGTCAAATGTGGAATCTTACTGTATAAAAATTAGATGCAATATTTCCTCATAAGGGAGTTAAAGTCAAAAATATTAAATTGGTTAGTTGAAGTAACCCAAGATTGTGAAAGATATTTTTTTAGTCTAGTTTCTTTTTGTGGTAGAACTACAGTTTGCAATGACAGGATAGGGACAAAACCTTCTTTTCAAGCTTTGCTATAGATTAGTTGTAACATATAATATGTATTGTGATCACTGGCCTGTCATGCTGCTGCAAATAAGAATTTAATTCTTCTATTGTCGGTACAAATGACAATTAAAACACTTTTTGACTCTCTCTTGAGTCTTGGAGTTACCTACTCCAGTCATAGATGTGTGTGAATTGTTGGGGTAGCTACATTTTATTCTAGGTGTCAACATGTACAAAAACAGTTTACAATGTATGAAGTCAGACGGTTGTGCCAGTCCACTGATCTTAAATTTAGTGTTGGGGTGTGGGTGTAATCCCCAACCCCTTCCCTCTTATGATTTCATGTGAGAGAGACATTCTGGCATAATCCAGCTGTTAGATAGCAATAGCTTTGACCAAGATCTGTCTCAACAGTCAGAATGTAACCCTTGACAAGTTTTCAAGCCAGTTGGCTCTCAGTCCATGTGTCTCACACGGCATGAGTGGTTGGTCACATTTAAAACATCCAGACTGAAATAAACTTGCTGCATTTCTTAAGAATATAGCATGGAATTGAAGTAACTTTGATCACATTTTTAATTTTTTACTCTTGCCTAAATAAAGTAAGAGACAGCATGACTGAGGAAGAAAATACTGCTGCAGTTGGTAACGATCAATAGGGTACGCTACACATGAAGCTTTGTGCATTATTCATCACATCTTACCTTAAACAAGCAATACATTGTGAACGATTATCTTAGTGAAGGGCAAGGATATAAGTTGCCAGCTCATAATGTTGAACATTTTGATGAATTAATTTTGTGCTGAAATATAAATCCTGCCAATGTCTACTTCCAATTTAACATGAGACTACACATGGTATAAATCAGAACCTTCCCTGATATTCATAGAGAGGAAAATCGCACATCCTGATAACAACACAAATCTTTGAGACGGAGGACAGCATTGTCTTTCCTCCCCATCTCGCCGTTCCAAAATCAGTAAAATCTGTTACAGTAAAGGATGCAAAAATGCCCTAATATAATTTTGGAAAGAACTGCAGATGCTGGAAAATCGAAGGTAGATAAAAATGCTGGAGAAACTCAGCGGGTGAGGCAGCATCTATGAAGCGAAGGAATAGGTGACGTTTCGGGTCGAGACCCTTCTTTAGACTTCTGAAGAAGGGTCTCGACCCGAAACATCACCTATTCCTTCGCTCCATAGATGCTGCCTCACCCGCTGAGTTTCTACAGCATTTTTATCTACCTTCTAATATAATTTAGAATCAGTTTTTTATAATAAGAAACACCACAATTAAAGGGCAATATCTTGAAATAATATATTTTAAATCTAATGAACTCAGGAAGTATTAGGTTTTTAAAATTATAACACCAATACCAACTTCAACCCTAAAAGACACTGGGTGTGTTTGGAAGACCTGTAAATGATCTTTCAATCAGGATTTGCATGAATCAGCACTCTCTCCTCTTTAAATGGTGACATTAAACACGAAGATTGATTCTGACAGATGGAAATGTCCATTCCAACATGTTTATGTTATATTAAGAAATCTTTCAGCTATACATTTCTTTACAATGACAGGGAGAGCACAGAAGATAGAACAAGAGAGAGCAATGATTTTTTCTGAAAAAGGCAGAAGGTGAAGATCCTTAATTAAAGTTTAATGTACCGATCTTTGTAACACAGGAATTGCATAGAATCATTTCACAAATTTCAATCTAGGTTAGTGTGCGAGTCCAATTTCTACCACACAGGATGATGAAACAGAGATGGGGGATTTATATAGCATTTGTTCTCTTTCTCCCCATCCAGTCACCCTGGGCTTATGCGAAGGAGGTTTCACATAACCAAGAATTGTGCGCCATTGTAGAAACTGTATACAAATGGTTTTGTGTCTCTGCCACTTGTTCAGTGACGCTTAATTAACTTATGTTGATCATAGCCCCCCCTTCCAGGCCGAGGGAGTGCATAGCTTGAGGTTCAAGACCTTGCTGCTCTGAGAATGGGAATGTGAGATTTGGCACTTTGTTTCATATTAGAATATACAGAAATAATTCTGCCGCTGCCCTGATTGAAGAAAGAAGATCCACACAGTGCATTATTAATGTCTTTTTGTGTAAAATGAACAACATTCATTATTTCAGAACCCGCTGCCCAAGGCTTGCACTCTGCATTCCCCCACCACAGAGGGTATTTCCCCTCTCGCAGTGGGCAGAGCTCACCCGAGCACAGTGGTCTTTGTGTTGGAGGTCTTTTTTGCCATTGTCCTACTGTTCTTGGTCACTGCTGTTACTTGTGGCTTTTTCCCACTCTAGACTTTCTTCACTTTGTATTGGTGACTCCATAGGCCGGGGTCTCATGCCCTGAAATCGACGGCATTCTGGACAGACGTGAATGTGGGTGCAGCCTCTTACTGCCAAGGCAGCCTCATGTGCCAATCGCTGGGAAACAGGGTCCGGCATTGTGCCACTGCATAGCTTCCCATTGCTCAGGCTCATGGTGTTCACATCACGCGAGGTTTCAGTTTGATTGAAACGTGTCCTTATCAAGCGTCGTTTCCGCCGAGACCTAATGCTCTCATGACATGACACAATACTCCGCAGTTCCTTCAGCATCTCCTGACAAACCGAAATCTGAGGGGGAAAAAAAGAGAGATGATTAAAGTACATGATAGAAGACATAAGTTACACACCAGAGTAGAAATAAGGAACTGCAGATGCTGGTTTACACAAAAGGACACAAAGTGCTGGAGTACTCAGTGGGTCAGGCAGCATCTCTGGAGAACATGTATAGGTGACGTTTCAGGTCACTCTTTGAAGAAGTTTCCTGACCCAAGATGTCACCTATCCATGTTCTCCAGAGATGCTGCCTGACCTGGTGAGTTACTCCAGCACTTTGTGTCGTGTTTAGTTACACACGATAGTATTGATTGCATATATTGTTCCCAACAGCAAATAATGATTAAATCGTGAATATAACAGAGAATATTATATAATGCCTGGTTTCTAGTTATTGGTTTCACGATTTAATCCTTGGAAAACAGCTCGCATCCCATGGAAGAGTCTTTATCCCTGCTGAGAATTGATAATTTACTGTTAGAACAACTTTCCTCTTTATTAATGGACTGATGCCTTAGGATGCTCGGAATGTTGGATGAGTGCTATAATCTCTCTGACAGTAATTCTAAAATTTGAGATTTATAAAAAAAGAATTTGGAGTTATTTGTTTCTAGGTAATAAACTATGCCCACGGGTCTTATTTTTGCCTTGGTATTTTAGTTGATGGAATCGATGGATTTTTAATATCATCTGCTACCATATTTTGAAAAAAATTATATTGAATGCGAGTAACATTAACGTTTTATTGTTTATTCCTCCTTGCTCAGGGAAAGCGACTATGTTTCTGTGAACTAATTATTTATTTCACAGTTGAGTGCCTTGCTGAATTAGTTCAGACAGATTTGAGAGTCATGTATTGGATCGCTGTGGAAGGATATCAACAAACCAATTAGGTTTGAAGGAAATATTATATTATGAGGCAGGATACATGTTTTACAAGGAAAACTACTCTGAATTATAATGGGGGTAATTGTAGTTGCAGACTTAGAAACCAAAATAGTCACTGGGTTCTCATCTAAAATAGTGAAACACCATTAAGGTGTCAATGTTTAATGGGGAGAAAACCAAACATTCTTTTAGGGTGGACATTGTTTCAGTGTCTCCATTCCCTGAATTATTACAATGGCATATAGAAATGTAAGGATACCAAGACTATTGAAAATAAGTCCAAATATACTCATGTTGCTATAATGATGATATGTACGTAATGGTATAAATTTGATCATATTATAAAGTATTGAATGTTTTTAAGTGCTGTTGAAAGTTTCTGAACTGATTTTAACAGCCAGTCAACATTGTGTGGGAGGCGTAGTAAGTGATCTCATTTTTCACCAGTACCTGAAGGTCATCCTCATTTATATCAGATCAGTATGCAACTAACCTTTCCACAGAATGTGGCAGAGTGACACAGCTAGCAGATCCCACTGCTTACAGTGTCAGAGACCCAGGTTCAATCCTGACTATGGTGCTGCCCACATGGAGCTTTCACGTTCTTCCTGTGACCACGTGGGTTTCCTCTGGATGTTCTGTTTCCCTCTCAAGTTCCAAAATGTGCAAATTGGCAAGTTAATTGTCAACTGTATATTGCTCCCCTCCCACCCCCCTGGTATGTGAATCTGGAAAAGTTAATGGGAATGTGAGAAGAACAAGAAAATAAAGTATTGTAGGATTGTGGTCAGTGAGCTGAAAAGTCTGTATCCATGCTATATCTCTGTGATGAACTAGAAATGTGACTGCCCTTATCTTAAGTCAACAGTTAAGACTCAAGGTTGGATTGGTGGGGTGGGATTGGAGTGCGGGAGGAGAGGAGACAGCTTAAGTGTGCGTCTGAAAGGAGGCAGGACTTTTCTTGCTCCTACTACCTTCTCAAAAATCATCCTGAAAATTTACCATTTCTACTTCCGGGATAGGCTGACATTAACGATGAAGGCAGCATGGTAGATAATTTGGTTTAGTTTAATTTATTATTGTCGTGTGTACCGAGGTACAGTGAAAAGCATTTGTTTCCATGCTATCCATTCAAAGAAAAAAACATACATGATTACAATCAAGATGTGGTTTACATGGACTTTAGCAAGGCTTAGCAAAGTCCACTGCAGTAGGGTAGCCCAGAAGGGTGGGGCACATGGGGGGCATCAGATGGAAAGTTGGGTGGGGCAGTGGCAGACAGAATTTAATCCAGAAAATTACAATTTTATGCATTTTTGGATATCAAATACTGATAGGACAGTAAATGGCAGGAACCTCAGAGGTATCGATGTGCAGAGGGAACCTGGGGTGAAAGTTGATAGTTTCCTAAAATCAGCAATACAAGTCGTTATAGTATTTTTTTTAAATTGGCATGCTTGCCACCATAGACCATGGAATTATGTATCACAATCAAGATGCCATGTTGGAATTGTGTAGAACATTGGTCAGACTGCACTTAGACCATTGTGTATAGTTATGGTTTCCACACTACAGGAAGGATGTGGTAACATTGGAAAGAGTGCAGAAGAGATATACACAAGGATTTCAATAGGATTCCATCTTATCCCCCCCTTAGGGTTTTGTAAGATGGAGAGGACATATATGGACCAAATGCAGGCAAATGTATGTGGGCATCAAGATCAGCATGGATGGGTAAGGCTAAAGGGTCTGTTTCTGTGCTGTACCACATTTTTAAACTGAAGTTAGTTGAGAAGTGATTTTTTCACGAGAACTTTATGGAGGTCTAGAGTTCTTATACAGAATATACTGTTGGTTTGTTTCCATTTGAAAATCTGGAGACAGTAGGATATGAAATAAATAAAGGAGAGATTAAAACAAGTGTTTTATTGAGGGCAGCTAGTTTACAAAACACTTTACTATCACCTGCTGTTGTAAATGAATTCATAAATATAGGGTGGAAAGAAAACAATACGGGTATGTAATGTTTAATTAAGTGGCTCTTGTGGGAAAGAAATACTTGTGAAAAGCCCATGGACTTAATTTCTCTGGTGGAACAGTTTACAATACTGCTCTATCACAATTGCTTGTTTTTGTGTTTGGATAGAGTCGGTTAATTCAAGCTCTAATACAAAAGAACCAGGCCATTAATTGTTAGAATATTGATTACATTCATGTCTGCATTGACTAAAGTATTAACAATGCACCCAACGCTCATGTTTAACTTTAGTGTAATTAACTTTTCTGACAGTTTGTTGAGGTTTAAAAGTGGAACCCTTCAGCAATCGTTACCTCTGTTTCCGTGGAGTGTCTCATTGTCCACATAAATTCAATCACTGCCGTGACAACAGCAACAATCAGACCACAGATTAGAACAACAAAAATGCCACCAATATTTTCCATCCCTAGACCTGTAATAGAACAACAAAAACAGCAAGTTAAAATAAGCAAGTGCCCAGTAATGTTGAATGGGCTTTTAAACCAATTCAATTAATTAATTATTTCTGTGCATTTTTGCTACATTTCTTTGTACGTTATAGGAGGGCAACCAGTTTATGCTGACTCTCAAAGCACATCTATTTGTCAGATATCCTCACTTATCCCCCTGCAACCCATTCTGTCTCACATGCCCTCGCTGATTCTCCTTCCGCACACCTACACGAGAGGCAATTAATTTAATAATAGTTAATTAATCTACCAGCGCCAGAGCACCCGTAAGAAACCCAAAAAGTCACAGTTGGTACTCCATGGTCAGGATTGAACTTGGATCGCTGAAGCTGTGTGGGAACGGCACTAACTGCTGCATCATTAAACCACCATTAAACTGCACTGGACTAGCTTCTATTCTTAGATCTTCTCCAACACTCATCAAAATCTGGGATTTGTTTTTGAGAAAAGGCAAGATTGAAATCTGGCCTTGTGGGAGGTTTTTTTAAACTGTAAAGAGGCATGAAAGGTTAGGTGTAGAAAAAATGTTGCTTCTTGAGGGAAGTATGAAATTAAGGGACATAAATTGAGTCACCAACAAATTCAGTGATAGATTTAGAACAAACTTTATCCAGAGATCGTTGACTTACACATTTATTAGCCTTACACATTTAATGTTATCTGGAATTTGCTATCACATTAAATGTGTAAGGCTAATAAATAAAGATGCACTTAAGGGAAACTACGGAGAGAGGAATAGGAGTCAAGCTGCCAGGATGCGATGAAGTACATAGAATAGAAAAGACCCTGGAGAGTCTATGCCTGGTGTAGACTGGTCAGGGTGCCCTTGGCCTATTTCTCTACTGTAAACTAGAGTAGGCAATCATGACCAGCAAGTAAAGGAAGAAACGGTTGTCCAGAAACTGGATGGTGTGGCACCATAACTTAGTGAGCTACACCTTACAATGCCTATGAAAACTACCATCTTATTGAAAACGAGGAGCTTTCCACATGAAAAATCTGCAATTTGCATTCCTGGTTATGCATTAAGGGCTAATGTTACTATATGAAGGATCACTGACACAATTTTTTATCGTTTTCAATGGTACTTGCATAACTGATTTGCCCATAATCTACTTATGCAGAAAATTTCCAACAGTCCATAATATTTAGGAGCTTTCTGTGTGGAGTTTACATGATCTCCCCGTGACCGCTTGGATTTTTTCTGGGTGCTCCAGTCTCCTCCTACATCCCAAAGATATGTGGGTTAGCAGGTCAATTGACCTTTGTAAAATTGCCCCTAGCATAGAAGCAAGTGGTAGAATCTGAGGGGAGATTAGGGGAATGTGGGAAGAATAAAACGGAATTAGCGCATGACTGGTGTAACTGGGTACTGAATGGTCAGGTTGAACTCAATGGGCTGAAAGGTGTGTTTCCATGTTATATCTCTCAGTCACTCTGTAACTTGCGTCTGGCCTACATAAAATAAGGCTACGCGAGCTACTCCCAGACTGACACAGGGAGCTCAACCTCAACAGATCCTTATTAAGTAGACAGAAGGAACTGCAGATGCTGGAGCAATGGCGCAAAGGCTCGACCAGCCCCGACCTGGGGTCCGATCGCCGGCGCGGGGGTGCTGACATCCCCCCGATGCAGAAGCTGATTGCCCCAATGCGGAGGGCCCGACCGCCGGCTACAGGAGTCAAGATCGCCCCGTCAACGGAAGGCTCGAGGCATCTGACCACGGGAAAGCATAGAAGGGAAGAAATTTGAACTTTTTTTCGCCTTCCATCACGGTGAGGAATGTGGAGTATGTTTATGTTAAAATGTATTTTGTGTGTTCCGTTGCTTTCCATTTGATTGACTGACTTGGCAAATAAATTTCCTCGCATGTTGCAAAACATACTTGGCTAATAAAGTATTATTGTGATTGTGATTGTGATTGGAATCATGGCTAAAACATAAAGTGTTGGCGTACCTCAGAGGGTCAGGCAGCATCTGTGGAAGGAATAGAGTGATGAAGCTTCATGTTGAGACTCTTCTTCAAACTCAGTCTGATGCAGGGTCCCGACCCTGAAATGTTGCCTATTCATTCCTTCTACAGATGCTGCCTGACCTGCTGTGTTATTCGAGCACTTTGCATTTTACTCTAGACCCCTATTATGTCATTAATTTATAGTTCTTCTTAAGGACTTAATCCCTCATCTCTCCTTCCTCCCCAAGATAGAAGCTCCTCACATATCATATGCTAGTAACTCTGACGATATTCAACACTTCATTTCTCACCCCAAACACATACATCTTCCCCACCAATTCCCACCAATACTGATTGTCAATACCCACCAAGTCGTCATTTCCCCCCCCCCCCCGACACTCCCCAACCCCAACCCCTCCCTCTCCTTTGTTTTTAATGTGGGAGCCATTATTCTGAATGATCCATCTTACTTCCTTCATGTAAGCTGAAGACTAGTTGAATATTGTAACTAGATAAGTAAACAAAACAAGGCAAAATGGGGAAGCTGCACACTTAGACAGCGTCCAAAGGCCAAGATTTGGAGCTAGAAAGTAAATCCAGTCTTTCCAAAATACTCTCCAAGAATGTATTGAAAAAATTGGCTGCAATCTTTCATGAAATTGAAATTAAAAAAGCAAATGAACCAAACTAATAAAATATTTTCATGGGAAACTAATCATCTGCATTATTTGCTATTTGAAACATGTACAAATATATCTAACATTCTGCTGTAAGGAGACGGAATTGATAACCCAAATTGGATTTTAGATCCTCTATTAAACTTCCTGAACTGTGTTTTGGTTGTCATGGCAACAGTACTGGGCTAAACATTCATTGTCAATGTGGCCTTGATTTAAACATAGATGGAAAGGTGATTCCAAGAAATCCATTATTAGGAACAAGTTTGCTTCATTAAGAGAATCATTAAATATATTCTTTGTATCAAGGAAAATGCTGAAAGAACTCTTATATTGAAGGAAAGCTTTCTCATTACCTTTTGCCCCGTGCTCTCCTTCTTTTGGGCATTTTCCTCCCTCCCACCATTTCCGTTTTAACATTTCAAGCCGGTTATTTTCCTGAAGTTGGAGAATGGCCAAGTCAAATTCATTTCGAAAAAGCGAAGCTGAAAGAATAGTACACAATAATTAGCAAACATAACTGAAACTCTGGATTAATCAAGCAAATTGAAGGTCTTGCACTGACATGAAAGGAGTTTAATGTTGGCTTTGGAATCAGCACCTGGCTTGACCAAGCTGTTACCTACACGTTGTCAGTTGGGAATTGACACTCAGTTTCTAGAGAGGTGTGCCTACATGGCAATGAAAGATGACATTGTTATTTCCGAACACTTCTTATTAGTGATAACATTTAGTCTTTAAATTAAGGGACTGCTATTCACAACTTGAACAATTTCCCAGTAACCTGAGATAACTGTTGGATTAAGAGCAAAACTTCAGTAGTTGTTAAGCAAGAGAGTTAAATAATTAGAAGTAGTGTAATAACTGCTTTTGATGGCTCGTTTTACGGTGAGTCTGATAATCACTGGAGCAAAATAATATTCATCATAACAACTGTTTACACAATGACTATTATTATTTTATTAAAAATGTAAGTTATTGTGTGGTGGAAAATAAGCAACTACATTATTTCAGGCTGTTTAATTCTGCCCAAGGCAGAAATTCTATACCAGGTGACTGAATTAGTTTTAATGGAACATGGAATTGAAATCATTTAAAAAGCTAACGGTTTTTCAGTGGAACCTCACAGGAGACTTGGGTCTGTATAAGCATCCTCACAGTATGCTGCAAATAACCTGCATATTTAAAGGCATCACCACATATTTATATCCATTATTCTGATATTTCTTTAGAAACTGCTGGCAAGAATTTCCTCTTGACTGATTAGTGGAATCAGGTCACCAAGGACTGGCCTTGGTGGACATGGGAGGGAATTCTTGATAAGAACTAAAACATTATTATTATTGATATATCAATGATAATAGTTTGGTATAATGTCATTAGTTTCTGCTAATTACTTTAACTTTCATGTTTTGTGTTCAATAGATGATTACCATCGAAATGGAAAATTGTTCTGAAGAAATAAATTGTTTTACTGTCGTCCAAAATACAGTCATAGAATTAGGGCAAGAACACTGTTTAAACAGCATCTGAGAGGAGAATTGATAAATAAGCTAGACATTAGCCCTTCATCAGAATATAATCACCTGAAGTGCTAATTTATCTGCTGTGTCCATAGTTGTTGGCCAATTTATTGGTTTTGTGTTTTGTTCAGTCCCTGGGTTTTATTTACCACTGTACTGGGCAATTAGTTATAAGCTTATTTTATTCCATTTGGGTTCCTACGTTTTCTTATGCAAATGGCTGGTAATATGACACAATATCTAACATCAAACCATATAAAATGTACCAAAGATGTAATGTCTACTGATGTTACCAAAAAGGAATGGAAAGACATATTTGTAGGGGACATAAATCCTTTGGTTACATATGCTTGGAAAAATTAGGCAGTAAAATAGCAAAATGTGGTTTTAACAGAAAATAGAATACGACAAATGATTACTTTGTAAGCAAAATTAAAGGACTGGAAGATGCTACAATTTCTTTATTGCCAAGGTAAGATATTGTGACAAGGGTATTGTGAGACAGAGAGGGACTGATTGGATAATTTGTCAGTCAGGTCTGGTAATTGCATAACTGTCAGTGTCTGCGATCTGTTTTATTCATCTAATTTGAATATATATTCTTCAGTCACTGCCATTTTTCAGTAAAACGACTTTGCTGTTATTTGTGAGTAGTTGATAGAGTTTATATTTCTCTGCCGTCGATGGATATTATTTTCCATGCAAATTGGCTTTGGCTTAAAATCAATTATTTGCTGAGGCCAGACAAAAGACTCCACACGGTCTCCAGCTCATTGGTTGCCGCAGGGTTGCCAACAGCCATCTATTATAATAAAGTCGTAAAAAGAAAAATGGGATTTGGACGTTTCCCAATCAAGAGATGCAAAATTATGATGTCATGATGCAGCTCTATAGGACTTTGGCTCGGTTGCATTTGGAGTATTGTGTGCAGGTCTGATCGCCCCATTACACGAATGATGTGAGGCTTTGGAGAGGGTGCAGAGGTTTACCGGAATGCTGCCTGGATTAAAGGGTTTCCGATACAGGAAGAGGTTGGATAGACTTGGAATTGATATTGAATTGTCCACCCCCAAGGGCAAGGTTTTGCATGGTTTTCCACCTTCCTCCCCCCCCCCCCCCCCCTCAGCCCTCCAATCAGTCCGAAAAAGGGTTGCAACCTGATAACATCACCTAGGCATGTTCTTCAGAGATGCTGCCTGACCTGCTGAGTTCCTCAAGCACTTTGTGTCCAAAATGTAATTCAAACTGTTCTGCAGAATGAGATGGGGAGAGATTTATCTAAAGATGCAATGGATTTGAACTTGGATCCAATAATTCTTTGATCTGAGCTTCATGATTAGAACTCAGTGACTTGTTAACATATTGGTGTTCCAAGTTTTATTGCATTTACACTTACCTTTTCTCCTTGACGCCACTTTTATTTTGGTGTTTGTTTTGCTGGGTCAGTAAATTGTCAACCTGAATGATTTATGCAGACACCTATTCTTATGATAATGCTCTAATGATTCAATAAATTACTTTTATATCTTTCAAAGGCTTTGAACAAAGAACTTACAGATCATTTGTTACTCCCTCAGGCATAAACCTCATCACTGCCCCTCCCCCTCCCTGCCATTTTTAGTTTAATCAATCTCATTAAAATGCTTGCTCATCTCTCAGTCTTCAGTAATCGTGAAAGGTCACACATCATAATCTATCTCTTATCTTCACAACTATTGAAAAATGTACTCAGTGGATTATTTCTAACACTCTTTGATTTCTAACTTAAAAAGTGGAAATGGTTTTAAAAAATTTGAAAGTAGCAACCTTCCTTTAAAAACTCCACTTCGATTATGTACCTTACAATATATATTTATTATATTTATTATATAGCATGAGATTTGTCCTGTATCGGAAACCCTTTAATCCAGGCAGCATTCCGGTAAACCTCTGCACCCTCTCCAAAGCCTCACATCGTTCGTGTAATGGGGCGATCAGACCTGCACACAATACTCCAAATGCAACCGAGCCGAAGTGTGGCTTAAAATCCTATCATTGCTGATAGAGTCTCATTAACAAATACATGTACACCATATGCACGACTCAAGAAAACATTTCAGAATGCTTGTTGTACACACCAAGGGGCAAGCCTATGCCATATCCCTTGGTATCCAGAAGACCACCAATCTGTGTAAGGTTGCAATTACGTTGTCGGTGGTACTCATTCATTGTTGACTCTAATAAAAAAGCATAGTTGGAGTTCAAAACACGAGAAATTCCTTCTTCGGTACTTTTCACAAAGACACTCGGCTGCTTGGAATGCATGTAGTTCCACATTCGCTGGTAGGTCTGGTATCGAGAATTCTGAAAGCAAAATAACATTCCTCAGTAATACTGAACAAATTAACAACAGGAAGTGAAACTCTTGTTCGTGCTGTACCTGGAAGAAAGTCATGCTTGATCCTCTCTGTATTGTTCCATATTCAATGTTCGTCTGGTCAGCAAGGTCATCAACTGATTCTATTGGCACGTCCATTCTTTGTACCGTGAGGAAAGCAGCCAGATTGGCTGTGTACGATGATATGATGATGAGTGTAAAAGCCCACCTGACAAAAAATAAAAAAAAATAATCAGGCAATTGAAATATAAAGTCTGGTAAAAAGCACTGACATCTGAATAGGAGTTGCTTCCTTGGTTCCAGACTACTGAACAGATCATAGTTTATAAAGAATTCCTGCAATAACTTTGAAGAGTCCAGAATAATCCATAAGATTTTCTCCCATTGCTCAACTGTTATAATTTTTGTTGTTGGCCTAAGCAAGAATTTCCTGTCAAAGTTTTGAAGATGAAGGAAGCTGAGTATTCAGTTGGTGAGCACCTAGCCCAGTAAGCTCCAGCTACCTCTATTTGTAATCACACCAGCTTGCTTTATGTGCTAATAACGCTGGAAGCAAGATTTTTACTGCACCTGTACCTCACCCTACTTGTGCCTATGAGAATAAACTCGACTGGACTTGACTATAATTAAGTGGTCTTGTGTAGCCTCAGGTTCTTTCGCCGATCACCTTTGATTACTGACTCTGTCACCAAGAACAGTTTCCCTTTATTAACTCTAAAGAGCTTTGAGATTTAGAGGACCTCTGCCAAATCTTGTTTGATTCTGATGCTCTAAAGCCAATACCTCAGTTTTTCCATATTTGCACAGAAATCAAGTTCCTCAAACAAGCTACAATTCCAGTCCATTTCTTCTCTACCACCTCCAAATTGCAGACGACACCTCCGTAGTGGGCCGGATATCAACAATGATGAGATGGGGAACATGAGAACGTGGTCACAAGACAACAACCTCTCCCTCAATGTCAGCAATACAAAGGAGAGTGGCACACATACCCCGGATATACATTGATGGTGCCAAGGTAGAGATGGTTGATAGATTCAAGTTCTTAGAAATAAATATCATCAGCAATTTGTCCTGGACCGGCCACTTTGGAGAATTGGCCAATAAAACACACAATTTCCTCTATTTCCTTAGAAGGCTTAGGAAGTTTGGGCGCCCCGGCAACTCTCACCAACGTCCACAGATGCGCAGTGGAAAGTATTTTATTGGGATGCATCACATCATAGTTTGGAAATAGCTCAATCCAAGATCGAAAGACTTTGCAGAGAGTTGTTGATGCATCCTAGTCCATCGCACAAACCAACCTCCCCTCCATTGACTCCATCTACAGCTCATGCTGCCTCAGCAAGGCCACCAGCCTAATCAAAGACCAGTCTCACCCTGGTTACTCCCTCTTCTCCCCTCTCCCATCAGGCAAGAGGTACAGAAGTTTGAAAACGCATACCTCCAGATTATGAGAGAGCTTCATCCCAGCTGTTATCAGGCAACTGAACTGTCCTCTCACCAACTTGAGAGCAGTCCTAACCTCCCATCTTCCCCACTGGAGACCTTTGAACTATTTTTAATCGGACTTTACTGGACTTTATCTTGTACTAAATGTAATACCCTTTTTCATGTATCTGTACACTGTGGACAGCTTGATTGTAATTATGTATTATCTTTTCGCCAACTGGATAGCATGCAACAAAAAAGCTTTTCACTGTACCTCAGTACACGTGACAATAAACAAAATAAGACCCTGATATCATTCCTAAAATATGAATTCTATAATTGTGAAAAACAGGCTCCATCAGAAGCCTAACCAGTATTTACTACAGTTTGATATAATTTCCTTACTTTTGTGCTCTACACAATCACTAATACTTTTATCAAAACACAATGTGCTGCAGTAACAGGCAGCATCCCTGGAGAACATGGATAAGCCACATTTTGAGTCGGGATCCTTCCTGAGACTGATTATGGTAGGGGAGAGAAAGCTGGGAAAGAGGTGGGATCAGGACAAAGTCTGGCAAGTGATACATGGATACAGGTGAAGGGGGTTTGATTGGCAGATGAGGGGACAAAGGTTAGAAATAAAAGGAGGACAAAAGGGTGTCCGATAAAGAGAGGAGTGAAATGTGAAGCCAGAGGATGGGATATAGGTGGAAGGGGATGGGGGCTGGAGAACAGGGATGGGCTAGTAGGAGAAATGGTTGTGCACAGGGAAGAGAGAGGGAAAAAAAGGGTGAAGGGTTGTTACCCAAAATTGGAAAATTAATTGTTCATGCCGTTGGGTTGTAAGTTACCCAAGCAGAATATGGGCCACTGTTCCTCTGGTTAGCATGTGGCATCACTCTGGTATGGAAGAGGCATTGTTTCTTCAAAATCGTTTTTACACAAGTTTATCAACTTAATTACTCTGATGCCATAAAGATTATTTGTATTTATTCAATCACTGGCAATATTGGCATTTATTGTCCACTCAATTCTCATTGAATGGTGGAGACAGTGAAGAATTACTAGATGTTCGAATTTGGAATGGATAGCAGATTTACCTACTTTGAATGACATTAGTGAATCTGACGGGTTGTTGTCAGTTCGGAGGTTTCATAGCTATTGTTATTTCTTTCCGAAGATTGCACTTTAATTTAAGCATTGTTTCTTCATAATCCTTTTTACACAGGTTTATCAACTTAATCTGCTACCATAAAGATTATTTTTATTTATTCAATCACTGGTGATATTGGCAATATATTTAAATTAATTTTGCAATTGGAAAACTTACCCCTCAAGACCAATGGCATAAGCCTGTGGCTGTTTGTCTAGTAACAGAAACTTTGTACCACCATACACCACTGGAATAGTCAAATCTGAAGGTACTAAAGGTATGTATGAATGGGAATTTCAACACTACATATACCCTTAGGCCTCTCTCTTCCCCTATCCGTCTTAAAATTGTTTCACTTTACTTATTTGGTTTTTATTATTCCTTCCAAAATTAATCACATCAATCCTCTATGCATTAAATTACATTTGGCCTGCATCGGCCAATTTTACCCCTTAGTCAATGTGCACTTGAAGAATGTTATTATCCTCCTTACGTCATTATGTCCAAACTTTGTAATTAAGCCCCGTATGCCCAAGGACAGGTTGGCAATGCTTGTAAAAAGTCATTCTGTCTTTTCAGTAACTTCTGTACACTTCTCCCCAGTCTGAAAACATCTATTCACAGTTATCAGTTCTTTTCTATCAACCAATTTCATATCAGTGCTGCCTCTCCTTTAATCTTGTAGACTTTCATTTTGATAGCACGTTTGCCTTTGTTGTATTTTATCACTTTTTGAAAGCTTGTACACACTATCTCAAGGTGTCTCATTAAATCTGTCCTGGCAGCGAGAAGATGTGATTCCACCCATTTTGTTGCCCTGCCAATTTTCATCTTCAAGAACACAAGGACAGCACGATACTTATACTAAGCTCAGACACACCACTCAACATAGGGTGCAGCCTGGGTCATAATAAAAACAGCAACAATGCCTGGAAACCTACTTGTGTCTATTGTGGTTATCTGGCAGTCTGATACATTAAACAGTTAACTCCTATGTCCCTAATGTGAAGAGAAAGCTGTACAACTCTTCCATTCAATATTTACTTTCTAATTCAGTCCCTCTTTCCCATTATAGGTTACATTTTTCTCATTCAATGGCATTTTCCATCAACGTCCAATCTTCATTCCACGCTCAGTCTGCAATTTAAAATATTCTACATACATGGAAACTTTACTTTTAATAACTTTATTCATTATTCGCAAGGAATATATAAGAAACTGCAGATGCTGGAATCTTGAGCAAAAAAAATGCTGGAGGAATTCAGCATGTCAGAGCAGCATAGAGGGAATAGAAACATGGAAAAATAGGTGCAGGAATAGGCCATTCGGCCCTTTGAGCCAGCACCACCATTCAATATGATCATTGCTGATCATCTAAAATCAGTACCCCGTTCCTGTTTTTCCCCATATCCCTTGATTCCTTTAGCCCTAAGAGCTAAATCACACTCTCTCTTGAAAATGGATAACGTTTCTTCACACCGATGAAAAGGGGGGAGGGGGTGGGGGGAGAAAAGTGGAAAAGGGAGGTGGGGGTGGGCAAAACTTGGCAAGTAATAGGTGGATGCTGGGAAGGGGAGCTGATTGGCAGATGGCTGGAACAAGTGACAAAAGTGTGAGGTGAAAAGGAAACATTGGATGGAAGGGGACAGGAAGGAGGGGAAAGAAGGGGGCATAAAAGAGAAATGTGGGACCCCATCTGGGAGGTATGGGGAAAGGAGTGGGGTGACTTTACAGAGAGGGGCAATGGTGAGAGAAATGTGTGCGCACTGTGGTGGGGGGTGGCTGGGATAAGAGTATCATGGCAGTCGTAGCAGGCCTGTTTCTTTCCCCCTCCTCCATGCATTCATCTCCCATCCCCGAGTCCCATATTTCCCTTTTCACTGCTGCACCAGCAATATTTGAATTTCTATTACTGAAACAAGGTTCCAAATAATTATTTTAACTTAAATATTAAAATATCTGTGGGAATCAAAGCTGCCTGTTTAGAACCTGACAAAACAGTTTTACTTAAACAATAGTGGCTGATAAACATCTCTGAAGAGCACTTTGCCAGATACAATATGTTCCAAGATTATATTTAACAGGTGCTATCTTTCTTACCATACTCCACTAACACAGCGTGTAGAAACTGCTCGGGGCATAATCTCTGATCCTTGCTGCATGAAGCCACCCACTGGAAACCAAAGACTGTTCCCTAATGAGTATTGATTCACCAACACGTTGCATTTTCCTTTGAAGCAAGGCTGGGGGTTATACCACTCATACGGAGATAACCTGCAAAAGAAATCATTTCATCTAAAATACGGAGAGTCCCATTAAGAATGTGTATCAAACATTGTTTAGTATCAAACTAGTCAAAAGCCATCAGTTTTATTACAGGACAGCAGCAAATTCTGAGTTTCCTTCGTTACTAGCTAAAAACAACCCTCAAATCTATACAAATTATTAAGCTCCTTTGCATTTGTTTTATTAGATGTGATTTAATTAGATCGGCTGCTTTAACCAACATTAGGATTTGCAAACAATAATAAATGCATCAACATGCTCATGTACATACAGAACTTAAAACAAACAATGGTTTCACAGGAGTCCCAAGTGACTATACCTGGCTACAAGGAAGAGAACACAACTGACTGCAAGATAGGCAAGCACCATGAAGAGCCAAACACCAGGAGAGAAAGGGTCCAGGAAGGAAAAATAACCAGGTTTCCTACCCTGAAATACAGTAAGGAAAGGACATAATTGGCATGGGGAAGTAGCACTACACAAGAGCAGGAATAACAGTAAACAACATACAGAGCAACAAGCATGAGGAACAAGGATGAAACGCAAATTCTCACAACTTTAAACAGTACATAGACATCATCTGGTGGCTGGTTAATTGGTTTACATTCAAATTAATGTTTTTTTATTATTATTTGATTACCTTAACTAGTTAATCTGCTGCAATTCTACTCAAGGACAGTGCTTATCTCCCCCCTGAAGACAATGTCACACTTCATTCAATTTGAACATGCCTGCCACTACTGCCTTCGTATCAAGAATGATTCCATAGTTTCTATGCCCTTTACTGCTTTATTTGTTAGGAAATGAGCATTTATTGCTTATCCTCAATTGTCCCTGAGATATGATTCTGAACAGCTTGAGTCATTCTTGTGAATGTATTCCATATGTGTTTGGGCAGGGAGTTCCAAGATTTTGACCCAGAGGTGCTGAAGGGATGGTGATATGTTTTTCAGTTAGATCTGTGTGCCTTAAGGCCCTGTCCCACTTTTTCGAGTTATTCACGAACTCTCCCGAGTTTTCCCCTTGATTCGAACTCGGGGAATGTTGGTAGTGAGCTCGTAGGAGGCTGTAAGAGTCCATAGATGTTTCGTAGCGGCTCGTAATGCCAGCCGTAGGAACTCGGGGCATCAGGTAAGCCGGGACGTTTTTTCAACAATGTGAAAAATGTCCACGAGTTAAAAAAATAGCCCCGAGTAACTGCGAATGGCTATTACCGTAATCCCCCGAGTTCGAATCAAAGGGAAAACCCGGGAGAGTTCGAGTGTAACTCGGGAAAATGGGACAGGGCCTTTAATAGAAGGAGAATCTACAAATGGTGATGTACCCATGCATTTTTTGTTCTTGCCATCTTGAGTGTAGAGGTTCTGGGTTTGGGAGTTGGTGTCGGAGTAGCTGAACTAAGTATCTGCAATACACTTTGTCGATGGTACATACGGTTTGTGTAATGTGTAGACATGTACCGTAAGGGAACTGCGGCATTTATATAGTTTCCTCGTTTCCTTTGTAATCCTTGCTCATTATAGTATTGTGACATGAGCTGTCTCCATGTTCATCTGGATTACTTGCCCGAGGAGAATTTGGAATAGAAACATAGAAATTAGGTGCAGGAGTAGGCCATCCGGCCCTTCGAGCCTGCACCGCCATTCAATATGATCATGGCTGATCATCTAACTCAGTATCCTGTACCTGCCTTCTCTCCATACCCCCTGATCCCTTTAGCCACAAGGGCCACATCTAACTCCCTCTTAAATATAGCCAATGAACTGGCCTCAACTACCTTCTGTGGCAGAGAATTCCAGAGATTCACCACTCTCTGTGTGAAAAATGTTTTTCTCGGTCTCGGTCCTAAAAGATTTCCCCCTTATCCTTAAGCTGTGACCCCTTGTCCTGGACTTCCCCAACATCGGGAACAATCTTCCTGCATCTAGCCTGTCCAACCCCTTAAGAATTTTGTAAGTTTCTATAAGATCCCCCCTCAATCTTCTAAATTCTAGCGATTACAAGCCGAGTCTATCCAGTCTTTCTTCATATGAAAGTCCTGACATCCCAGGAATCAGTCTGGTGAACCTTCTCTGTACTCCCTCTATGGCAAGAGTGTCTTTTCTCAAATTAGGAGACCAAAACTGTACGCAATACTCCAAGTGTGGTCTCACCAACACCCTGTACAACTGCAGTAGAACCTCCCTGCTCCTATACTCAAATCCTTTTGCTATGAATGCTAGCATACGATTCGCTTTCTTCACTGCCTGCTGCACCTGCATGCCTACTTTCAATGACTGGTGTACCATGACACCCAGGTCTCGTTGCATCTCCCCTTTTCCTAATCGGCCACCATTCAGATAAAAGTCTACTTTCCTCACATTTATCCACATTATACTGCATTATAATGTTGATGACCCTGTCTTTCTCTAGCGTAGCATACTCCAGAAGCCTGTCGGGATACTTGACATCACGTCTCTGGCTTTTATGTATTTTGGAAAAGTACTCTCATCCAGCAATCCTGTGCCTCTTTATACCAATTTATGAAAAGCAGTTGGTCATTAAGCAGTGAGTTAAGTTGTTTAATATCCTGGCCTTACTCTGGTTCCCAATACTAGCCATATCTCCTTGGTTTATACAAATGGCACAGAAACATCGAAAAAAGATCACTTCATTATTATTAATGAAACAAAGATTTTTTTACCGAAAGTAAAAAACTGTTAAAAGTCAGTGTCTACCATAATTAACACTAAATATCTTGTCAATAAGTAGTTATCAATAACTCGGTGTTCATAGAAATTGAGTGGGACTGCAAAGATGAATGCAACTGTTCACCGTGTGCTCCCTTTATAAATAATTTCCACATTTCTGTTCATTGCATTCTTGCCAATCCCAACCGCGGTTTCAAACTACAAAAAAAAGAATCAATGTAAAAGTATACCTGTACCAGTGCTCATTGGTTTTCAACCCTTGTAATGCTTTTGTGGACTAGAGGAGGAATCTGAGCTGCACTTCATTCTTTTACAGTTATACCTTCATGGGATATGAACACTGCTGACAAGACCAACATTTATTGTCCATCCTTTATAGCCCCTAAGTTGAGCATCAACAATATTGGTGGGTCCAGAGCTACAGAGACCAGACAGGTAAGAAGGCTAATGAGCCAGATGGGGTTTTACAACAATCTGGTGGTATCATGATTACTGTTATATCATTCCAGATTTACTTAATTACGTTAATTTAAATTCCGTAGCTGTTGTCCTGGGAGTCAACCACTCAGTGTAGCTGCCTGGACGTCTGTCTAGTAAATTAATCACTGTTACGCCATCACTTAAAGCTAGAAGAAATTTTATTTCCAGTCCCATTAGACACATATTAATTTTCTTTCACAACTACTTGACTAGTTACTGATTCAGCTTCCCTCTCTATTCAGTTGGATATTCCACGTTGTCACAATTCTCTACATTAAAACCCTGCTGCATCGCCTCACTAAGCTGACCAGGTTTAGTTTAGTTTAGAGATACAGCGCGGAAACAGGCCCTTCGGCCCACCGAGTCAGCACCAATGAGCAATACTTGCACATTAACACTACCCTGCATGCATTGGGGACAATTTTTTAATAACATTTTTATACCTAGCCAATTAAAGGGCCTGTCCCACTGTACGAGGTAATTCAAGAGTTCTCCCGAGTTTCCCCTGATTCGAACTCAGAGAATTACGGTAATAGCAGTTCGTAGGTACTCGGGGCTCTCGCTGAAAAAACTTCACGAGTTACCGCATTTCCCGAGTACCTGCCGTTAGCATTACGAGCCGCTACGAGACATCCATGAGCTCCGACATAGCCGCTACGTACATTCTACGTACTTACCACGAGTTAGATTTTTTTTAAACTCGGGAGAGCTCTTGAATTACCTCGTACAGTGGGACAGGCCCTTAACCTACGACCCTGTACGTCTTTGGAGTGTGGGTGGAAATTGAAGATCTTGGCGAAAATCCCCGCAGGACACTGGGAGAACACACAAACTCCGTACAGACAAGACACAGGAACATGAGATCTAATTCCAAGGGACATGGTTGGATTCCAGCTTCATATATTTGTCATCAACTTCGCCAGTGTTTCACCTTCTCTTTACTTTGTCCATCATCTGCTTTTTTCTCAACAGTTCAGTTTTTAGTTTAGTTCAGAGATACAGTGTGGAAACATGCCCTTCGGCCCACGTCGACCAGCGATCCCCGCACACCAACACTATCCTACACATACTAGGGACAATTTACAATTATATCAAGCCAATCAACCTGCAAACCTGTACATCTTTGGCGTGAGGGAGGAAACCGGAGATCCCGGAGAAATGGCATGCAGGTCACGAGGAGAACGTACAAACTTCGTACAGCCAGCAACCGGAGTCAGGATTGAACCCGCGTTTCTGGCGCTGTAAGGCAGCAACTCTACTCCCGTGCCACTGTGCCACCTTATGGAGGACTTTTAAGTCCCTTCCTGTCCTGTGAAAGACACTTAATTATCAATCTTTGTTCAATCATCACTGACACAATAGTAACATGTACAATGGTCATGTACAGGGGTCAGTTTATTTCCAGGTGTTATCCAACAACTGAACTATCCCAGCAACAACTAGAGTACGGTCCTGAGCTAATATCAACCTCATTGGAGACCCTCGGACTATCTTTAATTAGACGTTACTGGGCTTTATCTTGCACTAAACGTTATTTCCTTTATCCCGTATCTGTACACTGTGGATGGCTCGATTGTAATCATGTATAATATTTCCACTGACTGGTTAGCACACAAAAGCTTTTCACTGTACCTCGGTCTACGTGACATTAAACTAAAGGAAAAGGCGGGTAATTAATGATCCAGCCAGAGAGTTGCGGGGAGACATTTCACGCGCTGGGAGACGTGGATGAAGTTGAGGACACAGTGCTGGCACCAGATTAGAGGGCACTGTATCCATGACATGCCAAGAAAGGATGCAAGTTTAATTCCCTCTCTGTCTCACTAATTCTAAATGATTTCTGCCCACCCAGACTTAACTCATACCATTTTCTTTGTTCTGCTGATTCATCTTGGCAATTGTGCAAGTTGATAAGAGTAGGAGCAGAATTAATTCTTGGTTAATTGTAGTGAAGGCAAAATATAAGGAAATTAATGATGAGTTAGAGGATATAAAGATCATATCTACCTACAAATCCTAGGCTCCTGGATCTGATGGCTCAACACTGGAATCAACAAGAGAGCTAATTAGCGATTTCAGCTACAGGGAGGTAGAGAACAGTGACAGTATGTTTTTTCTGAAGCTCTCCTTCATAGTAAATCTCCAGGGGAGTTGAAGAAACTCTTGACCATTTCATGGACACTGTTGCTTTTTAGCCACATGTACCTACTCATAAATTATTCTACTTTTATCATTCCTAGTCTATAAACCTCAGTATGTCCCTGATTCCAATTATCTTCATCACTGCTAAGAAATAGCTGTATCATTTCAGTACCTGTGTTAAATCATAACAGCACTCAATGAAAATGTAGAAAGGAATTGCAGATGCTGGTTTCAGATTCAGATTCAGATTCAGAAAATTTTATTGTCTGTCGTAACAGAAAATCTTCTTTGACGTGGCTCAACATACAACCAGGACAATGTACTGATAAGCAGTCATACAACACAGATTTCTGCGAGCACACACAGTGTGTATAGATCTTAAAAGCAAGTATAAAGATTAAAAACTGTAAATATAGACAAGATAAAAGTTGTGGATACGTGTAAAGTGACAGTGCATCAGGGTTAATTTGTCCCTTGTTCATTTTTTATTTAAACTGTTTATGGCAATGGGTATGTATGAGTTTTTGTGGATGTTTTTCTTGGATAGGGGGACTTTATATCGGCGGCCTGATGGCAGAAGTTGGAAGGACTTGTGCAGGGGGTGGGTGGGATCCTGTGTAATGAGGTTGGCTTTCCTTTTAACTGCCTGGGTGTGGAGTACTGATAATTGATTTGAGTTTTGCCAGTTATTTTGCTTGCTTGATTAATGATCCGGGAAAGCTTTGATTTGTCTTTGACAGAGGTGAGGGTGAACCAGGATGTGATGTTAAAGGTGAGTACAGATTCTGTAAGTGATTTATAGACAGCTGTTAAAATGTCCTGTCTGACATCAAAGCTCCTGAGTTTCCTCAGCAGGAACAGGCGTTGCTGTGCCTTCTTGTACACAGAGTCTGTGTGCTGGGAGAAGGACAGGCGGGTGTCAATCTCTGTGCCCAGGTATCTAAAGGCCTCTACCTGCTCAACTGTCTGCCCATTCAGCCTCAGAGGTTCAAAAAGAGGTTGGGGGGGAAGATGTTCGCCTCCCCCCACAACACAGCTCCTTGGTCTTGGAGATGTTAAGCTCCAGAGAGCTCTCTTTATACACAAAAAGGACACAAAGTGCTGGAATAATTCAACAGGTTAGGCAGCATTTCAGGAGAGTATGATAAGGTGATGTTTCGGGTCGAGACCCGTCCTTAGATTCAAAGTATGAAGAGGGTCTCAACCCGACACATCACCCACCCATATACGTCAGGCTGAAGAAGGGTCTCAACCCGAAACGTCACCCATTCCTTCTGAGTTACTCAAGTATTTTGTGTCTATCTTTGGTTTCAACTACCATCTGGCAATTCTTTCATACACATCATCTACCCATGTTCTCCAGAGATGCTGCCTGACTGCTGAGTTAGACTCCAGCATTTTGTATCCTTTTGAGCACTCAATGAAACACTTGTTGCTAAATATATTTTGCTCTGCTCCAAAACAATGTTGTTACTTCGATCGTATCATGCATAAAAGGAGAAGCAACATTATGATCTGATAAGTGTGCATGGCCACTTAAATATTGTATTGCCATTCCATGAATTATTAAACTTGGGCAGATTTGTGTATGAAAGCATTAGTGTAAACTATGCAGCTAAGCATAAACGACGATGAACAGTTAGACCATCAAAATGAATGTGCTCCTCTGCTGCCTTGAAGGGCTCAATGGCTCAAGTCCTTTCCTATTATAGGAGCTTGTTCTATGTCAGTTTTCCTTGCTGTGTTATGTACTCTCCTACACTGGGCAACTTCTGACTATAAAAAATAAAGGCAAATGGAGGACAAAGTGATTTGATATTGAACTACTCAGCTAATTTTCTAGTGCACCTTTGTCAGTGGGTGTACCATTGGGCCAGTTCATCCTGTTCCCAACCCATACCCTGTGACGACTGTCTGCATTAGCCCCACAATTGCACAAAATATTTTATTGCCACCCAGCTCCCAACACACTGCTGATGAATTGCGCTTCAGAAAACCTTATTCCATTTAAATACCTCCGATGATCAGCGATATTTTGAAAGTGTTGAAAAATGTAGGAAATGTATTAAAAATAAAAACAAAGTACTCATGACAATGTTAATTAATTAAAACAATCCCAAATTGAAATAAAATAAACAGATTGCATACCTAACCTAAAGTTTTAAATTGAAAATCTACAACCTCATTCTAGCTAAGGATCAGATACAATAGTATTCAGTAGAAACAAGGAACTGCAGATGCTATTTTTCTAAGGAAAGGCCCAATATGCTGGAGTAACTCAGCGGGTAAGGCAGCATTTTTGGAGAACATGGATAGGTGACGTTTCAGGTTGGGACTCTTCTTCAAACTGTTTGTTCTTCAGTCTGAAAAAGGGTCCTGAACCGAAATGACACCTATCCATCTTCAGGATGCTGCCTCACCCGCTGAGTTACTCCAATGTATTTTGTCTTTCTATGGTATTGGTCCGGCAACTTGGACCAATATGGACCACGCAGTGAGTTGCAGTCAATGTAGCAACCTGCACGGAAATTCTGCAGCATAGTTCGTTGCCGATTATTCATGGTTCATCTGACTAGCTAGGGACCTGCTCTGGCCCCTTCCAATTCGGTAACATTGCATATTTGCCTTTGGCAGGTTGTAAAATGCCTTCTGTATATTTGCCCAGCGTATTGGTACAGAACCTGCAATAAGTCAGGCCACAGTCTGCAGTATACTGCTAGACTGACCTTTTGGAAAACTATATTTTCTTGAAAGATTCCTCCGGTTGTTTGCACTTCATCTTCGACTGCAAATTGTATTTGGCAGAGAGCCACCATGGTGCAGAGTTGTTCACTCCTGTGGCTCAGACTTGCTAAGTTAATGCATTAATCCAGAATTATTTCAGATGTTTCATTTTTGGTAATTTCCCTCCCAATCACCACTGAACTAATATTTTAATTTGACGAGGAAATCAGTGGCAACATTCATTTTATTTTGAACGTAGAGAAACAAACAAAATATTTTTCTTACCCAAAACATGACAACAAATATGAAGACTCTGAATGGAACACACTTAATAAATTCAACTTTATCAGAAGAAATTATTTAAAGAATATATGAGCTATTCTATATGCAATAGAAGCAGATTATAATGACGACCTTTAAAAGACATTTGGACAGATATGACGGTATATCCCAGTGGACCAAAGGGCCTGTTTCCATTCTGTACAATGCTATGACACTATATTTTACGATGTTTAAAGTGGCACATTAAAGCTGCTTTGTGTGAGAAATGGAAGCCTACCTGAAAGCCTGCATTCAATGGTACATTATTGGCACATGTACCCAAGTATAATGAAATTCTTTTTTTCCCCATGCAGTTCAGTGACAATCCTACTATACATAAGGCACCGTCATACTAAGTATAAGAGTGTAAGATAGTAGGTCACACTGAGTCCCTATACAAGAGTTGCCACGTTTTAGGCAGCAACTTGTACCCTTCAAATCCAAATATATTTAATAAATGTTAGTGTCTTAACTTGGCCATGAAGGCTTATTGTCCTGGCAGTGGTACCGGGTCAGAGTTGCAGTGGTCGACCTGGCATGGTGATGCTGTTCATTCATTTCAAGTGGCTTGAATTTCACCCTTTCCAGCCTGAAGCTGGTGGTTCTTTGTGCACCCATGGATCTGATGGTAAATGTTGCAGTTTCCAACACAAGCACCGACTAACCAATGTCTGTTCAATGCCATGCAAACTGAAATGACTGCATCTTGGGTTTAGACGACAGTGAGAAATTGGGCTTGCAGGACAACAAAGCGTAAAAAGGTACAAACTCAGTACCCCGTTTTGGCTTTTCCCCCATATCCCTTGATTCCCTTAGCCCTAAGAGCTAAATCTACTGTAACTCTCTCTTGAATACATCCTGTGAATTGGCCTCCACTGCTTTCTGTGGCAGAGAATTCCACAGATTCATAACTCTCTTGGTGAAAAAGTTTTTCCTCATCTCAGTCCTAAATGGCCTACCGCTTATTCTTAAACTATGACCCCTGCTCTGGAATCCCCCAACATCGGGAACACTTTTCCTGCATCTACCCTGTCCAATCCTCTAAGAATTTAATATGTTTCTATAAGATCCCCTCTCATCCTTCTAAATTCCAGTGAATACTAGCCCAGTCGACCCATTCTTTCATCATATGTCAGTCCCGCCATCCCGGGAATTAACCTGGTGAACCTGCACTGCACTCCCTCAATAGCAATAATGTCCTTTCTCAAATTAGGAGACCAAAATTGCACACAATACTCCAGGTGCGGTCTCACCAGGGCCCTGTACAACTGCAGTAGGACCTCCTTGCTCCTGCCTGCTGTACCTGCATGCTTACTTTCAGTGACTGATGTACAAGCACACCCAGGTCTCATTGCACCACACCTTCTCCTAATCTGGTCCATATATCGGTCCTTGCTAGGGATTGCAACTAGTATTATCTGGAAGTCACAGAAACTCCTTCAATGCTACTTATAGACTTTTGGAACTTGAAACAACTGTAGAAAACTGAAACAACGATCAAAATACATCAACCAGCAACAAAAATGCAATAATAAACAATCCCTTTATTGAATAAATGATGATGTGAAGACGGAGTGCATGAGGAGAAAGGATGCCTTTCTGCTCCTAAATACGTATTCAGCTTGTGTAGGATTAAGAGATAATGTTATTTTTAGCAAATTGCAATTGTGGCATCAAAGCCAAACTGCAGACTGATTGATGCAATTATCGAGCTGCCTCGCTTGCTAACATCTTAAACAATGAACCATCCGGAACAATTATCCCAATAAGTGTGTGAGTTCATTACAGTCGCTACTTTGAAGCTCTCATAGCACTGGGAAAAAAAAGGTTTATCATGCTCAATTTTGATGTCATCAAAGAGGTGTAGCTCTGAATAACTTTCCTCTCCTTTCTGTGGAAATGTGTCTGGTCTCTAACAAAACTATCTTTGCTCAGTCAGTCTTTTCTGCCCTTCTGATTCTAATCGACCAGAACCAAATCTATTTTCACCTCACTGACACCAGCCTTCACGCAGAAGAACATTTTGCACATTTTACTTCTTCAAAATTGCTTCAAACCTGACAGCGATGTTATGGTCACTGTCCCCAAATGTTCCTCCAATGAAATGTTCCATCTGTCACATTTCTCCAGAGCTGGGGTTGGAAATGTGCCATTCATGAAAAAAAAACCTCTATGTAGAATTAGAGATTCCTTTTGTAGGAAAGAACTGCAGACGCTGGTTTAAACCGAAGACAAACACAAAAAGCTGGAGTCTGAAGAAGGCTCTCGACCCGTAACGTCACCCATTCCTTCTCTTTAGAAATGCTGCCTGTCTCGCTGAGTTACTCCAGCATTGTGTGTCTACTAGGTGTGAGTAAGTGTTCGGCACGGACGAGAAGGGCTGATATGGCCTGTTTCCGTGCTGTAATTGTCATATGGTTATATGGTTACCCTAGAGATTCCTTTTACTTTTTGCTAGTTATCATTACAGTTCTATTTCAGTAAAGAAAGGAAACAAAACACTTTCACTTATTTCATGCCTTACACAATTATAGAACATCTCTAATTGCATCCATGGTATCATCACCAGGGCAACATGGAAACGAGCAGTCAATGGATGCACAGCAAGACCCCACAAAGAGTGAGGAGAGAGTAAGGATGGCTGAGGAAAATATATTTGTCCAGCTTTTTTTAAAGTACCACTGAATCTTTATGTACACGAGAGGAGACAGATGGCCCTCATTAATACATCATACAAAAGGTACCAACTAACCCAGTCTACATTGGAGCAGGGGCTATCACTGCCTGAGGAAGGGTGCAAAGGAAGGCAAACTGCATGGATATTTCACTGTGACAGGACCGCTGGTCTCTTACCATTTGAACTCGGTAGAGAATACTAATTCCAAGAGTCATAAATGGTTTGGAGAAATCTATGACCTTCTCGCGTTCAGCTGTGATGGTTAAGCCGGCTACTGCCAGATCAGCTTTCTGTGGATAAAATTAAAAGCAGGCAAGTCAGTGGGGACTGAATAAGATCAACACAAACAGAGAATAAACACAAAAAGCTGGAGTAACTCAGCGGGACAGGGAGCATCTCTGGAGAGAAGAAATGGTCGCGACCCGACCCGACACGTCATCCACTCCTTCTCTCCAGAGATGCTGCCTGTCCTGCTGAGTTACTCCAGCTTTTTGTGTTTATCTTCAGTTTAAACCAGCATCTGCAGTTCCTTCTTACATACTCTCTCTCTTTCACAAACACACACGCAAATACACGTGCACTCAATCATTACCCATCAAATAGACCAGATTTCATCTAAAGCAGAAATTGCAAATTGAGGGGAAGTGTTGTGGGAGATTTTCTTCCCCAATTCCAGTGCTGATGCTGAGATTTAACTGTGTATCACAGAGGAAGTTCCAATTTCCAGCACTGCTGCCAATTTAAACCAGCAGTAGCATCTTCCACACTCCACCCCCACTCCACCGGTGTTAAAGGCTGCCACAGTTCCTCGTGAAGTCCAGGGTGTCTTCCAGTTCTCAGGCCACAAGATCAACCCCTCATCCTGTGCTGGGCTAAACCTGCCACAAGAACCATACTCTCCTTTCAAATGAATGGGAGATATTGTCTTATGGGAGAATGGCAAGGAGTTATCTTTATATTAATTGAGGTGAGTTTTAATGAAAAAAATTATTTAGTGCAGCTGTGTGCTTTTTTGCTTTATAAATGTAAAGAAGTATTTTAATTTTTCAAACACTATTTTGTTTTTTCTTAATATTACTAATATTCACAAGCATTCAATGGTTCTACAATACTGATGCTGACAGCCACTGAACCGTTAATGGCAGGGAGTAGAAGCTTGTTGGTTGTCAAAGCAGTTCTACCAGTGCAGTTTTTGTGCCTGTGGTGAGACAGCCTGCATTTTCTCAGCGATCTCTGGTTTCTTCAAAGACGTAGAGGTTTGTAGGTTAATTGGCTTGGTATAATTGTAACTTGTCCCTAGTGTGTGTGCGATAGTGTAAGTGTGCGGGAGTCGCTGGTTGGTGCGGACTTGGTGGGCTGAAGGGACAGTTTCCACACTGTAGTTCTAAACTAAACTAAAAAGAAAGATAGATACGAGAACAACCAAGCTTAATATATATTTCCCATCAATTAGAACAGCCCCCATTTTGTTCGAGCTAACTATTTCAAAGATGTCCATACTTAGACTTGGTTTAATTATAAAATATGGTCCAGAAAAGTTCTGGAAGTGAGAGCTGTGGTGGAGGAAGTCAGGGGGGGGGGGGGGGAAACAATCTACCCCCATAACCATGGACTGAGAATCAAATATAGATGGGACTGAGATGGGGAATGCATTCAGTGGCAAAACTTAAACAAGGGTAGGATGAAGGAATTTAAATGAGAAAAAAGGACAGTAAAAGGAAGAAAGTTAAATGGTAAAATTCGGCATTGTTTAAAATCTCCACTTGTTCACAACCTGCAGGATTCAGAATCCACTCATTTAATCATTCGCTCACTGAGCAAGAAAGGTTGATTGGCTGTCATTGTCAATTATTGCAGCATTAAAAGGGTAGATGCTGTTAACCACTCAACAGTGGCGGGTTTAAGGGTCAATTAGCGAACAAGTGGAGAAACCTCATGAAACCAACAACAGAGTCATGCAACGAAAAATCCTGTTGTGATTCAAAATGCAGGGGGTACTTTTCCTCAAAACCAGCTGTTTGGTTTGTGCATTAATGATCACAGTATCACTCACATCATAATAATTTGATCACAAATTTTGGACAACTGCGTTATCATGTTTTTTGCAACACATGATATATGCAAGCATCTCTTTCGTACATTTTTAAGATGAAACCAAAAAAAATCAATGCTGTTATACATTTGATCTATTACGTAAACATTGTATTTGTAAAATTGTAGTTACAATATATGATGTATTTTTGTGAAAAGGAGAAGTCCAAACCACAAGATGAATTATTATGCACATGAAAATAACATCTATAATCTAAAAAAGTGAAACTGGAAAAGGCATTTCTAAATCAGAAAGTAAATGGCAAGGAAGCAGTCAGTTGTGATTCCGATCAAGGTCCCTGCAACACCAGAACACAGCTGAAAGGATAGGATAGGATAGGATAGCGAGGAGATTTCCATTGATGCATCCCACCTATAATTATGCTTTAAAGCTATAACTGATTTGCACCAACAGTTCATAATGGGTTGAGTTATACTGTTCTTATGAACCTGCGCCATGGGATTGTGAATCTTAATTAACTGAATCTGAGAATTTGTGGGTTGCTATGGAGAAAGTTGACCATTAAACCTAGGCCAGGAAATGGAACTAGATACCCTGACACAATTACTTCCATCAAATCACATGGTTATAGACCTGGAAACGGAAATAGTCACCCTAACGCACTCATTTCTATCAAATCACATGAATACATTTTACTACATTTCTCCAAACACCCTGATTCAACCATCTTCTGAAAGTGTCTGAAGAAGGGTTTCGGCCCGAAACGTTGCCTATTTCCTTCGCTCCATAGATGCTGCTGCACCCGCTGAGTTTCTCCAGCATTTTTGTGTACCTTCAATCATCTTCACTTGGTTTCCCTGATTGTATCACTCCTGACCTCCTGGACCCCTTCAGCCTTGGCCCTAGCATTCCAAACAAGGATGATACTTCATCCATCATCTGGATCTGCTCACCCCAATCTATTGGTTTCCTGGCCATTTGGTTCCCTGGGCTGCAGTTGACTTTCAGTGTTCGCAGATCACTCAAGAATGACCATAATTGCTGACTGCAACCTATGACATGTAGGTTATGGCAATCTTTCAAATGCAACAGAATTAGTTTTGGCTAAAGGCATTCTTGAAATATATTTGCACTTAAAGAAAATCAGTGTTAAACTGGTGTGTTACAATTGTTTTTCTGAGTCTGGGAATAAAGTGGATGGTGTCGATCTTTGATGTTATATGCCTCACCTGGGAGTGCTTGATGCTGATCAGGAGGACTCCAAGTAGGAAAGTGCTCCATTTCTCAGCAATTATACCCCTCGTGTTGACGAGCACCAAGCTTAACAATAAAATATGATCAAGTGCAGTGATGTAGGACGAAAGGAAAATCGCTGTTGCTCCCCTGAGTGAGATCTCGAATTACGAGCTGGAATATAAACCTTCAATCGATTTCTCCGTGTCCACAATTTGCGCAGCAACTCTGCTGATTTTCAGCATATTATTTTAAGTAGCACAGAGAGGTGACTTTAGGCTTCCATTCTGAAACTGATCATTAATTCATGCGCTTTGTTATTATTTAATATTAATTGAAATATTATTTGTTTTATGCAGTACTTACCCTTGAAATTAGCTCACCGATCATTCCCGTCCAAGTGCCATTGGTCTCTGCTACCCCGTAAACACCATCGGCTACCAGTTGGATTTTGTAATGAAATCTAAGAATTTCCGACAGCTCTTTCAGCATATCCACACAGAACCCCTCATACTGCCCATTCCCCTGGAGCTCTTGGTGGTTTGGTTTTAGCATCACGTATGGATTTTCCTGAAGAAAAAAAAAGAAATATTGAAACCATCAACACAAGTGGAGGAGAAATTAACCTGCATTCAGCTTTTAAACATATTGAGCGGGTCTGAGTTTCCATGACAAAATTGTGATCAGGAAGCAGATCACCAGATGAAGCTATCAATCACTGATGGTAATTTCAGCAAGCAAATGCTTTGCACATTAATGCAGTGTTTACCTCCCTGCAATTTTAATATTAAATTGTTAAACCTGTAAAAGATAGCTGACACCTATAAATAAACATCGGATGATGTGCTGAGCATTCCCTGGAAAGAACAAACAAAAGTTGCTGTGCCTGAATTTGATATTTGAACATCTGGCATTTTGCCATTGATTGATGAGTTCTTTGGAAAAGATTGTTTTGCAGATGCGTAGATACAAATCCATCGATAACACCATGAAATATGTCATCGCAAAGGATATCCTCCTCTCTTCAACGCATGTTTTATGGCTCTACAGGAGAACATCATTTTCAAAATGGCTAGCTTTGACCTCAAGGCATTGTAAAGTTACACTAAAACTGCTGCAAATCAGTCGGCTGTTACAAGCCATTTGGCACAAACCTCCAGCACGTCTTCAACTATAATTAAAAACTATAATTAAAAACTATTATGAGTGGTGACTAAATGAAAAGAAGAAACCAGGCGCATTCTGCTGATTTCTTCCTGCTGCTTAATTGCGCTGGAATAACACCTGCCCGAAATGTGATCTTACCCCATGCTGCCTCCTTATTACTCAGCTCAAGGGGCGCCTTGCAGATAATTGAGGATATCGATTAAGCCGAGGACAGAATGAATAACGAAGATGATTACAACTGAATGAATAAAAAAAACCCTGAACCATAATGTGGACAAATAAAACAGCCAAAAATGGGAGCAGAACCTTCTTGTGTGCCACTGGATGTACAATCATATCCACAGGGAGACAAACGTTATGTTTAATGGAAAAGTGTGGAGGTGCTAGGATTCCATAGCGGGACATTGCAAAATTAATCTGGAACAGCTAGGAATAGAGCGAAGAAGGAACCTGATGGGCCGAACGGCCTAATTCTGCTCCTATCACTTATGAACATGATAATTTTGCATTAATTTCAAAATAGCCAGTCCAGGCCGCAATTCTCTGAGAATACATGCATTTCACAGGCAATGAAGCACAGTCACAGTGATGATGCAGGAAATGCGACTGGGAATTGTGCACAATAAGGTGTCACAAGCAGTCTGTAACAAAGGCCAGCTAACATGCTGTAGAGGTAGCGATTAGCTAGAAACAATGGGGGCAATTCCCCAACCCCTTCTCAAAACTGTGACCAGGGGTCTATTAGGCCAGCTTAAGTGAGCAGGTTAGGTTTGAGTTAATGGACCCAAAATGCAGACAATCATGATAGTCTGGAGTGAGCATAACCCATAGTCCTGACCATTGAAATTACACAGTTCAGGTAAAGCAATCCAAGATCATTTAGATAAAAGATAGCAGGGTCAGTGGCCAGATTGAAAGGTACATTCAAATGAGCTACCAGAAGGTGATAAATGTTCCTATTAATCTGCCAGATGGGATGCTAGAAACATGCTCAGCAGCTGACAGGAGAAAGGAACGGTGTGCAACTCAAACTGTGAGCACAGAAACTGGCTGGATGTCCTGGCTCTGAATAATTCACATCAGATCAGCAGAGAAATTAACATCATGTGGACTGTGTAATTGGCAAGTTGTGAACATCTGCAAGTTTGGAATTCATGGGAGGCACAAAAATCATGCTGCTGCAGGTCTAAAACTCCTAGAGGAGCTTAAAGGGTCATGCAAATACTTCTTGTCATTAAGAACAAATTCCAGGTGAGGCAGAGGTTCACTTGCACCTCTGTGATGTGCCCTCCTCCTCATTGCTGAAACTAAATGTAGACCGGGAGTCTATTTTGCGAAGCATTTGTGCTCCCTCTGTAACAGCCACCTCAAGCTTCCAGCTGTATTTGATTTTGACCCCCCTTCCCACTCCCCCACTGACCTGTCTGTCCTTAGCATTGTCCATTACTACAGAGAGGTCAAACACAAATGTGAAGAACAATATCCTATTTTCTGCTTTGGTATCTTACAGTGTAATGGCAGGACTGTTGAATTTGTCAATTTCAGTTGCTCTCCTCTGATACACTCACCTGCCCACCTAGTTTTCATCTCACCTTTATTCATCCCTTACTCACTATCTGTCCATCATCTCCTCCCCATCAGGTAAAACCTATCAACTACCAGCCTCTAACCAACCTCTCTCTCCCCCACCTGGTTCCATCTGCCTATCATCCCGTCCCCATCTAGCTCTCCCGATCACCTACCAGCCTCTATCCCGACCTCTTACCCACTACTATACACTGAAAATCTTTCATGCTTCCTGCCCGTCCTAATGCAGGTTCTCAACCCACTGAGTCCTTTCAGCATTCTGATTTTCTTCTAAGAATTTCATTGTCCCATCCAGGACATATGACAATAAAACACTATTGTCTTGACTCTAAGAATGGAGCTGAGATGCAAGAAATGACAGAGGTTTGCAACATGGATGAGGGTTATTTGCTCCAACTAGTCCAGGACGACACTTCAATACAAACTGATCTTGCTATCCAGTACTTTTCATATGGTCCTGTATCTTACCTTGTTTCAAATACATAAGTACATTTCTTTCCGATGACCAATATTTGTGGCAATGTTCCCACATCTAATAATTACGCAAGAACATTTTAACTTCCCTCCTCTCTGAGATAGTTATCATTTGTTGCTATTGTGTCACTGACAATTGATTCAATCAAAACCTTTACAATTTCCACATTTCCATGTTCAGCTTTCTTAATTATAATGAAAATAGCTTCGGTATTTCCACATCTACATCCATTTAGAATACCTCTTCACTTGGCAACGGTCTCTATATTGATGACTACCATTTTCATGTCCTTTCAAACTGGCCAAACCCTGACAGAAACAGATTAAAATTGCCTATTAAATGCAGGCAGATGAATGTACCCTCACTTACATCAAGCTTGCTCCATAACCGTGTATACGGTTTCAAATCAATTTAGCTACCTAAAATCACTTGATCCAAAAAATAAATGTTGTTGAAATATTAAAATTTTGAATTGATAGATTATTTTAGTCATTTACACCTGGGTGAAATAGAATTCTTTGCTCACATGAAGCTCACAAAGTAAACAGTATACAGATAGTAATGTTAAATACATGAATATAACAATGAGTGCAACATAGCAGAATGGTGCACGACTGTTTGTAGACAAATCTGAGTAGTATTAAAGAATATTAAAGTACAATGTGAATGAGGTAGAGTTAACAATAAGAGCATTTGATAGCTCCTCTGGGAATGGGCTGTAAAGAGGTGAATGGTCCAAGAGTTTGATAGCAGTTGGGAAGAATCTGTTCTTTAGTTTAGATGTCTGAGGTTTCAAGCTCCTGTATCATCTCGTGCAAGGCAGAAGAGAGTCTGAAGGGTCTCGACCTGAAACATCACCCATTCCTTCTTTCCAGAGATGCTGCCTGCCTGGAGTTACTCCAGCATTTTGTGTCTATCTGCAGTTCCTTCCTACACAGAGAGAAAATGGAATGGCCAGGGTGATAGGCATCCTTATGATACTTTTAGCTTCCTGATGCAATTAACCCCAAAATGGAAGAAAGTGGATGGAAGGAAGTAACAAGCCTGTGACAGGCAGTTCACCACTATCTGCAGGTTCAGCCTGTTAAAAGTAGAGCAGTTGGCATACCAGGTGGAGATGCATCCCATCAGAATACTTTCTATAGCTCATCTGTAGAGGTTTGAGAGAATTCACATGGACATGCCTAATCTGAAACACCTAAGTAAATAGCTTGATGCGCATTGTTGATCACCACATCAGTGTGAAGTTATTTAGGTTGCTGGTGATATGAAAGCTTCGGAATTTGAACCTGTTGATCATTTGCAGCTCTGCTGATGAGGATGGGTTGTGCTCACCCCCTTAGGTCAATAACCAACTCTTTCATATTGCCGACGTTAAGGGCTAGGCTGTTGTTCTGACACTATGACTCGAGGTCCGGATCTCTTTCCTACTGTATGTTCACTCTCATCATTTGTTTAAGTGCCAACAGTGGTATCATCAGTGAACATAAAAAATTGAGGTGGCGTTATACTTGCCCCCACATTCATTGGTGCACAGGGAGTAGAGTAAGGCACGTAGCACTCAGCACTGAAGGATACCAGTGTTGGGGTTCAGGGTGGCGAAAATCCTATTACCAATGTTACGGGCGGCACGGTGGCGCAGCGGTAGAGTTGCTGCCTTACAGCGCTTGCAGTGCCGGAGACCCGGGATCGATCCCGGGTGCTGTCTGTATGGAGGTTGTACGTTCTCCCCATGACCACGTGGGTTTACTCCATGATCTTCGGTTTCCTCCCACACTCTGAAGATGTACAGGTTTGTAGGTTAATTGGCTTGGTGGATGTGTAAATTGTCCCTAGTGTGTGTAGGATAGCGTTAATGTCACGGGGATCAATGTTTGGTGCAGACTCGGTGGGCCGAAGGGCCTGTTTCCGCACTGTATCTCTAAACTAAACTAAACTAAAACTTTAATCACCCATCTGTCTGTCAGAAAATCCAGAAGCCAGTTGCAGATGGAGGCCCCAACGCCATGGTTCGGAAGTTTAAGGATGAGCTTATTCAGTAATGTGGTGTTGAAGGCTTGTTTGTATTATCAAGGCAATCAAGGCTGAATGCAGTGCGAGAGTGATAGCATCCTCCCTATTTTTCCCCTATACAAATTGGAGGGGAGGGGAGGGGGTGGGGAGGGGGTGGGGGGGGGGGGGGGGGGGGGGGGGGGGGGGGGGGGGGGGGGGGGGGGGGCAGTATGTCCTGAAGGTTCAAAGGTGGGCCAATACCAATCTTTTAAAGCACTTAAAAGTGCCATGTGAGAACAAATAAACAGTAGTCATTGACACACTTTATTTCCCTTGGGGACTGGAATGATTGAGGTTTCCTTTAGGCAGAAGGACATCAGAAGATTGTTGAAATGAGGGGTTGAAGATTGGAGATTGGTGAATCTCTGGAATTCTCTGCCCCGGGGATTTGTGGAGGCTGGCGCGTTAGAAGTTTTAAAATGAGTGAAGGTACATTTTTGAACTATCAGGAGGGATTTTGAACTATGGGGATCTGGCACCAAGAAAGATTTGGGGCTTGGGGTAGAGCCTTGATCATATTGAATGATAGGGCAGACTGGTGGGGCAAAGTGGCAAACTCCTGCTCCTTTATTTATATTCTTGTGATCACCCCCAGCCCACTCCTAAAATGAATGTTTCAAAGAACAAGGAAGGACAGAAGTGATTTGATTTCAACTTCTTGATTCTATTTAATCTGTGACCATTTCAGTTGCAATTTGAAGGTCAACTCTGTAGTTTGTAGCTAGGTGATCCTGTTGTCCTGAAGCATGACTCGGAATTGTCATTTTGGTGAGGTGTTACACCACAGCTGCCTTGTGAGTAACAGTACACATCTAGTGCTAGCTTGAATCATCATCAAACTATGCTATGAAAAATATTGCAACTGCAAAGTTGTACATAGCAGGAAAAGATGAACAGACACCCAGTCAAGGCTTTTTAAATTGTGCTCAGTTTCAGATAGAGTGGATGCAAAGATGTCTCCACTTGTGAAGAGCCTAAGCATGGGCCATATATATAAGAACGGCACAAAGATATCCAATAGGGCGATCACTCTCTTGAACTACAGGTGTATATTAACTTATTCCATCACGTCTTGGTTCGGCAACTCGAACGCTCAGAAAATGGTGAACACTGTCCAGGCTATCACGAGTACTGAACCTCCCTATCATCGAAGTGAACCACATAAAGGCAACCAGTATCATCAAGGATCTTCACCACTCTGGCCATGCTCTCATTTCACTCCAGCTATCGGGAATATGGTATAGGAGTCGGAAAACTATGAGCTCCAAGTTCAGGAAGAGTATCTTCCCAACAACTTGCACACTACAAACATCTATTAAACTACAAACTGTCTTGTGTAGGAAGGAACTGCAGATGCTGATTTACACCGAAGATAGACACAAAATGCTGGAATAACTCAGCGGGACAGGCAGCATCTCTGGAGAGAAGGAATGAATGACATTTCGTGTTTCAGACTCTTTCAGACTTCAGAAGAGAGTATTTGCCCTATTGGACATATCGGTGCCTTTCTTATATTTATGCCGCCTGGATAGGCTCTTTTCAAGCGTAAACATCTTTGCATCCACTCAATCTTCAAGACAAACTGTCTTGTTTGCACCAGGGGCATTGAGCTTTTGTTTTGCAATAATGTTGCTTTATTTAAATTTATTGAACTTTCTTTTGTTTATTAGGTTATCTGTGAGTACAGTGTTTACAGACCTGTTATACTATAAAGCGGCTTTTTCACGGGGCGACTTGACGCAAGAGTTAACCAGAGTTTAACATCGTGGGAACCTCGTGCGATAACAGTACGGCATTCGTGGACCACCGTGGACCACCGTAACGCTAACGGCAGGTAGTCGTGTAACTTGGTCACTCGGGAGAAAATTCAAGAAAGTTTGAATTTCTCCAAGAGTGACTTCTACACTTGTGGGTGAGCATTGCAACATTGTATGAACATAGTGGCCAGTGCGATATCCGTGCGATATCCGTAATAACTCTTGCCGGTACCGTGGGAACTCCTGCGAACGGTGAGTAACTGAGCAGTTTGATTGTCAGTGCTTGTTTTACCTCATTGTTAAATAAATATATTTTTTACTATCAGATTGATGTCTGCAATTCTTCATTAACACATCACTACAAGATGAATGTCTCTAATGTTATAATCCCTCTCATGCTGAAACACAAAATAGTTGAAGGGAGGTGAAATAATCACATTTTCATTCTTTTTCATTTTTGAGTGTTCAGGTACCTCACTTGCTGAGCTTTTTTACTCCAGCAGTTTGTGTCTCTTTTTGTCTAAAGCAGTTTCTAAGACTGTAGGAACTCCGCGGGCCAGGCAGCAACTACGGAGGGAAATGGACAGGCGACCCTTTCTTCAGGCTGCCTTATCTCTCTCTCCCCCCCCCCCCCCCTCCCCCCTACTTCCACCCACACACACAAATGCTGGAGAAACTCAGCGGGTGCAGCAGCATCTATGGAACGAAGGAAATAGGCAACGTTTCGGCCCGAAATGTTGCCTACTTCCTTCGTTCCATAGATGCTGCTGCACCCGCTGAGTTTCTCCAGCATTATTGTGTGTGGGTGGAAGTAGGGGGGAGGGGGGGGGGGGGGGGGGGGAGAGAGAGAGATACTTGCATAGAGGCACAAAAGTTAAAGAAAGGGCAGATAAACAGAGAGGGGGGGGGGGGGGACTTCCCTCAGTGCCCATCTGTTACCATTAATTGGACAGTTCGGTCTGTGAAACGCAACACGCCAGCCCCGACATCCAGCCCGGTGGTCAGTCCTTTGAAGATAGACACCAGTTGCTTGGAGCAACTCAGCCGGACAGGCAGCAACTCTGGAGAGAAGGAACGGGTGGCGTTTCGGGTCGAGAGCCTTCTTCAGACTGAGGTCAATCCCCTGCATGGATAACAGGAGTCCCAGCCAACACGACAATCGACCGCTGCACAGTCTCGGAGCTTCCACTGCGAAAACGGTGCCTACATTTGAGCACTTATGTGACTGAACCATCCTAACACCAACCACAGAGCATTCCTGAACTACTACCTACCTCATTCGAGACCCTCGGAATGGGTGACGTTTCGGGACGAGACTCTGAAGAAGGGTCTCGAACCGAAACGTCACACATTCCTTCTCTCCAGAGATGCTGCCCGTCCCGCTGTGTTACTCCAGCATTTCGTGTCTATCTTCCGTATGCTCTGTGATGGTCATCTCGGAGTCAAGTGGCAACTCTGGTCTGTAGACACGAGGAACTGCAGACGCAGGAATCACGAGCAAAACACAGAGCGTTGGACGAGTTGACCCTTTGAGTTCCTCCATCACTTTGTGTTGAAGTCAGGTCTGGACATTGCTTGGCTCAGTCTCAGGCAACGGCTAACTAGGAAGGTCGAGTCAAAGTCCAGCACTAACACTCAAGAAATAACGTTTGCGGCCTGATGTTCCCAATATTTAATTGAAATCATTAATAAAGTAAATAAATAGATACCAGTCTAATCAGTATCTACGGGATTGGACAGGCTAGATGCAGGAAGAATGTTCCCGATGTTGGGGGAGTCCAGAACCAGGGTCCCAGTTTTACAGTCTACCGTGGGAACTCTTTAACTCAGTAAAGTAAAGTAAAGTAAAGTAGCCTTTATTGTCATATCAGCGCACAGGCAGCAGTTGATTGTTGCTCTATTCAGTTTCCCAGGGGGTCGGGACGGGACGGGAGTTGGGAGGGAAAGGTGGGGGAGTCGAGGGAGAGGAGGGGGAGACAGATGGGGGTGTCTTCATTTACTGGCGGCGGGTGTCTGTCACTGAAACAGGCAGGTGAGATATCACATCCACCTTGTGTGTGCCTCTCTCTCTCTCTCCCTCCCTCCCTCTTACACAGGCTGAGAGACTCTGCCTCTGTGAGTGTACGTCTCTTTCTCCCCCTCTCCCACACACAGTAAGACCGAGGTACTGTGCTCAGTCCATCTGTGTCTCCCACATACACAGTAAAACATGTCTCCAAATGAGCCAATTCAACCAAGGGAGGATATTTATAGTGTGTGAAAAAAAAGTGACATCATTTGTGCCACGTGATGATTTAACAACACTTCACAATGTTCATTCAAGATTTAACGGGAAAGCTCGGGAGACGGACAAGTCACTCGCACAAATAACAGAAATGCCGAGTACCGTGGGAACTCTTTATCTACCCCCCCGTTATATCGTGTGATATCGTGCTAGACCACGACCACTTCACTCTGGTTACATCTTGCGTCAAGTCGCCCCGTGAAAAAGCCGCATAAGTAAGAATTTCATTGCATCATTTTAAGTAGATATCACAATTAATAGTTTTAATCTTGAGGACATTTGGAAAAATCTTGGGGGAAACCCATTACTCCATGAACTGTCCACTCAATATGAAGCCTATTAGGGTAAAGATTACAGAAGAGAATAGAGAGGTTGCTGATAGATTTAGGCAAAGAAAGACAGGAAAAGGCCCAAATGGATCAAAAGTGTTGCATACACTGATTGGGCTGAATGGCTTTTTGCTATGCTAGACATCCTATGCAATCTCTGGTAACAAATCCACAAATAATTGCTCTTGCACTCGGAAACAATTTCAGAAGAACTTCTCTAATTTCCACTCTGGTATAGAGATTAAATGTACAATAAAAATATATCCTGTAGTTATTTCTTACCAAGATAGTTGTCACTATCAGAGTCTTATTGAATAAACTTTCTGAAGCATTTAAGAAATAATATTTTCGGTCCATCACCAATCCTTTCTCCGAGTGCCAGAACCCAACCTAGACAAGGAGACAAAAACTTAAAACCGTTGCAAGCCTAGAAAAAGGCGATAAACCATTCATTTGATATTTTATCACAACATACAGTAGCTTAAATTTCACTCTAATACACATTAATATTCAAATCACATCGTCCCAGAAAGTGCTTCAACATGTAATTCCTCAAAATCTATCAATTCTAAAGAACCTTCTAAACAGAGTTGATTCTAATAAACTGCTTACACTTTCCTTTACACCAGAAATGTCATTAATGGACCACTTTATTTCAAATTAATTCCTCATCCGCATATGCAAAATAATACACAATTCAGTGACGGCAAGTGTGTTGAACCCTTTGATTTGTTAATGACAAAAGCTTCAATTTTAACCCAATTTGTTCATACTGAAGCTACTTGACTATTCGCTGTGTTGGTTTTACATAGTGTAGCAACCATTAAGGAGCAACACTGAATAAAGTGTAAAAGTAGCATTCTTCTCAATCCCGATGGTTTTTTAATGGATGCATTTGGTTAAAATTGCCCCAAGGCCTCGTTTCATTTATTCCAGTTTATCAGATGGATGATACTTTGAATCATTTTTTGGAAACTGGATTATTTTCCAATCGCTAAATGTTTGCTTACACTTTGCAACAGAGGAGAATGGCCCTTTGGGTCCATGCCAGTTTCCTGCAGAGCCTTCCAATCAATCCCACTCTCCCTCTTATTTCCAAGTAGCATTGTAACGTATTCTCACTCACCTACTCATCAGCTTCCCTGATTCTTTTGCCCTCTGATCTACACCAATGGGTAATTTACAGTGGCCACTTAACCTTCTTTGTGCATGCAAGGAAAACAAAGCACTTTGAGGATCTATACCAATTTACAAAGCTCTCTATCTCAATCTATCTATCCTTTACCATTCTCAAAACCCTGGCACAATGTGGCCCTGAATGCAGGAATTCCATGCTCTTCTGAATTTTTTCCTCCTGTATCTCAAACTCCTGATAGACCCTCCCAGCATGGCAAGGAGGAATGTGCAGAAAAGAGGAACACAGGAAAGGGGATATAATAAGAGGGAAGGAAGAAATAGAGAAGGAAAAGAGCAATAAGGAATCGGAATTTAAAGAAGAATAGTTACTTTATTTCCTATGATCCTACAATTAACAGGGCCTTGGCGGCAGGTTTTTCTTTCTCTAAACGTGTTTAAAGCTTCATTAAATGTATTTACTTTTCTGCAGAGTTTGCAAAAATCGAGGGTTTTGAACTTACTGAAACTGATATCAGCCACTCTTCATCCCATATTACCGATGACCATTTCCTTCTGATCTTATGGAGGTGCACAAAATCATGAGAGGAATAGATCAGGTGGATGCACAGAGTCTCTTGCCCAGGACAGGGGAATCAAGAACCAGAGGACATAGATTTAAGGTGAGGGGAGAAAGATTTAATAGGAACCTGAGGGGTAACTTTTCACACAAACCTTGGTGGGTGTGTGGAATGAGCTGCCGGAGGAGGTATTTGCAGCAGGTACTATCACAACCTTTAAAACAAACATTTGGACTGGTACATGAATAGGACAGGTTTAGATGGATATGGACCAAAAGCAGGCAGTTAAGCCGAGTGTAGATGGGACATATTGGTCGGTGTGGGCAAGATGGGCCGAATGGCCTGTTTCCACACTGTCTATGACTTTATCCTCATTTGACCATCGGCCTAAAGCAGACTCCAATTCATTTTTATGCAACTGATCTTGAGAAGTACTGAATATTGCTTAAAGTTCTCTACCTGGGATGGGATGTTAACAGGCATTAAGTTTAGGTAGGGCAATGTGGTTTGATGGGTTTTAGTCGCCTAGCTTCATTGAAATGTGATTGGCATGGTGCCTGTCGATTACAAGGGTTGATCTTATTCAGACCTTATATAACTGATTCAGAAGCCCCCATGCACATTAAAAGATGATTGTATTCTGTTCTATAAGAAGGTGACACCATATTCCTTAGCCAAGTGTCAGGATTAATTGAAGTCAGTTTCGATTGTTTGACTTTATGAACTAAACCCATTGTTTTATGGTGTAGATAATTTGATAAATTACTAATGAAAGAGTTATGGATTATCTTGTGTAAGAAAGAACTGCAGATGCTGGTTAAAATCAAAGTTAGACACAAAATGCTGGTGTAACTCAGCGGGTGAGGCAGCATCTCTGGAAAGAAGGAGTGGGCGACGTTTCGGGTCGAGATCCTTCTTCAGACTTTACCTTTACGGTTATAAAGTAAAGTTGCTAATGAATCTTTATTAATCAGCTTTACAAAATTGTCTTCCAAATCCTAACCTAATGCATAAAAATACTCTTCTCACATTTGATCCTATGGCCAATAAAATGAAATATGTCTTTTGATCAGTAATGCTTCTAACATATTTACTCTGTCAAAATCCATTGCAGTTGTGAATGACTCCTATTAAAACTGAACTAAACATTTCTTGCTTTGAGAAAAACAAAGTTCAGCTTCTCTAAGTCCTCCATGTATCCGATCTGCTTCATTCAGATACATCTCTCACAAATAGACAATAGGTGCACGAGTAGGCCATTCGGCCCTTTGAGCCAACACCGCCATTCAATGTGATCATGGCTGATCATCCCCAATCAGTACCCCGTTCCTGCCTTCTCCCCATATCCCCTGACTCCGCTATCTTTAAGAAATAGACAATAGACAATCTCTTTATCCTCTCCAGAGCTTTAAAATCATTGCTCAAGTAATGTGTCAGGAAACTGAGGGCAAGGCAGTGCATGTGGTATAAATAGATGTAGTGTCCCACATGGTAAATTGGTATGGAAGGTTAGATCGTATGCAATCCAAGATTATGGTGCTAATCCTGGCCAAATTGGAGAGGCGAGGACTTCAAAATGGGGTAAAAGCTTCAGGGCTGCTGGGAGATTTGGTCAATTTGGAATTGCTCTCTGCAGAGCTGGGACAAACTGGGGAGTGGTGCCAGTGTGTCTAGAGCCTGGATACTATTTGCAAGAAAAGAATAAGAACATCTGCAGACCCTGTCAATTAGGTGCAAAATGCAGAGAATGGATTGGATGGCTGCAAACCAGACATACACCTTGTAAATAATTGTAAATAATGTTGCAGAGTTCTACTTTGCCAAGTGTTGATTGGATGAGGTATTAAACCATGTCTGGGTTTCTTGCGGATCAAGGTAAATGTTTCTAAGTTGGCTTCCTTGAGAAGTCCGTATGAATAGAATATATTGAGCTGCTGTATTATTGGGTTAGGGAAATGTCTGTTATGTATGGGGTTAATCGATATCTGTAATTGGATTATTAAGAGACCACCCCCATGTGGTTCGGCCCCTCGAGGTCCCGGGACATAAGTCCATAACCGGGACAAAAGTCCGTTACCACGAGGTCCAGGGTCGATCTTCTGGGAGTGCGCTTGGGACTGCGTGACTTTCTGGAGTGCTTCTGTTTGAGCGAGACCTAGAGGGCTTGAACAGGCAGATACAAGGATCAAACCCGCTGTGGGATAGGTACAGTGGTTGAACTGTAATGCGCTTTGGTTAAAATAAAGATGAGTTGTTTCAAGTGCTTGATTCAGTGTTTTTACTGAAACTAGACTGGGGGGAAAGCTTAGAAACGTGCAATTTACAATGGAATCAATTGTATTCAAAATTGGCTTTGAGGAAAACATCAAAGGATATTTGTGGAGAATAATTTTTTCGATTGGAAGCCTGTGACTCGTGCTGTCAGGGTCAGTGCTGTGTCCACTGCTGTTTGTTGTATAATTAACAATTTGGATGACAATATAGTTAACATTGTTAGTAAATTTGCAGATTACACCACAGGAGGTGCTATAGAAATATAGACAATGAGGAATGTTATCGAAGCTTACGACAATATCTAGATCAGTTGGGAAGATGGGCCTAGGAATGGCAAATGGAATTTAACTGAGACATATTTGAGGTGTTGCATTTTGATGTGGCATACAGGGTAAGACTTGCACAGTAAATGGTGGAGCCCTGGAGAGTGTACCAAAAGAGAGAGATCTGGGAGTACAGGCGCATACTTCCCTAAAATGGTCAAGTCAGGTGGACAGTGTGGTGCTTGACATGCTTGCCTTCATTGGGAAGAGTTTTGAGTTGGCACTCATGATGCAGCTTTACGTCATTGGTGAGACCACACTGTGTGAAGTTCTGTTTGCTCAGCTATAGGAAGGATGTCATTAAGTTGCAGAAGGATGTTACCTGAGCTTACGAGCTTGAGGGAGAAGTTGGATAGGCTGGCACATTTTTCTTTGGAGCATAGGAAGCTGAGGGGTGATGTTATTGAGGTGTGCAAAGTCATGAGGGGCATTGATGAAATGAATGCTCATAATCTTTTTCCTAGGGTAGAGGATTCTAAAATTAGTTTTAAGGTGAGGGAGGAGATATTTAAGAGGGACCTCAGGGGCAACATTTTCCTGCAGAGCGTAGTCCTGTATCTGGAATGAGTTGCCAGAGAAGCTTTAGGTGTGGATTCAATTATGACCTTCAAAAGACATTTGGGCAGATATATTGATACAAATGGATTAGAGAGTTTTGGGCCAATTTGCAGGTAAATGGGATTGGCCCTTTAGGCCAAGTTAGCGGCATGGACAAGGTAGGCCGAAGAGCCCATTTATGTGCTGTATGATGAGTGTCAGGGGTTATGGGAGAAGGCATGGGAATGGGGTTAGGAGGGAGAGATAGATCAGCCATGATTGAATGGCGGGGTAGACTTGATGGGCTGAATGACCTAATTCTTCTCCTATCACATAAACTAATGACTCTAAAATGCTGTATCTGAGAGTTAATCTGTGTTTCATTAAGATTTATTATAATTTCTGAGTTCTTGTACATTGTTCATTTATTTTAATTAATCCAATTAAGTAGTATCATTCCTTTCCATCCACAGATGCTGAGTTCTTACAGCAAATTATTTGTGATTCCAGCATCTGCAGATTCTTGTGTCAGCCTTCAGTTTCCTGTTCATAGGCCATATGAGTGTGTAGGAAGGAACTGCAGATGCTGGTTTACACCGAAGATAGATGTAAAAAGCTGGAGTAACTCAGCGGGACAGGGAGCATCTCTGGATGGATGGAATTGGGTGACGTTTTGGGTGGAGACCCTCCTCAAGTCCCACTGAGTTACTCCAGCATTTTGCATCTGTAAGCCATGGGGGTCTCTGTTCCTCCATTTGCATCATTTAGATTATATGGGCTCTCCACATTCTTCATCCAAAATGTTTTATGTTTACATTCCCGTGTTAAATTTTATCCACAATGTTCATGACCATTTTACCTAAGAGTCTGTGTCCAGAATGTTCACTATCTACAGATTTTAATACCTACATAATTTTCTTAAAATCCATTTCGCACCCCAGTCAATAACTGAAATCTGTAGAAGATCTCAATTTTAACATCTACATCGTTAATTAAATATAAATCTCTGTGAATCTGCTAATAAAATATGAACAATGAAAGAAAATGTGTTAACTGTTATCCATTAATTCTTCAAATAATTTAACAACTAATTGTAGTGAAGGGAGTTCTGGATTGATAAAATCCTTAAACCTAGATGTTAAATCCAATTAATGGGAAAGTGGGACGTTTTGTATGTGAAAAGGAGGATTGGAAAGGCAATGCAGAATATCTACCAGGAAATGGCCGATTTCATAGTGTAAACCAGAACTGCTTTCTCTCATATGAAGCTCTCCACAGCAGTGAGTTTGCCTCTGGCTCCATGGTTTAAACCAATCTCACCCCAACTAATCTGGGTGATCTGAAGCCGCCTCTCAAGGTCCAAGTGCAATTAAACCGTTCTGTCTGATCGGTGTTATAATAAATGTTAACCTTCAGCAATATAAATTTGGTACAAACAGAACAGTCTAAGGCCAGCATTAGGTAAATAAAAACATCCTGCTCAAACTAAACATAGAAAAACATAGAAAACATAGAAAATAGGTGCAGGAGGAGGCCATTCGGCCCGTCGAGCCAGCATCGCTCATCATATCCAAGCCCAATACTAAACAAATCAGTATTGTCGGACATGGACACATTCCAATTTCTTAAAATACTTTTCCAAATTCTGAAATGTATCAGAGAAATGACAAAAAAGATTTGAAGAGAATGTTAACACTGATTACCTGTTTCAATCCTTCTTTGCTGCGTTGAACAATTTTTAAAATGTAATTAGTTCTCTGACCCTTGCTGTTGAATTCGACATGACCAGTTAGACCTTCTAATTCCACCTGGACTCGGGCACACAGAAAATTGGTCATTGACATAGATTAATTCTCAAAATAGTTCACTGCAAAAGTCTAAGGACAGCTTGAGACTGTACACAATTGTTTCCATACATTTACACACATCTCATCACCACAGAACAACGCACAAGGTCAATTAACTATTGGATTTATATTTTTTACACGTTGTACCAGCAACTTCCCTCAGCTCAATTATCATAATGGACACATTCCCATTAGAGTTGCAGCATAAAAAACAAAGAACTGCAGATGGCCAAGTGGAGTTAGTCTGAACCTGGAGAGTATAATTATCAAGAAAGTTCAAAAAGGCTTTTTTCTCTAGAGAAGGTTGAGAGGTTTTTATAGCTTTTTGATAGAATTTTTGTTTTTTAAAGCATTTCTTCCACTTGATTAAATAATTCCTGAAAAGGCCAACATTTATCGCTTATCCTGAATTGCTCTTCAACTCAGTACTCTGCTGGAGCCGTGAGTTAGGTCTAGACTGGGTGAGGACAGCAGATTTCCTTCTCCGCAGAACATTAGTGAACCTGAAGGTTTTCAATAAGAGTCTGAAAGCTTCATCATCACCATTGTTGACACGAGTGTTTCCTGGTATGTTATTTAATTAAATACATTTAAATTCTAATTTGCTGTGGTTGGATTTAAAATCATCGCTTGGCCCATTAGTCAGGGTTCACTTGATTGCTCATCCAATAAGGCAACCATCACTCTATAACTTGGAGTTGCCACAAATGTAGTTGGTCACTCATCAATTGGGACTCAAAAGGAGCAACTAACTTGCAAGTAGTTATTGAACCCTTTAATCAATGTTGGTGAACGGACTTCCTTTCCTGTTGCTGAATGTACATTCAGTCTTATGTAGTTAAGACAGTGACTTAAACTCAGAGATTTAACATGTTAAATTAACAACATGCACTGATTGACCCTACTGCTGTGCGCACATCTAGCAGGTGTTAGCTTGATCTCTTTTAGTTCCTTCAGTCGTATGACATTCAGCCCGATTCACAGAAGCTTGTAGCAAAGAGACCTCCAAATGACGCTCACATGGGCCGAGCAATGAATGGTATCCAAGCCCAAGCCTTTACCACCATCTCCTCACTCTCAGACCTGATTTGTTCTCCTCATTAACAAGTGCAAGCTGTACATAATGTCCTGGCTCTCATCTTGAAATACCGTGATACAGCACATCAACAGGCCCTTCAGCCCAACAAGACCATACCAACCACCAAGCATTCATTTACACTAATCCCATTATCTCCCTGGAAGTATTGACATTAACAAATGAAAATGGCCAATGACGAAGATTCTGTGCAGTAAAACACAAAACATCACCTCACAGCCAAGGTCCAACGGTCCAACAGTTATGCAGGCTAAAGGAAAAATAAGCAGCAACACCCCCAAGAGATGAGGGGACAATCCATATTCCATCGATACATTGTACATGGAGTGACCACACTGTGTGGATTCCACATGAATAACAGGCAGCAACACCATTAGAAATACATTTAGAAAAGAAAAATGACATACATTGCATTTTATACACCACACATAATCTACACACAGTTGTAGGCTGTTCGATCTCTGAACGGGATCCCGACTCACCATTCTCAGGTAGTTCATCAGACTAGTTCCATGTTGCCATATCTGCGCAGAGCCACAGGACAAGGATTTGACAGCAATTTCCTGGCTGCGGTTAAGTTCATTGACGGCGGTTACAATGACAAAGACAGCATCGAACAGGAGTGCAGAGGAGAGCTAGGTGCAAGAGACAGAAGATCACTTCTGGAGAGGGTAAAAAGGGGCTTATCAACATGCAGAAATAAATTCAATATGAATGTGGAGAAACATTAGTTGCAAACAAACCCTTTAAAAAAATTGTAATAAAAAATATGCAAAGCACCATCAATCCCATTATCATTAACTGAGAATTAAATTGCCCATAGCGGTGATTAGATCTTCATGAAATCTTCAGTCATTTATTACACAGAATATCTTGATAAATTCTGTTGAGGAAAGAAAATTCAAGCTTCATCCATCACTAATAATTGGCTAAAAAGAACATATTTCACACCAGAAAAAATGCTTAACCATATCAGATTTTCCCTCACGTGAGTGCTGCAGTTTTGAATAAAGATAATCGGGACAGAGGGGGGGAGAGAGAGAGAGGGGGGGAGAGAGAGAGGGGGAGAGAGGCAGAGGGGGAGAGAGGCAGAGGGGGAGAGAGGCAGAGGGGGAGAGAGGCAGAGGGGGAGAGAGGCAGAGGGGGAGAGAGGCAGAGGGGCAGAGGGAGAGGGAGAGGGGCAGAGGGAGAGGGAGAGGGGCAGAGGGAGAGGGAGAGGGAGAGGGAGAGGGAGAGACAGGGTGATACAGAGAGACAGATAGAGAGAGACAGAGACAGAGACAGAAAGGGAGATAGAGAGAGAAAGACAAGAAAGGCAGACAGACCGAGCAAACAATAATTTATAATCAATTTGTGGGGCCAAGACATAGAGAAGTGTGGGCAGAGGGCAAAGCAGACCCCTGCCTAACATGAACAATCATGCCCCAGGGCTTGTGGGGATCAAATTGAAAGCAGCAGGTATGGAGCCTGGAGGATTTTATGTATTAGTTTTTAAACCATTGGGAATTACTGCTGACTGCAGCTATTGCAGGCAATTCAAACTCTCCAGAAACCTGGTTCTTTTAGTTAGATGGTCATTGAAATTTGTGAATGTGACCTTTATTCATACGTAATTGATTGATGGATCCCCATATCATAATATTTCTAACAAAATGGTGAATTTCAGTCATTTTAAAGAAAGGGGAGGATGAATTTTCACTAAAACTCATGTATTATGATATACCTATTTTCAGCTCTGGGAAAAGGGCTGTGAAAGGAAGCTAATTAGATAGGTGTTTCAAAGAATTGGTATTACTGAGCTCTGGGAGGCTTCTCTCCAGTCTGAAATATATCTAATCATCTCTAGTTTTTCTATCTTTTCCCTGAGCAAATTAAATTACTCAGGCTTTCTCTGTTCTTTTTTTTTGTTGCAATTTCCATATCCCAAACATTATTTGGCACCTCATCAAACATATTTTGGAATATCGAATATAAATCTCTGTTCTGACAAGGAATGCGTTACTTCAATACTGAGGGAAGATATCCTACGAGGCTCTTCAAACAAGGTTTCACCAAGGGGAGGGGTGGTAAAAGCAGAGTTGCTGACAACATTTCAGACGTGTCCAGATCAAGAGTCAAGAGTGTTTGATTGTCATATGTAACAAAAGTGGAACAATTAAATTTTTACTTGCAGCAGCATAACAGATCTGTAAACACAGCAAATATATATCACACAATAAACAAAAGAAATTTAATAAATTTAAAACAAACCCTAAAAAAATCCACAGTAATACTGCTGTGAGCAGTTGAATGGTGTAAAAGGCCTGGTACTGGAAGATGGAATTGAAATGTCCTCATTATTCAGGGAACGGGGGTTCCCCTCCTCCACCATAGATGAGGCTTCAGGGTCTCCAGGGTCTCTTCCATACCCCGCAACACTGCTCTCTCTCCCCATCCCCCCACTCGCAACAAGGGCAGAGTCCCCCTAGTCCTCACCTTTCACCCCACCAGCCGTCACATACAAAAAGTAATCCTCCGACAGTTTCGCCACCTCCAACGTGACCCCACCACTCGCCACATCTTCCCATCTCCCCCTATATCTGCCTTCCGCAAAGACCGCTCCCTCCATAACTCCCTTGTCAATTCTTCCTTTCCCTCTCGTACCACCCCCTCCCCGGGCACTTTCCCTTGCAACCGCAAGAGATGCAACACTTGTCCCTTTACCTCCCCCCTCGACTCCGTTCAAGGAACCAAGCAGTCGTTCCAGGTGCGACAGAGGTTTACCTGCATCTCCTCCAACCTCATCTATTGCATCCGCTGCTCTAGATGTCAGCAGATCTATATCGGTGAGACCAAGCGGAGGTTGGGCGATCGTTTCGCCGAACACCTCAGCTCGGTCTGCAATAACCAAGCTGACCTCCCGGTGGCTCAGCACTTCAACTCCCCCTCCCACTCCGTCTCCGACCTCTCTGTCCTGGTTCTCCTCCATGGCCACAGCGAGCAGCACTGGAAATTGGAGGAACAGCACCTCATATTCCGCTTGGGGAGTCTGCATCCTGGGGGCATGAACATCGAATTCTCCCAATTTTGTTAGTCCTTGCTATCTCCTCCCCTTCCTCAGTCCCCCTGCTGTCTCCTCCCATCCCCCAGCCTTCGGGCTCCTCCTCCTTTTTCCTTTCTTGTCCCCGCCCCCCGATCAGTCTGAAGAAGGGTTTCGGCCCGAAACGTTGCCTATTTCCTTCGCTCCATAGATGCTGCTGCACCCGCTGAGTTTCTCCAGATTTTTTGTGTACCTTGGAATTGATATAGATGGGTGCTTATTGGTTAGCATTGACACAGTGGGCCAAATGGCCTGTGACTGTATTTTATGACTGTGTGATTCCATAACAGTTCATAATGTATTGCACGGCTACATCTCACTACTCCGAGTAAGAAAATCTATTTAGAAATCAAACTCAATTGACGGTAGCGGTTTAACTGCTGCACTACACAGTGTGTAGCTTGCAACTGCCTGCATCTTGGCCCATGATTAAAACATTACCAAATGCAATCAATCAACATTGCTACAGCAAAAGTTGGGAGCTTTGCATTCACACTATTGACAAGAAAACACCTTATAATAAAATTCAAAAACACACAAAAATGTATTGAAGAAATGTATAATGCATTCATATTCTTATTCACTGATATCAAACTTCAGGTTCTTGTGTTAAAAGTGAGGCTGCCAATTAATTCCAATTAACGAAGGCTATCCAGATCAATTTGTACTAAGACAGGTACTTACTGCTGCTCCAGAATAAGGTGAATGTGCACAGTTTTCCTGCCATGATTTGTTTAGACTGTGAACAAAGTCATTATAATATGGATGATCTTGGTTAGTGATTGAAAAGCCCAGGATATTCACATGTTCTTCAATTAGACCCTCAAAATGGAGAAGAGGAAACTCCTGGAGTGAAAGAGGAATAATAAATAGACTTATTTTCTAATCCCTTCTTTGATCTCATTTGTTTTCATCTTTTTAATGTGGTCTTGCAAAGTTCAATGCATCTTCTTACTCGTTATCCATCAAACATTACATTACAAGCTATTGCTTCTGAATCCCAATCCTGCTTCTTTTCATGCTTCTACTTCTGCATTTTCAAAACCATCAGCGCAGAGCATTTAGGAGCCGCGACCCGGGATGCCTGCAGCTCTCTCTGACACTTCTCTCTTCAATCTAGGAAATACCGACCGCGGGGGGAAATGGAGGAGGACTGGCCAAATGTTGTGCCTTCCACCACAGTGATGAATGCTGTGCTGGATGTTTGTGTTCAATTTTTTTGTGTGTTTTTGTGTGTTCTTTATCATTGTACCGCTGCTGGCAAATTCATTTAACTTGCACTTTATGTGCAATGTGACGAATAAAACAGATTGTTGTTGTATTGTTGTTACTGGGCTGTTATCAGAAAACCTGCCAGATTTCTCCATCTCCAAACCTGGACAGTGATAAAGAACATGAATCTAAATTGTCATCCCCGAGGTTTTACCCATGAATGACATGGATAGAAGTTGGAACCCTGGCTGTCTTCCCCTTCCTGACGCAAATACAGAACAGTATCATCCCGTTACTCTGCATATTCCTGGCTTGGAGCCAAGGCGGGCTGAGAGGTAATCTTATAAATGTGTACAACATGAGATGAGCAGATAGGGTGAATGCACAGAGGCTTTCAGCAGGAGTAGGGGAATCAAGAAAGAGGACATAGGCTTAAGATGAGAGGAAAATTATATAATAGGATCCTGAGGGACAACTTTTTCATACATTTGCTGTTTGGTATATAGAACGAGCTGCCAGAGGAGATAGTTGAGGCAGGTCATATAACAATATATAAAAGCCCTTTGGGTAGGTACATGGATAGGAAAAGTTTAGGATATAAGACAAAAGTGGGCAGGTGGGATGAGTGTCCATAGAGCATCTTAGTTGGCAAATTGGGCCGTACAGCCTGTTTCCATGCTGTATGACGTGGCAATTAACACTGACTAACAATGGTATATTTTATGTTTCATAAACTGTGATTAAGTTGCAAAAGAGCACTTTCATTGTACTCTGAATTTGTCTCTATTATTTACTGATTTAACTCAGATTGTAGATTAAATCATGATTTCCCTGATTAGTCCTTGTATCTACAATGTTAATCAACTGTTCAATTTGGAAATAAAAATACAGCCTTTTTTATGCACCAATTTTTGAGCAGAATAGTCAGTCCATCTGCCCAGAGGAATTTGAAACTCAGCCAGTGAGGTTTCCTTGCCAATGTCCCCTCTATCTGTGTTTCATCTAACAGAGCTCTATCTCACTACGCTTTAACAACAACAGTACTAGAAATAGGATTTTGTGGAGGTGAACGGGATTTTGGGTGGCACAGTGGCGTAGTGGTAGAGTTCCTGCCTTACAGCACCAGAGTCCTGCGGGTGCAGTCTGTATGGAGTTGGTACGTTCTCCTTGTGTCTGTTTGGGTTTTCTCCGGGTGCTCCGGTTTCCTCCCACACTCCAAAGACGTACAGGTTTGTAGGTTAATTGGCTTAGGTAAAAATTGTAAATTGTCACAAGTGTGTAAGATAGTGTCAGTGTATGGGTGGATCGCAGATCTGCACGGACTCGGTGGGTCGAAGGGCCTGTTTCCACGCTGTATTTCTAAAGTCTAAATTTGTATGATAAAGCACAATGTTTACATGCACAATGAAACAAAACCTCTTCAGGAAACCAATTGTAAAGCATGACTTGTTTATTAACATATGTTCTGCAAAGCCTTTGATTTGCATTCCTCTGTGTTCACACAAGGGAGCTCTAACACACAGAGGTGGTCAGTGGCATCCAACAGCGTGCAATGATAGCATGGAGCTACATCTACATTGGTGGTGCCCCTGTGGCCAGAGTTGACGGTGTACATGCGTAAGATAATCCTCAAGGGCCTTGATGGGAGCATTAATTTGCTCATCACACACCACATATAATCACCTTTTCCAAATGGAGAATTTTGATGGCAGTCCCTTCCAAATCAGTGTATATCACTCTGCATAATATGTGGCAGTTACCATGCTGACAAGATTTGATTTTTGTTTAACATCATAAACAGTGATTTAGTTGCAAAGGAGCACTTCAATACATTGTAATCTAGCTTTGATTCCATTATCTGCCTTCTTGTTGAGGGAGATTCTGTCCTCCCGGAGAAGTCTGAAATTTACATGTATTACCAATATCTATATTATTATTTTTGTGCTTTGAGAAATGGCACAGAGATAGATATAAAAGTAAATTACTGGGGCCTGTTTCGAATGAATCGACATTGATATAATCTTGAATCTGATGTAGACCTAAGCCATCTATGCTTTCAGGCAGAATTGGTTTGAAGAAGGGTTCTGCCCCGAAATGTCACCCCACTATTTCCCTGCAAAGATGCTGCCTGACCCTCCGAGTTCCTCCAGCATTTTGTGTTTTGCTCAAGATTCCAGCATCTGCAGTGTCTTGTGTCTCCATCTATGCCTTCTCTATGAAGGTGCATTTGCAGAAACTGTTCCTAATTTTAATAATGAGATATGTTGTTGCCTTCAGATATTACAGAATTTCTTTCTGTTGTGCACCTTCCTCATCTCTTCACCTCTCTTGCCATCTCTTAGTAGCAACCCACCCCCCGAACTCACCAGCTAGTCTGGGAGCTGAACCATACTGCGATTATATATGGACACTATCGAATAAAGAAAGACTGTGAACAAAGAAAACCCTTCTGCTTTATTCTTCATAAGAATCACTCCTTTGTTAGCATCTCACTGCAGATGTGGCAAAGGGATAATCTTTCTAGACTTTTGCTTTGCTTCAACATTTTAATAGGTACTGTAGTTCACAAGGACTGTCATCCATTACGTCAGGATCTTTTATGCAGTCCGAACAATACTACTTGGTCAAAGCTGCCAGAAATTATCTGAGTTCAGCAGATACCAATGTTGAAAACATCACAAATGCTGTGAGCTGAAGCAGATTAACTGGAAAGGGAGCATTTCTAACCCAATTCAAATGCTGTACAAAACACTTTGGGATTAAAGAATGAAAGGACTCTGCCAGGTAGATAGTCTTAACTATTGGATGCTTGGCATTACTTTACCAGTGATGTAAAGATGTAGTTGTAGTAGGTGGATGTCATTCCCAACTCCACAGCCTGGAAAACAAGTTAAAAAGTGCAAGTTACTGCATCCATTGACACCGATTTTAGAATTCACAAATCTTCCATACATGTGAGAAATACAAGATACCATCAATTAGTCTCAATTGATCATTGTGTTCACCCAACTGAACATTCAGCTGTCTATATGTAATATACGACAGATTATTTCAAACTGTTATCACCTTCTGAGTAAAATAAAATTGTAAGATCTGCTATAAATACAGTCATTCTTCACTAATTTTAATTTATGTCCTTTTCTGCTGGCTTTTGTCTGGAAGAGACGAATAAATGTCATTTTCTGGAGTTCGCTCTGACCATTGTCACAAGTAGATATAACCAAATGACCAGACACGTTGATTAAAGTAATGTTCAACCTGATAGCTTTGTCTTGCACCTATCACAGCAATTCCATCCGTTTTTTTTAATTCCCTCTTCATCTGCAACTGCAAACACATTTGTCCTCTCACTTTTCTAGTTGAGGCAAAGGGTCATTGATGTGAAATGTTAACTTTGTTCCCCCTCCACAGATGCTGCCTGACTTGCTGACAAGTTCCAGCATTTTCTGTTTTTTATCGATAACATGAGGTTTGAGTTATGTCACAACTCCATCCCATTGAAAACCAACCGGGAAATGAACTGGAGAATGAACTTAAGCCAAAATTGACTCAATGCTGCAAAGTACATCACGAGGATTAATTTACTTTCTTTCTTCCTATCTCCATCTGTAATTAGCAAATATTGTTTGGCAATTCTACGTTCATAACGACATGCCTTAAATTTGTGTGTTTGGTCAGTTTTATACCTTTCTTTTTTCCTTTCCCATTCTTTTTCTGCAGGTCGGAAGGGAGAGGTGGCTGAAGGAAATCCTCAATGCTCCATGTGTGGCTGACTGGCATGGAAGGTTTCAACATTACATGGATTACTATAGGTAAGGACCATGCTATACGAGCACATACTCCTTCTACAAAGGATCCAGAGACCAAAGTGGATTTGGAATCATGCTTAGTCTCTATCGGTACAGTGGTCATTCAATCTGTTGTGTCTGTGCTGGCTGGGTCTATGTATAAGCTGTTCAGGTTAATCCCACACTGAAGTTTTCTCCCATTCTCTGGAAATTAGTTACCCTTAAACACAAATCTAGTTTTGTTTTTGAATTTTTTACACAATTGGATTCCACCTCCATCTCAGGTTTTGCATTCTGGATTTTAACAGTCTCAGTGTGAGACTTAAATCTATGATCTGATTGTTAGAGGAAAGAGATTCTACTGAGCCAGATCCCAAGGGCTTTGGAAAACCTCTGTTATATCACTCTCTGTTTGAAGAAGAGGTTTGCTGCAGCATTTCTTTTCTGCATTAAGAATTAACAGCCAAGGTGTCAGCATATGTGGCCTTATTATTAATTGCATAACCTCCACCCCAAGCAAAATGCAGCCAATTTGTTTGACTTGGAGTTTAGTGTCAAGCCACATATTCTTTTTATCCAGTTATTTAAAACTATGTGATCTTGCTCACATCCAGTTCAACCTCAGTCTTCACTGAGAACCCATTATCCGTGTTTTTTTTGTTGTCATTTCCATGTCAATTCCATTATTTCTCTCCCAGATTTCCCAGCTTCTATTTGCATAATCTCCATCCCGGCGAAATGTAGCCAGCTGCATTATGTGTGATATTACGATCCACCCACCCACCAACAACAGTGTAATACCGTTTGAATCTCTGCCTCCGAGTGCACTTCAAAATCTCGACTCAACAATTTTATTACTTTCAGTAAATGAGCAGTAAGGGAACACTACCCTGCTCTCCCAACACGTTTGTCCATTGCAGAACAATGCATTGAAAGTAGGACAACTTCTGTACAGTACGTGTGAAATTATACTCCAGTATTGTGGGGAGATGGAGAACATTAGTGGCGAGGGCAGTAATGTGTGAAGGAGACAGAATAACATACAGTGACTGCATTTTATATGTGGGGTACAGGACGATAGGATGTGGCAAGGGACACAGATAAAACTGAGTCTAAAAGGTATGGAAGCATACACAAGGCTTTTACTGATGATGCATTTCATTGGCATGGAAGCAACTGATTGTTGTGAGTTCTAACCAGCATTCACAAAACTAAATCAAATGGCTCTTATAACGTTTTATACATTCCAAGTTAGTACAATAGATTACTCTGCCATAATTTCTGGGATAATCATGAAGTGTTGTATTTGGAGCTTATCTCATCACCCTTTTAACGACAATTGTGTTTGCAGCAAAATGCTTGTTAACTGATTCAGTTACTTGCATGGTGCCAAATGCTCTCTCCGTGATGCAATTACAATAATTCCATTGTTCATTTGCTATACTCACACTTCCATCTGCGGGAGCCCTCTCCCACTGACGCTACATTCCTTATATCCATCCTTTTTGCTCAGAGTGAATGCATCAAAATTACAACAAATTTCCCTGCCTATTGCCATCGGTCTGCCTCTGGTTGTAATTCCCGACTAGTTTACAGTTAGACAGAGTGTGTAACGAACAAAGAACTCCACTGCTACAAAAAATAAATGATTTTAATCATAGATTTATCATTCAATTATTTGAGGAAATGTGTCCTTCATTTACCCATTATTCATTAAAAAAAAATGCCTGCTACACTATTCAGGACAGAGGAGAGGAACCATCAATGAATTTATACATTAGAGTTCTAAAGGTCAGCATAATGGCTGGGTTAGGTCCTATCGTGGCCATGGGGTTGAGGGTGAACCCTGGTTAATCGAATAAACTACCACAGCGCGAGGTCATACTGAGAGCAAGTATAGTTGTGGATGAGTTGGGCCAAATGGCCAGCTGAACCAATTTATTTTGAATTGCTTGGTTGCATATGGACCAGAATAGTTGGTTGATAATGGCTGCAATAGTCCACCATCAGTGTCTGTCCTCCATTGTGGGTAGTAGAGTTGGCAAAGTGTCTTGGTTGGGCAGTGGGATTTTGGAGGAGAGGGATGGTTGGGTGGGAATATCGGTCTCCCAAATAATCAGGCAGGGATGGTGACCTATGGGTGAGGCACGATTTTCGCAGTATCTTACTACACATGACAACAATAATAATAAACTCGCAAACCAAACTAACCCTTCTCCTTTGAGGTTGTGGTGGTTACGAGTTTGTGAATGGTGACGCATTTGGAGTGGCCAAAGTGAACATCTACATTGCACTTTATGAATGGAACACACACCACAGTCACTGCACGACTGTGATGTAGTGAACCAATGTTTAAGGTGGTGGAAAGGGCACCAAACAAATAGCTGTTTTGTCCAGGAAAGTGTTGTTTCTTCAGAATTGTCATCCTCACCCAGGCACTTGTTGACTATTCCATCACGCTCCTGGTGTGTTTTGCAATTGAGTTGGCGGAGGGGAGGGGGGGGGGGAGAAGGGAAAGTGTTGAGGCGTATGACACCCACAGCAAATTTACATTAGTTTACAGATACTCCATGCCCTCAGAGTCCACATCGACCACCAATCCTCTGTTCATTTGAAGATGGACACAAAATGTTTTGGGTCGAGACTTCTTCAGTCTGAAGAAGGGTCTCGACCCGAAACGTCACCCATTGCTTCTCTCCAGAGATGCTGCCGGTCCCGCTGAGTTACTCCTGCATTTTGTGTCCATCTCCAATCGTCTTGGCCCCGCTCTGGGAGTAGGAGTGGGGGCGGATCCGGATCCGCAACGGCCGTGAGCCCCAGGTCGAGCTCGGCGGTCGTTTGCCTGCTTCTGCTGCTGTTGGAGGTGAGACGTTGCGCCGCGCCAGGGTCTTGGGCCTGTCCCACTTTGGCCGTCAGTTACGCGACAGGCCGGTGGCGCACGAAGATTTCGTTGAGAACGAAGTCCACACTCCTCCACGCCACTCCACACTCCTCCACGCCACTCCACACTCCTCCACGCCACTCCACACTCCTCCACGCCACTCCACACTCCTCCACGCCACTCCACACTCCTCCACGCCACTCCACACTACTCCACGCCACTCCACACTCCTCCACGCCACTCCATGCGCCCATCCCGCGCTACCCACACGCTACACACATGCTACCCACACACTAGCAGGTCGCGTAAATGGCGCGCGAATGACAGCCAAGTGGGACAGGCCCTTAACCTATAAACACACACATGTTTGGGAAATGTGAGGATTCAGGAGCACCCGGAGGAAACACGCACAGTCAGGTAGAATGGGAAAACTCCACACAGACAGCACCCAAGGCGGGGATGGAACCCAGTCCTCTGGCACAGTAAGGCAGCAGCTCTATCATCTGGCTTTTAATCTGATTCATATATGCTTAATATGAGTTCATCATCATTGATGACACCAAGGATGTTGGGAGAGATTGATGGCAATATCATTGAATATCAAGGGCAGCTGGTTGAATCTTCTGCTTCTGTCATCGTCTGGTACTTTTGTGCTGCAAATGGTACTTGCCACTCATTATCTCCCACCTATGATCATGTTGCAAACAAGCATGGATGATGAAACCTGTGAGCATCAAATAGTGAAAGGCTTGGATAGAGTGGATGTGGAGAGGATGTTTCCACTGGTGGGAGAGTCTGGGACTGGAGGTCATGGTCTCAGAATTAAAGGACTTTCCTTTAAGAAGATGAGGAGGATTTTGTTTCATCAGAGGGTGGTGAATCTATGGAATTATTTGCCACAGAAGGCTGTGGATGCCATGTCAATGGATATTTTTAAGGCAGAGACAGATAGATTCTTGATTAGTACTGGTGTCAGGGGTTATGGGGAGAAGGCAGGAGAGTGGCTTTTGGAGGGAGAGATAGAGCAGCCAAGATTGAATGGCGGAGTGGACTTGATGGGCCGAATGGCCTTATTCTGCTTATGACCTTATCAGTAGAACTGGATGGTGTGTATTTATCACACAGAGGAACACTTGAAGGGGAAACTTCCAAGAAGATGGATGCTTTGGACTCATTATTAGCATCCCGGATAAGGAATCATTCAACAATCATTCATTGTTATGGCACCATTGTCCTAAATGAAACTGATAGTACTAGGGAGGTACACAAAATTGCTGGGGAAACTCAGCGGGTGCAGCAGCATCTATGGAGCGAAGGAAATAGGCGACGTTTCGGGCCGAAACCCTTCTTCAGTCTGAAGAAGGGGTTCGGCCCGAAACGTCGCCTATTTCCTTTGCTCCATAGATGCTGCTGCACCCGCTGAGTTTCCCCAGCAATTTTGTGTACCTTCGATATTCCAGCATCTGCAGTTCCCTTTTGAACACAGTACTAGGGAGGTGTCAGCGTTATAAATATTCAGAACACATGCATATCTGTAATCAGTGGAACATTTGCATTCAGAAATGCAGTTATACACCCCAGCTAACATTAACTGCCGGTGCAAAATGTCATCTCATCTGGTTGTTTAACTTCAACCGGTGAATGTAGAACACATAGGACTATAGAATGGCCATCTCTGCACCAGAAGATTTGTACAAAATGTTTCCATCAAACGTGATAACCGATGGATCAGGTTAGAAGGGGAAAAAAAATCAGTCCCACACCCAGGAAGTCTTACAAAGCCTCACAGATTAGAATACGAAACAGCCAGCTTTGATTATTGTGCACAAATCTGCTATCTCACATTACAGCAGAAACAATGAGTCAGTAACTGGCAGAAATAATAATTTGAAGCAACTAAGCAAGTTCTCGTGTTTCGTTTGGGAGCTTTCATTAATGGTTAGACGCTGGTTGACTGCAACATAGTAATCTTAAGGTTAAACCTACCTTGCGAAGGATTGATTGTGACACTGAAGCACTGGCATCAATAATTATCGTTGCAATTTTGTCATCTCGGATTTCCTTTAGGAGTGGTGTTGAATCCTGATTTTGATCCAACATTCGCACCGACAAGGTGTCCTTGGAAATAAGAAACTGGCGCAATAACTTTTCCAAACTCAAAAGGCCTGCAGAAAAATTGGGGAGTGAGATGACATCTAGAATAAATCAAACTGCAAGGCCGTATCTAAAATATATCAGAATGAAATATCTTTCTGGGATTCTTGGCAGGGAATTGTACTTGGAAGGCTTCAATTAACAAAGTAAACTTCTAACCACATAACTTGGCTTTGGTCAAAACTACTGGAAAACAGTTACTTAAAAATTGTCAGGAAGAATTAAAATGATAAGGCAAGAGATTATGAAGGTGAGGAGAAAACTTTTGTCCTTGATTGCTAGCATCAACCACAACTCACTATATCAATCAGGATTCCCCCCAACGTGTAGCTACGTTGAATCTTCAAATATCCTTTCTAAATATTTCATTTTTATGCCATTTGCTGACATGTGGACGAGTGAAAATCTCACATGCACATTTTTTAGACCTGATGCAATAAATGATGCACATGCATCAAAGGCATTACCTCATACAGAGATTGTTTACTTTACTTTAGAGATACAGTGTGGAAACAGGCCCTTCGGCCCACTGAGTCTGTACTGACCAACGATCGCCCCATAGAAACATAGAAAATAGGTGCAAGAGTAGGCCATTCGGCCCTTCGAGCCTGCACTGCCATTCAATATGATCATGGCTGATCATCCAAATCAGTATCCAGTACCTGCCTTCTCTCCATACCCCCTGATACCTTTAGCCACAAGGGCCACATCTAACTCCCTCTTAAATATAGCCAATGAACTGGCCTCAACTACCTTCTGTGGCAGAGAATTCCAGAGATTCACCACTCTCTGTGTGAAAAATGTTTTTCTCATCTCAGTCCTAAAAGATTTCCCCCTTACCCTTAAACTGTGACCCCTTGTTCTGGACTTCCCCAACATCGGGAACAATCTTCCTGCATCTAGCCTGTCCAACCCCCTAAGAATTTTATAAGTTTCAATAAGATCCCCCCTCAATCTTCTAAATTCTAGCGAGTACAAGCCGAGTCTATCCAGTCTTTCTTCATATGAAACACTACATTACACCCCATACACTACACCATCCTATATACTAGGGACAATTTACAACAGCCAACTAACCTACAAACCTGTACGTTTTTGCAGTGTGGGAGAAGACCAGAGCACCCAGAGAAAACCCACGCAGGTCACTGGCGCTGCAACTTTACTGCTGCGCCATTATGCCATTCCTTATCAACACAAAAATGCATATTATTCGCCCCCCTCCAGCATCACCCCGTCCTGCATTTCCAACTTTCCCCAAGTGCTTGTACCATCTAAATGGAGCTGGTGTTGTTTATTGGCTTTGGTCAGATGTACCTTCTCTATCAGCTTCTCTTTTACAACCATGTACATTATATTTTCCCATGTCACCTTCAGTTTTCCTCTTCCCCTTCTCCCCAGTGGTAGCATTTTAGTGACTTCCCTTCCCATCTATTCTGATTCCATTTGAACATGCCCATGCCTTATCAAACTTCTCTCTTGCACTTTCTTACCTCAGGCACTCTCCCATTTCACCCCAAGGGATGTGGATTACTCCCTTTGTCTTTCCACATATGCATTGGGAGTTCCCGATCTTATGCCATTGAAGTTATCTTGTCTCGTCTGATACAGTGGCCATATCTACACTACAACAGTGTTACCTAGGATTTCTTCAGCTTCACCAATACTATCATGTTGCAAAATGTTCTATTAACCAGCTTGTCCCACTCTTACATTACTCAAGGATTCAACTCTTCATCTCATTGGATAAACTGGATGTGCATTTCATTGGATAAACACAAAAAGCTGGTGTAACTCAGCGGGTCAGGCAGCATCTCTGGAGAAAAGGAATAGGTGATGCTTCGGGTCGAGGTACTACTTCAGACTGAGAGTCAGGGGAGAGGGAAGATAAAGGCACGTGGAGTAATTTAATGAAAGATATGCAAGAAGACAGATCAAAGCCAGCAACGATGATCAAGGAAAGCTGGTGCCCACAATTAACAAGTAATACAAACACTGAACCTCAGCAGGACAACAGTGAATGACTGAGGTGGGGAAGGATGGAGAGCGAGGGGATGCAAGGGTTACTTGAAGTTAGAGAAATCAATAGTCATATTGGACCTGAGCTCTCAGATCATGGTTATCATTTTACAATGTGTTTTCTTGTCGGACCCTGCCAAAGCACTTGTTTAGGATATGAAATTCTACACCAGCCAAGAGACACTAGTCCTTGTTATCAAGCACAAGGATATAGATCTGCAAGTGGAAAAGGCAGAAGCAGCACATATAATTCAATGCAGATAAGCATGATGTAATGCACCATAATGGAACAAAAGAAGAAAACAGAAATTGAAGTATACACACAATAGACAGGCAATGCAAGGTGCAGATGTACACAGGTTTAAGCTTTCAATATGCAATTGAATGCAAATGCAACTTCAGATAATAATGGAAAAAAAACAATTTGAGTTTTATACAAATGACACAGTACAAGATGAAGAAATAGCAATCATTTTGAATAAAACTGTTTAGCTCACAGCATATTTGCAATTCTCTCTGCAGTTTAAGACTGGAGGGGCGGTTTGGGTCTCTGGATGGTGGATAGGGACGAGGTAAAATGGCAAATTTTATATCTCTCAACTTGATAGATGGAAGAACCGCGTGAGGGGACATGGTTGGAGGAGATGAATAGAAAAACTAGGGAATTGTGGAGGTTGCAGTCCCTTTGCAATGTTGAAAGCGAAAGGGAGAAGAAGCTGTGTCTCATGCTGGCATCTCACTGAAGGTGGCAGAACCTCTGGGGATGAACTGCGGAGGGTGGTGTGCACACCTTCCAAGCTGCATATTGCATTTGCTTCTCTGTGCTGAAGAAACCAAGTGCAGATTGAGTGACTGTTCTGTGGACTCATCCATTCAGTCTACAAAGGTGACCGTGAGCTGCTGGTGCTTTAGAAAGGTGAATTCAGATAAATGAAACAAGAAAGAACAAACCAAAAAAATAATAGGGCTAGGATATGACCTTGGCAAGTCGTATTAAGGAAAATCCTAACGCACTTTAGCTGTATTTTAGGAGAAAGAGGGTAGCGAGGGAAAGGATAGATCCATTGAAGGGCAAGGGAGGGAATTTATGCATTGGGCCAGAGGAAGTGGGTGACGTCCTTAAAAAGTATTTTGCGTAGGATTTGGTATTTACCCAGGGAGAAGGACATGGATGATGGTGAGATAAAGGGAGGGGTATGGTAATATTCCAGGGCAGGTTGATATATTGAGGAGGGGGAGGTGCTGGGTGTCTTGAATAAAATAAGGTGGATAAGTCTCGAGGACCATATGAGATTTATCTCAGAAAACTGCGGGAGGCAAGGGAGAAGATTGTTGGGGCTTTGACAGAGATCTTCGTATCCTCTTCAGCCACATAGGATTATTGGGACATAGCTACTAGCCTTGGAGGGCATCTACCACACACGGTGCCTCAGGAAGGCCGTCAGCATCCATAAAGACTCCTCACACCCTTGTAACGGACTGTTCGAATTACTTCCGTCCGGCAGACGTTACAAGGCCTTCTACGCCCGAACCTCCAGACTCAGGAACAGCTTCATTCCCAGAGCTATAGCGGCTCTGAACCGGCCCTGCCAAGTGCCCCCCATCCCCCCTGGACTGTCTCCCTCAGATGGTCACGTCACACAGCTTATTTATTTATTTTTTGACATCGGTTGGAAGCTGCATACTAAATCTCGTTGCACTGATGTGCAATGACAATAAAAGATATTATTATTATTATTATTATTATTATTATTATTATTATTATTATTATTATTATTATTATTATTATTATTATTATTATTATTATTATTATTATTATTATTATTATTATAATATAAGATCCCAGAGGACTGGAAAATAGACCATATTGTTCATTTTCTCAAGATGGACATCAGGGACAAACAAATAAATTATAGGCCAGTTAACTTTAGATCCTTGATAGGGAAATTAATGGAGAAAATTCTTAGAGATAGGAATTACTCGCATTTGGAAAAGCATGGACACATCAGTGAGGGTCATCATGGGTTTGTGCGGGGCGGGGGAGGATCATCTCACATATTTGATTTGAGTTTCTTTGAGGAGCGGGGGAAGATGATCGATAGATGTAGTAAATGGATGACTACATGACTACAAGGCAATGAATGAAGTCAGCATGAACTTCAGTAAAACATTTGATAAGGTCCCTCATGGTAGGCTGCTCAAGAAGATTAAGTCAAATGAGATCCACAGGAAGTTGGATATAAAATTAGCTTGGTCACAGAAGACAAAGGGCAATAGTGAGGGTGTTTTTCTGACGATGTCTGTGACCAATGGTTTCCTGAAAAGATAGGGCGGCATGGTGGCACAGCAGTAGAGTTGCTGCCTTACAGTGCTTACAGCTCCGGAGACCCAGACTACGGGTGCTGTCTGTAAGGAGTTTGTAAGTTCTCCTCGTGACTGCATGGGTTTTCTCCGTGATCTTTGTTCCTCTCACACTCCAAAGACATGCAGGTTTGGAGGTTAATTGACTTGGTATAAATGTAAATTGTCTCTAGTGTGTGTAGGATAGTGTTAATGTGTGGGGATCGCAGGTCCATGCGGATTTGGTGGGTCGGACGGTCTGTTTCTGCGCAGTTTTTCTGATATTTTTTTTCTGTTATCAGTGCTGGGACCTCTGTTGCCAATAGATTATAGACAATACGTGCAGGAGTAGGCCATTCAGCCCTTCGAGCCAGCACCGCCATTCAATGTGATCATGGCTGATCATCCCCAATCCCGTTCCTGCCTTCTCTCCATATCCCCGACTCCGCTATTTTTCAGAGCCCTATCTAACTCTCTCTTGAAAGCATCCAGAGAACCCGCCTCCACCGCCCTCCGAGGCAGAGAATTCCACAGACTCACCACTCTCTGTGAGAAAAAGTGTTTCCTCGTCTCCGTTCTAAATGGGTTACTCCTTATTCTTAAAGCCAATATGAAAACTGGTGAGTTGTGGATAGAGAGGAAGGTTGTCAAAGGATACAGTGTAATAAAGATCACTCGTAAATTTGGGCAGAGGAATGGCAGATGGAGTTTAATCTGGACAAGTGTGACGAGATGCATCTTGGCTGAATAAACATAGCAGGCTAAGGCTTTCTCCTCAGCTGTGCTCTTCTCTGCTCTGTAATCGGGATTGCAAATGTGGTTAGATAGTTAATCTTCATTGTTATGTTATGCTATTATTGTCCTGCTATGTTGGCGTGTTTTCTTTTAAAAAATACTGTGTGTATTTTGTTTGTTCAAATTATATCCAGATATTGCTATATTTCTGGATATTTGACCTTTTACTCGATATGAGATCAATGGATCAATGTGAATTGATTTATTGATTTTTTTGCTTCAATGAAAACAATTACATTATCTACCCATTGGATTGCACTGAAGTAAAATAAATACAATGCATCTTAATTTGGCCTTTTGCTTCACAAATATGTGCTTGTCAACGTGTAGAGTTGTGAGCATGCCCAGTCTCCAGTAGCTCTGATGTGGCAATACAAATCGTGGTCATTGTTTGCAAGCAATAAATCTACATAAATCCACACAGACATGAAGGCTTAACAGTTGCAGCTTACACTGGAGATCAAAACAAAGAAACCTGGGAACACAGTAGCTGTCAGTCCGAACATTTTGCATATGTAAGCCTCACTCAAAATGAAAGTGAATTTTCAATTCAGTATGTAGGATTTCTTGCGTCTGTGTCTTGTGTCTGTGACTGAGTCAGTCTGCTTTTAACCCAGCAATTGTTGAGGGGACACATGGTACTTTATTGTCACATGTACCTAGGCACAGTGATAATCTGTTTTTGCGGACAGTTTAGTAAGAATCTTACTGTACAGAGGCACAATCGTACTTAAGTACAAGAGGGCTAGATAGTAAATTACACTTAGACAGTACACAAGACCAGGTTTCCAGCACCATCTTGACCCAATATTCTCATGTAATCTAATTATACCTAGTCCATTCAAACCACCCAATGTTGAAAATAACTGTTTACATCAACAGTATACACTACAGTCTGTGGGTCCTCACTGTGTTGATATGGCATCAAAGTGGCAACATTTACACCTAACCTCATGCAGGCAGCAGGCAGTCTCAGCTCTCCACTGTCTTGGGACGGATGTTGGCAGGTTCATTGGGACAACAACAGAATTTTCATACAACAGGATATTTATGAGCCGTTGTCATTGTCATCGACAACTAATGACCATTCGGAACAAAACACGCATCCACCACATATCTCACTCCGCACAAGAATGTGATACAAGATAAATGATATCTTGTACAAGGCACGAAGCAAAAGAAACAACTGATCAATGTTGCAATGTTGACAAGCTGCTGAAAAATCTGATTTTTTAAAAATCTTGACTTAGAAAGATGGATCATTTAAGATGCATATCAAAGCAACTTGGAGAGAAAGCACCTGGAAAAAGGTTACAAGCTGCCCAAGCTCCTTGAATCAGCAATATCATTGTCACTTTGAGGGAACAGGGCATTTGATATAAAACAGCTGTAAGATATTACCAGGCACAGAATCCAGGGATGACAATCGACAAAGCCAAATTGTCAGCAGCAGGGAGATGACGGGAACTCAAACCAGTGGCAGTCATCCCCACAAGGTGGAACCTCCAATTAAGGGGAAACTCAAGTGGAAAACTCAGCTACTTGGCTAATATTTGTCATTCAGGAAATCCATTGCATCAACACTTATCAAAGCATGGAGCTAATGTGAAACCAGTGCAGAGATCAATAATAAATCTTGTGACCCTAAATACACAGTTTTATTTGCCACATGAACGGGATCATTCAACTACACGTGGGAGTGAAAGTACGTAACAATTCCAAGAAGGGTCCGGACCCAAAACATCACCAATCCTTTTTCTCCAAAGATGCTGCCTGACCAGCCAAGTTACTCCTGCACTTTGTGTCTATATATAACAGTTCTGGGATTGTTTTGATACCCTCATGAGTTTTGACACAGTATGAGCTCTTCACATTGCAGACAGCACTTACATCATGCCTTCAAAGGATCGCACTTGTCACAAGGGAAAGTGACTGCAATGCCCTGGGCAGTGACATTAAACACTATCAAAGCTGAAAAGAGAAGTGCTACTTTACCACCAGGCAAAAAGGGCAACACAGCTACCCAAAGTTAACGTCATAGAAACAACACCGTCTCGTGATAGCATCAATTTCAGATCTTGTGAAATGAATGAAATGCGTAGACATTGCTCACAACAACCAACCAAGGATTTGTGAAAAGTAAATAGCTGTTAGGCGAAAAGATGTGGGAGCAGAAATAGATTGTTTAGTTGAACACAAAAGTCAAGCGACTACACTATCAAATCTGAATGAAACATCACAGATCATTTTTCTCCAGAGATGCTGCTTTACCAGCCGATTTACTCCAGCGCTTTGTGTCTATATAACAGCACTGGAATTGTTTTGATACCCATTGACGAACTGTACGCTGCAAGGGCCAGGAAGCGAGCGGGTAAGATCATCTCTGACCCCTCTCACCTTGGCCACAAACTTTGAATCACTTCCCTCTGGAAGGCAACTCCGGATTGTCAAAGCTGCCACAGCCAGACATAAAAACTTTTTTTTCCACCCGTGAGTAGTAGCTCTACTCAATAACCAAAAATCTGTAGCCTCCTTTTGCTCTGGTATTTTATTTAATTCACATGTTTAATCAATAATATTTTATTATTAATGTTTAATGTTTTATGTGTCATTCCTAACTGTCTCTGTATGTCATGTTGTCAATTGCGGGCGGAGCACCAAGGCAAATTCATTGTATGTGAATACTTGGCCAATAAACTTATTCATTCATTCATTCTTTCAGGTCTCGACCCCAAACATCACCTATTCCTTCTATCCAGAGATGCTGCCTGTCCCGCTGAGTTACTCCAGCATTTTGTGTCTATCTTTGGTATAAACCAGCATCTGCAGTTCCTTCCAACACGAATCAATATAAATGTCTGTATTACCCAGTGCTTAGGGTTAATATTAGTGATGACTTTTCAGATCTAAGTTCTGATGAATATTTGCTTGAAATAATCAGTGACCCCAAGAGATTCGCCACTTAGAACCGATTAGTTCTACATCCTCGAAAGCTGCCAAAATAACACTTAATCGTATCATTGTGTTGCTTGGTGTTCTGCCAACAGTGTCTGACTGACTATTGTTCAACAGCAATGAACTCTGCTTCACAAATTGTGAAACGACACCTTGCTAGCCTTTGGTCAGTGGTGAAGGGCAGAGCTTCATGTGAGTGATGAGGACAATCATCTGCATTGGAAGATCATGGGAGCAAACCAAAACTTTCGCTTTTTATGAAATCACAGAGCAACAAAAGCATTAGACACCGGGAATACTGCCGACCGCACATCTCTGCACAACCCATGGGCACTGTTCTTCCAGTCAGTTTGCAGAGCTCCAAGCAACACAAGGACATAATTTAGAGTCAGGAAGGCAGGTTTTGTGGATGTAGAACTGATCATTGAAGTGTGCACATGTTGTGGAAAGATGAGTGATGACAGAGCCCATGAGATAGATGAGACAAATGCCAAAGTGAGCGTGACAAATCCAAACAAGGGCATGAAAATGGAAACACACAATTCTGGTCCCTGTGCCATTGCTCCAGGGGATCATGTACTAGTGAAGCAGAATAACCACACAGGCAAGCAAGCAACTATATGACATGATATTTGAAGTAACCCTGATGAAAGGTTCCAATGATGACAGCACTGAGTGGTTCACTAAGAATCACACAAAATGTCTCAGTTTTCAGAATACTCAAAACACCATCCACTGTCAGTGAATCGCAAACGGATAATCTCAAGATCAGAAGAAACAGACTAATTCCGTCTTGAGGAGCAGCTCACTTCCTGTCCCCAGTAATCACGAGGATTTATCCATTTCACAAGTGGAAACCACCCTCACATTTGAAAGATGTTGTGACAGACCGATGTAAAGATTTCTGCAAAGTGGCACAGCGGTAGTTACTGCCTTACAGCGACAGATGCCATCGTATGATCCTGATTTGTTGGTCTTGTTGGTGTGGAGTTTGTACGTTCTTCTTGGGACCGCGTGGGGTTTCTCCGGGTGCTCTGGTTTCCTCTCGTATCCCAAGGTAGTGCGGGTTTGTAGGTTAATTGGCTTCTGTAAATTGCCCCAAATGTGTAAGATAGAACTAGTGTACGGGTGATCGCTGGTCGGCGCAGACTCGATGGGCCGAAGGGCCCGTTTCCACTCTGTATCTCTAAATGAAACTCAACTAAGAAAATCAGCAAGTTTCTTTTAATTAGTAGAATGGAATGGAATCTAATAGAATGGAATGTGTATTGTCACATGTGACATGGCACAGTGACATTCTTTGCTTGCATGCCCAATGTATGCAAATAGTTGCCACATAATGGCACTGACAAAGTTACAAAGTACCCCCGCCGGCTCCTCCTTTGTTCTCCTTCCCTTCTCCCGACGGTCCCCCCACAACGGGCCCTCCGTTCATTCATTGGAGATGGATATGGTATTACATTGTTGTTATATGTTTGTATATTTTCCTTTTTTTTTAAATATACAGATCTGAATGCCCCCACACGGAAGGGAGAGGAGATGAGTAGGTAGCCCGGAGGAGAAAACGCACACTGACCATCTGATGATCTTAACCACCTTGACCATGGAACCCTCTCTGTCACCAAAGCCCAGGATTGGTGCAACTAAATTGTTGCTCAGGGCCGAGAATGTATAATTCATCACCAAAGCACGAGGGTAACATTGACAGTATACACCCACCATTACTTTCTCTCACCTCAGTCAGTAGAACACATCACTGCCCTGGCAATCAGCCATCTCAGATAATTTACCTTGTCCTATCAGCAGGCTTACCAAACTAATGCCCCTGTCCCACTTAGGAAACCTGAACGGAAACCTCTGGAGACTTTGTGCCCCACCCAAGGTTTCCGTGCGGTTCCTGGAGGTTGCAGGTGGTTGCCGGAGGATGCAGGTAGTGGAAGCAGGTAGGGAGACTGACAAAAACCTCCGGGAACCGCACGGAAACTTTGGGTGGAGCGCAAAGTCTCCAGAGGTTTCCGTTCAGGTTTCCTAAGTTGGACAGGGGCATTAAACTCCGAAACATGACACAACTTAGCAGCAGCCCTACTAATATAATGAATGATGATGGCGACTCCATCACATTCACCATGGTGCAGCTCAGGTGACCTTCCCATTGCTTAATGGCAGTGTCAGGTTATTTACCCTCTCCCCTACCTGGTTACTGAGGAATCCCAGCCCAGATCACCAACCCTCCCACCCAATTCAGTCGGATGAAGTGCAACCTTCTCTTCCGTGAATAATGAAGATTTGACTTTTCCCTCAATAAACAGGTAATCGTCCAGCTGGCATATTTTGCAAGTTATTTAATCAGTTTTGAAATATCCTCACCAGTTTTATGAGTGGCATAAGCACTAAAGTCGAGGTCAACGATCATGTAGTGTAAATAAATAAAACAAAACAAGCCCCATGAAACCAACACGCATCGGATGACTATTCAATACACCACAGTGCTCAATGGGCCAAGAAGCTTCACAATCTAATTAAACACCCAACCATTAACTTTGCAAATGATCAGGGCAAGCTTCAACATTGCAGATGATGCAAGAAATCTGACTCGACCAGAATGCCAGAAATGAATTCTAAACAAATGTCATGTCAGTATCGACACACAACAAACTGTAAAAGGCGGCTGATAATCAATTAGTAAGACTGAAATGTGAGAAAATAACCAGAACCTTTATAATATTTTGTAATAAAATTATTATGCGCGATTGTGGGAGGATCAATTTATTCAATCAGTGACTGGTTGGCCAAATGAGACAGTGTATGAATGAGAGGGTTCATTGTACTGAACTCCCAAACACTAATTTCTTTAAAATAATGAAAAGGCACAAAGTGCTGGAATAAATTAGTGGGTCAGGCAGCATCTCCGGAGGACATGAAAAGGGCCCTTCTTCAGGTTGATTGTAGTCAGGGGAGGAAAGCTGGAATAGAGGTTGAGGCATGTCAAAGCCAGGCAAGTGATAGGTGGAGACCGGTGAGTGGGGTTTGATTTGACAATGGCCAGTCATAGGTCAGAGATGATAAAGGAGAAGGCTGTGAGTTAATGACAGAAGAGGCATGAAATGTAAAACAAGGGGGAGGGATATAGGTGGCATGTGACGGGGAAGAGTGAAGGGAAAGGGGAGGGGGTTGTGGGGGGAAATGGATGCAAATCTAGCTAGGGCACAAGGAAGAGAGGGGGAAAATCCGGTGGGGGGGGGGGGGGGGGGGGGGGGTGGGGGGGGGGGGGGGGGGGGGGGGGGGGGGTGTGGGGTGGGGGGGTGGGGTGGGGGGGGTGGTGGGGGGGGTGGGGGGGTGGGGGGGGGGGGGGGGGGTGGGGTTGTTTGTTGATTAGCGAACTAAAATTGGAGAATTCAATGTTCATACCGTCATTAGGTTTTAAGGTACAAACTGTTCCTCCAGTTTGTGTGTGGCTTCACTCTGGCAATGGACAGGAAGGTCATTATGGGAATGGGAAGGGGATGGAAAGAGATATCCTGCAGGCCTTGACGGATCGAGCGCAGGTGTTCGGTGAAACAGTCGCCTAGTCTATGCTTGGTCTTGCCGATGTAAAGGTGGGCGGGTTGAGAGCACCGAATGTGGTAAACAACGGGCTAATTGACTTTCTCCTTTTCTCGCTGTACTTTTGTTAGTGTGTCAGCCACTGACACACTTCACACAACGAAACACCAGAGTATTTCCCCAGGTTATCTCCTCTTGCATCATTTCTGTGATCGATGGTGATTTCTGACTGTCTCAGAACTAAAATGTATCAGATTGCCCATTCAAACATTCAGTGAAAGGAATAGTTTTGAAGAGCGATATTTCACCATGGTATTTTTATACATGTCAATAGCCTTTGATTAACTTACATTCAGCTTTGGCACAGATCAGACACGCCATGGTTCTGTTGAAGAAGTTCAGGATGCTGGCAATAGCTAGGCTGACGTCTGTGTTGGTTGGGTGCAGGTTTAGTGAAGTGAACCTCAAATACTGCGATTTAGGAATTTCTTCAGGTGCTACCTTCACATGAGGGACCTGTATTGAAATAGACGGAAGCTGGTCAGAGAGATGTTCTCAGCAGATAAGTAGCCCAGAGATCTTTGTTCAATCAATTTTACCTCCTCTCTTTAACTTATTATGATTCTAAAAACAATCGAATACTCCCAATTCAATGTCCCTAATGCAAAGCTAGTGTAGTTTTCAACTCACAATGATAGATACAAAAAGCTGGAGTAACTCAGCGGGTCAGGCAGCATCTCTGGAGAATAGGAATAGGTAACATTTCAGGTCGAGACCCTTCTTCAGACTGCCTGAGCCGCTGAGTTACTCCAGCTTTTTGTGCCTATCTTCAGTGTAAACCAGCATTCCTTCCCACACTAGTTTTCAACTCACCATCCCTTTTGATTTTTGCATTGAAATTATACATTCTGCTGAAGCATCTTTCGAGTAAAATAAAAGGTTTTAAATCCCAGGTGTCTGGTGAAGGAAGGGATGATGTCAGTGAGCTAGTTACTCATCCACTCAGATCCCCAACCCCCTGCGTCATTTCTGACTTTAATCTATTGTGTTCAATGGCCTAACGAGGTAGAATTTTTTCAGTCCACATTCCGTGACAATTTCTACCTTTTAATGTTGAGGTGATCCGAGTGGATGAGCAACCGTGGCTTTAAGGAGAAGAGACTCCACAAAGCACAGAGTGAGAATGCACAGAATCTGCAAAGGATAACATAATGGATAAGAAAGTGGCAGATGGAGTACAAGGTGAAATGTGAGAATTTGCTATGTATTTAAAAAAAAAACAATTTTAAATGGTTAGAACAAGAAAATATTAATTCCATTTTTATTCATGAGAGTAAAAATTTGGATGCGACAATTGGAAAGGCTTTATTACAGAGAGCTTGGAGTACAAATCAAGATGAACTTTGTTGTGATTGTAGACATCATGTAGTATCTTCTGATTTGAGTACCATGTGTGTTCTTGGTCTCTATATTGAAAGACCGGACTCTCTATATTGATACCTGTGATGATTGAGTTGTTCTGCAAGGAGAATTTGAGAGATTTTGGGAAAGACTGGATCATGAGAGTTTATGAAATAAGAGGTGATCTGATTTAGGTATGTTGCAAAGCCTACCTGAAGCGTCGTTGAAGATCTGCTGCTGAGGGTGTGCGCGATTTTGGCGCCGTTTAGAGGGGGCGGGTTTAAAACGCGATTTTCTCTAAGCTGTTCCAATCGAAAATGTTCAGCCTAGTTAATTATTAACGAAAAATCGCTGGAAGACCCCGTCGCAAAAGCTATTATTAGGTTTAAAGGCCTTGAATAATAGTTATAGTAGTTTAAAAATCAATCTCTAAACCCGCGACCGCCAGCAACCGCAGGGTCTCATAAAGCAAATAGCAGAAGTTAGGTTGTATATTTTTACATTAAAAAGGGCTTCTAAAGATCCCTTTATACTAAGTTTAATATTGCGAGTAGCTCAATTTGGGACCATTATATCGCGCAGTATTTTTCTCGGCATTTGGGGGAACAAATCTACCGCAATGTGAACGTTCTAAACCAGCGCGTTCCACAGGGACCCACTGGAAAGCTGATTTAAATGGGCATTTATTTACAGCAATTAAACACTAAATTCCTTCCATTTGGCCTATAAATTAATGTAAATGAGATTTAAAAATCATGTTTTATTGTGAATTATTTGTGAATATTATTTGGACATTTAGGCTATTTAAAAATGTTAATCATTTATTAAGAAATGGATAGATGTTTAGATCTAGTAATTGAAGTCTGAAATTAGCTACAATTAGGTAACTAACTAATTATATGCTTTAATTTCAGGTCATCCAAGTAAGATTATTTTATATTTGTTTCAGAATGCTTCAATCTATGATAACTGAAAATTTCATTCAGTTCTCTTAATTTTTAAGAAAGTTATGGGCTTTTGACTGTTCACGATCACAGCTTTTTTGTTATGTCCATAGAAAATCAATAGGGAACAAGATGCTCATTTCCCAGTATGAAAATGGCCATAACTTTTTAAATACTTGAGATATGAAAGTGAATTAGGTGTCAAATTAAACTTATTTTTATGCTTTATCTGATGGGATAAATTACAGACTTGATTTTTAAAATCTCAAAATTTTGTAACATTGCTATCTGATTGAAGAAGACACGGTACTGTGAGAGACTGGCATGAGAAATGTTGAGGGGAGAGAGATTGGAGAAAGGATGAAGACCCGGGAAGAAGAGGTGTTAGTGGTGGCCAGGAGGAGCCTTGGGACTTTGGAGGAGTTGGTGGGCAGATTAGCGAGGCTGGGTCCTGAGAGCATTGATGGAGAAAGGTTGTGGATATTGTGGAATATTGTGGGGGAAGGGTGCTGGTTAATGACGACCAAGGGTGAAAAGTTAAAGAAGATGTAGCTGAGTGAGTAGCACTCCCAGCAACAGCCCATGCAAGGCCAGATGCCAAAACACCAGCACAGTGGCGCAGATAGAGGGACCGCTGCCTCACAGTGCCAGAGACCCAGGTACGATCCTAGCCGCTAGTTCTGTCTGTGTGGACTCTTCGTGTGAACGTTGGATACTCCAATTTACTTCCACATCTGAAGATATTCACATTAGTAGGTTAATTGGTAATTATTAATTTTTTATAGTATGTCGGCAAGTTACATACTTGGGGAATTGATGTGAATGTGGGATGAATTCAATGCACTGGAGTATGTTTAGTGTACATATATAAGCGTTTGATGATGAACATGGACCCAGTGGGCTGAAGGACCCGTTTCCATGCTGATCTCTTTTTGGTTCTATAAATCCTCAATTTCTTATTTAAAAGCTGCTTCCGTGTTCTAAGCCTGAGCCTCGGGTACAGCTGAATTTTGTACGTGGAGCTTGCTGCCACTGCATGCCTGGCTGTCCCTGTACTCGAGCAGATGATGTACAAGGAAACGTCACTGGTAAGCCCTCTGCTCTGGCCTGAAAATGACCCTTTAAGCTCAGAATCTGAGCATGCAAGTTTGGATATTAAGACAAATGGTTCCTTTTGGGTAAAGGTGTCAAAGGACATATAGCACCAGCAAGTAAATAGAGTTGAGGCGTAAATCTATTAGGATCTCAATCAACGCTGGAAGTAAAGTGATGGGCCAGCCAGCCTCTTCAATGAGGAGTTATCCTGGCATCATGATTATTATTAATAGCAATATTACCTCCTTCTCGCCGCAGATGTGGCTGATGATAGAGGCAGATGCTGGACTTGAGGAAGGTCCCAGGATTGCCACAACCCCCTTTGGGAGGATCTGACATGCTGCAGAAAAGAGATAAAAGTCAGTCATACATGTAGTTATGTGAAGGAAGAAACTCCAGTCTGAAGAAGGGTTGTGACCCGAAATGTCACCCATTTCTTCTCTCTAGAGATGCTGCCTGTCCCGCTGAGTTACTCCAGCCTTTTGTGTCTACCAAGGAACTGCAGATGCTGGTTTACACTGAAAATAGATAGTTTACACTATCTTCATATGTGGTTATGTTACCAGTTGCGTACAAACCTTGCCAGGATGGACATCAGCTAATCTGTGGCCGATCTGACACTCTTAGCAAGGAATGTGAGATTCCAGCATTTTAAATACAAGATTCAATCACAATATAATAACAATTGATTTCATGTTTCAAATCAATTAATAATAATCTTAAATTTCTAAGTATATTTCATGACGTTTGCACTCTCACTGTGATTTCCATTTAATTTCCAAACTTCCTCAAGTGAGGAATGCTGGAAGCAAAGTATATCCCCTTTTAGGATGCAGGTATTCCTGGCTGGATCTACATTTATTGTCTATTTCTAACAGCAAGACCATTTCACAGCCCAGTTCGTGGAATCACAGTGGGTGTTGGCTCATTTGTCAGAGCGTCGAATACAGAAGTCGGGAGGTTATGCTACAACTTTATAAAACATTGGGCAGACCTCAGCTGGAGTACTGCAAGCAGTCCTGGTCACCCTGCTATGGGAAGGAAGTGATCGCACTGGAGATGTGACAGAGAAGCTTCATCGCGATAATGCATTGGTTGGAGTAGTTCAGATGAGAAGAAACTGGAGGAGCTAGATCTGTTCTCCTTGGAGTGCAGGAGGTTGACAGAAGGCCCTGATTAAGTGTATACAATTATACGGTGTACAGATAGGTGGACTGCAGGAGGCTTTCCTCCTCTCAAATGTAGATAAGTCTGGAGGAAACAGATTTAGGTTAAGGAGGAAGAGGGGACACTTTGTTACGTGGAGGACAGTAAGTATCTGAAATGTATGGCCTGGGGGAGTGGTTTGAAGCTGGGTCACTGACAGGATTTAATGTGTCTGAATGAACAACTTAAATTGCTGAGGCATAGGACCAAGTGCTGGGAGGTGGGATTAATATGGAAGGATGTCTAATGGTTGCCATGGGTGAGCTTGACACCACACAACCTTAATACCCTACGACAGAAGGGGGAGGAGTTGTACAGTTTGATAGCAACAGGGATAAAGGATCTCCTGTGGTGTTCTGGGCCATTGAGGGCTCAAACATTAAGGGCAATTGCTGAGGATGTGGAATCAATGACGGGCCAGACTGGAAAGATGCCCTTCCCTAAAGGACACTAGTGCACTCGGTCTCATTTCATTGCAAGACTAGCAGCCCCATAGTCACCACATTGAAATTAACTTTTAAATTCCAGATTATTCAATTACTTTCCTCAGATCACTCCGTTTTCTTTGGATAGGGCTATTGGCCGAGCTATACGACGAGGTCTAAAGGATGTCTCCAATTCTCTGTTCATTAATCATTTCAGGAGTCATGCATACCAGGCAATTGATGAGATCAGGACTCGGTTTTATCTGAATGGTATTGAAAATAAAGCATTCCAAAACATCTACATTGCTAAGCATTGGTGGTGCAGCGGTAGAGTTGCTGCATTACAGCACCACACATCCGGGTTCGATCCTGACTATGGGTGCTTGTCGATATGGAGTTTGAACGTTCTCCCTGTGCCCTGCGTGGGTTTTTCCGGTTTCCTCCCACACTCCAAAGATGTACAGGTTTGCAGGTTAACTGGCTTGGTATAATTGTAAATTGTCCCTAGTGTGTGTAGGACAGTGTTAACGTGCGGGGATCGCTGGTTGGCGCGGAATCGGTGGGACGAAAGGGCCTTTTTTTCCCGCGCTGTATTTCTAAAACCAATATTAAAACAAATCTTGCACAGACAACATGACCGCCTTTGCCAGTTGCTCATTCGAGTTAATATTTCATGGCAAGGAAAGATTAATGCCAGCAGTTACCGTCACATTTTTAGCTTCCCTCATTGGTGACATCATTCGACTTGTTGAAGGAGTTGAAGTTTGCTCAATAACATCTTCTGTGTGGGCTACACTAATGGAGACTTAACACTGTGCCACGTCCAATTACATCATCAAATCGCACATCAGCCCGACTGTTCAACAGCCTCATCACATGCAAAGGCTGACACCCATAATATATATGCTAAAAGTGTTGTCAATTTGGTTTAATTAACAATTAAATTATTTTAGGTTTCATGCAGTCATATAATATTTTATAACTTACATTAAATTAAATTCTGTTTAGTACTAATTATAATTAACACCTTGCAGGCAGAAAGAACATTTCAGAGGTTACAAAGCTATAACTAGAACATAAAAATGTAAAATTTGTACGTTTATCTATCTATGTGGGTGTCATGTCTCATAAGCAGCAACTAACAAAATAAATCTGCTTCTCCATATTCAACAAACAAGGATTTGCCTTTGGTGCGTGCTTTTGTTCCTATTAGTTCCAATTAATAGATGCAACCTGGTTAGACATGAAGGTTGTGTTGGATTACATGGCTAGGTTTTACTATCCTGATCACACTAAGAAGCTTTGGCCCTCAATATTCTACCCCCTAAATATCTTTCTCAGGGAAGGTATGTCAAAAACTAGAGGGCGGGGGTTTCAGATGAGAGGGGAAAGATTTAAAAGGCACATGAGTGGCAGTTTCTTCACACATAGGGTGGTGGATATATGGAATGAGCTGCTGGCGAGGAAGTGTTGAGGTCGGTACAATAACAATATTTAAAAGACATTTGGATAGATGGGAGATTAAAATATGTGCCTCTAAAAGGCAGGCAAATTATTATGCCGCACACTCAGCCCAACCCCGTCTTTCTGCTGAGGTGAGAGGAGACCAGACCAGTTCGGGTACCTACTGGTGTCTGCCGTTTCATATTCGCTGTCCCGCAGCAGTTCAAACAGGTCAACCTCCAGCCTTGCCTTTTCAGATGTATCCACTATGTTGTTGATGTGGGTTTTTGCAAGACTAATGGCGAGTCTTTCTCCTCGGCTGCATTCCATCGGGTCGTCCAGAATTGCAGCTGGAAACACACAAATTTCACAAACTGATCTCAGTGACCCTTCTCTCATCATAGGAAGCACAAAGCATAAAGGAACCAAGCTAATGTGGGTAAATGGTGTTCAAGCATAGCTTAGCCTAAATCATTTGAATGGGGATAAGGTTAGAAACATAGAAAATAGGTGCAGGAGGAGGCCATTTGGCCCTTCGAGCCTGCACCACCATTCATAGTGATCATGGCTTAACATCCACAATCAGTAACTCGTGCCTGCCTTCTCCCCATATCCCTTGATTCCGCTAGCCTCTAGAGCTCTATCTAACTCTCTTTTAAATTCATCCAGTGATTTAGCCTCTACTGCCTTCTGTGGCAGAGAATTCCACAAATTCACAACTCTGTGTGTAAAAGTGTTTTCTCATCGCGGTTTTAAATGCCCCCCCCTTTAATTCTTAGACTGTGGCCCCTGGTTCTGGACTCCCCCATTAATACTCCAGATGTGGTCTCACCAAGGCCCTGTACAACTGCAGAAGGACCTTTTTACTCCTATACTCAAATCTTCTTGTTATAAAGGCCAACATGCCTTTAGCTTTCTTCACTGCCTGCTGTACCTGCACGTTTACTTTCAGTGACTGGTGTACAAGGAAACCCAGGTCTCGTTGCAGTTCCCTTTTTCCTAATCTGACACCATTGAAATAATAATCTGCCGCCTTGCCCAAAGTGGATAACCTCACATTTATCTACATTAAACTGCATCTGCCATGCATCTGCCCACTCACTCAACCTGTCCAAGTCACCCTGCAACCTCCAAGCATCCTCTTCGCAGTTCACACTGCCACCCAGCTTTGTGTCATCCGAAAATTTGCTAGTGTTACTTTTAATCCCATCATCTAAATCATTAATATATATTGTAAATAGTTGCGGCCCCAGCACCGAGCCTTGCGGCACTCTATTCACTACTGCCTGCCATTCTGACAGGGACCCATTTATTCCTACTCTTTGTTTCATGTCTGCCAAACAATTCTCTATCCATGTCAATACCCTATACCATGTGCTCTAATTTTGCCCACTGATCTCCTGTGTGGGACCTTATCGAAGTCCAGATACACTACATCCACTGGCTCTCCTTCATTTTACTTGTCACATCCTCAAAAAATTCCAGAAGATTAGTCAAGCAGGATTTCCCCTTCATAAATCCATGCTGACTTGAACCAATCCTTTTACTGCTATCCAAATGTGCCATTATTACTTATTTAATAATTGTCTCCAGCATCTTCCCCACCACCGATGTCAGGCTAACTGGTCGATAATTCCCTGTTTTCTCTCTCGCTCCTTTCTTGAAAAGTGGGATAACGTTAGTTACCCTCCAATCCACAGGAACTGACCCTGAATGGTTAAATGGCTAAATGGCTTTCACAAAAAGGAGATGGGATGGAAGAAGATAGGAGAAGATGACCCTCCTGTTTCTGCAGCTAAGTAACACACATGAGCATAGTCAAGGTTATGGGAGAATGTGAGTTCTGATCACATCAAAGTGCTATACCAGGAAATGAGACACACATCAAGCTGAGAAAAGATGACCTGTTAATTCTTGGCCCAAATCACTTAATGCCATTTTGATACTATGGATAGTTTTCATTCAAAAGCCTACTAAACCGAGAAGGTAAATGCACTGTCTTTTTCTCACAAAAGTTGAATTGAAAACTAGAGGGCATAGGTTTTAGGTTAGAGAGGAAAGATTTAAAGGGGACTTGAGGAGCAGTTTCATCATACATAGTGTGGTGGGTATATCGAACGAGCTGAGAGAAAGTGGGTGAGGTAGGTACAATAACAACATTTAAAAGACAGTGGACAGTACATGGATAGGAAAGGTTTAGAGGGATATGGGCCAAACAAGGGAAGAAATTACTATCTTAGCTGGGCACCTTGGTTGGAAGGCAAAATTGGCTGAAGAGCCTATTTCTGTGCTGTATAACTGGGACTCTTCATATTCTTGTTGATGGCTATGGTTGTACAATCATTCACACTAGGGTGGGCTTTTAATCCGTGTGGAAATTTTTGAATGGTAACTTGGGAGACCTGCCTAACGGCAGCTAGAGATGAATATGAGGGTCTCTGCTCCTTGCCTGGGAGAGGTTGAGGAAAGCCAATCCTGGTGAGGATGAGAGGGAAAGCATTAGATAAGAAACAAATCTGAAGGTGCATGTGACAAAGTGAGAGATTAAGTCACTGAGAGGGGTAGGGAAAGATTTTGACAGAGAAATAGATTGAAAGATTAAAAAAAGAAAGCTTGGTTGGTGAATAAAGAAAAAAATCTGGAGAAAGAGATAACAGACAAAGAGCGAGGCAGTGATTAAACTGTCTTCTTACTGATTCCCCCCTCTCACACCTATCATTGCTGAACCTACAGTGGCTCCCAATCAATACAGGTATTAAAGTTCTCAACCTCAAATTTAAATCCCTTCACTATACCTCTCCCTATCTCTGCAGCCTCTCCCAGTCTATACTTTAGAGATACAACGTGGGAACAGGCCTTCAGCCCACCGAGTCTGCGCTGACCAGTGATCACCTCCGTACACTAGCACTATCCTACATACTAAGGACAATTTACAATTTTTCACCAAAGCCAATTAACCTACAAATTTGTACGTCTTTGACGTGTGTTAGGAAACCAGGGCACCTGAAGGAAACCCACGTGGTCTCACACGGAGAACGTACAAACTCTGTACAGACAGCACCCATAGTCAGGATCGAACCTGGGTCTCTGGCACTGTAAGACAGCAACTCTACCGCTGCGCCCCTGTGCCAGCCCAGTCCAACAACACTTGAAGATCAATGTATGCCTCCGATTCTAGGTTCTGCAAAGACTTCTATATTTGCTTCATCAATGGCATTAATTCCTTTATCCAACCAGTCTAGAATTCCTTTCCCAGACACATCTGCCTTTCTATCATTGCTCCATAAAAACTAGCCGCTTTTCATGATTGTGTTAATGACTGACGTTATTTCCTTCGATGATGAGGGGAGGGGGGTCAGTGGAGATTTGTACTCTAAAATACATTAGATGTGACATTGAAGAGATGTCATTGTAATGATTCCAAGAATAAAAAGGTTAATTTATGGGATGAGATACTGTAGACTACCTTTGTATTCCCTTGCATACTCAAACGTAAAGTGATAATTCTTTGGCATCATTAAAGTAACTGATAAATCGATACGGAAAGAGACAGTGGATCCTGGAGGAGTGTGCTCTACAAGGAGGCATGACTATAAAAGTATGGCATGAATGTTCAAGGGCCATGTCAGGAACAATTCTGTGGTGTAATGGAAACATAGAACTTCCTCTTCAAATATCTGGAAGACTAATCATCATTTTAATATTAGATTATAAGATATTTGTCAGACAGAAATAGTATGAAGCAATGTACCAAAGGCAGGTGTTGGAGGCAAGATATAGACTGATGTTATCTAACTGGATGGTAGAACAGGCTTCATGAGCTAATCCTATTCCAACTTGTCACTGAAATAGAATCAAGTTCCTCAGGACAGTAGAAAAAATGTAAAGGGAAGGTTTTCTTCTCTTACTACCGACTGCAGTGCAAATAATAATCACAGATAAACTACAGTGCAAGGCTGCAAAGATGTAGCGGGGGAAGAGTGGAGAAATGGAAGGTGGAGGATTACTGATGGGATCCTCAGATCTAGCAGGAACTCAATACTCCCTAAAAGCAAGATCTCTACAAAGTAGTCCAAAGCAAATTCCACCACCCACATTATGTCATCAGAACGGAATCATTTTACAGCACATCCACTAACATCCTGGATGTTCTTGCTGAAGAGTTGATATAACCTGGTGTTATTTCTGGATCAGTGGGTGGGTTTCAAGGTTTATTAGCCCTCCTCTCCAATTCTTCCCAGAGCTAAGATCAACACAGTGCCAGGACAGAAACTGCACAACACATGCAAGATGTGGGCCATTCAATGCACTTTCCACTTGTGACTTTCCAAAAACCTGGGAGAATTAATATTTTCTTCCATAGAGCTCCAAATGACGAAGGATTGTTAGGGATAGTTCCCCACCAGGGGCGCCGCACGATTGGCAGCCCCGCCAACGGTCTGTCTGTATTTTCGTCCTAAAATTTATTTTTTAGTGTGTGTTAAAAGTTAGTGTAAATGTTCTCCGGTTTGTTTATGTGGGGGTCGGGGGAACCTTTTTTTTCAGTTTCCTATCTTGCCGGAGATGCGATTATTTTCCAGATCGCATCTCCGGTCGCTCCGCGGTCGACCATCGATGCAGCTAGAGGCCTCCTGGGACTGATTTGAGACCCACCATGGGGCGTGGACTTAACATTGGAGCTGATCCATTGCCTGGAATCACTCCAACTGCGGCTTGTGGACTTACCATCAAGAGCTCGCATTCTCGGGAGAGGCTAGTCGGAAACTCCAACGACACAGAGGCTCGACCAGCCCCGACCCGGGGTTCGATCGTCCCGTGCGGTGGAAATTACATCCCCCCAATGCAGGAGCAAATCGACCCAATACGGAGGGCCCAAACGTCACGGGCTACGGGAGTCAAGATCGTCCCGTCAACGGAGGGCTCGATGCCCCCGACCGCGGGAGAGCATAGAAGGGAAGAGATTTGGACTTTTCTTCGCTTTCCATCACAGTGAGGAATGTGGAGGAGTCACTGTGGTGGATGTTTATGTTAAAATGTATTTTATGTGTTCCTTTGTTTTTTATATGTATGACAGGCTTGGTAAATTAAAATCCTTGTATGTTGCAAAACATACTTGGCTAATAAAGTATTATTGTGATTGTGTGAGACCTACCCATTCGGACTGAATTTGGGAATTCAGAACTTTTCCTTAAAGATAAAAACATCAGCAATATCAAGAGGTGCAGCATTTTCTGTCCTTCCTCATGGAGATTGTTACTTGATCTGGCCGGATCCCAGCCACCTGGAACAGAGAAGAAATGAAGCTTTGAAGGAAATAACACAAACAATCTTAACTGGTACACTTCCCTATATGCCTTTGGTTGAAGGTGAAGACTGGTGGTATTTGCAAATGGCTTATTTTTGCCACATGTACCGTGAATCATGTTTCAGAGGTACTGGCTTTAAGTGGCTTTTTCACGGGGCGACTTGACGCAAGAGTGAACCAGAGTTTAACATCATGGGAACCTCGTGCGATAACAGTACGGCATTCGTGGACCACTGTGGACCACCGTGGCGCTAACGGCAGGTAATCGTGTAACTTGGTCACTCAGGAGAAAATTCAAGAAAGTTTGAATTTCTCCAAGAGTGACTTGTACACTTGTGGTTGAGCATTGCAACATTGTATGAACATAGTGGCCAGTGCGATATCCGTGCGATATCCGTAATAACTCTTGCGGGTACCGTGGGAACTCCTGCGAACGGTGAGTAACTGAGCAGTTTGATTGTCAGTGCTTGTTTTACCTCATTGTTAAATAAATATATTTTTTACTATCAGATTGATGTCTGCAATTCTTCATTAACACATCACTACAATATGAATGTCTCTAATGTTATAATCCCTCTCATGCTGAAACACAAAATAGTTGAAGGGAGGTGAAATAATCACATTTTCATTCTTTTTCATTTGTGAGTGTTCAGGTACCTCACTTGCTGAGCTATTTTACTCCAGCAGTTTGTGTCTCTTTTTGTCTAAAGCAGTTTCTAAGACTGTAGGAACTCCGCGGGCCAGGCAGCATCTACGGAGGGAAATGGACAGGCGACCCTTTCTTCAGGCTGCCTTATCTCTCTCCCCCCCCCCCCCCCTCCCCCCTACTCCCACCCACACACACAAATGCTGGAGAAACTCAGCGGGTGCAGCAGCATCTATGGAACGAAGGAAATAGGCAACGTTTCGGCCCGAAACGTTGCCTACTTCCTTCGCTCCATAGATGCTGCTGCACCCGCTGAGTTTCTCCAGCATTATTGTGTACCTTCGATTTTCCAGCATCTGCAGTTCCTTCTTAAACACAAATGCACCGAGTTCCTCCAGCATTTCGTGTTTTGCTCAGTATTCCAGCATCCGCTGTCTCCCGCGTCTCCAATAAAACAAAACTACTGTCAAAAGGGTGAAGAATAGGGGCAGAGATAGATACATTCCTGATTAGTGCGGCTGTCAGGAGGTTATGGGGAGAAGGCAAGAGAATGTGGTTGAGAGGGAGAGATAGATCAGCCACGATTGAATGGTGGAGTGGACTTAATGGACCGAATGGCCTAATTTTGCTCCTATAACTAACAAAGATAGTAATTGTTAGGGAAATTTAGTTATTAAAGACGAGGGGGAGCAGAAATAGGCAGTCTGGGATGGCTCGCGAGATACTTGCATAGAGGCACAAAAGTTAAAGAAAGGGCAGATAAACAGAGAGGGGGGGGGGGGGACTTCCCTCAGTGCCCATCTGTTACCATTAATTGGACAGTTCGGTCTGTGAAACGCAACACGCCAGCCCCGACATCCAGCCCGGTGGTCAGTCCTTTGAAGATAGACACCAGTTGCTTGGAGCAACTCAGCCGGACAGGCAGCAACTCTGGAGAGAAGGAACGGGTGGCCTTTCGGGTCGAGAGCCTTCTTCAGACTGAGGTCAATCCCCTGCATGGATAACAGGAGTCCCAGCCAACACGACAATCGCCCGCTGCACAGTCTCGGAGCTTCCACTGCGAAAACGGTGCCTACATTTGAGCACTTATGTAACTGAACCATCCTAACACCAACCACAGACCATTCCTGAACTACTACCTACCTCATTCGAGACCCTCGGACTATCTTAGATCGTATACTCACTGGCTTTATCGAGTTACAGTGTGGAAACCGGCCCTTCGGCTCAACTTGTCCATACCGGCCAAAATGTCCCATCGAAACTAGTCCCATCTGCCTGCGTCTGGTCCATATCCCTCCCAACCTGTCTTATCCATGTACCTGTCTAAATGTTTCTTAAATGTAGGGATGGACCCAGCCTCAACTACCTCCTCTGGCAGCTTGTTCCATACACCCATCACCCTTTGTGCGAAAATGTTACCCCTCACTCAGATTCCTATTAGATCTACCCCCCTCACCTTGAACCTATGCCCTCTGGTCCTCGAATCCCCTCTGTGGGCAAAGGACATATATTACCCTGGACTCTGTCTATTTCCCTGCCTGTTCGTCTCATGGTTTTGTACACCTCTCAGCCTCTGTCCCCAGTGTGGAGTTAAGGGCTTGTTTATGGGCGCCCTGGGCTGAGAACTCTGGAGGATGGGTTTTAGACTTTATCGGGAATCGAGATAGACCCCGTAATGTAGGAGCAAAGAATCGCAGACGCTAATCTGCATTGGAAAGACACAATATGCGGGAGTAACTCAGCGCTGAAGAAGAGTCCCGACCCGAAACATCATCTATCCATGTTGTCTAGCGATGCTGCCTGACCCGCTGAGTTGCTCCAGTGTCTTTCCACTAGACCTGTAATAAGTCTCGGCTGGGTGTTTACTGGGATCTCTGGTGTTTAATAGACATCCTGATGTTGTTTTTGATCGGGTTTACTACTGACAGTATTTAATCAGATCCATATTAAATCATTTCCTCTTCACCTTAAACCTATGTAATCTGGTCCTCGATTCGCCTACTCTGGGCAAGAGACTGTGCATCTACTCGATCGATTCTTCGCATGATTTTAAACATTATCTTGCACACAGCGTTGTTCCCTTCACCATGTATACACCATTTATGGCTCGATTGTTACTATTTATTGTCTGTCTACTGACTGGTTAAACGTTTGAAAGTTTCACCTCTCAGTAGATAATAAAATAAGACAACCATCACGGTCAATGTGAGACAAAGTCTTTATTCCTATTTAACAAAATAAAAAGACGACTTCTTGCACATATTGAGAGAAGGTGCATCACACCAAACAACATTTGTCTAAAAAAAAACAGATTATTCTTCAGCTCATTAAAGAGCTCGGGTGAAATTCTGACAAAGTTTGTGAATGCACTTTTATCCTCTTCGCACAGCACATTAAGCAGCTGATCATATTGTCCAAATTGAGGTCTCCGTTGAAAGGCGGGCTTCACCCAGTGAGACTTCCTCTTAATTCTCTTTTTAATTAATCTCACCCTTCTGCCTTCACGCAAGCGTTCTCGATGCACATAGTGGGCTGCTGCATACAGCGCGTCAATGAAAATAACCACCATCCTGTACTCGAAAATACTTAGTATAGGCATGTCTCCAAATGAGCCAATTCAACCAAGGGAGGAATATAGTGTGTGAAAAAACCCAATATAGTGTGTGAAAACAAAGTAACATCATTTGTGCCACGTGATTAACAACACTACAGTTCACGATGTTCATTCAAGATTAACGGAAAAGCTCGGGAGACGGACAAGCCACTCGCACAAATAACAGAAATGCCGAGTACCGTGGGAACTCTTTATCTACCCCCCGTTATATCGTGCGAGACTCGTGCTGGACCACGACCACTTCACTCTGGTGACATCTTGCGTCAACTCGCCCCGTGGAAAAGCCGCTTAACTATGCCATCTCAGAAATGCCAAAATAACCACTGGAACTTTAAAGTACAGCATAATCTGTTTGTTTTTTTTCTTAACCTTAACAGGTCCAGCAATAACAGGAGGAATCTCAAAGAAATATTGGGCCAATGTCCAATTTGATTTTTTTTTAAATCATTTGTGAAACTGGGAATGACCTAAGTGTAGATGGACACAAAAAGCTAGAGTAACTCAACGACAGACAACATCTCTGGAGAAAAGGGAATAGGTGATGTTTTGGGTCGAGACCCTCCTTCAGACCGAGAGTCAGCACTGACTCTCAGTTTGAAGAAGGGTCTCGACCCGAAACGTTATCTGTTCCATGTTCTCCAGAGATGCTGCCTGACCCGCTGAGTTACTTCAGTTTTATGAGTCTATCTTCGGTTTAAACCAGCATCTGCAGTTCCTTCCTTCACAATGACCTAAGTGTAATGCTTTAATATAGATTGCATTAACAGGAGGTATTGGGGGCCATGGGAGTGCAATCACAGAGGGTCACAAAGACATACAGCGCAGAAGCAGGCTCTTAAGCCCACAAGTCCATACCAACCATCAACAATCCATGTACACCAAATCTGCATGAATCCCTTTTATATTCTCCCTGACATTCTCATCATCAAACTCCAGGTTCTAACACTCACCTATAGACTAGACACAACCTACAGTGGCCAATTAAGCCACCAAAGTGGATGATATTTCAGGTCAGGACTCTTTTTCAGTCTGAAATGGTGTCTGTCCATTTACCTTCATACTGATCTGAATTCCTCCAGCAGTTTGTTTATTATTCAATCTTGCTTGTTTTCTCACCTTCTCAGTTTTGATGAAGTCTTATAGATTTTGTTTTCCTGTCTGCAAGTACTGTCTAACTGGCTGACATTAAATATATCTTCATTTCTTAATGCTCAGCCTTAAAGATCAATGGACCTGAACATTGTGTTGACTGAGAATATACTCTTGGTAAAAATAGACACAAGGATCTGCAGATTCGGGAATCTGGCATCAAGCACAAACTGCTGGAGAAACTTGGTGGGTCAGGCAGCATCTTTGGAGGACATAGATAGGCAACGTTTCTGGTCGCGAACCTTCCGCAGTCTGAAAAGGGGGCCCGAACTGAAATGGTACACATCCATGTCCTCGAGAGATGCGGCCTGACCCACTGTTACTCCTGCACTTTGTGTTCTTCTCGTGGTAAATGTCTTTAATTGATTTGGTTGATAAGATGACGGGCAATCCATGAATGGTGAAGGGGTTGAAATCTCCACCTTATGCTTCTGTAAAAGATAGGAAGAATGTGAAAAGAGGTAGCTGGTCAGTCGGGGGATAATGAAACGCTATCCTGAAGTGGAAGCTACAGACAGAGGATCTAAGTGTGAAGGCAACTCGCGGAGGACCAAGTGAGTGATGATACTTTCTCTTCAACTCCTTTTGTTGGGATTGTGTGAAAAGTATGAGGTGTTTACCCCAAAGGAGACACAAAGTGCTGGAGTAACTCAGCGGGTCAGATAGCATCTCTGGAGAACATGGATAGATATTGTTTCAGGTCGGGACCCTTCGACGGACTGATGGGTGATGTTTCAGGATGGGGCCCTTCTGTTTACCCAGCTCTTTGTACGTTGAAGAAGAGTCCCGACCCACATCACCTGTCCATGTTCTCCAGAGATGCTGCCTGACCCGCTGAATTACTCCAGCACTTTATGTCCTTCTTTGTATGTTGACCTGCTGATTGAAAGGTTATGCGGTGACAAAATTCACATCGATAAAAATACATAAAATGCAGCAGTTATTCAAAATCTGAATTAAAATCAAAGAAAGTGCTGGAAATATCTGACAGCTCAGGGCAACATCTGTGGAGAAAAAGTAAATGTGAACCTTCCAGGACAATGATTCACTGAAGTTTTTTTAAGTCACTGACTGACACCGTGGAAACCTGATGGAGTACCAGCTACCAAAAGAATGCGACTGAAAATGTATTGCCATCCGTTGCCAGTGCAGTTGTCTCTTGATCGTGAAAGAATGAGATGGACTTGAAATTTGTCCGGAGTCTCAATGGTGTAATGGGTTGGGCCAGTGTTGGAGGTTCATACCTCCATAGCAACTCACCCTCTTGGGCCAGGGAAAGAGGTGGATGGGATGGAGGGAGTGGTGAAATCAAAAGGAGAATGGACAGTTGCACTGAGCAGTGGCTGGGAGGAGTGCTTTGGAGTCAGGAGGTGTCCTGTTAAAGGGGAGTTTAGTTTAGAGATACCACATGGAAACAAGTCCTTCGGCCCACCGAGTCCATGCTGACCACTAATCACCCATTCACATTAATTCTATGTTCAGACTTCAGAGATACAGTGCAGAAACATAGAAACACTAGACTAAGTGGTACCCGTTGGGTCCCAGCATCACACGGGAGGGCTGGTCACCAACGCAATATTCCACCTCTCCACCAATTCCAATACTGCTCGCCAGTGGGGGGGCTGTCTGTTGCGGTAGTATGGGTATTGCGGGCTGAAATACTGGTTTCCAGAGGGCTAGTATAGACATTGTGGGCCGTACGGATGCTTAGGCAGGCATCCAACTGTTGCAATGATTTTAAAAGCCAAGCCAAGGCAAACAATTGGGCTGCAGCCACCTGAAACCAAAATTCATTTTGTGATCACAAACTTGTTAAAAAAAGGCGAGACAAACTATTGGGCTGCAGACACCCGACAACCAAAATTCATTTTGTGAGCACAAACTTGTTAAAAAAAGGCGAGGCAAACAATTGGGCTGCAGACACCCAACAACCAAAATTCAACTTGTGAACACAAACTTATTAAAAAAAAAGGTGAGGCAAACAATTGGGCTGCAGACACCTGACAACCAAAATTCATTTTGTGAACACAAACTTGTTAAAAAAGGCGAGGCAAACAATTGGGCTGCAGACACCCGACAACCAAAATTCATTTTGTGAACACAAACTTGTTAAAAAGGGCTGCAGCCACTTTACAGCTGCATCGAGGGGACTCACTGTGGAGTCGACGTGCGTTCAGTGTTATTCGCAGCTCAGAGAGCCGTGACCTTCTCGCTTCCTGCTCTGGCAGAGACCGAGAGAGGCATGACACTTCCTGGTTTTATAGTCCCTCCCCCTGCCGCCAGCGGGGGCAGCAGAGAGAATGGGGAATTTTGTAAAAACATTAATATCTCTCTCATTTTTCATCGACGGAACCAATCCTCCGCACTCATACGGCGGAGGGGGGCTCTGAGCGAGGTGGCCAAAAATGACGGCCGTAGGTGGCGGCGTTCTCTCGGAAATCGCAGCACAGTCGGCCAAAAGCAGTCAAGATCAGAGATTTAGTAATATAGATAGAAAATAGATGCAGGAGTAGGCCATTCGGCCCTTCGAGATAGCACCGCCATTCAATATGATCATGGCTAATCATCCAAAATCAGTACCCCATTCCTGCTTTCCCCCCATATCCCTTGATTCCGTTAGACCTAAGAGCTATATCCAAACTCTCTCTTGAATACATCCAGTGAATTGGCCTCCACCGCCTTCTGTGGCAGAGAATTCCACATTCACAACTCTCTGGGTGAAAAAGGTTTTCCTCATCTCAGTCCTAAATGGCCTACCCCTTATTTTTAAGAATTAAGAATGAACGATTGCACTGATCAGTGGCAGTGAGGAGAGCCATGGGGTCAGGAGGTGTCCTGTTAAAGGGGACTTTCGTTGAGCGATACAGCATGGATACAGGGTAATCGGCCCACCGAGTCCATGTGATACTGATAACCCATTCACATCAGTTCTATGTCATCCCACTTTCCCATTCATTCGACACATTGGGGGAATTTTACAGCGGCCAGTTGTGACGTGGGAAGAAAAGAGTAATCGGAGGAAGCCCGTGCTGCCACAGGGAGAACGTGCAGACTCTGTACAGACAGCGCCTGAAGTCAGGATCGAACCCGGGTCTCTGGCGCTGTGAGGCAGCCACTCTCCCTACTGCGTCACTGTGCCGCCTGAGTTGTATAGAGAATGGTCAGAGGATACATTGTGACTTATTCTGTGATTTTGTCATCTCTTTGATGTCTTATCCCGACCAGGCGAAACTCATCTCAGTACTTGCTTCAGTCTAATTTCCCACAGGGGCCCAGTTTATGCATTCAACCTATCTTCCAGGAAGATTGGTCCGATATAATCTGCCAGATTTCCTGGTCAGGTCACAAGGTTGCAACCTGAGTGGAGCTGACTGCACCATTAGAGGCTGTGCAGCCTGCATACTGCGTTGGTCTCCGCCACCCATGCCCATCTGTCTCTGTACCTTTTATGAATAATTCCATGGGTGAGTCGACATCTGGGAAAAGTGATGTTTGCACTGACCTTTCAAACAGCGCTCATTCTAGCCTCATATTATTTCAAATTGATTTTAAAACGTAGAAACAAAATATTACTCGTTTAGAAATACAAAGCTGAGCCCTTGGGCTGATAAAACTAACAGAGAAAACTAACTGGTCTTCAACCAGAAGCAGCTTTGGAAACACTGCCCTTCATGTTCACATCCTTTCTCTCTCTCTCTCTCTCTCTCTCTCTCTCCGTGCAGTGACAGTGTGTGTAAAGACAAGGCTATGACTAATTTCCATAGCAAATCTCTTTGATGACATCACATTGAACACCTTCTGAAGAAATGCAACATCCATTGCAATCCCCTTGCCGACACGGCTTTACTTAAAAAAAAAATGCAATTAAGTAACTCAGGCATGAACCATCTCTATAAATCATGATGGATGTTCAGAGTTAACCCTTTGCATTCCTGGTACAGAACAGGGCTCGAGTTTGACTGTTGGGTGTATCTACCAAAGATTTGTTCTGGCTTTCACTCATCTTAAATCTGCAATAAAATTAAGAAACTTATAGAAATATGTAGCCTGCAGAGAGTAGCAAAAAAACCCAAAAAACTGGAGCAGTCTAATTGCAGATTTATCATGAAATTAAAAAAAAATATGCAGGTTCTATCACTTTCTCAACTGAAAGCGTAATGCGACTGAGCAATCTGCTTTGTTCGGGCCCAGGTAGATCAGGGGGCAAACTCTCATCTATTTTTGTGGGTGATGTCATCATCCTGTCGTGAACGCAGAAGCATTGGAGTCAGCCACATCGACCCGCCGAGTCCATGCCAACCATCGATTTCCCATTCACACTAGTTCGCTGTTATCCCACTTTCGCATCCATTCGCTACACACCAGGGGCAATTTACAGGGGCCAATTTACCTACAGACCAACCCGGGTCTCTGGCGCTGTGAGGCAGCAACTCTACCAGCTGTGCCACCCATAATATCACTGATCTCGGAGAAAACTGGTGTATAAAACATTCCCTTCCCCTTTCAGTACGAGCGGTAGCGATAGTGTCCATAAAGTGAAGCCAACATTAGACTACAAGGATTCATCCAAGTTATTTTGTAGCTCATTAGAAAATATGGGCAATAAATGCAGGCCCTGTCAACACAGCTTTCGAAGCACAGTAGAGCAGTAACAGTCCATTTTGTCCAACTAGTCAATGTTCCACCTGCTCCTTGTAGGCAGTCACAGATAAAAAAGCGCATTAATGACAGAAATGACTCCATGGGTTCCAGGGCACTGAATTGTCCAAAAGGTAAGGTAGACAAAAATTCTGGAGAAACTCAGCGGGTGCAGCAGCATCTATGGAGCAAAGGAAATAGGCAACGTTTCGGGCCGAACCCCTTCTTCAGACTGATAGGGGGTGGCGGGGAGAAGGAAGGAAAAAGGAGGACTTTGTCCAAAAGGTAATGTGGATTCAATCAAATCTCCAGTGTTTATGTTTAGGTTTGTTATTGTCACATGTACCGAGGTCCAGTGAAAAGCGTTGTTTTGCGTGCTATCCAAATAGCTCAGATAATATGATACATAAATACAAACAAATCAAAGTCAAGTACAATAGATAGAGCAAATAGAGAGAGATTGGATTCTATGCCAAATATAGTTCTCAGCATTGTGATGCTCCCAGAAATCCAGTGGACCTGTGCAACCCAATCACCTGGAGGTAGCTGGTCACTTGAAACAGTTGATTCCTCTGTCAGATCCTCAATACACACACGGAAACTAACTGTGACTCAGGAAGTCATCATGATGCCAGCCCAAGGGCAGCTGATGCATATAATGTGACCACCATGGACCCTCTGACAGCAATGACAACACCATATGTTGTTGCTCATTTACTTCCTCTTTGATGGTTTAGCCACACCATCAACAACCCAGGCTGTTATTATTCTATTAGCATTAGGTAATTATATCCAATTCACTCGACTGTATTGTGGGCACGCTGGTGGGACCTTACATTGTATCTTGACATCCCATCCAGCAGACATCGCATCCTTATCTTGTTCGTTCTGGAGTTTGTCTTCTAAAATTACTTAATCCTATAAAGAGCCTTGGCATGTTTTATTATATTAAAAGCAGTAGATAACTGCTGGTTGTTGCTGTTGCTAAACCAATTACTCATTGGAGACTAAGCATTCTACATTCAACGCTTATCTTTCAGCAGTCAGCCCTTCTCTGCTGCAATGCTGTATTGAGGAATACCGTGCCTCCTGAAAGTACATATCCAGTCAGTAGCGTTAAATACACTGTACGGTTGTGTCAGCACAATGGTACCCTGCTTCCAAAATTCATTCCTCTGAAGTCAATGGTGTCAATTTCAGAGGCTGAGAAATAGTAATGCAGTAAGTGTTTAGGGCTTGCATTTAAGAATGAAGTTTCAGCCATTTATGTGCCGTGAGCCTTGGAAAATTGAGTAAATTTACTTTCTGTTATCTTGTAATAGGGCATCTTTACTTTTTGTAATGACCTCAGTAAGTCTAATTTACAGACAGTGAAATGACATTGATAAGTCACTTGCTTTATTCAATAATGTAACTGCATGCAATCGTGAGGTATGATGTGTTATACAGTACACCTGATGGTAAGCTTGAGCGCAGGAGACGAGGGGGTGACCTTATAGCGGCTTATAGAATCACAAAGGGCACAGATAAGGTGGACAGACGCACTCTTTTTCCCCATGGTAGGGGAGTATAAAACCAGCAGGCACTTGTTTAAGTTGAGTAGGAAATAAATTTAAATGGGACCCGAGAGGCAAGATTTTCTCAAATACGGAAGTGGGTTTGTGGAATATGCTGCCAGTGGAAATGTTAGAGGTGGGTACAATTACATTTAAAAGGCTTAGAGGAATGTAGGCCCAACGCAGACAAATGGAACAAGCTCAGAAAGGCACCTTTGTTAGCATGGATGAGTTGGGCCGAAGGGCCTGACTCCATGCTGTGTAACTCTCTGAATGTCCATGTGGGTATCAATTATTCGTCGAATCACTTAACTCCAGGCTAACACTTGTTCTCCAATAACCACAATTAAAAAGAAATCTGTGTACTTTCTCAACCAAGTTCCTTTGCACGTTAATTGCTGTCAATCGATTGCTCTGACATACCGATGAAACATGACAAAGGATTTCTGTAAGCTGCTATAAAAAATCTGAATCAAAAGCTTGCAAATTGTCCATGACAAGTTGCCACAGAAATAAAACTTCAATATTGCATTGTATGCCATCTGTATTCTCACTATTTTAGACAATATTTTAAAAGTTATGAGTTTCCAATAGCTTGCTGCCAGTCAACTTGCATTATGCCTTTTTTATAGAAAGGAATATTGATTTTTATATATTATCCACCTTGTCTTTGGTATATGGAATCCAATTTTGAACTGTACACATGCTACAATAGCTGGCAAAATAGTGAACAGTGAGGGGAAGACTACTTATAGAGTCATACAACGTGGAAACAGGCCCTTCAGCCCAACTTGCCCACACTGACCAACTTGTCCCATCTACACTAGTGGCACCTGCCCGTGTTTGGCCCATATCACTCTAAACCCATCCTATCCGTGTACCTGTCCAAATGTTTCTTAAACCTTGTGATAATCCCTACCTCAACTACCTCCTCTGGCAGCTCATTCCATACACCCTTTGTGTAAAAAGGTTGCCCCTCGTGTTTCTATTAAATCCCCCCCCCCACCCTTCCCCCTCACCTTAAACCTATGTCCTTCACAAGCAGTTAGTTAATCAGGTGAGCTCGGCAAACACATGTCCGGTGCAATTCTATGTGTACGTCCTGAGTGATGTAATTCAGGACAAACGGCAGGGTGGAATGATATACAATGCACTACGCTGCAGTGAATTTTATTGCAGCTACAGGAGGAGAGGGCGCACATTTGGAAACCTTTGAAGGTAGAAGAGCAAGCTAATAAGGTAACTTAAAAAAAGATATAACACCTGTGTTTTTTAAATAATTGCACAGAATTGAAATACAGGAAGTTTGCAAATCACTGATTGCACTGATACTGTGTGTGTAGTGCTGGCAACTATAGTTGATACTGGGAACAAGGGGATAGACACAAAAAGCTGGAGTAACTCAGCGGGTCAGACAGCATCTCTGGAGAAAAGGAGAAGGTGACGTTTTGGGTCAAGATCCTTCGTCTATCTTCGGTTTAAACCAGCATCTGCGTTCCTTCCTACACTGGGAACAAGTGGCTTCACTTATGTGGAAAGATTGTATCTTGAGTTGTCCTATATAAAGCAGAGAAATTTAAAGGGGGAAGATGTCGGTGCTCAGTGTAAGATTTTTTTGTTGAGGAAAGAGGAATAAATTAATCTCTGTGATATGGTCAGTAGTCAAATGTTGTGGCTATAAACTAATGATAGAACATAAATTAACATTATCAACTATGTCTCAGTTGGTAGTACTCTCATCTCTTACAGAGTGGATTCACAGCCCATCTCTTAGAAATGAGAACAAGTGTGCAGATAACGATTCCAGTGCAATACTGGGAGTACGACATTGTTATAAGAATGAAAATTTAAACTGAGTCAATGGGTGTGACAAGTCCCTCAATACTATTTTGGATATCAAGGGAGTCCTAAGTGAATATCAAGTCCTAAGACAAGTAGTCTTGTCATGTTGATTACTCAATCAACATTACAAGACTACTTCACCACTATCCAACTGTCTGGTGTGACCTTGCCATACAGTCATTGACAGCTGCACTTCCCATTTCTCAAATTACAACAAAGGCATCATTTCAGAAATACATATGGGACATGTTGGAGACATTAACAATGCCACAGAAATACAAACATTTATTTCTTGTCATCTCATTTCTCCTCTCATTTCTCAGAGGGTGATGATACTTCAACTGAAAGAGTAATGGAAGCAGATTTGATTGATTGAAAGGTAAAGCACTGAAACAGGCTCTTTAGCCCATCTTGTCCACACTGACTGTTGATCTCGCACCAGTACTAAGCTGTACCACTTTCACATCCACTCCCTACACTCTAGAGGCAATTTACAGAGGCCAATTCACCAGAGCACCTGGAGAAAACTACTCAGTAAAAGGGAAAATGAGAAAAAAAATACCGGAGGTCAGGACCCAACACAGGTCTCTCGTGCTGTGAGGCAGCAGCTCGACCAGCTTCGACACTGTGCCACTCTGCTCTGGGAGAGAGTCATGGAGCTGTGCAGTACCAAAATGGGATATCATATCCACGCTGACATTTCTGCCCTTGGAAAGACAAATGGACAATTTGGACTAATATGCCAGGTTAACGGGTAAAACCTGGGCCAGATTTACTTTTTTTGCAAAGCTGACGGAGAATCAAGAGGCCTAATTTGTGAGATCTCTGGCTCTTTTATAAATATTCTATCAATTTGATATGCTTCCAATCATGTGCAAACTATTTCTTGAAAAATATGGTACTAATTATGCTGGTGTCATTAATCATATTGATAGCAATGGCTTTGATAGCACAGGCTACTCACATAAAATCATGTTAGAAATGATGACTAAACACTCTACATTCCAGTGGGATAAAAGCAGCATTGTGATGAAGAAACCTCTGCTCCAACACCTTATTTTCCAATTTCAGATGGATGTGAGGCAACTGGACAGGGCACAAAGTGCTGGAGTAACTCAGCAGGTCAGGTGGCAGTTGAGGAGGGAGCAGACAGGCAACATTTTGGGTTAGGACACTTCCTCATAATTCACATAGACTGAAGAAGGGTCCCGACCTGTAACGTCGACTACTCATCCCCTTCTCAGATGATGCCTGACCCACTAAGTTCCTCCAGCACTTTGAATTGTGCTCCAGATTTCAGCATCTGCAGTTCCTTGTTATCGTGATTTGGGGCTGTAACACCTGGCCTCCACATTTCTTCTGTTTCCATAAATTAGAAATTTCCTTCTTGACCCCTTCTTGTCTTATTTTGATAAGACTTTGATGAGTTGTTTTGAGTTGGTGCCAAGTGAGTAGGATTCTTGGTAAGTGACTGTTACATAATACTACCAGCTCGTCAAAATAGCAATGATAATTACTCAAATTTCCCCAAAACTCGAACTTATTCTACACTAATATTCAAGTTGACCCATCATCATCACTTGGTCAACCTTGAAATTTCTTATCAAACACCATTAACTGAGCCCAATCATTACAAAGAAGGCAGCAGCTTAATTAACAGGTGGGTCGCCATTTTCTCGCGGGGATCACATTTAATCTATATTTCACTTTAGTTTAGTTTATTGTCACAGTGAAAAGCTTTTGTTGCATGCTATCCAGTCGCTTACAAATTCAACACAAATTGCACAAACTTCTAATCAAATTTAAGATGACAAATGTAAAGAAAAGTATAAGAGATTATTGGAGCAATAGACAGCTAAAAGATGAACTGCAATGGAAAGAAATGTGAAGCACAAGAAATATTGTGGAAAATGAACAATGTTGAGTTGATGAAGTCGCAAAAGGATTATTATTACAAAAAACAAAAACTATACCTCAGCAGATATTTCAATGGCATATCAATAGATTTATACTTCAAAGGGTAATTAGAATTTCGTTCTAATGCAATATTGAATAATCTGGAGGACAACTGGCCATATATTTGCTTTGGGAAGAGGAAATTGATTATGGTGGATAGGATTATGCCAATGGATTATGGTGGATAGGTGTGGCTAAGGAGCTGGAAACACAGATAATGCCAGAGAGGTGAACATTCTCCTCCCTACCAAATTCAAAGATGATCTATTCATCCTAAATGGAGAAATCCACATTTGACCACCTTTGACATCAAGACTCAACTTTCCCTTCCTCAATTGATTTTCTTTTCTATCTCTTTACCTTTTTTTCTCTCCGCCAGTATGCGTTTTATTTTACTTGGCCCGATCTTCCCTTTCCCTCTATTTGTGAACTTAAATTGAATTTTCCTGCCTTGTAGCTGACTGGCTCAACTCAGATCAATGCTGGGTATTCTTTTACACTTCACCAGCTGCTGCGAAAGAAGCTGGAACAACGTACAACTTATCCAACGCGACATTATTAGAAGAAAGTTCAGAAGTATTGGGCTAGTGTTTCAAAAAAACGGCAAGTATTACCCTCTGTTCCAAATAATTAGACCAATGAGATAATAAACATTTCTCTTGCTCATTCAAGATAAAGGTAGAAGGTAAATGTATTATTTCTGTAATATATAAAGTATAATACTTGGCGGTGCCTAACTACAACTGGACATATTTATGAATGTTGCCAAAACAAGTAACCAGGAACAAACACATCTAAACAACTTGCAGAAGTATAGTAGAATACTTATTGGGAAGATAATCTTTCTAGGTCACTGGAGATGAATACAGTTGCAGACTAGTTAATGTAACTTTACACCAGAGATCATTGTGATTTAAAGGAGGATTCAGTGCACTTAAAGATTATTTTTCACTACCCCATGGATATATGCTTTGGTTTAATTAGAAAAGAAACATGTTTATTGTTATTCATGACTGTAACTACAGAGGGTTGTAAGTTTCATGATTCACAATGACATCTTTGCTTTGATTCCAGTAACCTCTCTAACAACAAAAGAAGGACCAACATTAGAAATTGTTGACTCCAATATTCTAAAGATGGCAGGAGCCCCTGCAGTTCACTGTCACACAAGGCAATCCATGGCAGATGCCAAGGCCAGAATGGTTTTCAGTGAAGACATCAGGTGCAATAAACCAGCCTTCACCACCACCCATCCACTCCCTCCCCCTTCAGTCCCAACAGCCCCTTACCCCCCCACCACTTCCATCCCACCCTCCTGCCACCCCCAAGGTCCCCCTCATCGTCATCTCGATCAGATAGCAATGCTCTCTTCATCCCCAGTCACGGCCGGCAGGAAAGCATGCACCAGCCTGGCACAAAAATAGTAAAACACATCAACACCCAAAAGTGCGACATGTGCAGATGACAAAGAAAGTCTGACATTTTATATGTCTTAATGACAACGTCATCTGCAACAGAGATGACAACTAATTTGCGTTGGGTAACATAATGGTGGCTGGCCGCTCAGTTGGCTGCATTGGGGCTTTTGTTGTTGATTAGCCCAGGGTCTCACAGCACATGTGCTCCCCTCGAATTGAAACGGGTAGATTGCTGAACGCTAGCTAACACACTGGCATCTCTAACGGATATGACGGCGAAGTGTGGCTGCAAAATTCATTCAAGTGCTGCCGACCTGGGAGTCTGATTGTACCCATGCGAATGCTCAGTCCAGATCACAACCAGAGGATGGGACCCGGCACCGCCAGCCCAAATGCACTGGGCAAACAATAAGTGATCCCGGTCGGTGCAATGTATCAGCTAAGCGGAATGATACTGCGCGCAACTGTCTTCTTCCCATTAAAAACAGATTATTATCAGCGAGCTTTTTGAAGTGACCGAAATTATAAATTGCAGATACGAAACGGACAGCAAAGTCCCGGCCTCGCTGGCAGATTCCACGCAATTAATGCCAAGGCAACCCAGAATGAGACCAAGTCTTCCGAGAGGCAGCAAGTAACGCGTTCCGCAGTAAGAAACAAATCCACTCACCCACAGTCTCAACGGAACATCGACCCCTTTCAGAAAACTTGGACCAAATGGTTAATGAATGTTGCAAAGAGTTAATAGTAATTCCAATATTTTCTTCCGCTCTTGCGCCCTGGAATTGAATTGAGGGAAATCAGTCTGTCACAGACCACTCACAATAATAAAACGCCAAGCCGCAGTTTGTACAGACTATACAAGCGGCGGCCGCGTCCAAACATTAGCAAATGTGTTTGTACAGAGTGGAATTGAGGCAAAACCGACCGGCTGTAATCCCGGGTTAACATTCTGTCCAAACCGCGCCGAGTGTCAAATTAGGATTCAAGCGGCATAGGCGTCAAAACTACAGGAAACACTGCCCCTAAAGCCATGCCGGGGAAACACACGGAACGGCAGGAGCTGCCTCTCCAATGGACCCGAGCGGAGGGCGATGACACATCAGCCGCTCTTCACATTGAAAGTCGCCACACACTCAACACCGCGCACGGCTGCGGTGGGAGGCGAGGGTGGGGAATGTGGGTGGGGAGAGAATGCAGGCTGGTGAAGGAGGGTGTGTGCTGGAGGTACACAGGGTCCAACCGAGTTTGAATCAGGATTAACAGGTGTGGGAGTGCAAGGAGGCTGGCTGGGAAACATACACAAGGTCTGTCCAGACAGGTGGAAAGATTTTCCATATGAAAGTCTAAGAAGATTTGGTTTGTTTTCTCTGGAAGGCTGGAGGTTGCGGGAATACCTGATAGTACATAAAATGATGGGAGGTGTAGACAGAACCTTTCCCCCAGAGTGGAAACATCAAAGACCATAGCTTTAAGGTGAGAGGGGCAAAGTTTCAAGGAGATGTGCCTTACGATTTTTTACACAGAGAGTGGTGGGGGGATGGAAGGCCCCACCAGGGGAGGTGGTGGAGACAGATAGGAGAGTGGCGTTTAAGAGGCTTTTAGATGGGCACATGGATATATGAGGAATTGAGCGATCTGGATCATGTGTAGGCAGAAATTAGTTTAATTTGGTATAGTTTAGTTTAGTTTTAGATATACAGCGTAGAACCAGGCCATTCGGCCCACCGAGTCCATGCTGACCAACGATCACCCCATACGCAAACACTACCCTACACATTAGGGACAATTTACAATTCTTATCAAAGCAGATCATCCTACAAACCTGTACGTTTTTGGAATGTGGAAGGAAACCGGAGCTCCCGGAGAAAATTGATGCGGTCACAGTGAGAACATACAAACTGTACAGACAGCACCCATAGTCAGGATTGAACCTGGGTATCTGGCGATGTAAGGCTGCAACCCACCACTGTGCCACAGTGCCGCCCCTTGGCATCATGTTCACCACAAACATTGAGGGTCGAAGGGCCTGTTCTTGTGCTGTACTGTTCTATGTTCCAAAGGGTATACATGGGTGGTTAGGAGGGCGTGCAGGTGACTGCAAGTGCTGGACATGGGTTCCAGGGAGGTTGCTTTGGCATTTACAGGGTCTATTTGCGATATCACTGCTGTTGCAGGATGTGGGGAAGGTAAACTGGGAATAAGGGCGACCAGGATTGAAGAAGCATGCGCAAGGCTAGGAGAGTTGGCATCAGGGTGTGTAGGGTCCAGCAGGTTAGTGATCAAAGCAAGGCTGCTGAGTCTCCAAGCACACCACATAACAATCTGTGCACTTCTTATTACTCAGGAGCAGTTGAGGTTTGGGTCAGCTGTATGCTGTAAATTGCTTAAATCAGCATCTGTACACAAGAAGTCACATTTTACACAAATCACTAATGTAGAAAAAAGCAGAGAAGGTAGCTTGGCCAGCCGCTCTTCTGGGTATTGCTCTGCAGGTTGCCAAATGACAGTGTTAATTATGCTTAATTAATATTAGCCATTCATTAAAATTCATCTCTGATTAACATCACTCTGTTGTCATCTGAGCCTGAGGTCTAGTGCACTGTAATTTCAGTCCTACATTTTTTTTGCCCAACATGGGCCCTGGAGTGTCATTAAGAGACCGTGGATGCTCAGTCAAGTCGTACAACAAGAACTGCAGTCCTGGAGGTACCATTCATTTTACACAAACTAAACAGAATTGTAACAATCTCAGCCATTGTAGTTGTGACCTAAACTCTTAGTGCAGAGGGATAGAGAAAGGAATACGGAATAAGGGATTACTTGAGCACTGAGGTTAATACTCAGGTGTAGTATATAAACTAGTACATCTGTGCTGCATATAATTGAGCAAGTCTGGAACTTAAACCGATGAAGGGATATAAATAGAAGGCAAAAGGACTGTCCAAGGCCACAGTAAATTTGGATATTAATGAGAATAAAATGTTGTATTGAATTTAATCAAAAATAAGTTGGGGTCAGGGTAAATAAACTTTTTTCAGGAAAAGAGTTTGATTCATTTAACTAAGTCAAAAATGTTATTCATACCCCTGGATATGATTAATTGATTAATTAGATAATGGATACTAATGTTAAAATGATGCAAATTTCATTGTATTACAATCTGGGATATATAAATAATAAATGGAAGAATTAAATAATGAAATGAGGTAAATAAGAAACAAATCTAATTACCCGCAAATTGATTTCAAATCAAGCTAAATCAAAATTTAATCTAGATCTGAATTAACTATTATGTCTAAACCTAAGATGAGGACAATAAATAAATTAAAAGTGGAAATGGCCTTGCAGAGACTGTACATCTTCCATCATGTCCCAGATGTGTTGTGGTAATCGGGCTAAATGGGATAGAATCAAATCTCTGCTGGTCACTCATTACTGGACATCCTTAAGGCACCATGGGCCATCTGCAGCAGCAACAGAATTGCCATCGAGTCGTACAGCAAAGAAACAGCTCTTCGGGTCACAAAGTCCACGCTAATCATCAAGAACTCATGTACACATTAACATCATGTGTTGTGTCAGATACCAGCACTAGAGGGATGCAAGTCCTTTGAAGTATGGCACAAAGTGCTGGAGCAACTCAGCGGGTCAGGCAGCATCTTTGGAGAAAAGGAACAGGTGACGTTTCAGGCCGCAACGCTTTTACAGACCCTGGAGTATTGTAGGGCTGGAGGAGGTTACTCTGATGGGGGGTGTGTAGAGCCAGGTAAAGGCACAGAATAACTTGAAATATCGATGAGAAAGTAGGGACTGATCATTCAGGGGGTTGTTGTAACAATTCAGAGACCAGTGTACAAACCTTACCATGGCAGCTATGGAATCGAAATCCTGTTAATAATTTGGAACTAAAATGAAAGCTGGTCATTAGTAATGATGACCACAAATCTATCAGATTGGTGTGAAAACCCATGTGATTTATTGATGTCCTTCGGGAAAGGCGATCTGGTCAACTCATCCAGTCTGGCCTATCACTAATGCAGTTGACTCTTAAATGGCCTTTGAAAGCAAGCCATGCAGTTGTACCACAAACAACCATGTTAAAACAGAGAAGGAATGATACCAGGTGTCGAGTTGGCTGCCTTCATTGTCGGATGTTGGAAATTGGTCAAATGTGTTAAACCGAATTTGTCATTCGAGAAATTCCTTTAAAAAACCAGGGCACGTATAGAAACCCATTGAATTTTCAAGTAAGTTTGACATGAGGTCATAATCTTTTTTGTTATGATCTCAAGTATGTTTATCCGAGTAAGAAGAAAACTAACAAAGCTACCTATATGCATAATAATAAACCATGGATGTTAGACTGTGGCACATGTTTGTGATCTGCACATGTTCCTGATGAAGGGTCCTGACCTGAAATGTCACTTAGCCATGTTCACCAGGGATGCTGCCTGAGCCATTGAGTTCCCTTTTTCACACCAAGGGTGGTGGGTGTATGGAACATGCTGCCAGAGGAGGTAGTTGAGGCTGGGACTATCCCAATATTTAAGAAACAGTTAGACAGGTACATGGATAGAACCGGTTTGGAGGGGTATGGACCAATCGCAGGCAGATGGGAATAGTGTAGCTGGGACATGTTGACCGGTGTGGGCACGTTGGGCCGAAGGGCCTGTTTCCATACTGTATGACTCTATGAGTTACTCCAGCACTTTGTGTCCTTCAAGGAATAAAACCAGATGGAGTAATCTTCATTGGCCACTGAACATGGATTTGACCAATTCCATCTCAAAAACATATGGGGACTGGTGTCTAAATTGAGATAGTTGTTCTGAGACAAGCTGGAACTTCCTTTCCAATTCCATTGTGAGAGTATCTTTGCCTGAGGGACTACAGTCGTTCAGGAAGTCACTCCCACCTTCACAAGATCAATTACAAATGGGTAATAGATACTGGTCTTGATGCTGAAAAGAAATATTTTTGGGAAGGCAGAAGTATATTGTTACATGTATATTAAAACGGGTGGCAAAAAGAGAACAGTGACAGACGGCTGATGCTAACCACGCATTTAAAAAGTGAGATAGAACAATCCCAGCGAATGATAGGCAAATTAGTTTAATGTCAATGATGTGGAACATAATGGATTCTTATTCAAATAGGTATTGGTATGTATCAAAAAAGTGAAAACATAATAATCAGTGTGGATTTCAAAATAGGGTGCCATGCTTGACTAACCATACTGAACTCTTAGAACAGAAAAAGCAAATTAGGGTAATGCAATAGACATCCTATAATTTGATTTTGAAAAGGGCTTCAATTAAGTATAATATATTAAATATGGTTAATGGTGGAAAATATATAATAAAGGGACAGGCAGTAAAATGGATGCACGATAGCTATAAATCAGGACAGAAAAGATGAATTCATTCATTTGACTGGCAAAGATGGGAAGCAGAGTTTACAGGGATCTGAAGAAGGGGTACGAGTCTGAAGAAGGGTCCTGGCCCGAAACATCACCTATCAATGTTCTCCAGAGATGACTACCTGACCCGCTGAGTTACTGCAGCACTTGATGGGTTTTTTTTGTAAACCAACACCTGCAGTTCCTTCTGGTCTGCTCTCTATGTGATTCTTCCTTTTTCCTGACAACTCCGTCTCCATCTCAGGGACCATTTTCCACTCTAAACCTATTTCCCACAATTATCCCGATTATACCCCCTGCTTCCTCGAAGGACTTCCAGTTACTTCATCTCTGCCACATCTATTCTGACGATGAAACTTTCCACACTAGTGACTTTAAGATGTCCTTCTTTCAAACGTAGACCCCCTGTAAATTATCTTCCTTGCAGATACCTGGAGCCAAAGCTAAACTTTGCAAAATGCAACACATTTTGCAAAGTTACATAAAGTCAATGTAGTTTGCCCATTTGGTCAATGTGAAGTGTGAAGTCTTGAATGGTGATACTGTTGACCTTTGAACTCTGTCAGCTGATCTGAAACTTACCATCATCGCAATCATCTCAGCCCCTGAGGTAATGATGGAAACAACACTGATTGGTGGCAATGAGAAAGTATTGACTAATGGGGAATGAAGATAGGGGGGGTGCTGGTAATCGTGAGGAGTTGACAAGAGACCCATTGTGAGATTTGCTTTTTACTGAAACTTTATTGGAAATTATATTGTTCCTAATATAACATCTCCAAAGCTCCAAAGCACAGATAGATGAGATGAAAAAAAACTAGACTTTTGATGAAACAACATTTAAGTTAGTTGATCAACTGAGTGAAAATGCCGAGCGATGAATGAACATGTTAAATTGTATCTGTTAGATGTATAGCGTTTCTTTATTTGTTTCCTTTAAATAATATTTAATATTGAAGGGTCATAAAGAGTAATATCCGCACGGAGAAATGCATTGTATTTTTCCCTCGGGAGAATTTGTTACTGCTGTTTCATGCAATGAATTTGAATAATACCTCTTAAATAAATGTGTAACATAAAATGAGTCACAGTTTAAAAAATGTGTTTCTCAGGATGTCATCTTCTGAACCATGTTAAGTAATTATGACCCAATAAAAAACTCCACAAATCAATTTTTGGATATTTCTTGGAAACATCTAACTCTCCAATAAAACATCTAATAACTAGCCTGATATAACAGTTGATCAAAGCATTTATCGCAATAAATTGTGACTGAGGTGATTAAATTGGCGATTATCTCATCTTAAATTGCTCAAATCCAATCCTTGATTTTATATGTCTAATGGTAATTTTATATGGCAAACATTTATTTATATTCCTGCACGTTTTGCTTATTTATATTTCATTACAGGGTGAGGCTATTACTGGCAAGGGGTTCTTCATTGCTTCATTTCAATGTACACGTGTGAAGATTGTGTTAAACCCCCTTGAATTGCTACATCTAGTGAAGGTACTGATGGTCATGGAATTTCAGGGTTTGGTCGCAGCAGTGATAAAGGAAGTAATATATTGGAAGATAGACACCAAAGGTAGACACAAAATGCTGGAGTTACTCAGCGGGTCAGTCAGCATCTCTGGAGAGAAGGAATGGGTGATGTTTTGGGTCGAGACCTGTCCTCAGACATATTGGATGGTCATGCTTGGCTTGCATAAGTTATGGTGCTGGTATTCCTGCCCTTGTCTTTCCAGGTGGGAGGTTTCACAGGTTTGGCTGTTGAATTAACCTTGGTAAATTCATGGGTGCACACGACAGTATGTGGGTGCTGGAGAGACTGAATGTGTAAGGTGGTGTATCCTGTACTAATCAGATGGGTCTACATTGGATCACGTTGCACAGGCAAGTGATAGTGCTCCACCACATTTCTGATTTGTGCCGTAAAAATGGTGGGGCAGCTTTGGGATACTCGTATATCGCCATCTACTATGTATTGTTCACAAAGGCTAAATTTTGATGCTGAAATAGAATTCAGTAAGTTGAATATTTTGTAATGAGTGTAATTAAACTGAGCTTTCTCAAACAACGAGCAAAGTGACTTTTAATCTATATCCATTATGTTTGCAAGAAGTTATGGAAACCACTCGCATGAAACAATATATTTTCAGGGGAATCTCCAAGTTCTATGCATTATGACAAGTTAATAAATCCAAGAAGCTGGACTGAATTGCCATATTTTGATAAATGTACACTCAGTTATCATTTTCAATGTCAATTTATTGCAGTAAAAACACTTGCTTAATCTAGTCCTTTTTGAATAAAACGTGAACAGAGATTTTTATTGCACATATTACTTACAGTTAAATATCTCCGTTTCTGGATTGTAAAGCAGAAGACCTGCTTTAATTGCCCCAATTTCATTACTTTTGATTCTGACGATATGGTAGCATATGTGTACATACTGTCAGACAGAATAATGATCAGCACCTTTTTATGAAGCAAGTGGGAACTACATCTGCAAAATGCAAAGTGTGATTAAAGTCAGAGTTGGAATTAGCCAGAATAATTTTTGTTGACTCGCACTTTTAGGATAAACACCACTGAACCATCTCCGGAACTGCACTGAGATGTCGTAAAAGATAAGAGTAGAATTAGGCCTTTCCGCCCATCAAGTCTACTCCGCCATTCAATCATGGCTGAACTATCTCTCACTCCAAACCCCATTCTACTGCCTTCTCCCCATAACCTCTGACACCTGTACCAATCAAGAATCTATCTATCACTGACTTGGCCACCACAGCCTTCAGTGCCAAATAATTCCACAGATTCACCACCCTCTGAGAGTGTAGGTTCTTTTGGCTACTTGGTGTTTCCATGATATGTTTCCACTCCAAGTTTCATCATTATCTATTTTTATAGATAATTATTGTTGATATCAATTTGCAGTCTATTTGAACTTGACACTGTAAAATGTTGGACAAGGTCATTCAGGACTGTGTGAGTAACCTAAATTGCTTCATTCTTGGTTGTCATGGTTGTTCTGCACTAATTTTCTATTATTTTATTGATCAGTACAAAGTGAGAGAGAAATGTGGATATTTTAACCAACTTTTTAAGAAGTTATTTTACATTTGCTTTAGAGCTATGTTCCGAATGATTACAATCTAATATTTAACATGGAGTCTTGCTAGCCAGCTTACAAAGAAAATTTGAAAACTGTAAATATATACATTAGGTAACAATAGGCATTGCATGCTACCGTGCTTTGCATCGGTAATGAAACCATAGTAAGAGTGATGTTAGATATAGTGAAGTGAGATTGATTGAAATGTTTCCTGTTGCTTGGCATCAGAACAGTTTTCACGAAAGATCACTGATCTATTTTACGGATGCCAGCTAACCTGCTGAGCATTTCCAGCATTTTATCTTCTTATTTGGGATTTCCAGCATTTTATCTTCTTATTTGGGATTTCCAGCATCTGCAAAATTTTACTTTTTACCCTATTCGTGGGTAGCTTATAAAATTTAGTTTTGGCCATAGAGTCATACAGTGTGGAAATAGGCCCTTCGGCCCAACTTGCCCACACTGGCCGACATGTCCCTTCTACACAAGTATTGCCTGCATTTGGCCCATATCCCTAAACCTGTCCTATCCAGGTAACTGTCTAATTGTTTCTTAAACATTGCGATAGCCCCTGCCTCAATTACCTCCTCTCGCAGCTCGTCCCATACACCCACCATCCTTTGCTTGAAAAAAGGTAACCCCTCAGATTCCAATTAAACCTTCACCTTAGACCTATGCCCTCTGGTTCTCAATTTCCCCAACTCTGGGCAAGAGGCACTATGCGTCCACTCGATCTATTCTGAGTTCTATAAATCATATGTGTGTACACCAAAATTAAATAACTATAAAACTGCCGGATTTTTTATTTTTTATTAAAACCCAGCTAATTTGTTAACGTTACTTAGAGATGTTTGTGTGGTTTGTACGCATCACTCCATTGCCACTTTATACAATTGTCTCTTAATGTGATCTTAAGTGTTCTGGCAAGCCATTCAATTACTAAAACAAATGGCATTAAGCAAAGAAAGACAGCAACCTTTTCCGAGCAGCTAAAGATGGATAATAAATTCTGCCTCGCAAGTGTTAACCACATCTGAAGCACAGAGGTTTTATTTCAAGTAATCACTATCTCCTATCTAGTGTCTCTTCAGCCTTGACTACATTGCATGATTCTCAGTAACAAGAATATTTGTGTGCCTCCCAATAATATGTGCTGTAAATAATCAGATATTTGTATAAAGTTAAATATATAAATCAGGATTGACTAATTCAAATACAGAGTGTAGCTTCTCCTTGTACAATACTCTCGCAGACCATATTATTACGGACCTGATCTCTCCATTTGCACGTCTTTGCATTGATGGATTTGTCATTTAGTCAATCAATCACTCTCGTCTTCCAGCCTCTCCCTCTTCTGTTCTATCAGATTTCTTGTCAGAATCCAGATCTGACCTTCATGGTGAAAATAATTGAATGGTTTAGGGGTTGCGGACACATCACTCATTGAACTTCTTTTGAGCAATGCTGGAGTCCAGAGACAGCTAATAAATAATATCAGGTAGGGATATAAAAGATTGCTGGAAACGAAATGATAATGAATTCCTGAACAAGTGAATGAATGGTGTGGGAGAAATTCATTTCTTGGTTATAGGGGGAAAGACACATATGCAAGTGTCTCCTTGACAAAATAATTCCAATTAATTTGAAGAAAAACATGTCAAAGTGAGTACAACCAGTGCCTGATACTCCTGTTAATTTTGAACAGTCATCTGCAAATCTGCCCAAGATTGTACGATTTATGAAGCAAATGAGACCTTTGTATCTGTAACATTTCTCTTAATGTTGCGCCTGAAAGCCTCATGAAGACTCCTCTTCTGTGTGATTAAGGACCATCTGAAGAAGGGTCTCGACCCGAAACGTCACCCATTCTTTCTCTCCAGAGATGTTGCATGTCCCGCTAAGTTACTCCAGCTTTTTGTGTCCATTGTTGGAGGTGAATCTCCCTTTTGATTACAATGGTTGGTTAAGATACAAACTCAAAGAAAACTGTAAATTTATGTGAAATATAATGCGACTATGATTATTTGCTTGTTAGCCTGTTGGGATAGTTTCTTTTGCAGAATGAACATTTTAAATACTATTTAATTTTATAAAGTGAATTGGCATGTCACCTAGTGCAATGTATTATATAGTGCAGGTCTTTCCCTGGTTCCTACATTGCCAACTAAATGTAACATCTGCTTTTATCCCACCTGCAAAACAGTAATCTAATACAAAGGCTCCATCTTGTGGCAATTATTTTTAGTTCCCTTCGAAGTTTTGATAAAGGAATTGAACAATACAGTGCATGAAATGTCATAATATTTAACAACCATGTAGATTCATTAACACATTACCAAGGAAGTATTATTTTACTGTTTAATACTTACTTGAATAACACCGAAGGCGAACAGGTTTGTAGGCTAATTGGCTTGGTATAAATGTAAATTGTCCCCAGTATGTAGGATGGCGTTAGTGTGTGAGGATTGACGGTCAGCATGTTTCCGACCTGTATTACTAAAATAAACTAAACTAAACTGAAATTGATTGCAAATATCTCATAGCGTATTACATTTATATAGCATGATATCATAATAAAATAATGGGGAATTTATTAATACATTTTTTTACCAATGAGACACAGAAAGAAATATTGAGACAGATCTCCAAAATATTACCAAAACAGTTGGTTTCAAGGCATGTTGAAGGAAGGAAGGAAGGAAGAGAGGGGAAGAGGGGGGAAAGTTCAGGAAAGCAATGGGTGTGAATGAAGGAATGATTAAATTTGGGCAAGGTCAACAGGCCCGAATTTGAGGATTGCAGTTACCATGAAGGATTATGGAGATTGAGTGGTCGCAGAGAGAAGGAGGGACAAAGTTAGAGGAGAAATTACAGATGCCCTAGCTGAGATATACGAATCATCATTACACATGGATGTGGTGTCGGAGAACCGGAGGGTGACTAATGTTATGTCTCTATTTAAGAAGGATTGCACGAAAAGCCTGGGAATGACAGACTAGGGCGCTTAATGTATATGGAAGGCAAATTACTGGAGAGTATAATAAGACATATGTGCATTTGTTTAGACAGTTGCTGTTTAGGGATAGTCAGCACGGTTTTGTACATCGGAGATCGTGTCTCATGAATTTGAGTTTTTTGAGGAACTAACTAAAAAGATTGATGAGGGCAAAGCCGTCGATGTTTATATGGACCAGCAGGGCCGGCCATAGGAGGTGCGGGGCCCAATTGGGATTTCCCCCCCGTAGAAATATATAAATAAATAATTATGATTGAGTCACGTGTCGTGAGTAACATGACAATTCGGGGGAGAGTTCCTTTCACAGCGTGTGGGGAGTCTAGCCAGGGGTAAAGTTGCGAGGAGGGAAGGAGCGTTGAGAAGGAGAGGGTCGGGGTTTATGCCAGTAACTCTCACTCACCGCTGCCGCGGCGCTCCGGGCGCCACCGCATTGTGGCCGAGGAGAGAAGCAGCTCGTGTGGCTATGAGTGGCCTCCATCACCGGACAGCGGAACCGACTGCCATCTCAGCACCTTCTGCCGGCCCGCTCACCTCTGGCAGCGACTCTGGAGAAAAGACCCTTCTTTAGACTGAACTGAACTCTCGTCGGAGAGAGTATTTGTGATTGTCTGAAGAAGGGTCTCGTTCAGAACCGCAACACTCTCCCCAGAGCCCCTGCCCGTCCCGCTGAGCCACCACAGACAGGGAGTTGAAGGTAGACACAGGGGGATCCACCTTCAACTTCAGAGCCAAACAAAAAACACAGAGTGCTGGTGGAACTCAGCGGGCAAGGCAGCACCCGCGGAGGGAACACATCACTTATCAGGAGCCACCACGGGCCAGGACTCTGAACCGCAGATGCAGCCATCACCGCAAAACGTCTAAGAATTAACTGTAGATGCTGGAAAATCGAAGGTAGACAAAAATGCTGGAGGAACTCAGCGGGTGTGAGGCAGCGTCTATGGAGCGAAGGAAATAACCAACGTTTCGGGCCGGGTCTAAAGAAGGGTTTCAACCCGAAACGTTGCATATTTCCTTCGCTCCATAGAGGGGGAGGATGCAGGGAGTCAGATAGACTGCGCAATGACAGGGGGGGGGGGGGTCCCCAGTGTGAGAGTGAGTCACCACCTGCGTACAGCGTTCCCACATCCCTCTTCTCCACCAAGCAAGGCACACTCCTCTCTCCCCTCCGCCATCTCCCCCCTTCCTTCCCTCATCCTCCCCCCCCTCTCTAAAGAAGGAGGCAAGGGGAGGGGGAGGGAGATAGTGAGAGGGAGATCTAAAGGGTAACTGGTTTTGGTCTCCAATCACCTCACAAAGGGCAGCCAACAGTGGTGGTGAAGCAGAAGGGAGCTCTCTCCCGCCCCCTTCTCTGCACCCCCTCTCTCTCTTCTCTCCCCCTCTCTCTCTCTCTCCCCACCTCTCTCCTCCCCCTCTCTCTCCCCCCCTCTCTCCCACCCCCTCTCTCCCCCCCCTGTCTCTCTCTCTCTCCAACTCTCCCTCCTTCCTCTCTCTCTCCCTCTCTCTCTCTTCTCTCCAATATCCCCCTCTCTCTCCCCCCCTATCTCTCTCTCTTCCCCTTCCTCTCTCTTCTCTCTCAAATTCTCTCTCTCTCCCTCTCCCCCCCCACCCCTCTCCCACAGCCACGTTTATATCAACAGTTCACTCCACGAGTGTGTGTGTGTGTGTGAGAGCCGAGCAGTGTTTCTCATTCTGACTCTGCTCCTTGAGCTGCTCGTATGGACAGTAATCGTATCCACCTCTTAACTGAAAACGAGTGGTTTGCAAACTGAACCCCCCCCCTCTGTCTCTCCACGCCCCCCCCCACACACACACACAGACAGAGAAACACACGCAGACACATACGCAGATAGAGAGAGACACACACACACACAGCCACAGAGACACAGAAACACACAGCCACAGAGACACACACACAGAAACACTGAGGCATACACAGACACAGAGTCACACACATACACAGACAGACACACAGCCACCAATGTTAACACAGACTCAAACCTCCAACCAGGTCTGCTGTTGTACGGCACCGAACGAGTTAACACAACCTCCCCCCCCGCCGCCCGCATCCGCTGAGTTTTCCAGCTTTTTGTGTACCCCCACCCAACTCCCGCTCCCGGCGTTTAGCGTTCAATACTCACGGCTGAGTTCGCTGCGGTGCTGCGGCTTGCTGCCCTGTAAACTCCCACCCCCCGGGTCTGCTCCGGCGGCAGCGAGTGACACAATATAACGCATTTACTGAGGAATGCATTGTTTAACTACTTGCTAACTACTGCCTGTTTACAAGTGTTACAGCAGCAGTTAACACATCGTTTGTTATCTATGTTCGTTTTGTAAAAAAATCCGTATGGCGAATTTTTTTTTTGAATCTTTATTTAACATAGCGAATTTGTATTTCCATATGAAATACGGAAAATTAACGCGGGGCCCCCATTGGGCGCGGGGCCCAATTTGGAAAAATCGGTCCAATCGGCTTAGGGCCGGCCCTGGACTTCAGCAAGGCATTTGATAAAGGTACTGCATTGTAGGCTTCTTTGGAAGGTTAGATTGCATGGGATACAGGAAGAGCTAGCTGACTGGACAGAGAATTAGCTTCTTGGAAGAAAACAGATGGTGATGGTGGAATGCTTAAGAAGGAACTGCAGTTGCGGGAAAATCGAAGGTAGACAAAAATGCTGGAGAAACTCAGCGGGTGAGGCAGCATCTATGGAGCGAAGGAAATAGGCAACGTTTCGGGTCAAAACCCTTCTTCAGACTGGTGATGGTGGAAGGTTGTTTTTTTGAATGGAGGCCTGTGGCTAGTGGTGTGCCTCAGGGATCAGTGCTCTTTGTGGCTTAGATCAACAATTTGGATGAGAATGTACAAGTCTTGATTAATAGGTTTTCAGATGGTACTAAATAGGTAGTATTGTAAAAAGTGAAGATGGTTATCCCAAATTGCAGCAGGATCTTGATCGGTTGGGCAGGTGAGCTGAGGAATGGTTAATAGTAAGATTAAACGAGAACTTACCAGTTCGAAGTTTGATCGTTATTTTATGAGGAGTACGTTGAGGGAATACGTGAAGAACCCCGCCAGGACGCATGCGTGCCATTCTTCAAAGCAGCGGTGTGAAATCACAGATAACTGTAATGACTAAACATAGTAAGGTTAGAGAAGAAATACCAGTTGAGTATATGATCATGGGTGGGAGCGGAGGGCACGTAATCCCTCAACGTTACTCCTCATAAAATAACGATCAAACTTCGAACTGGTAAGTTCTCGTTTAATCTTACTATTTTACTTCGGAGTCACGTGAGTGACTACGTGAAGATTTCAAAGCTCTGTGATTTCATGCCGTGGAGACGAGTCCATGCATCACATCTGCCTTAATGACTGTAGGAGGAATTGTGTCAACATAATTTAGACATGAATCCGACATTGAAATCCATGAAATTTATTAACACAAAATTATAGCCCCTATTTATGGGGTAAATTAAATTACAGAACTTAAAATTGTTTCTGCAAATGTTCCAGGTTTAATGACTGGTTTATGATAAAATAGTTGGAATGTTTTTTCCCCTGACCATCCTGCTGTCTTGAGGATTTGGTCCATTGGTACATCCAACTGCATAGTTGCCGATGTAGCTGCAGCCCTGGTGGAATGAGATTTAAAAATATTAGTATCCGCCCCAGCCTGTATTAGAACCTGTTTCAGCCATCTTGAGATGGTCTGGACCGTCACTCTTTTGTGTGGTTGCTTATGGCTGACTAAAAGTGCTTTCTCATTGCCTCTGACGATTTTCGTGTTTTCCATGTATAACGACAAATGTCTTACTATACAGAGACGATCATCTGTTGGGTAAGACCTAAATTCTATATTGAGGCCTGCTGATCCCTGTCTGTTCTGCTTAACTAATTCATAAATATGAAACGTAATATTTCCATATGAAGAAGTCATGTTGTCCAGTCTTAATTTATGTAATGACTGTACCCTCTGTGCCGTGACCAAAGCCATTAGCATGACTGTTTTTAATGTCAGTCTATGTAGGGACAGAGCTGTTGCTGGAGACCAATTCCTGAACATCTTCAGGACAATACTCACATCCCATATTTGGGAGTACCTGGTTCTTGGGGGATTGGTATTAAAAATTCCCCTCATAAGTTTTGTTACCAGTGGGTGAGTCCCAACAGAGTGACGCTCTGTTCCTTGCCATAGATAAGTTGATAGGGCACTTCTGGCGCAGTTGATGGCACTATAACTGAGCCCCTCATCATAATGGAGGCCTGCCAGGTATTCCAGAACAGACGGGATGTTCATTTCTCTGTAGGTGATGCTGTTTTTGTGACAATACATCTCCCATTTCCTGATATAGACCAGATACTGTTTTTTGGTGGACTGTCTGTGGGCCGCCGAAATCATGTTCACTGTTCGGTCCGTCAGTCCCAGCTGTAATAGTGGTATTTTTAGACTCTACAAATTAATAAATTCAAATAGTTATGGCATGGGTGGCTATCCCTTGTTACGGGATGAACCAATAAGTCTGGTCTATTCGGGATGGTGATACATGTTCTAATACCATGTTCAGTATCACTGGGAACCATGGTTGAGTAGGCCAATCGGGTACTACCAAAATACCAGACGCAGAGTCTTGCTGTATTTTCCTTAATACCCGACTGATGAGGCAGAAAGGAGGGAATGCATAAATAAACAATTTCCCCCAATGCAGCGAAAATGCATCTGTCGCCACTGCCCCAGGGTCTGGTTCCCACGAAACATAGTTTGATAACTGGTGATTAAGCCTGGATGCGAATAGATCGATATCTGGTGTTCCATACCGTGCTGTAATATCAGCAAATACTTTTTTATTCAACATCCATTCGGTGTTTTCATTAAATTTGCGTGAACTGGTGTCTGCCACTAAATTTAGTTTACCTGGTAGGTAAGTAGCTGATATCCAAATATCTCTCTGGATACACCACTGCCAAATTGTATTAGCCAGATTGTCACATGATGTCGATTTGTTTCCACCCATGTGGTTGATATATGCTACCACGGTGGTATTGTCAATCTGTAGTCTAACATGCTGGTGATATGACCCAGTACAATATGACTTTAGGCCATAGAATGCACCCAACATTTCCAGGTAGTTTCTTCCCAGTGTTAGTAATAATGATGCCTCCTGAGCAGTCCATCTACCTCCACAGCTGGAGATGGAATTGGTGGCACCCCAACCAAGTGCACTGGCATCAGTTTGTAGCACCATAGAAGGGTTGCTGATAATGATTGGATTGAAACAAAGCCGGATGTTATCTATCCACCATTTTAGTTCCATTATAGCTTTGATTGGTAGCTTCATTGGTCTGTCAAAATGACCAGCATTAATTTTGAGTGCTTGTATTTTTGCTCTCTGTAAATTTTGGTAATGTAAAGGTCCAAATTGTGTGGCTGGAAAAGCAGCCACCATTTTGCCAATTACTTTTGCTACCAATCTGATGGACGGTTTACTGATGTCAATGAGGTTATTGCAAGCCTCTATTAAGTCTATAGCCTTTCCCTTTGGCAAAGTCACCGACATGTGAACTGAGTCAATGGTGAACCCCAAATAGTCCATAGTAGTGGAAGGTGTTAATTTAGATTTAACTGGATGGATAATAAACCCCAGTTTTTCAAATAACTGTTTTGTGGCTGTTACAGTATGTTTGGCCAATTCCAAAGTTTTGCCCACAATAAGTATGTCATCTAGATATGCCATGACCATGTGTTTTCATTTCCGTAGAAACGCTAGGGCTGGTTTCGAAATTTTTGTGAACAGCCTGGGGGCTGATGTTAATCCATTTGGCAGCGCTCTATACTGCCAGTGCTGTCCCATCCAGTTGAACTTTAAGTAACATCTGTGGTCACCTCGTATAGGCACTGAATAGTAAGCATCTTTTAAATCGATGCTAGCCATGAATTGAATTGAATTGAATTGAATACCTTTATTGTAATTCAGACCTTATGGTCTGAACGAAATTTCGTGCCTGCAGTCATACATACAATAAAAAACAACAATAAACACAAATTAACATCCACCACAGTGTATCCTCCAAGCACCTCCTCACTGTGGTGGAGGCAAAAATCTTAGGGTTACTGTTTCTTCCCTCCTCTTCTCCCTCTGCGCAGAGGTGATTCCCCACCGGGCGATGGCACAAACAATCCTGCGGCTCACCGAACCCCGCGAACGGGCCGGCTCAAACACCGCGGCCTGGGGTGGTCGAAGCTGCCGCCCTCCAGTCCAGCGGACGCAGCCGCTGGCCCGCGGCTGAACCCAGGACTCAGGTCGCCGCCGCCAGAACGCTGTCCCAGCCACCGGAGCACCGTTCCAGCCCCGAGCCGTATCGCCCTCACGTGAGTGCCGCTCCTCCCTTGAGCTGGGCCACTCCGACGGGAGCGCCGTTCCACCTCGGGCTGGGCCGCTCCGACGGGAGTGCCGTTCCACCATTGAGCTGGGCCACTCCGACGGGAGCGCCGTTCCACCTCGGGCTGGGCCACTCCGACGGGAGTGCCGTTCCACCCTCGGGCTGGGCCACTCCGACGGGAGCGTCACAGCCCCTCACGAGAGAGTCTCAGCACCTCGTCAGGCCGCCCTCACGGGAGCGAGCCCAGTGCAAGTCCTGACAAGCTCTGCCTCCGGAGCCTCGAGGTCGCCAGCTCTGCCATTAGGCCTCAGCGCAGACGGAGGCAGAGAAGGGGGATACAACAAAAAGTCGTATTCCCCCGAAGGGAGAGACAGCAAGCCCCGTTTCAACCCCCCCCCCCACATAAACACAGCTTAAAAACCAAAAACGTAACTACACAAAACGAAAAAAACAACACAAAAAAGTAAAGACAAACGGACTGCAGGCGAGCCGCAGCCGTTCCCAGCGCCGCCACTTCCGGAAGTAACCTTTGGAAATCAATTGTTTTGCAGTAACAAAGGTTTCCATTTAAAAATGAATATATTGTACAAATGTATTCAATTTGGTCAGATCTATGATGATGCGACAACCACCATCTTTTTTTGTTTTTGGTAAAGATATTGGACACGAATTCTAGCGGTTCGTGTTGGGATTTTTCAATTACCCCTTTTGCGTAAAGCCGCTCCAGTTCAGCATGCGCTTCTGATTTTTCTTTACCGGAAAGTACGAACATTCGGTTCGGTATATGTTGGACTGGAGGGCTGTACTTGTGTATAAATTCTATGGTATATCCCTGGATACTGCTTAAAATATAAGTGTCGGTAGTTAACATACTCCATGCATCCAGAAAGGAGTGTAATCTCCCCCCAACCTCCATGCTCCCTGCAATTTGTAGTGAACCAGACCCACCTACCTTCATAGTTACCAGTGGCAGGTTTACTTCTTTTTGTAAATCCTTCATTGATGTTGAGGCGTCGGTGTCTGGGTTTGTGGTTTGGTTGATGTTGGAGGTTTGCGTATCTTCCAAGATGGCCGGCCTGGGCCATGGCCTAAAAAAGACTCATGTTCGGTGTACCGGACCTTTGAGCTTTCACCAGTCAGTCTTGTTCTACTGGTGGGTGCGTGAGGGTGCTGTCTATAGCCGTAGTGGGTTTTTGATGAAGTCCCTTTTATGAGTCCCAGGGTTTTTGCTTCCTCATCGAGCTCCTTGACTTGCTTCGATAGGTTACCTCCAAATAGTAGAATTGGTGGTTTTACGTTTCCAGGTTTGCACAGACCCGCGAATTTTGGGTTTAAAGTAGGTCGGATGGCACTCTTCCTGATGCTGTTTATCTCATATTGTGTGTTGCAAAGCAGTGCCAGTGCATCCTGTTGGTCCTGCGACATGTCATTCTCATCCACTGTGCGGGTGAAAGCTGTTATCCCCGCTGTTAGGAGTTTTAATACCTTTTGGAGTTTGATATCCATGCCTCTAACTCCTACTCCAATATGTTTCCATATACAATTATTTACTACAGGAACATTCAGGGATATACAGTTACCCGGTGTCAGGTGTCTTGATGTGGTGTCCAATACAGCCTGTTCTTGTAGCTGGTTAAAGGACATATAATCTATACTGGCAGCTAGTTTTTGCTCCAGGTTTTGGCCAGTCTGGTCTGGCTGTATGAAGTTGGACACCATGCCCAGTAGATTTTCTCATTCCTGCACCCCCTGCACACTCGATTTCTCTTCTGCAAATTCCTCTTCAGAATCAGCCCAGAACTGACCCCCAGTACTCCCCTCTGACGAGGGAGAAGCACTGTGCAGCCCTACAAGAGGTGCTGCTGTGGGTTTTACATAGAGCCCACAGTGACTCGACTCCATCTCCCGGAGCCTGTCATGTTGGAGCAAACGCTCCACACACCGCTCCATCCGGCTCCAGCGCTCACGGTCGCTGGCCGCCCGCGGCTGCTCAAAGTCGGACTCATCTGAGTCCACGACTTTGTTGGTTTTTTGTTTTGCCTTACCGCCCGGCCGCGGAGTGGATCTGGCCGGTGCGGAGGTGACATCGGGCACAGCTGATCCCATTATCGGTGATTCAAGTGCCGCTGGCCGCTGCTGGCTGCCCGCTACTCCGCGGTCCTCCCCCACCAGCTTTGTCGCAGCCCTCGTTGCTTTCTTCGACTTGTCCATGCTCCCCACCTGTAATCAGTATGGGAAAACACAAAAAGACCGCAGAATACTCTTACCCGCAGGTTCCGGCTTTTAAACTGCCGCAGCGGGGGAACGTCGTTCCACCCCGCCTGACTGTTTCGCAATGCGTGTAGCGATATGACACGCATGCGTCCTGGCGGGGTTCTTCACGTAGTCACTCACGTGACTCCGAAGTAAAATAGAGTTTAAGACAGATCAGCTTGAGGTGCTGCATTTTTGGGAGTCAAACCAGGGCAGGACCTGCACAGTGAAATGCAGGGGTCTGGGAGTGTTGTAGAGCAGAGTGTTGGAATTGGAATTATAATGAATTTATTAGCCTAGTAGGTAAAAACATACACGGAATTTGATTTGCCATACAGTTGTACCAAAAAAAGCAACAAGACACACAACTACATAAAAGTTAACATAAACATCCACCACAGTGACTCCCTCACATTCCTCACTGTGATTGAAGGCAATAAAGTCTTATCTTTATTCCTACTTATTCTCTCGCGGATGGGGCAGTCAAACCATCCGCAGTTGGGGTGATTGAAGGTCTGGCAGCCGGCGGGCAAAGCTCCCGCGTCAGAACGATTGAAGCTCCTGCGATCGGGGCGGTCGAAGTTCCTGCGGCTTGGAGCTCCCAAAGTCGATCCCTAACCAAGGGGCTGTGGGCTCCACAGTGCTAAGTCCGCAGGCTCCCGCGGTTGGAGCTCTCGAAGTCGATCCCCAACAAGAGGACACCAGCTCCACGATGTTAGGCCGCAGCGTGGATGGAGATACGATACGAAAAATATTGCATCCTCGTCGAGGAAAGAGATAAAAAATTCCCCCACCCACAGCATAATATAAAACTAATGATGCACTAAAACATACGTTTAACAACAAACTAAAAACAACCACAGAAGAAAAGGACGAGACAGACTGTTGGCGAGGCTGCCATCGTACGGCGCCACCCAGTGGTACATAGTGCAGGGACATAGTTCCTTGAAAGTGGCATCACAGGTAGCTCGGGTGGCCAAGAAAGCTTTTGGCAGTAGTCCAAATCAAATTCAAGCAGACGCCTGGGATGGAAATGATGACCAATGCTCGGCATCCATGGTGTGGTGTGACTGAGGATAGTAACATCGGGCTTCCCAATTTTGTTGGTTTCGTGTTTGTGTTCCATTCATAGTACCTACAGTAACGCATTACTCGTGATATTGTAGCTGTCTCTTTTCTTTCCCTGTTAGCATTTGAAGCTGAATATATGCTGCTTTGTAAATGCACATTTCTTACTCTGTGTTTGTTGATCAGATTGTTACCTGGGGTGTTTATTTTTACATTTTTGAAATTGCGAATGGAAAGGTTGGGTTCCCCACTGTTACTGATGAAAATCACTGAAACAGCACCCAGACTGAAAGATGTAGCTGTCCATTGATCCTTAAAATGTGGGCTGTCATCTTGACGATACTAATAAGTAATTCTGCCTCAACGGTGGATCCATTGAGAGGTGTTTGAAGGGGAAGATGCTGCATAGCCTGGCACGGGGGCATTGAGTGCTTTTGTTTTTTTCCCAATGTTGCTGCTTAAACTTGGACATGGAGTAGTTGTAAATTAAAATGTTGGTATACCTGTCCCTTCAGCTGCAGAAATATGAAACACGATTTTATACTGTGGATGGGAAGCTACTGTATGATTGCACATTCTACCCTGCTCACTCTCTTCTCTCCCAGTCATAGTCATAGAGTCATGCAGTGTGGAAACAGGCCCTTCAGCCCAACCTAACCACGCCAACCAACATGTCCCACCTACACTGGTCCCACCTGCCTGCTTTTGGCCCATATCCCTCTAAACCTACTCTATCCATGTACCTGTCTAAATGTTTCTCAGTGCCTTCTGCAAAATAAATTCAAGTGAATTGCCCGGGCAACTGTGTGACTTCCCAAACCCATGATCTTTAACTGTAAGAAGAATAAGGGCAACAGGTGGGTGGAAGCACAACCACCTGCATCTCCCCTGCAGGTTGAACACTGCCGTGACTTGGCAATATGTTAACAGTTTTTAATCATTGCTTCTTGATTTAATCTTGATCCTGAAACAGCTCTTTGGAAGTGCCCTCACCAGAAGCATTGTCGCAGTTTAAAAACACCCGGTTATAGGAAAGATGTTGCTAAAAGGAAAAGATTTACGATAGGATATGAGAGCCTAAGCTATGGGGAGAGGTTGAGCAGGCTAGCACTTTAATTTTTGGGGCACAGGAGGATGAGGAGCGATCTTATTGGCGGGTATAAGATCATGAGAGGGCAAATGCATGGTCTTTTACTGAAAGTAGCCAAACAAAGGATGAGAGGACATAGGTTAAGGTGAGGGGGGAAAGATTTAATAGGAACCTGAGGAGCAACTTTTTTTTACACAAAGGGTGGTAAGTATATGGAACGAGAGGAGGTAGTTGAGGCTGGTTCCGTCACAATGTTTAAGAAACATTCGAACAGGCACATGGATATGAATGAATACCTTATTGACAAATGTAACAAGTCACAGTGAAATTATTTGTTTTGGATACCCAAGGTATGCAAAGGGTTCCCACATAAAGGGCACGACAAAGTTAGAAAATATCACGAGCCAGGCACTGCTTTGTTCTCCCTCCCCCTCCCTCGCAGCGGTTCTACCACGCCGGGTCCTCCTTAGTTCTTTCCCCTAAAGGATAGGCTTAGAGGAAGTTTAAATGAACCTACTGAACTAGTCCTCAGATTAAATTATATTCTGGTAAATCCTAATCACATTCAAAAGAATAATTTTTCTCACTTTGAAATTACAGTTAACATTGCGCGAATATTGCCCTTACCACTTGAAAGAAATGTGCATTGTCCTTTAAGAATGTTGATTATCTGAGTAATACCTCACTACTAATGTGGTGAACAAGTGACCATTGAAGATTTACAGTGTGAGGATATTTGTATGGGAGCATCCTCTGCTTTATGAAATATTGAATGTGATTTTCATTTTCTAATTTATTTCCCAGCCTCTGCCAAGATTGTGCAAAACAACTGGCCTTTGTACATACTCTCCTCCCAGGCCTCTGCCAATGCCATTGCACTGACTGTCAGAGGGCAATTTATTGTTTGATGCTTCCACTCTCTCTCAGTGCTTCACATAAATGAAAAGAACTGCATTATGTCAATTCGTATCTTATTCCTTTCACTGCTAGTGTTCTGAGTCAGCAATGTCCCATATCAATGTGTGAGCCTTGGGGTTAAATTTTCTCCTCTCCTTTCAATGTTTCTTCCAGCTATTTAATTATGCCCTTGCTTCTTGTTTAATGCTTTTCCCTCTGTCGTCATTGTATTAACATAGCGTGGGGCTGTTGTACTTCTGCACTGTGTACACTGCAGTGCAATGGAACTGCACCATCAGCGACATCACTCACAAAGATTTTACTGCGTGCCATTCAAAAGGCAAGAAATTATTTGAGGCACTTCCAACGTCACAGTGCTCTGTCCTCTCATCTGCAGTTAAAAAAAAACCCAAATAACTGGCAATTGTGACAGAAGTGGAACGCGAGGAAGAAAACAATTATCTCGACTGCTGCAGCATCAGAGTGATCTTTCGCCATCAGTCAGGATAATTTAAAGAGGCTACTGCATAAAAGGATAAATGTCAGTCCTATTCATTTAACTTGTGTCAAGTTAATGCCAATGCTGCTGCACTAAAACCTTGCAGGAGAAGGTATGGTGGCATTGCATTGGTTAAACTACTGGACAAGCAATGCAGTCAACTTGTGGAAACAATTCTCTGGCTACACCGTGACATTGAGGTCCTGTTGCTATGGCTATTCTGTGACGTAAAGCAGGCCATAAGCAGTGCTGCAGGCAACACAAACCAAAGCCCCTTTCGTGCACTGTGCCATAGTGCAGGCAGCTCCTCCTAGTGGAAGATCTTTACATTACTTCCATTTGACGCCAATGATCAGCACATGTAAAAAAAAATCGAAATGGCTGAATAAATTAACAAAAACATAATTAACTGATATAAATTCATTTAAATGTGGAAGCTAATGAATATGAAGTCAAGTAAACAAACAGTAACATTTTTATAATCCACATGTTCAGGCCTATGGTAGACACAAAATGCTGGAGTAACTCAGCGGGACCGGCAACATCTCTGGAGAGAAGGAATGGGTGACGTTTCAGGTCGAGACCCTTCTTCAGACCTATGGTGTTGGACTTTCTGGACAATTTTGATGTCACTTTGTAAAATGCCTCAAAACTACATTTAATTTTTTTTTAGATTTGAACTGTAAGTTCTTTTTTAGTGCATCAGGTAACGTTGGAAGGGAATCTGGGCCTGCGAGTTGGAGGCTAGTGCAGGAACTGGAGACTTGACGTATGAGAGAGTTTGGGATTTAGGGAAGATAGACACAAAATGCTGGAGTAACTCAGCGGGACAGGCAGCATCTCTGAAGAGAAGGAATGGGTAACGTTTCGGGTCGAGACCCTTCTTAGGGTCCAGGTGAGTGGAAAGGTAACATGGCTATCAATACCTGAGAAGCCAAAAGATGAACAATTTGGACTTCTGAATAGTTGGAGAGCAGATTATCAGAGTTTTCCTGAATACGTACCCTTATTTTATATATGGTTCAGTGGCCTCCTTCATTTATTGAGGCCACAGGACTATACTGCACCACTGGAATATACGCTGACACTGACTGCATGGGGCAGTCTTTGTTCCAAAACCAGTCTGCCACCACCACCTTTCTCTGCTACATCAATGACTGCATTGGTGTTGCCTTTTGCTTCCGTGCAGTATTTGTTCCAAGGTACTTCAAATAAATATTTTTGAACAAAATTTAACACAGAGTCATGTTAAATGATATTAGATAACCAGAGTAAACTTTAAAGAAAATCTTAAAATAATGGAGGGAATTCCAAATGTATGGCCTTGGTGGCAGAAGATGATGGAGAGATTCAAGTTAAGGGTGGACAGATGCCAGATTTGGAGAAAAACATCATCCTGAGGTATTATCCCTTTCCGACATAACCAAGGACGAGTCTCACTCTGGCCACTCCCTCTTGTCCCATCTCAAAAGGTATAGACGTGTGAAATCGCATACCTCCAGATTCAGGGGCAGTTTCTTCCCAGTATTTTTTCCCATCTCTCTCTCTCTCTTTCTCTCTCTCCCCTCCAAGGTTGGTTCTTTTGTTTGCCTTTATTTGTTTCAGATTTATTTGTTTAAGTGTTATTTATCACATTGCCCCTAGTGTGTAGAATCTGAAACTGGACTAACATAGAACTTTTTATTATTGGTCGGCACAGACTCAGTGATCGGAAGGACCTGTTTCTATGCAGTATCTCTGAAACTAAACATAACATTTTATCGGACTACTTCCTGGGATGGGAGATCTGTCATATGAGGGGCATTTCTTTAGTCTACCCTCAATTCACAAGAATGGCAGGCAACCTCACTGAGATAACCAGCTGTTATCAGGCAAGTGAACCACACTATCAACAACTAGAGAGCAGTCCTGAACTACTATCTACCTCATTGGAGACCCTTGGACTATCTTTGATCGGACTTTACTGGCTTTATCTTGCACTTTATTCCCTTATGTATCTGTGAATGGCTTGATTGTAATCATGTATTGTCTTTCCACTGACTGGTTAGCACGTGACAAAGGCTTTTCACTGCACCCCGGTACACGTGACAATAAATTAAACTAAACTAAACCATACATATGAACGAGCATGTGGGGAGACTAGTGGGATGGAATTGCTGGCTGCTACGGGGCTGCAAGTGGTAATTTGCTTTGTGGCAATATTTGAATAGTTGAGTTAACAGGCTTGGTTTAACTACACATTGCCCTTGGTTGGCCTATGTTTTTATTTAAGTATAATGCCTAAAGGCCACATTTACAAAATCCAAACTGTTTTTGGTTATAAGCAGTTCTCAGGAACTCTATGACCCTGTTATAATCTGGGGATGCCTTGTATATTTAAGATAAGCTCCTCAAGATAGTGTATACTAAGTACTTTGCAGAAAATACCATTAAATATAACCATGCCATGATTGTTGAATGGCTTAGTAGTTTTCAAAAATATGCAATGCCCACAACGTTGCATGAGCTAACAGTCACTGTTAAAGCACCACATGTTCGTTTCAAGTTGGATCTTTATCAGAAAACTATTCAGCGGTTATGTTTTCCCCCCCAGTCTTCAAAGATTATGCAATTGATTCTCCACGAGCTCTAATTCAAAGGGAAGGAAACAATTGTAATATTATCAAGAGAGGGACCTTCCAACTCCTTACAAATTGTTTGCAGTTGTTTCAAACACAGTGCACAGTTGGATTACTGAATAGAAAGGCATTGAGAAAAAAATGAGTATAATAACAAGTTTCAGGGGACAGAGAAGCCTATGTGATTTGTACTTTAGATATACAGCATGGAAACAATAGACAATAGGTGCAGGATTAGGCCATTCGGCCCTTCGAGCCAGCACTTCCATTCAATGTGATCATGGCTGATCATCCCCAATCAGTACTCCGTTCCTGCCTTCTCCCCATATCCCCTGACTCTGCTATCTTTAAGAGCCCTATCTAGCTCTCTCTTGAAAGTATCCAGAGAACCGGCCTCCACCGCCCTCTGAGGCAGAGAATTCCACAGACTCACAACTCTCTGTGTGAAACAGTGTTTCCTCATCTCCGTTCTAAATGCCTTACCCATTCTTAAACGGTGGCCCCTGGTTCTGGACTCCCCCAACATCGGGAACATGTTTCCTGCCTCTAGCATGTAGGCCTGCTGGTCAGGGCACTCCCACAGCACCTTACACGAATGATCCCAGGAATGACAGGCCCTTTGGTCCACCAAGTCCACACTGACAAGCGATCCCCGTACATTAGCACTATCCTACACTCTAGGGCTAGTTTTTTAATTTTCCCAAAACTGTAGGTTGGTGTGGGAGGAAACCAGAGCACCCGGAGTAAACCCACATCGTCCCAGGGAGAACGTACAAACTCATTATAGACAGCACCCATAGTCAGGATCGAACCCAGGTCTCTGGCGCTATATGGCAGCAACTCTACCACTGTGCTGCCCAGTTCACAGAGGAAAAGCTGGTCCCATAATAAACTGTGGGAAGAGACTAAAGGAGTGCAGTTGCCTTCTCACTGTGTGATAGGGGTTCAAGCAACAATTCTTTGGTGGAATATTCGGCTCAAACAATCTAGTAACCTCAGAACACCATAACTCTATATATACTGTTGCTCAGATATTGGATGAGTTGTTATATTTGGAAGAGTAATATCTAGTATTCTGAGGGTCTCTTGCTAATGATAAAAATGATGGCTACTCATAGAGCTTGTATAAAGTTGTACCAATTCTCCATGAATCAAATCATTGGATTGTTTCTATAACTGTTTGGATCAATTGGACGATGCCAACATGATAACATATAAAGTCTCAATCACCATGTTTGATTCAAATCATTCTCTCCCACTACCCAACAATGTTGACTTCACTGAGAAGTTTATCTTCATCTTTGCAGAAATGGTGGCAACAGTACAGAATACTAAACAGATCGATTGAGTAGGTGTAAGTCAGTTTTCACTGGAGACTAGATTCGGATAGATTCAGAGAAGAGATGAGTTAGGATAGCACAGGGCAAGCAATTAATGCAGACATGAACATGCTGTTATGTTAAGAAGATGACAGCTGAAGCAACATAAAACTTAAAACGATGAACTAAAAAGGCTCAAGCGGGACCAGACTTTACCCAGCAATGTATTATGTATTTATGTAGCATATTCTCAGCAAAAGTAATTAATGGATTGGTGATTCACTTTTTGAAAGTTTGCTGAATGTTTTACTGATGGCTGCAGTTGTTTCCCCTGCGACTGGACCTCATTAGGTGGTGCTCATTAACAGTACTTTCACATCACTACTTTGAAGCAAAGAAAAGATCTTTATAGAACGTTGCCAATATCAGAGTGGCTAAAACACAAAGTGCTGGAGTACCACAGGGGGCGTACTCTGAGGCGAGCGAGTCTGAAGAAAGCATCTATGGGGGCGAGTGAGTCTGCAGAAAGGCCCTGACCCAAATCGTCACCTACGCACTCCCTCCACATATGCTGACTGACTCACTGAGGTAGTCCAGCCCTTTGTATTTTGCTCAAGATTTCAGCATCTGCTGTTCCATGTGTCTCTATTAGAATGATTTTGCCAGCTGACCTTGTCAGTGAAGAATGGAGTTTCATGTACAATAAAATAAATGGTGAATTGAACGATGTTTTCAAGTTCAAGATTCGTACAGATGAATACAGGATGGGGAGGTTGGGCCGAAGGGCCTGTCCTCTACTGGATAACTCAGTGACTCAACAAATACTTATTTACAATGTAGATAGACACTAATTGCTGCAGTAACTCAGCGGAACAGGCAGCATCTCTGGAGAGAAGGAACGGGTGACATTTCAGGTCAAGACTCTTCTTCAGACATTGCTACTGTGTAATAATAGTCCTACTGAACTCAGTAAATCAGAAATTGTGCTCTACCAAGATAAAGAGAAGACAGGGCATCATAGGATTGTAATTTTCAGATCTTCTTAATGTGCTGCTTCACCATATTTCATTTTCAAGACAGAATGGAATTGAATGGAGCGAGACTGTGGCAAGTAAAGAACTGTACTTTGCCTGATTTTAGGGGGGGGGGGGGGGATAAACAACACCAGGCTTTCCTGAGCTTCAAAGTTGGCATTTTTTGTCCTGCTTATTGTTTGGAGTCAACTCAAGCCTTTTCAATTGGGATTGGCTCCCATTTTATAAACATTACACAAGAGCTCATTAGTTGCCAGTTAGTCACTGATATCTCAGTAGAATCAGGCCAAGCCTCCTTGTTGGGGAGATGCAGTTCATAGAACCATAGAATGATTGTGGCACGGATGACCATTTGGCTCATTGAGTCTGTACTGTCTCCTCAAGTTCTCTGCCCAATTACACATCTCTTTCAATCACTCTACAAATGAAACTCTCTCAATTCCCTATCCAGTTTCAGGTTGAAAGCACTCATTGATTCTGTTCATTCCAGCCTGCAGCCAGTTAATTCCAGTTAACGTGCTCTCTGAATGTCTAAAAGCCTTTCCCTCGTTTTGCCTGGTATCTATTGCCCCAAATTTTAATTCCGTCCCCTGTTCCCTGAATGAACTAGTGTATTCTATCTCTGAATGAATTAAAATTGTGCAGGATTTCTATGAGATCTCCCAAATTTATTTGCTCTCGGGAGGCATCTCTTTTTGGTGCAGAGTGAGGGCACAAGAATATAGAGAGTTGAAACAGGAGTTAATTGTCTGACCTATTATGCCTGCTCCAATAAAATTTCAACAAGGTCATGGATGGTCATTGATGTTATTACACTTTCCTATATTATCTCTTCATTCCTGAAATATGATCAGTTTTTGTCTTGAAAATCTCAGCAGTTCAAGCAAAGGGTGGTGGGTGCATGGAATGAACTGCTGGAGGAGGTAGTTGTGGCAGGGACTATTGCAATGTTTAAGAAGCAATTAGACAGGTGCACGGACAGGACAGGTTTAGGAGGATATGGACCAAACACTGGCAGGTGGGACAAGTGTAGATGGGGCATGTTGGTCGGTGTGAGCAAGCTGGGCCGAATGGCCAGCTTCAACACTATGATTCTAACTGAGCCTCTGCTGTTGACTTGGGTACAGAATTAGCAGGATTTGCTACCATTGTGGTGAAGGAATTCTTTCCCGTCACAATCGTTTTGAAACCCCTAATTTAGCCCCCTGGGTGTAGGGGCTCTGATCAAGTGGAAACATCAGCTCTGATCTTTCTCAATGTTTGACCAGTACACAGAAAGCAATTATCTTAAGATAGATCATTGCAGTTCATTTGGCATGCTGCTTGTCTCCAATCCATTTTAAGAGACAATTTAGAATGACAATTTGATGTTCTCATTATATGGTGGATAATTCAGACCTAAACTATAGAATAGCTGCCAAGTTTTACTTTGACGCTTATTCAGGCTGCTTCATTCTTTCAAAGTGTGTTTGCACCAAAACATTGCAACTGTCCCAAGATGTTCAAAATTAATCCTAAACAAGTCTTATGCCTGACTGTGTTTTCTAAGGAACATGACTAAACTGCTTGTCACGTTTGTCCTCCACAATGAAACAGTCTGCTGCAGCGTTAATCTGCATTTTTAATTACTTTCTATTAAACAGTAGCTTTAAAATCCTATTGGCTGCTTGTGATATTATATGTTAAATACTGTTTTCTTTGCATAGATTTTAATATTGAGCAGATCCCCCTTTTTTTGACTTCTTGTAAGAAACTTGTTCTCTCTGCGTTGATGTTAAGATGGCGTTGGAGCTAGGCGGCGTTGCATGCTGGTTCCAGAAGTAGACCTGCTATCATCCATTACAATCGGTTCACTCTTTGACATCTTTATTTCAACAACAGTATTTCTTACACTGTGCACTCTTTAATACCTTTTATTCTTTGTCTGTGCATTAGGGACGGCTTGATTATAATCATGTATAGTCTTTTCTTTGACTGGATAGTACGCAAATAAAAGCTTCTCACTCTACCTTGATATGCGTGACAATAATAAACTAATCTAATTATATTTGTGACTTTATTCCTGTACATTGTTTTGCAAAAGCCTACTATGTGTCATTTCTCCTGATGTGAATAACATGTGTCCTTGCAAAAGCACGATTGTGCTGATAATGATTGCTGGTACATATGTAAGGGAGGATCATGTCATTTGCCATCTTTATATCTGGACCAAAGTCTGGGGAACTGTTCTTCAGTTGCAGGTTACCATTATATTTGTGACTGGAGCATCATTAAATTCCCTGACACTCTTGTCTGCCATCTCCAGGATTGCCACAATGTTACATGTCAGATTAAAACTAATCTTTTTGTGTCTGACTGGCTCCTCGTATCTATTAGATCACACGCTTAAGGGAGTGAACATTTCAAAAATATCTCCAGAGTTAAAACACTCTGATGGTGTGAAGATGAATTTACTGATAGCTTCACCGAGCTTTTGATTGCATGTAATGAATACATAACTTGTGTGCTATTTTGAATGACTTTGGATGGAAGTGCTAACAACACTGGTGATCAGGATCAAACACTATTTACTGGAGCTGTGATGCAGTGGCACTACCTGCTGCACGACTGTGCATCAGGTAATTAACTTAGTGAATGTCCACTGAGCTGATGTCCATAGATAGAATTCGCTTCACATCTTCTCGAGCGGCAGTGGCGCAGCTAATTTAGCCGCCGCCTCACAATGCCAGAGACTCAGGTTCAATCCTGACCTCAGGTGATGTCTGTGTGGAGTTTGCATGTTCTTCCTGTGATCACATGGGGTTCCCCCAAGTGCTCCACTTTCCTCCCACATCCCAAAGACGTGTGGGTCCGGGAGTGGATGATGTGAAAGTGGGATAACATAGAACTCGTGTGAATGGGTGATCGATGGCCAGTATGGGCTCGGTGGGCTGAAGGGCCTGTTTCCATGCTGTATTTCTAAACTAAACTAATTATCTTTTCCCAGTACAATGTTTAATGCTTTCACATTTCCAGCAACTCAAGGATGTGATACATATTTCGCATGGCATCATTGAATACCATTTGGCTCATTTGAGTCTATGCTGGCACTTTCCCATCAATCCCATTCCTCAATTTATTTTCCCCTTAACCTATTTATTTTTCCTCGCATGCCCATCAACTCTACGCTGACGTTCCTGTCTTCATTCCAGGTAATTTACAGTTGCCGATTGACCTCTATATGCCCATCTATAGAATGTGTAGAAGGTCCATGTGGTCATAGGCAGAACTTGCAAACTCTGCTCAGGCAGCACTGGAGATCAGCATTAAACTCGAGCCACTAGAAGTGAGAGGCAGTGGCACTACCTGCTGCACCATTGCCCACAGAGTATCTTAGACGGCGTTACATCTTTCCATGCATTAAGGGAATGAAGCACATGCATGGTGTGTCATGGACAAGTTTACGAGCTTCCTCACTATATTTTTTTTAGTTGGAGAGCACAACGTATCCACACAAGTTAATTAGTTTTTCACTGGAGCTGCCAGACAAACTGGCAGTTACAAGACGAGATGGAGGCAACTCTGAACCTCACATGGCATTTCTCCGATTCACTGAAGGTATTTTCAACAGGTTTAAATCCATGCATCAAGAAAGCTTTGAGCCAGCAACGTCCCTGGAATATTAACAGCTCTCGCAATCCAGCTGGGAATTACAAATCTTTTAGCTGTTTTTGTAACTGGGAATTGTGGGCATGGACTGGAGGCAGTCACTATCAAACTTTAAAACTGGGCTAAACACTGTTCAAGAAGGAACTGCAGAAGGGTTTCGGCTCAAAACGCTACCTATTTCCTTCGCTCCATAGATGCTGCCGCACCTGCTGAGTTTCTCCAGCAATTTTGTCTACCCTGGGCTAAACACTTGTACTTTGATTCTTGTTCTGATTAGGAGGCTGTGTGAAGTTGTCTTACCCATGAGGTGTAGGTTTGACTCAAAAGTTAGTGATCAGCATCCCCATTCTTTCTTTTATTCCTAAACAAGGACCTAGGTCAAAAGCTCGCATTGTAGTGGCTTGAATGCTTCAAGTTTCTTTCTTGAATGCTTCACCATTTAATAAGAGCACGGCTGATCTTCTACCTCAGTGCTACTTGTATGAATGAATGAATACTTTATTGTCACATGTATCAAATGGCGACTTTTTGTGTACCCAAGGTATGCAAAGAGTTGCCACATAAAGGGTGTCAACAGTTATAAAGTATCCTGCACCAGGTCTCCCTTTGTTCTCCTTCCCGGCGGTTCCCCACACTGGGTCCTTTCCTTTCGTTTCCCCGATCCCTTGATTTATTTACTGCCTACTGTCCATAAATCCCTTAATCTTAATTTTGAATGCTATTAATGACTGCATTCCTCTGGGGTGTGGAATTCCAAAGATTCACTACCATCTGAGTGAAGAAATGTTACCTTATTTCAGCCCTAAATGACTTAGCTCTTATTTTGAGGCTGTGACTCCAGGTTCTAGACTCATCGGACAGCAGGAATGTCCTCCTTGCATCTCCCCTTTCACAAACTAAAGCAATTTCTATGTCTCAGTGAGGTTGCCTGTCATTCTTGTGAATTGAGGCTAGACTAAAGAAATGCTCCTCATATGACAGATATCCCATCCCAGGAAGTAGTCCGATAAAATGTTATGTTTAGTTTCAGAGATACTGCGTAGAAACAGGTCCTTCCGATCACTGAGTCAGTGCCGACCAATGATAAAAAGTTCTATGTTAGTCCAGTTTCAGATTCTACACACTAGGGGCAATGTGATAAATAACACTTAAACAAATAAATCTGAAACAAATAAAGGCAAACAAAAGAACCAACCTTGGAGGGGAGAGAAAGAGAGAGAGAGAGAGAGAGATGGGAAAAAAAACTAAATAATGTGTGACCGTGAATGAGGGACTTACCTGCAAGCCAGCCAGGAAACCCGTTCAACCGGAGCCCTTAATGACCTGACCCATTTAAATCCGATACCCATTTAAGTCTTTCCCATCCACCAATACATCCAATTAGTTCAAATGGTAATTGTACCCGCATCAGACAGCTTTAAGAAATCCTCCGTGAATACCTTCAGTAATACTGGAAGGTCAAAACACAATTGGTGACACATCATGTTAATACAATGTTAATAGAGACATTTAACAAGCGCTTAACAGTGACACACACCCCCACTGTCTTGCGGAAAGTGGAGATTTTAATAGATTTTTTTTCACTGAATTTCAACATCCGGATTATAAAACATGGGGGGGATTGTCCCCCACCTCTCAAAATGTTCCCCACCCATCCCACCTGGGATTTCCGCCCATGACTCCAGGTGCGGTCTCACCAGGGCCCTGTACAACTGCAGTCGGACCTCCTTGCTCCTAAACTCAAATCCTCTCGCTTTCTTCACTGCCTGCTGTACTTGCATGCTTACTTTCAGTGACTGATGTACAAGCACACCCAAGTCTCATTGCACCCCCCTTTCTTCTAATCTGACACCATTCAGATAATAATCTGCCTTCCTGTTCTTGCCACCAAAGTGGATGACCTCACATTTATCCACGTTATACTGTATCTGCCATACTTCCGCCCACTCACCCAACCTATCCAAGTCACCCTACAGCCTCATAGCATCCTCCTCGCAGCTCACACTGCCCACCAGCTTTGTGTCATCTGCAAACTTAGGGATGTTACACTTAATTCCCTCATCTAAATCATGAATATATATTTTATACAACTGGGGTCCCAGCACCGAGCCTTGTGGCACCCCCACTGCCTGCCAATCTGAAAAGGACCGGTTAATTCCTCCTCTTTGCTTCCTGTCTGCCAACCAGTTCTCTATCCATGTGAATACCCTACCCCCAATACAATGTGGTCTAATTTTCCACACTAATCTCTTGTGTGGAACCTGGTCAAAGTCTTTTTGAAAGCCCAGATATGGGGATCGCAGGTCGGCGCGGACTCAGTGGTATGAAGTACGTTTTTTCTGCGCTGTATCTCAAAAGTCTAAAGTCTACATTAAACTACAGGAATTAATCGTCTGAGATGTTTGTGCTATTTTGGTTTGCTACATGTAAATTAAAATCCCTCGAAGTTATCGCTGTTATGCATACCTGTAATTGTATTATTTACCTGCATCATTACCACTATTCATAGGCTCATAAACAACGCAACCCAAATGTTTTTTGATCCCTGTTACTTCTTAGCTCCAGTGGAAATGATTCTATTCTATGGCATTATTTGTTAAATTGAGATTGTGCTTCACTGCTATACTGATGATATCCCTGGTGAACAGTGTTACTCACCTCCTTTTCCATTCTACATGGAAAGTAGCCTGGAATATTCAATCCCCCTAATGTCATCCTACGACCATGTTGCTGTAAGACCATTTACATCAAACCCTCTTATCACTTTATGTGCAGTCGTGGATGCAGCATACATTTAAATATAGCTCCCCGAAAGCCTTCAAGTGAGGTTCATGATTTAAAAGTCATCTACTGCTTATCATAATAAAAGCAGATATTGCTGGAAACACTCAGTAGGTCAGGCTGCATTTGTGGTAAGGCAGATAATGTTCGCAGTTCAGCTCAAAGATTCTTCATCGGAACAGATTTTCATCATTGCTTATTATAAAAGCTTTTATCGTTTTGCAAGAAAATGCTGCTAAGCTTTGAATGGCTAGCAAGTCAACGGGAGCAAATTGTTCGCACTGATCAAGAGGTTATTGAGGAAGCTCGATTTTAGTTTTTGGTTTGCATTGTGGGCCATAGGTGGTGCTGCTGTTTAACGTTTGAAGTGAGTCTGCAGAACTGTGCTGGTGATTATCTTGCTGTCTTCTCCACCGGAAACAGTGGTGGAATTCTAAATGTACAGAAAATGACGTAAGTCAAATTCTTGCTTCTTTAAAGCATCAGTGATCTAGGAGGTTGAATTCCCAACTGGAAAGAGATTCGATATTTCTCAGCACAGTCAGAAGTGGTTGTCAAAGGGCTGGGTGCCTATCTGGTATTCAATCTGGAGTAGTAAAAATTAGACGGAGATAGGCCTTGAGGAGGCCTCGTTGGAGCGCATTAAAAAGATATACAATAACAGGACAATGTGTCAGGGCATCTGAAATCTTTCCTGTATGTAAGTACATTTTCTTTCAGGCTGGTTCCCAAAGTTGGTGCAAGGTGCAATTATTTATATATTTGCCATTAACTCACATTGTTGAGATTGAAGGTACACAAAAATGCTGGAGAAACTCAGCGGGTGAGGCAGCATCTATGGAGCGAAGGAAATAGGCACCGTTTCGGGTCGAAACCCTTCTTCAGACTGATGTGCGGGTGGGGGGGGGGGGGCTTCTTCAGAGGGAGGAGGAGAACTTCTTCGAAGTAGGCATACCTTGAGGAGATTTCGCAGATTTGGGACGGAGTTGTTTGCTGGTTGGAATTAATTGAATATCTTCAATTAATAGGACAACCCAGAAGAATGTTCTGGGCTGTACAGGTGTTAGTTTGGCCATCTTGTCCATCCTTTACACGCTGATTCCAGTACACACAGGAAGGGAGTGACACTCACTTTGGCAGACATGGTGTGTGAAAGCTTTTTGTTTTGCAGGCTATGTTCCAAAATTCCAACATGGCAGGAAACTGTGGTGCAGTGGTAGAGCTATTGCCTTACAGCCACAGCAACCCGGGTTCGATCCTGACTATGGGTGCTGTCTGTACGGAGTTTGTACGTTTTCCCTGTGACCTGCATGGGTTTTCTCTGAGATCTTCGGTGTCCTCCCACACTTCAACGACGTACAGGTTTGTAGGTTAATTGGCTTGGTATGAATGTAAAAATGCCCCTAGTGTGTTGGATAGTGTTAATGTGCAGGGATCGCTGGTCGGTGTGGACTCGGTGGGCCTAAGGGCCTGTTTCTGCGCTGTATCTCAAAACAAAACAAAACCAAACTAAAGAGAACGCGCACAGCCAGTTCGGAACCATATGTGAATTAAAACATCAGTCGAAGCAAATGCATTAGATGAGGTTGGAGGAGGTGCGTGAACCTTTGTCTCAGACCCTCCCTCACATCCATCCACCAAGGCCTGCACAGTCTCCCAGTTGCTAACCATTTTAACTCCCCTTCCCATGCCCATATTGACCTGTCTGTCCTGTTAATATTTATATTAATTATAAATATAAAAATGTTAAACAGTGACATGGTAGTTATTTGCAAATAATTTAAAATCTTTCATAAGAAAACAACCATCCTAATGTAAAAAAAACACTTCTTGTTTTCTATACTATTGTGCATTGATGTAATGAGTAGATGTTTCAAGTTAAATTTGTCATTACCCTCTTTCTCATTTTATCTCTCACACTCTAAATAAAGAATCTTTACGCTTGTACCATAAGTGAGTGGCACGGTTGTGTAGAGGTGGAACTGCTGTCTTGCAGCGGCAGAGACCCGCGTTCAATCCTGATTGTGGGTGCTTGGCTGTGCGGAGTTTGTACGTTCTCCTGAGGACCTGCGTGGGTTTTCTCCGGGTGCTCTGGTTTCTGCCCACACTCCGGGGACGTACGGGGTTTGTAGGTTGATTGGCTTGGTATAAATGTAGAATTGTCCCCAGTGTGTGTTTTCTCCACAAACACGGCACCTCCATATATCGTCAAATCTTATGTGAAACCCTGTATGCAGGCAGGACTATCTTTTTCTTCTCATTTAAAACTGTATTCTCTTGTTCATCCTGGTCCACATCAGTGCCTGATCTGATGGTTTTGAGCATTTTCTGGTTTTAATCCAATCTATTTCCATTACGCATTTAATGCTAAATTATTTTAATGTTTACTATTCAAACAAATTTACGCGAATTATCCCAGGTGTTCAGCAGTCCACTATTTTTCATGTTACATATGAATGATCTGGATGATGGAAATTATGGCTCTGTGGCCAAATTTGAAGATGGTATGAAGATATGTGGAGAGGCATGTAGTGTTGAAGAAGTAGGGAGTCTGTAGAAAGAATTGGGCAGGTTGGGAGAGTGGGCAAAGAAGTGGCAAATGGAATACAGCGTAGCAAAATGTACGGTTATGCACTTTGGCAGAAGGAATAAAGGTGTGAACTATTATCTAAATGGGGAGGATTCAGAAATCATTTGGGATTTGGGAGTAAAGGGACTTGGGAGTGCTGCTGCGGGATTGCCAAAAGGTTAATTTGGAGGTTGAGTCAGTAGTAAGGAAGGGGAATGCAATTTTAGCATTCATTTTGAGAGAAATAGAATATAAAATCAAGGATGTAATGCTGATGTTTTACAAGGCACTGGTTAGGCCTCATTTGGAATATTGCGAGCTGTTTTGGGCACCATATCTGAGGAAGGATATGTTGGCATTGGAGAGGGTCAGTGGAGGTTTATGAGTATGATTCCAGGAATGATTGGGTTAACGTATGAGGAGCGTTTGATGGCTCTAAGCCTGTACTCGCTGGAGTTTAGAAGGATGAGGGGGGATCTTATTGAAAGCTACTGAATAATGAAAGGCCTGGGAGTGTAGAAATGGAGCGGATGTCTCCAGTAGTGGATGAGTCTAGGACCAGAGGGCATGGCCTCAGAATATATGGACGTACCTTTAGAATGGAGATGAGGAGGAATTTATTTAGACAGAGGGTGGTGAATTTGGGGAATTCATTGCCACAGACAACAGTGGAGGCCGTCATTAGGTATTTTTAAAGAGGAGATCGATGGGCTCTTGATTAGTAAGGCCATCAAAGGTTACGGGAGAAGGCAGGAGAATGGGGTTAAGAGGAAAAAATAGATCAGCCATGATTGAATCTGTGGAGCAGACGCAATGGGCTGAATGGCCTAATTCTGCTCCTATGTTTATCAGTTGCTTGTTCAACCAATCTACCAAGGTGTCACCAATCTTTCACGGGAACCCTGACAAAGGGAGACTTGATGTTTTCTCTGTCAAAGTCAGTACCAGCAGAGGGCAAGATTCTGAGCTGTTCTATCTGCTGCCAGGACACAATGGCTACCAGCCGAGTAGAAGCTGTGCACAAGTGCGGGAGCTGCCATATCCAGCCATGGTTTTGGAATGAAAGGCCCTCCGTTCAGGTATGTAGGTGTGCTGCCACAGGAGCACACACCATGTGGTCCTGATCCACCTTGCTGCAGCCTCTTCACATGAGGCTCCATTTTACTATCCAGTAAAGGCATGTGCACTTGGTGCCTCGTCTGATTACATTGTTCCACGTTGCCCTGTTTCAGATAAAATGGCCAAGGCGGTAGACTTTCTTGGTAGCCATCTAATGCATTACCAATAGAGAGTCTCTATTACTCTCCTGACATCCTGTCTAAGCCTTTTAACATTCCCAATGCCTTTATCAGGCAACTGAACCATCCTATCGTGGTCCTGAGCTACCATCTACCTTAGTGGAGACCCTCAGACTATCTTTACTGGGACTTAACTGGACTTATGTTGTATTAAATGTTATTCCCTTTATCCTGCATCTGTGGACGAATTGATTGTAATCATGAGTAATAGTCTTTCCGCTGACTGGATAGCATGCGACAAAAAAGCTTTTCACTACACTACACATGACAATAAACTAAACTAAACTAAAGAAATGTTCTAATACAGCCCTGTGCCAGTCCTTTTTGATTATTCCAGCCTTTTAAATTTGTGTTAATTTTCCTCACACTTTGTCCACATTTTAAATTTGTTGCTCACATTAATTTTCCTGCCTGACATTCTCCAGTGGAGTTTGGGTTGGAATTTGTGCATCCTCATACAAGTAAGGTTAGGGACAATTGTTTATCTAAGGCATATTGTCACATCTTAACGCAGTGGAATTTGAGCAGCCCAGCAGCTTTGCTCCTGTGCTCATGTTTATGCAACAGATACTCTTCAGAGACTTCAGTTTAGCAATGACTGATTGTGCACGATTTAGGGATAAACTATGTGAGGCTAGTGATTCTGTTACCTGCACCGAGGCAGGATTTGCATACGTTGTTTGATCTGTGAGAGAAAGTGCTGGCGCAGCAACCAGCTTAAGGGAACATTCGTGCAAGGTCTGCAGGACAATAACTTGAAAGTCTCTGACATCTGTTTTCTCCTCGGAGAAGTGAAAGGCTTTTGAGATTGCAAAGGTCCTGCATGGTGCCGGCTTCTCTTCCCAGAGCAGCCATATATACTGGAGCTAAAAAAAGGAAAGAGCTTGACAATCTCATCGGGTCAGGCATCTAGAAAGGTCTCGACATGGAGCGTTGACTGACAGTTACCCTTCCATCGATGTTGAGAGATAGCGGTACGGCTGTGGAGGGAGTCAACGACTTCATGTTCCTGGTCGTGCTCATCGCTGAAGATCTACCCTGGGCCCAGCACATTGATGCATCACAAAGGATCATCAACACTTTCTACTCCCTTAGATATTTGAGGAGATTCGGCGTGAAACCAAATCCACTATCGAACCTCTACAGTGTACGGTGGAGAGCTCACTGACTGGCTGCATCACAGCCTGGCTCAGTAGCTCGAATGCCCTAGAACAAGAGAGGCTGCAGAAAGTGTCGAATATTGCCCAGTCCATCATGGGTATTGACATTCCCACCATCAAAACTAATCTACAGGAAGCGCTGTCTCTGGAAGACATCATCAAAGACTTACACCTACCCTGGCCACACCCTCGTCTCACTGCTACCATTGGGAAGAAGGTTCAGTAGCTTAAGACCCATTACCTCCAGGTTCAAGAACAGCTTCTTCCCATCGGTCATTACGCTCTTGAACAGCCCTGCACGACCCTGACCACAACCCCAACTCAGTACCGAATACTATTTCCTTTTTATAGGTTGCATTATGTACTTCAGCTTCCCTATTATAGTCTGGTTACAATAGACTAGACAATAGACAATAGACAATAGGTGCAGGAGTAGGCCATTCGGCCCTTCGAGCCAGCACCGCCATTCAATGTGATCATCATCTGATCATCCCCAATCAGCACCCCGTTCCTGCCTACTCCTCATATCCCTTGATTCCGCTATTTTTAAGAGCCCTATCTAGCTCTCTCTTGAAAGCATCTAGAGAACCGCCTCCACCGCCCTCTGCGGCAGAGAATTCCACAGACTCACCACTCTCTGTGAGAAAAAGTGTTTCCTCGTCTAATTGCCAGTAGAATTGAAAATGTATCGTGTTATTGTTTATTGTATGTTTATTTCTTGTGACGGTGTTTAGCGTGCCCTTAAAGCTGGTGCAAATAAGAATTTCATTGTTCCTTTTCTGGTGCATATGATATTTAAAAACTCTTTCCTCTTAATTTCCTCCAACTGTTCTTAGCTTTCTACAAGTTCCAACATCTGCAGTCCCTTGAGCTTCCAAATGTGCCAGAGCTCCCGCTGTGTGCGATGAGTACAAGAAAGGTTGCTCCACATGGCACTGAAGGACATCCTTGACATGCGGCAGTGGTCCGGACAGTTGCAACTTGACATGCTGCAAGCGGTTGCCAGCACTCTGAGTGCACAGTTCCACACACACAAGACAGACTCGAGAAAGCTTCTGTCAGAATTAGACAACGTTCTTTTAGGAAGGATTGAGCAGAAATTTCTTTAGTCAGTGAGTGGTGAATCTGTGGAATTCTTTGCCACAGAAGGCTGTGGAGGCCAAGTCAGTGAATATATTTAAGGCAGCGATAGAAGGATTCTAGGTTAGCATTAGAGGTTGTGGGGAGAAGGCTGGAGAATGGGGTTCAGATGGAGAGATAGATCCGCCACGATTGAATGGTGGTGTAGACTTGATGGGCCGAGTGGCCTAATTCTACTCCTATTCTCTCTGATCTTATACCTTATGACCAGGCAATGAAGCATCAGCTCACTCCAGCACCACAGCTACCTCCAACTACTACCTATCTTTTATTACCTCTTCCCAAATAATCTTACAGTCTATAGCTCCTGGATGAATATTGGATCAAACTCTGTTGATTACTTGTAGTGGGAGCTCTCCTCATGCTAAGATGTTGGAAATAGTTCACATGCCAAATCTTTCCCAATACCACTTGCTGATTCTTTGGCGTGATGTCAGATGGCAATGAAAGATTAGTGCTCGTGTTACTTACTATACGTTTTTAACTTGCAAAATCTAAAGAATTTGAACCGCTGACTTGGTGGAGAGAATGAAATATTCAAACATTTGATCCTCGAAGGAGGATGCTTTTATCCTCTTGATCAGCACGCTCCAGCACAGAACTAAGACACACAGCGTGCTGCAGTGCAGTCAGTGTTTGAAGGTGCCTCTTAAAACCAGCGTTTGTCTACAGATGGAGAGACACAAAATGCTGAAGTAACTCAGCAGGTCAGGCAACATCCCTGGAGAAAAGGAATGTGACATTTTAGGGTCAAGACCATTTTTCAGACTGAGTCAGGGGAGAGGGAAGCTAGAGGTAAGAAAAGGTGCAATGAACAAAAGAATGAAAAGTATGAAAAGAACAAATCAAGGCTAACAAGCATGATCAAGGTAAGGTGGAGCCCACAATGGTCCATTGTTGGCTGTAGAAGAGGTATTAACGAGGGGGTACCACATTCCTATACATTTTGTCCATCTGCAGTTCCTTCCTACACATTTTGTCCATCTTAGTTTAGTTTAGATATACAGCACGGAAACAGGCCCTTCGGCCCACCGAGTCTGTGCCGACCAGTGATCCCCACACATTAACACTATCCTACACACACACGAGATAATTTATATTTATACCAAGCCAATTAACCTACAAACTTGTATGTCTTTGGAGTGTGGGAGAAAACCGAGGATCTTGGTAGAAAACCCATGCTGGTCACGGGGAGAACGTACAAACTCCGTACAGACAGCACCCGTAGTCAGGATCGAATTTGGATCTCTGGTGCTGTAAGGCAACAACACTACTGCTGCGTCACTGTGACGCCTCGCGCATCATCAGTTTCTGTCCACACAGTTTGTCTACAGATATCAGAGTTCAGAGTTCCGGCATGCAGCCTGGTATTGAATCGAATTACACATTTTCAGGCCAGTTAAATTGTGCCCTTGGCCTGTGCCACTCTCTACTGCTGCAGACCCTTCCTCTGGTGCCATCTAATGCTGGCAGAGGTGCTCCAGAGGTTTAAGCACACATCTGAATACATTTTAAATTTAAGTATCCTGAAGGATTTCCTGAAGTTCCCAAGGACCTTCTGACCTTCTGACCTCTTGTCCTGGAGCTGCATCAATAACTTTATTCTCCATCTGACATTTATTTGTGTTTGTGTGTGGACGATCTGATGACCTTATCCCATCTAAGCTATTAAACATGTAGTTCATATCTTCAAATGGGCATGCAAGATAGTTGCATCGATAAAACTGACCTGTAAAAGGCTGAAGGGATCTTGGCTAGTGCAGAAAATTTGTGTAAATATGGTGTACCCACAACGAGCAGAACAATGGGAAGACCTTCTGACATTGAATTTGGGTTGTGTGAGTGTTTGTGCTATAGAGGGACACGTCGTAGAAAGAGATCCTAGAACATTAACTGCAAACCACAATGAAACATTGACTTGCAGCACTTTTTCTAAACTCCTAAATAAACATCACAGCACAATGCCCCCCAGATGAAATGTTAGTGTACAGAAGATAGACACAAAGTACTGGAGTAACTCAGTGGGTCAGGCAGCATCTCTGGAGAAAAAGGATGGGCAACATTTATTGTCGGAATCCTTCGTCGGTGTGGACAATTGAATTTCATTCAGTTTGGAAGCAGAAGTGGAGCTAAGGCACTCACACAGTACATGTGTCGTGACATAGATACATAGATACATAGAAAATAGGTGCAGGAGTAGGCCATTCGGCCCTTCGAGCCTGCACCGCCATTCAATATGATCATGGCTGATCATCCAACTCAATATCCCGTACCTGCCTTCTCTCCATACCCCCTGATCCCTTTAGCCACAAGAGCCACATCTAACTCCCTCTTAAATATAGCCAATGAACTGGCCTCAACTACCCTCTGTGGCAGAGAGTTCCAGAGATTCACCACTCTCTGTGTGAAAAAGTTTCTTCTCATCTCGGTCCTAAAGGATTTCCCCCTTATCCTTAAGCTGTGACCCCTTGTCCTGGACTTCCCCAACATCGGGAACAATCTTCCTGCATCTAGCCTGTCCAACCCCATAAGAATTTTGTACGTTTCTATAAGATCCCCTCTCAATCTCCTAAATTCTAGCAAGTATAAGCCAAGTCTATCCAGTCTTTCTTCATATGAAAGTCCTGACATCCCAGGAATCAGTCTGACATAAGGTGCAAGAAGAGAGATTCCATTTGCACAATAGAGTTTGTATGTTGAGACCTCTGATAGGAGATTAAAAAAATGGTGCTTCAGGGAAATAGTCGCGGTACATAGTTCCAGGAATTATCTCATGAAGATTGGTGAAAAATTCATATGGTTTCTCGTACAGCACTTGCTTTTCCAGCATGATATGCAGGAGATTAGTGAAGACTGTGAGATCAGCTGTGTCCCTGAAGGGAATCCCATGATTGTTAAAGACGATACAATGTATGATATTTCTGACAAGAGTCAAGATGAAACAATATTATTGACTATAGAAGTGGATGATATTCCATCGGCATCCGGTGAATCGACTAGCTCAGCACAAATAATGCCAGCACTGCGACGGAAATCACTGCAAATGAGAAAATATGCTGATCAGTTAAATTTGTAAAATATGTCAATATTTTACATCTGGTTTTGGTGTTAGTTTATCATTATCAGACATGTAGAGATACACACATTTACATGAGATACAGTATAAAACTTTGTTTTGCGTACTATCCAGGTAAATCATCCTTGCTTGATTACAATCAAACTTTAGATTTTTGACATACAGTGCAGAAACAGGCCCTTCGGCCCACTGAGTCTGCGTGAACCAGCAGTCATTCCATACGCCAGCACTATCATACACACTAGCACCAATTTGCAATTTTTACCAAAGCCAATTTAACCTACAAACCTGGACATCATTGGAGTGTGGGAGGAAACCAGCGCATCCAGAGAAAACCCTTACAGTAACGGGGAGAATGTAGAAACCCCATACGGACAGCACCAGTAGGAATGTGTAGGAAAGAACAGCAGATGCTGGTTTAAATCAAAGGTAGACACAAAATGCTGGAGTAACTCAGTGGGACAGGCAGCATCTCTGGAGAGAAGGAATGGGATTGAGCCTGGGTCTCTGGCGCTGTAAGGCAGCAACTTTACTGCTGCACCACTGTGACTCCTGATGGAGAATATAGTGTTTCAGTGACAGAGAAAAATGCAAATAAGAGAGAGATTGCAAGGGTCACATTGTAATAGATCAGAAATGCATCCTTAGCTTAAACAATACAACACAACACAACACAACACAACACAACACAACACAACACAACACAACACAACACAACACAATACAATATAATTCAACACAACACAACACAATACAACACAACACAATACAACACAACACAATACAATACAACACAATACAATACAACACAATACAATACGGTTTATTTGTCACATTGCCCAAAAAGTGCAAGTGAAATGGATATGTCAGCAGCGATACAATGATAAAGAGCACACACAAAAACACAATAAAAATTTAACATAAACATCCACCACAGCATTCATCACTGTGGTGGAAGGCACACAATTTGGCCAGTCCTCCTCCATTTTCCCCCGTGGTCGGGACCTCAACCCTCCGCAGCCGCCGCTGCGGGCGTCCAGATGGTAAGGACAAGGTACGAGTCCAGGTAAGTCCAGAGTCGGCTCTTCCCCACCGGAGAACGCGGCTTTAAGTTGGTGTAGGCCGCAGGCCGGCGGCCGAAGATTTAAAGTTCCCTCCACGCCGCAGCCAGAAGCACCGCAGACTGCAAGGCCGGCGGTCGAAGCTCCCCTCCAGGGGTGATGTTAAGTCCATACCGCGCCCGCGGTAGAAGATGGCCGCGGGCCGGCAGTGATGGCTTCTTCTTACCCCCGGGTCCCCCCCGAGGGATCCCGGTCTGTAGACGCCACGCCAGCTGGAGCTGTGCAGACCGCGGATCTGATGCTGCGGGCCAACGAAACGGAGCGCTCCCCTCCAGCGAGCCCCAGCGAGGGCTCCCCCGCTCCGCGCTGACAGTCCACGCTGCACCCGCTGCCGGAGCCCCGAGCCCCGGACGCGTCTCCGGGAAAGGCCGCGCCGATCCTCGCTGTTAGGCCACGGGGGAGGCGACCTGGAAAAAGTCGCCCCTCTTGGAGGAGGCAACCGAAACGGTTTCCCCCTCACCCCCCCACACCACCCCCCACACAAAACACACAAAGAAACATTAAAAACATACTTTAAAACTTCCTAAAAAAAGAAAAGAAAAAAAGTTGAAAATAACTAACGTGCTGCTGATAAGGCTGCCACCATTGCAGCGCCCCCACCGACCGGCCTGTTCAAGAATCAGATAACAGCGGTCCCCATCTTCATGGGCCCCCAAAGTGCTGGTAATAGAATGGGGAAGCTTGGGTGATCTGGAGTTATTCTCTGGGGGAACAACTGTTAAAAATAGCAACCTTATACAAATCAGTACTTGCTGGAGTTTGGAATGATGAGAAAGGATCTCATTGAAACCTACTGAATAATGAAAGGCCTCGATGGAGTGGACGTGGAAAGGAAGTTTCCTGTAATGGAAGAGTATAGAACCAGAGGGGACAGCCTCAGAATAAAAGGATGTACCATTTGAAATGGTACATTTTTAACCAGAAGGTGGTGATTCTGTGAAATTCATTGCCGCAGACATCTATGGAGCCCAATACATTGTTTTTTTTAAATCGCGGATGGACAGATTCTTGATCAGGAAAGGTGTCAAAGGTTACAGGGAGAAGGCCAGGATAATGGGACTGAGAGGGAAAAATAGATCAGCCATGATTGAATGGCGGAGTGGACTTGATGGACCGAATGACTTAATTCTGCTCCTATGTCGTATGGTCTTATGAATGCGAGCAGTTACAATAGGAGGCAATCAATCCCCATCTTAAAGCTCAGGCAGAGGGAGGGGGCAAGGTGCAACTACACTCTTCTCTCTTTGTGGGTCCTGTGCTGGTTTTGTAAACGGCCCAGCGAGATCTTTGGGATTTTCTGCCACTTGCCCTTCGGTTGAGGAGACGCACAGTTCCATCGTCTCCAAGAGTGAAAGAGAAAAAGAAGGATGTACTCATTACAAAGAGAATTCCACAGAGATGGGAAACGGCATCACTTGGACAACTACAGGAAAGTAGTTATGTAAAGTTAAATATAGATATGAGCAGCTGAGCAAGCATTGTGTACCAAACTGTACGGCTTTGTATCTCAATAAACAGATTGATAACAAAATACAGCCATTGATGTATTGCATTTATTGTAAGTGGAATCTTGAACCTGGTACTTTCATTCTAGGCCTTTCAGCCCTGAACAGTGTTAGCCAGCAAGGATTACATTTAACTGCAAACATAAGATCTTTAAAAGCATGTAACAGAAACAGATTAGTGACCTAAAAAGTGAGGTTTAATCTGACTGGGGTCACTATCTGTTGACAAGGTAGAAAACTCTGCATCATAAGCTACAGCATTGACTATCCACTTACGGCACACATTAACATCCACATTTTGTAAATAATGCATTACTTCTTGGATTCCATGAAGCCGCAGACATCACTTACTGATCAAAAGAAATACTTTCCTGGCAAGAGCAGCACTCTACAACCTCTGTCACTTTCTCCAGGGGACACAGATAAAATAAAATCCCTCTAAATTCTGAGCACACAGAGAGGTTCACTGAAGAAGGGTCTCGACCCGAAACGTCACCCATTCCTTTTCTCCAGAGATGCTGCCTGACCGCTGTGTTGCTTCAGGGTTTTGTGTCTATCTTCGAGGTTCAGCAAGTAATGCTGCCATCGTTCAGCTCCAGCGATCCAGGTTCAGTATGGATCCGAGGTGTGTGGAGTTTCCATGTTCTCTGTGTGACCATGTAGGCTTATTCTGGGCTGTGGTGCTCAGAAGGTAACTTGGCTGCTGTAAATTGCTGCCTAGCCTTTGTATGTTGCTGGTGGGAGAAACAGAAGCATTAATGAACACGTGAGAGAGAATAGGTTACATGAGGGAACCAGATGTCGGGGAATCAAGAACCAGATGACACAGGTTACGGGTGAGTGGGGAATGCTTTCATAGGAAGCTGAAGGACAATGTTTTCACTCAGTGGGTGTTGGCTGTATGGACTGAGCTGCCGGAGGATGTAGTTGAGGCAGGTGCAATAATAGCATTTAAAAGATAGGACACAAAGTGTTACAATAACTCAAAGGGTCAGGTAGCATCTCTGGAAAACATGGATGAACATTTAAAAGAGACATGGACAGGTACATGGTCAGGGTGATACGGAGTGAATGCGGGCAAATGGTTCCTAGCTTGGGTGGGGCATTTTGGTTAGCAACGACGAGTTGGACCGAAGGGCCAGTTTCAGTGGTATATGAATCTTGAACTATGGAAATAAGTGAGAGAGCGAGATTGATGACTGTTCTGAGTATCAGAATAGATTTGATGGGCCAAATGGCCTCCTTCCATATTACAAGAAAATGCGAGGTACAAAGGGAATATGATGAGAAACCTATTAACTGGATTTCACTGCTTGCAGTGCTGGTACATGCAACGTCAATTAGTGCCTTCAAATGGGAATCGGGTAACATTTGAGAGAGAATAATTTGTAGGGTAATTGGTATAAAAACATGAGGAAGAGGCTGATGAGAGTTCTCCATTAGGTCCTGCATTCCGTGTCCTAACAATTTTATATAATTCTTTGACTGGCTCAATTTTATTTCTGTCTTCACATCTGGGCATTTACCCATCGATTGCCAATGGCCCAACATTGCCCAGCATCTATAGAAGAGCAGCACCCAGTGGCACACCTGGAAGAGCTGCTGCCTCACTACCCAGAGACCCTGATTTGATTCTGACCTTGGGTGCTGTCTGTGTGGAGTTTGCGCGTTCTCCCTGTGACCCATGTGGATCCTCCGGGTGTTCTGGTTTCCTCTAACATGCCAATGATGTGTGAGTTTGTAGCTTAATTGGGCACTGTAGAATTACATCGAATGTATAGGGAGTGGGTGAGAAAGTGGGATAGCCATGCGGTATTTGTAAAATAAAGTTCCTTCTTGCAGTTACTTTCTTGCGAAGATAGACAAAAAAAGTTGGAGTAACTCAGGTATCATCTCTGGAGAGAAGGAATGGGCGACATTTCGGGTCGAGACTCTTCTTCAGACTGAAAGTCACGGGAAAGGGAAACTAGAGATATAGAAGATGATGTAGAGAGATAAAGAACAATGAATGAAAGATATGCCAAAAAGTAATGATGATAAAGGAAACAGGCCTGTGTTAGCTGTTTGTTGGGTGAAAATGAGATGCTGGTGCGACTTGGGTGGGGGAGGGATAGAGAGAGAAGGAATGCCGGGGTTACTTGAAGTTAGAGAAATCAATATTCATTCCACTGGGCTGTAAGCTGCCCAAGCTGCCCAATTCTTGCTCTGTCCAGGAATGAACAGTAGGCGAGATTTCCTAACATTACCACATTGCAGAAAAAAAGTTGCATGCTTTGTGCAGAACATGTTATATGCAATGAGTCATTTAGTCTCTGGTAATATGATGCTAAATGTACTCGGTGTATGGTGGGCAGATACATCACACTGCCCTTACAATGCCAACGGATCTATCAACCTTTAGCTTGCCAGGTAGAGTTCCCTCCACACTCTCCAGTCAATCAGGAAATCTCCATCATTTAATTTTCAAGTGTTAGCAAATAAATTGAGACGTAACTGCAATTGTTTGATGTTATGTAATACACTCTGCCTGCTCCTTTTCAAGTGTACTGGCTTTTTATCAAGTTTTATCAAATGTATATCAAATACATACATTTTATTACTCAATTATTTTTTATGCATTGCACAAGTTTTCTAAACTAACAACTACTATACAGTTTTGATTGCATCCATCATATATATATATGTGCGCACGCATGAATAATTTTAAAATATGCTTCATTGCTTTGGTAAAGGAAATTTAATTTTCAATGGATTATTTCAAAGGACTGGCTGTAATTACTTTTATTGATGCCATGTAACATGAAATTAGTCCAAAACAAACTGACTTGAAATGGGACCTATTTTTACTTCCCCATTGATGCTAGCTGACCTGCTGAGTATTTCCAACATATTTTGTTTAAACTTAAGTTGAAAATTGGCCTAATTAATATGACACAGTTTAAGCTTGCTAGTATAATGGATTATTTTAATGGAAATAGCTCAATGTGCTGACATTTTATTAAACTTAATGCAGAAATAATCATCTGTTGATAATGTGTTTATCCACACAGTTAAATAGGATATTAATCTCAAAGATTTCAGGTGGGGCTGGGGAATCTTAGAAGATCTATTTTGATGTTCACCCATTCAGTTCATAATTTTCATCAGACATCTTTAATTTATTTGAAATTTGATTCCATTTCCTGTCACTTCTTAACTCAAAAAAGTTAACATACAGTGATTTTTTCATAGCCACTTGACAATCTTTTGAAGAATCTATCTGTGGTTTTGTAACTGTATTATCAGTGTGGTGTCTTGTTGCCCTGTTCACCATGCTCACTGTCATCGCTGGCCAATGTGTTTCACCCTTGCTGTTTCCACTCTCCAATGCTCTGTCCTTCCCCCATTGTCCTTTCATTAAAAAGGCCCACATAGATTAATCTGTCTGAAGAAGGGTCTCAACCCGAAACATCACCCATTCCTTCTCTCCAAAGATGCTGCCTGTCCCACTGAGTTACCCCAGCATTTTGTGTCTATCTTTGGTGTAAACCAACATCTGCAGTTCCTCCCTATGCACTCTGTTTTGTCCTCTTGAAGCACTCATCCTTTCTGTAAATCTTCTCCGTGAAACATTGTTGTTAACCTCTGCTAAAGTACTTTAGTGAAGTGGGATCCCTCAATTACTGTGGGGTTGGGTTTATCTGCTTGCATTGTGTAATAATGGCTCTTTGAGAAAGCTTGTTCTCGTCAGTTCTTCATTTGTCAACAATATATATATATATATCTATATATCTATATATCTATATCTATATCTATATATATATCTCTTATATCAATATAACTAAAAGTCTCATCTTGACCACTTCCTGTCTGCGCTGTATATTGATTTTAGAAAAAACACTGCCCTATATCGCTATGATTTTTGGCCATCTCAGTCCTCCTCCGCTGAGGCACCCTGAGGATTTTTTCGATCGATCAAAAATAAACAAGTTATGAGTGTTTAAAAAATCTTGAGATCAGCTGATTGGTCCTCTCGCCTGTCAATCACAATGATGAAGGTAATGCCCCTTTGGGGGGGGGGGGGGAGTGGGGCAGAATTATAAAACCCTGGATGCTTGGACATGAGTCAGTCAATCTGGAAGAGCGCGATGGAGAGGCCACAACTCTGATTCTGCTGTGAGTCAACTGAACTATGAGTCTACTAAACTGTGAGTCTGCAATGTACTTGCAATAAATGATTTGTTAGCCCTTAAAGAAAATAAAATGAGTTGTTTGACCTGCCCTGTGCTTGAAACTGAAATGGCAATGAAAATGAAATGAAATGAAAATGAGATGAGTTGTTTAGCCTGCCCTGTGCTTGAAACTGAAATGGCAATGGAAATGAAAAAATGAAAATGAGATGAGTTGTTTGGACTGCCCTGTGCTTGAAACTGAAATGTCAATGGAAATAAAATGAGATGAGTTGTTTGGCCTGCCTTGTGCTCGAAACTGGAATGGCAAAGGAAATGAAATGAAATGAAAATGAGATGAGTTGTTTGGACTGCCCAGTGCTTGAAACTGAAATGGCAATGGAAATGAAATAAAATTAGTTGTTTGGCCTGCCTGAAACCACTTATTTCGGCCCACAAGGCCCCTATTAGCTGAGAAAACAGTCCATTTTGCCCCAAATGCCCGTATTAGCCCAGGAAGAGCATTTGGCCCAAAAGGCCCGTGCCAATCCAGGGAAAGTCCAGAAAAAGTGCCTTTCACTGAGATATCACTCAGATTTTTTTTAAAGAGTCCCTTCAGCCCATAAGTCCTGTACTAGCCCAGGAGGAGTCCTTTCGGCTCATCAGTAAGTATTCCCCCTGCAAGTATTAAACCTCACCCCAATATTTTTCTCCCTCCTTTCATTGGCTCCCTGTGAGATCCAGGCCAGGATAGACTTTCCTCCTTCATTGCTGTGATCTGCAGAAATAGATGAAAAATGTCTAAAATTGATTCTCCACCCTCTCCCCCTTCTCTCTCACAGAGTCTCTCACCTGTTTTGGGCAGAATTTCTTGGCTGCCAGCCCACCAGCCCTGAGTGACTGAGCTGCCAATACACCAGGCCTGAGTGATTGAGCTGCCAGCCAACAAAGCTTTAATGACTGAGCTGCCAGCCCACCACGCCTGAGTGACTGAGCCGCCAGCCCACCACGCCTGAGTGACTGAGCCGCCAGCCCACCACGCCTGAGTGACTGAGCTGCCAGCCCACAACGCCTGAGTGACTGAGCCGCCAGCCCACCACGCCTGAGTGACTGAGCCGCCAGCCCACCACGCCTGAGTGACTGATCTGCCAGCCCACTAGGCGTGAGTGACTGAGCTGTCACCCCAAGAATCCATTTGTCCCACAATGTCCAAACTAGCATACGAGCCCTCTGGAAACCAGTCCCTTCAGCCCACAATACTCATACTAGCGCTCCAGAAAGCCCCCCCCCCTTAGTCTAGTATATATATATATATATATATATATATATATATATATTTTTTTTTTTTTTTTTTTGACACTGCATGGACACTCTGAAACCAGAATCTCACATACTGTACTTCAAGGCCCATCATCTCAACATTCCTACACCAACCATCTTTCATTTGTTTTTTCAATTAAAAATAATTTTAAAAGCTGAATCTGTTTTTTCAATTTAAAATAATTTTAAAAGCTGAATCTGTTATTCTGCTTGTATTTGTTAGACAGAAGAAGGCATTTAATGAAAATGATTTACTGTATAAGGTAATCACTTTCAGGAAGCACATCTAACTTCCACCTCTCTTTATTGCATCCAACTATAAGAGCTCAGTAATAATTCAGGACACATCTTCTAATTTTATGAAAGGAAGTATTACATGAATTGTGTCTCCCAATAGAGTTCATTAGTTTCAATGTGTTGTCAGAGTCATTTTGTGTAGCAGTCCCAATGCAATAATGCATCCATCTGCGTATAATTAATATTTAATTTGTATCTTGATGTTATTTATTTGTTGGCAAAGTTTCCACATAGAAAGGATCAGTGCAAGGAATAATGCAAGGATTGAGAGTTCTTTGAAATACTATAAATAGTGAATGAGAATAAGCATGTTTGAATAAAATCAAACAAGCAGTTTCCACCTGATTGGTTGGATGAGATGTTTCTGAGTCCATGCAAATATTCTAAATTGCAAATTATTCCAATGGATAATTTTTGAATGCAATTAGAGCAAAAATGAATAAATGTGTTTTAATGGGCTGTTTAATATGTAACCTGCAAAATAAAATAGTGTTCCACATATCTATCAAAACACAGGATTATATAAGTTTGGCAAACAGACTGAGACATGTTAGAGGTTAGTTTAGTTTAGTTTAGTTTAGTTTAATTTAGCTTAGTTTCGTTTAGTTGATGTGTCGAGAAAGTTGGGAATTTAAATAGGAAGTTGCAAAGCTGTCTGATTATGTTTTCCGCAGACATGCTATCTGATGCCTATCTGTTAAATTCATCAATTTAATTTATTGAAAATTAGTCATAGCACACACTTGACAGAAGACATGAGACAGCTGGATATCTCTACACAGTGAAACGGAGTTATAGCTCAGCTGCTTCTCACTCTAGTCTATTTATGGATCAGAAATCAGGGCAGCATGGTGGTGCAGTGGTAGAGTTGTTGCCTTACAACACTTGCAGTGCCGGAGACCCGGGTTCAATCCCGACTACGGATGATGTCTGTTCAGAGTTTGTACCTTCTCCCCCTGACCGCGTGGGTTTTCTCCGAGGTCTTCGGTTTCCTTCTACACTCTAAAGACGTACAGGTGTTTAGGTAAATTGGCTTGGTATAAGTGTAAATTGTCCCTAGTGTGTGTAGGATGGTGTTAATGTGCGGAGATCGCTGGTTGGTGCGGACTCGGTGGGCCGAAGGGCCTGTTTCCGCAATGTATGCAAAACAAGAATAAAGTGCCATTGAACCATTGAAGAAGAGTGCTTACAAAGAATACTTCAAACACTTTGGTTTGGCTGTCTGAGCTCGGAACTGATTTGTGAACCGACATCTGCAGTTCCTTGTTTCTACTGGGAGCTGATTTATTGGTGCATTGATTTTTATCCACCATTTTAGAAAATAACTTTCTTCGATTGCAAGCAAGAAAATAAGCCTTCAATTTGAAATAGGGTTCTCTTTTATTGTTCTGGTTGAGCGAAGACCTTTGTTGACTGTCGACGGTTCATTTATTTTTCACAGATGCTGCCTGACCTGTTGAGTTCCTCCAGTTGCTCCCCTTATTTTGCTGCAGATTTCAACATCTGCAGTCTCTGTGTCTTCTTTGTTAACACACTAGAGTGTAGTGGGGGAAATTACATTCAAAACTATTTCCAGTCCATGTTTAATACCATTGAAGCTTAAATCAAAGACAGCCAGCGAAAAAATCGTGAACTGACTCTCCTAGTTTCCCCTTAAATCCTTGTGCATAACATGAACAGAAAATGGTGGAAAGGCCCAACATGTCAGACAGCATCTACGGAGAGCATCGGAGCTAATGTTTCAGTAAAACGTCACCCATTTCTTCCCTCCAGAGATGTTGCCTGTCCCGCTAAGTACCTCCAGCTTTTTGTGTCTATCTTCGTTTCAGTAAAACTGTACTGATCAAAGACCATCAACCCGAAACATCAACCCTATTTCCTACATGTTCTGTTTTTCTTTCAGAGTTCCAGTGTCAGCAGTTTTTGAAAAACTTTTTAATCATTATTCATAGTTGGCATTGCAAGTTTAATGAAGGGAACAGGAAATCTATCTTGTCTAGGATGTGTACTCTTCGATGTAAATGATTGCTTGTGAGGGTGATATTTGTTCTAGCAAGTATCCAAATAACTTTTAGATGTCTCCAAACCTTGAAGGCAGATGGAGGGGAATAGTGGCAGGGATAAATATATGAAAAGTACTTCAGTGAGGAAGTGTAAGATGTTTTCTTTGGACAAGTGATGTGATGAAGCAGTAGGCAGTGGAATAAATGTGCTGTTTTTGCCAGTTGAAAATAACAAGGCGTCAAGTTTGTTGCTTCAGCCCCAGGTTACAGGAACAGATCAATGAGGAGGCAACATGCTTCATGGACTCAGGCAATGGCTGATGACCTGGCACTATCATATATTTCACAGACACCCTGAGATTGCTTACTGCAAAATGTTCCCATCAACTAGTTCCACATTTAACGCTCCTTCAGGCCAAAACTTCACACAGTCTTACAATTCTTTCATTGCTTTTCATGGCTCTCAGGAGGACATATATTTAAGAGGCAATGGCAATTGAAACCTTGATGAGATCTCATCTTTCAGCACAAGTACTCCAGATTTTTTGTAAAACAACCTGAGATGTACCCTGCCCTTCACGGTTGCTTGGCTTTTCTCTAACCTGCCCTTCCCTTCTTCCCTTTCCTCTCTTTTCTCTACCTCTCAGTTCTCTCCCCTCCCTCCTTCCACCTTTTCCTAGGGTCCCTGTTCTCTAGCACATGGACCGAATGATGGTGGCAGGGACAGTTCATTCAATGACCAGCTTGTGCAGCAGACTGCCACAAATCTTCGTGCCATTCAGATGAGGAGGGCTGGGCTCCTCCAGAGTGACCGTCAGCAGAACTGCTGCCTGTACACCACAGTCGACACAGTCACAGACCACACACATGGTCTAGTTTAGTCCTCATGTTCCATGAAGCCACCTCAAATGAGTGTGAAACTACATGGAAAGATGGTGGTAACTTAATACCAGGTCTTGCAGTAGCTAGAGCAACATTTGTCAATGGCCTATTGACCTCACGTGCATAGGCTTAGGACGACAGTCATGCAACTTGTTATCCTTGTTGCCCAGTGGCCAATCTTAGACTCGCTGCGGAGCAGAGGATGGTAGTAGAATGAAAGGATCGTTACTGCCACTAGGTTCAGGTCCATTGAGAGATAGGAATCGATGCCCGTGACCACACGACACATTTTCTGACCGATTAGAAATGGTTATCTTTTGCTGAGCAACAGGCTTGTCAATGTGCACTTTGTACAGGTGGCCGACTCTACTTTGTACACTGAAATCCAAGGACCTTGCTTGCATAGAATAACAATACAAACTGCAAGCTTCTTCTCTCCTGCAGCAGCCTTGGAGGAAGCAGACGTGCGAAGGCAAAGAGCCGTGGTTCACCCGCAAACTCCATGTGCATTCAAAATCAGAAGGCATTGATCTTCACTGAAGACCTTAAATAGATGGTTTCACATTGAGAGCCTCCCTCCTTATCTGTGGGGGCTCTCCTTACTCACTCTTATTCAATTCACAGTGGAGGTCCTTGCAGGCTACATACATTTTTAACATGAAAATCAAAATAAAATCACCCGGCTGTTTCGCTGCAGAGCGCGAAAACTCCAGTCAAGTTGTGGAATATATACAATTGCAAAGAGGATACAAACTGTGCTGGTTCTTTGTGGCTTCATTCAGTAGCACTGGTTGGTGGGAGGAGCATCACTCATTCTGTTTCATACTGTGTGCAGCTAAGATTGAAAGAAGACACAGGCTGCAGTTACAAAATAGTAGCACCAGCTTCAAAGAGCTTCAGTACCATGTTGGGCATGTTTTGTTACCCAGCTCATTACTGGTGGGTGATTCAGCCCCTCACACTGCAAATCCTTTCATGAAGGTAGTATTTTGATGGCTTCCTTCAGAAAATGGATCTGCAAGTTGAACCTCATTGTCTGCGTCATCTAAAGGGCCTGTCCCACTTACGCGACCGTTACAGGCGGCTGCTGGTACTCGTCATAGGTCGTCGAAATTTTCAAAATGTTGAGAATTCAGCGGCGACCAGAAAGACGCTACGACTCTTTGGAGTCCTCTCACGACCATAGGAAACCTCTCATGACCATACAGGCGACCCCTGGCGACATGACGCAGGTGACCTCTCTCGACCATAGGAGACCTCTCACAACCGTGATCGTGAGAGGTTTCCAATGGTCGTGAGAGGTCTTCAAAGAGTCGTAGCGTCTTTCTGGTCGCCGTTGAATTTTCAACATGTTGAAAATTTCGGCGACCTATCACGGGTGCCCGCAGTCGCCTGTAAAGGTCGCAAAAGTGGGACAGGCCCTTTAGAGTCAAAGAGTCATACAGCGTGGAAACAGGCCCTTTGGCCCAACTTGCCCACACCGACCAACATGCCCCATCTACACTAGTCCCAGCTGACTGTTTGGCCCACATCCCTCTAAACCTATCCAATCCATGTACCTGCCCAAATGTTTCTGAAACATTGCAATAATACCTGCCTCACCCACCTCCTCTGGCAGCTTGTTCCACTTCTCCCACCACCCTTTGTGTAAAAAACTAGTTACGCCTTAGGTTACCATTAAATATTTTGCCCCTTACCTTAACCCTATGTCCTCTGGTTCTTGATTACCCTACTCTGGGCAAAAGACTCTATGCTTTTACCCAATCTATTCCTCTCATGATTTTGTACATCTTTGCCTGAGCAATGCCAGCAAACACACCAATTTAGCTCAATTTATTTCTCATGGTCCATGAAATGACCTCAAGTGAGTGTGAAACTACATTAAAATTCAGAATGATTTTTCTGATTATTTATAATTATAATTAAAATACACTTGCAATATAATTAACAGAATTATATAACAAATTAGTGCCGATGAAGATCTTTAAAATGCAATGTGTGCTTAAGTGCACGGTGCCCTGATGTTATACCATTCATATTTTGAATGAAACTAAATATGAAAAGTGTATTAATGGTGCTGAGGGGATCCCAATTAAGTCAACAATTACTGCTTATTTGGAATTGGAACATGCAGCAATTTACTGCACAAAGTTTAATCATTTTTTTATACATTAGGAATAAACAACAAATAAGCAAAATTAGTATTTGATGGACAGAGGCTTTTTTGTTCCCGAGAAACGAGAACAAACAGAGACCTGAGAATATCTCACATTTTATTACCTCATTCACTCTGCAAAGGGCTTATATATTTTCTGCAGCAGTGACTGATGACAGACTCGGCAAGGATCAAAATGGAGATAAACGCCCTAATTATCTCAGAATACGTGGAATTGACTTGTGGATTCACATCTTATTCGAAGTTGCAGTCACAAACCAAAACATGATTAGTTTTGTGTACAATGCTTGGACTGGAAAAAATTATGTTTATTCTTATACTCGGCCAAGGAGGCACAGAGGTAATTGGAAAGATAGTTTTATCTTACAAAGAAAACAAAAAGGCCAATACATTAGTAACATGTTTTATTTCGGCCTGGTTCAGGCTATTTGTTGATCTCAATTTATTTCCTGGGTCAGACTTTCCCTGCACCAAAAGAGCATTCATTATATCTGTCTGAGGAAAGGTCTCGACCCGAAACGTCGCCTATTTCCTTCGCTCCATAGATGCTGCCTCACCCTCCTAGTTTCTCCAGCATTTTTGTCTACCTTCATTATATAACCATATAACAGTTACAGCACGGAAACAGGCCATCTCGGCCCTTCTAGTCCGTGCCGAACACTTACTCTCACCTAGTCTGATGGCATTTCATGATAAAACTTTATTTTATAACAGTTCCATAAGACAGAGTTCCAGATTTGTATTAGTTATGCATATTTATTCACCACAGTGGGATTCAGCCTGGATCAGTGAGTGACAAAATGGCAGCTGCAATCTCTTTGTTATGTTCAGCACCATCACGGGGATTGAGCTGGGTATTTCTGATTACGTTTCACTGTTACAGTGATTGTGTGATCAATGAGCTTGATGGTGTTATTTTGTGGATAATATTCGCTTCGGACCATCACATGGGAAAGTGCATGGGAAAGCAGCTATGTTTTAGATAGGCCATGATCGAAGAATCACCTGATATGTTGGTAGGAGGGAACTGCAGATGCTGGTTTACACTGAAGATAGACATAAAATGCTGGTGAAACTCAATGGGACAGGCAGCATCTCTGGAGAGAAGGAATGGGTGATCTTTCGGGTCAAGACCCTTCTTCAGACTGAGAGTCAAGGGAGAGGGAGACTAGAGATATGGAAGGCTAAGGTATGAAAATGACAGATCAAAGCTGACAATGATCAAGGAATGTAGAATGCTTTATTGTTAGTTGAGCGGAAGGTGACAACGAAATGACCCAAAATGCTGCTTCTCCATGTTCTCCAGGGATGCTGCCTGACCCGCAGAGTTACTCCAGCACTTTGTGTCCTTTTGTGTATTCGCCAGCATCCACAGTTCTTTGTTTGTAGAGCGATTACGTGCTTGTTTAAGTATAACCATAGTCTTAAATTTGCAGTGAGTGATGATAATGGTCAGTTGCAGTGCTGACCCCTTATCAGCTATCTTGAACTTCTGTTATTGAGAGAACTCTTGCTGGTTTATTAATTTAACATAAATCTTAATTGATCAATACACAGTCACAGAGCTTTTGATTTATTATGCTTTGCAGATAGTATCTCCTTTATCAGGGTTATTACACAAACCCACAGTGGCTATTTGCAGTTGGTGACAAAACAAGACTTTTCCTAAGATGTGTCGGCTGCCGATAAATTCAGATTGTGATTACATCAAGTATACACTTGTGAATAAGAAACAATAAGGCACATGTTATCAGTGAGTTTATTTTATTGCTTACCGCATCTGGAGCTATGATCAATTAAGTCTTTTTCATGACATTGCATACTAAAATCCATCATATCAATAATATTAGCGCACTCCTGATATTTACGGCATTTTTATTGTGTAAAACTTTTTTATTTGTTTCAAGTGCAAGTTTGTTGGACAAACATGGATTGTTTTCTCTGGAATGCTGGAGTTTGAGTGGAGTCCTGATAGACGTTTATAAAATTACAAGAGGCATAGACAGGGTAGACAGTCAGAATCTTTTTCCTGGGGTGGAAATGTCAAACACTAGAGGGCATAGCTTTAAGGTAGTGGGGTATAGTTTAAAGCTTGTGCGGAGCAGGTTTTTTACACAGAGGGTGGTGGGTGTCTGGAACGCACTTCCGGGGATGGTGGTGGAGACAGAAGTGATAGTAGCGTTCGAGAGACTTTTAGAAAAAGTTTACCGGGATGCAATGGACTGGAGAGTATTCACCATATGGAGATTTTGGACAAACTTGGATTGTTTTCTCTGGAGAATAGAAGGCTGAGGGGAAGACCTGATAGAAGTTGTTAAAGTTATGAGAGGCATAGATCGGATAGACAGTCCGACCAACCCCATTTTATCCAGGGGGAGAGAAACAGTTGATTTTTCAGGTCAAGGACCCTTCATCAGAGCTGGAAAACCAGAAACCCCTTTTAACTCTTTCCTTCCCACCATCCAGGGATCTAGAATCCTTCCACTCTGGCCTTTGTTCCAAATTAGTTTACAGCAATGCTTTTTTTTAGTGACAGTACCTTTACCTGTCGATACATTCTTTAGTCAAATACTAAAGGGCGTGGCTTTAATGTGAGAGAGGGGGAGGGAGTATAAAGTAGATGTGCAGGGCATTTTTCTTTACACATAGGGAGTGGGAGATGCTGGAGATGTACCACCAGGGGTGATGTGGAAGCAGATACAATAGTGGTGTTTCAGAGGCTGTTAGATAGGCACATGCATGTGTAAAAATGGAGGGACATGAATCATAGAGGGAGTGCAGAGAATGTTCACCAGACTGATTCCTGGGATGTCAGGACTTTCTTATGAAGAAAGACTGGATAGACTTGGATTGTACTCACTAGAATTTGGGAGATTGAGGGGGGATCTTATAGAAACTTACAACATTCTTAAGGGATTGGACAGGCTAGATGCAGGAAGATTGTTCCCGATGTTGGGGAAGTCCAGGACAAGGGGTCACAGCTTAAGGATAGAGGGGAAATCCTTTAGAACCGAGATGAGAAAAACATTTTTCACGCAGAGAGTGGTGAATCTCTGGAACTCTCTGCCACAGAAGGTAGTTGAGGCCAGTTCATTGGCTATATTTAAGAGGGAGTTAGATGTGGCCCTTGTGGCTAGAGGGATCAGGGGGTATGGAGAGAAGGCAGGTACGGGATGCTGAGTTGGATGATCAGCCATGATCATATTGAATGGCGGTGCAGGCTCAAAGGGCGGAATAGCCGACTCCTGCACCTATTTTCTATGTTTCTATGTGGAAGCAGATGAGATTGGTCCAACTTGACATCAAGTATAGCACAGACATTGTGGGCCGAAGGGACTGTTCATGTACTGTACTTTATTATATTCTATATTCTAAAACAATAATAATAAAAAATCTCATTGTTATGATTGTCTTCATTGGAATCCTGTTAATTAGCAGATGGATTTAAACATTTTCTACTGTATAGAAGATTATTTTTTTGAGACATTTTAATGAGAAAATTAATGTAGAAGAGAAATCACCACGTCATAAATATACTTCTTATTCAATGGTCACAGGGCATTAAAGGATTTAAAATTGTGATTGCTTGAAATGAGGAATAATGGTATATTTTTTCTCAGAGAATGGTGTGGAGTTTTGCTCTTTCTTAGAAAATTTGTTGATGCATTAGAAACTGTGCAGAAAAGAATGAGCAAGATTATCCGTGGCCTTGGAGGAGATTATGAGACACCACAAGAATGAAACTGCAGTTCATGGTCTGTAAGGATGAGCAGGTACAGAAACCTCTTTTCAGTTGTGTTCCATATTATATTTTCATTGCCATTGGATGTCCCAGCCGTTAAAGGAATCAGCTTGGAAGAGATAAAAGTAGATTATAGCTCGAGTGCACAATACCTCTCAACAAAATCTATTAGAATAAGGATAATTCTAAGCATTTTAAACTGCTTACCACTCTTTTGGAAAAAAAGAGTTAAGTACTTCTGTGAGGTAATTTACAAAAGAATTAGAAGAGGGATGTGCAGGCATTTCATGCAGTGAGTTGTTGCAGCACAAAATGCACCGCTAAAATGGAAGAATTAAGGGAAATTTAATAATGGCTGTAAAGAAAAGGATTGTAGAGCAAGTGAGTCAACTGCATAAATCCTTCAACTAGAGGCACGGTGGCACAGTGGTAGAGTTGTTGCCTTACAACGCCGGAGACCTGGGTTCGATCCTGACTCTGGGTGCGATCTGTACAGGATTTGTACGTTCTCCCTGTGACAGTGTGCGTTTTCTTCGGGAGCTCTGGTTTCCTACCACATTCTATAGACGTACAGATTTGTAGGTTAATTGGCTTCAGTAAAATTCTAAATTAACCCTAGTGTGTAGGATAATGCTTGTGTGCGAGGATCGCTGGTTGGTGCGGACTCGGTGGGCTGGAGGGCCTGTGTCCACGCTGTACCTCTAAACTAAACGTAACTAAGCCAGTATAGGGCCGATGGACCAAATGGCCTCTTTCCAATTCCACGTTGATAGAATGCTCAACTGATTAATATATTTTTTAAGGAGAGGCGATTCAAAGCTTGATGAAGGCCTGCCAAAAAATGAAAGGAATAAAAAAAGCAAGTGCTGGTGGCACACTGCGGGTGATACAGCATCGAGGGGGAGAGAAACAGGATTGACTCTTCAGGTCTAGGACCCTTCGTCAGAGCTGGTAAACCAGAAACCCTTTTAACTCTTTTCTTCCCACCATTCAGGGATCTAAGCATTCCTTCCAGTTGAAGCAGTAATTCTCTTACCTTTGATCCAAATTAGTTTACAGCAATGCTTTTTTTACTGACAGTACCTGCTGATACAACGTACCAACACCACAAAGAGGTTATTTCGGTTTCTCGATGTGTGGCACATTGGTTTAATTAAAGGTTGGGGTCAAGGAAAGAGCATTCACGTCGTGGCCTTGTTTCCACCAATCTTTCCACCACCACGCACAAGAAGCACATGACCGACACCATTGTATGCAGATGCCGAGAAGTGTGTTCAACTGGCTGAATAATTTCTATCTTGTGAAGTGGACTCGATAAGAAGAATTAAAGATGCATAGCAGCACCTTCTCGTCCACAAAGAAAAACATTGGTTTACAGCGTCACAATATTGTGTTCTCTTCAAAAACAGACTAGCTGATTGGAGAATTACAGGAGGCCAAAAAACAGAGAGCCAGTGTCAGAGAGACGGAGAAATAAAGAGACAGAAAGCAGGAAGCTCAGGGTGGCCTTTTGGTGGCCACTTTGCATATTACCTCCAAAAGGCCACCCTGAGCTTCCTGCTTTCTGTCTCTTTATTTCTCCGTCTCTCTGACACTGGCTCTCTGTTTTTTGGCCTCCTGTAATTCTCCAACCATGCCCATCATAAGCTTAAGGTCAGCACCTCATATTAGTCTGGCACGTTGCAACCCTTATTGGACTCATTACTGGACAACTACCCCTTTTCTTTTTATCGATCCCCACAGATGTGGCTTGATCTGCCTATTTCAATTTGTTTTTTTTTACACACTTCTTGGTCATAAAGTAATTGTTAGCTTGGCAACTTTAGACTGCGCCCTATCACAGCCATTCCCTCTGCCCCTTCCCCACTATGCAACATAAGGCGCACCTGTTTGCTGACCTGTCCAGTTCTGTTGAAGTTCCTTGACCCGAAAAGACAATCCTTTGCTTCTCCTTCTACAGGAGCTGTTTAGCCTGACGGGTGCCTCCAGCTTTTTCCGTTTTGCTTCCAGATTTACAGCATTTGCAATTTTTTGTTTCAATAAAAGAAACAAGCGTGCAAGAGGAAGGCATACCAAGTACCCAAGAAGTGGGCAGAGAAGTGTAAGAACACAAAGTCAACATTCGCAAACCTGTTATGGTGTATCTGTACATTGTGGACAGCTCGATTGCAATAATGTATAGCCTTTCCGCTGACTGGTTAGCACGCAACAAAAGCTTTTCACTGTACCTCAGTACATGTGACACTAAACTAAACTAAAATAAACCAACATTTGAAATGTAATCACAGGATAGGAGCCATGGGCTTGAACCCAAGTGAAAATAATTTTTGTGGAGAAAGAAATGCTGGCTTATCATGTACTATGAGGGCTGTAAAGACATTTAACAGTTCTTAATGTTTTTAGATGACAGAGGAGAATGATCATTATCGGATTTGGGATGGAATTCCATGACAGGCCAATCATATGTGAAAACTAAATGGACCAGTTCGAGTGACTTTCTTCCATTCTACAAGATTATTTTTGGTCTGAAGAAGTTCATTGTCTGACATTTCTGTGGTGAGAAAGTTTTCAAAAAACTACACCAACAATGATAGTTAATCTATCATTGTAAGTGTACGGTTGTTGTCATATGATATTCATATTTTTCAAACTTGCTGAAAATTAAAAGGATTTACTCAAAGTTTTCGAGCACTTTATCCATCTTTGTCTAGTTATTTTCTTCGGAAAAGGAGTTGTTGGTCAGAATTTTTACTAAATCAAAATGTAAAATGTCCATGGGTTATTTTTTCATCAGTCGGTGAGTAACTTTCACACCACAGAAGTGTCACACGATGAACCTCTTGCATAGAGAGAGTCCAACTGCTTATCCTTGATATTCAATCATATTACCATCACCAAACCCCCCAGCACTAACATCTTGGAGAGCATGAATAGGTGACGTTTCGTGTCTATTTCAAATACACCTTTAAACCTGTGATCTATTTCCACTACTTGCACCATATTCCGGTGCAATATTTAAAAATATATATATACAGTGTGGAAAGGGGCCCTTTGGCCCAACTTACCCACAACAGCCAACATGTCCCAGCTGCACTAGTCCCAACTGCCCGGCCGGTCCTATCCATGTACCCGTCTATCTGTTTCTTAAATGTTGGGATAGTCCCAGCCTCAACTACCTCCTCTGGCAGCGTGTTCCATACACCCACCACCCTTTGTGTGAAAAAGTTACCCCTCAGATTCCTATTAAATCTTTTCCTCTTCACCTTAAACCTATGTCCTCTGGTCCTCCATTTACCTATTCTGGGCATCTGCCCGATCTATTCCTCTCATGATTTCATACACCTCCATAAGATCACCCTTCATCCTCCTGCGCTCCAAGGAATATAGTCCCGGCCTACTCAACATCTCCCCTTAGCTCAGACCCTCGAACCCTGGCAACATCCTCGTAAATCTTCTCTGTACCCTTCCAGCTTGACAACATCTTTTCTATAACTTGGTGCCCAGAACTGAACACAATACTCTAAAAACTCAGTGGGTGCGGCCGCACCCGCTGAGTTTCTCCAGCACTTTTGTCTACCTTCGATTTTCCAGCATCTGCAGTTCCTTCTTAAACAATACTCTAAAAGCAGCCTGCAACCTCTTATACTTGCATGCAATATTGTCACGAAAAATGATTTCCCTTTTATAAATCCATGTTGACCCTGCCCAACTCATCAGTGTTTTTCCCCAGTGCCCATTACTACTTCCTTAATTAGGCATTCCAACATTTCTCCTTCTGCTACTATGATGCTAGTTGGCTGTTATATCCTATTAGTTATATAAGACTAATGATCTGGAGGTACAGATAACCGAGTGTGTTTATAATGTTGTGGTGATAACAGAGAGCTGTCTAAAAACGTGGGGATGGATTCTAAAACGCTTGCATGCAACATCAGCAGGACAAATGGTGAATGGATGTATGGAAAATAAAGCGTGACGTTATTGATTAAGAATTATATTGCAGTGCTGGAGGGAGAGAGAATATCCTGCAACAATAAAGTACAGCATCTATCTGTTTTAATTAAGAAATAACAGTGGTGCAATTACACAACTGGGATTATTTTAAAGGCTGCCAATTAGTGGGAAATAAACTGAAGAGAACATGTGCAGGGAAGTTGCAGCTACTTAAAAAAAGACAATGATTTGTGAGAAAGGGGGAGGTCATCTTTCAAAATATAGACTGGGACAGTGATAATTGAAGGGGCAACGATGAAAGGCTTTGCAAAGGGTGTTCAAAAACCCTTATTGATCAATATGTTTCTGATCCAATGAGCAAGGTAACATTTCGGGACTAGGTCTGCAGGGGATGATTAAAAGGATGGGGAATGAGTGGGGAAGATTTTTATTGGACCGATTCGCAGACTTACATTAGGAAGCCAGGCTGATTACAAATAGTCTAGTGAAGAAGTACTTAAGAAGGGCAATAGAACAAGAGAAAAGACAGGCAGAAGATGTACAAGGGAATCCAATAATATCCTCCCGAAGATAATCACAAATTACTGGAGTTATGCCCCTGTCCCACTTAGAAAACCTGAACGGAAACCTCTGGAGACTTTGCGCCCCACCCAAGGTTTCTGTGAGGTTCCCGGAGGTTGCAGGTGGTTGCCAGAGGTTGCAGGTAGTGGAAGCAGGTAGGGAGACTGACAAAAACCTCCGGGAATCGCACGGAAACCTTGGGTGGTGCGCAAAGTCTCCAGAGGTTTCCGTTCAGGTTTCCTAAGTGGGACAGGGGCTTAACTCAGCGGGTCAGGCAGCATCTCTGGAGAAAATCGATGGGTGACATTTTGGGTTGGGACCCTTCAGACTGAAAGTAGGGGGAGGGAAATGGAGGTTAGAAAAGGCCAGAACAAAGCGGGGCTGGCAACAGATGGCCGAGGAAGGGTGGAGCCCACAATGGCCCATTGTTGGCTGAGGAAGTGGTGATAACGAAAGGGCACAAGGCTGCGAACAGTGGAAATAGTCGGATGACTAGGGTGGGGGAGGGGGGAAGGGAGGAGTAGAGAGAGAAAGCAGGGGTTACTTTAAAATGGGAGAAGTGAGCATTCATACCGCTCGGTTATAAGCTGCAGAAGCAAACATATGAGGTGCTGTCCTCTAATTTGAGTATGGCCCCACTCTGACAGTGGAGAGGGCCAGGACAGAAAGTTCAGTATGGGAATGGGACGGGGAGGTAAGATGTTTGGGAAACGGGAGATCGCATGGGCCAAGGCGAACTGAGCGTAAGTATTCAGCGAAACGATCGCCCAGTCTTCGCTTGGTTTCACTGATATATTGCCAGATATGCGTAGAGGAAGAGTGTTGTAAGAGGAGTTGATCAGAGATCTGAAAGGAGTTCTACACTAGGAGATGGAGAACATGGCACAGGGACAAAGCCATTGCTTTACATCAGTGGAGACACAGGAGACTATAGACGGTGGATTCATGAGCAAAATGCAAAGTGCTGGAGAAACTCAGTGGGTCAGGCAGCATCTGTGGAGGGAATAGATAGATGAAGTTTTGGCTCGGGACCCTGTTTCAGACTCTCAAACACCACGTGTCCATTCCCTCCACAGATGCTGCCTGACCCGCTGAGTTCCTGCAGCACTTTGTATTTTGTTTTACATCAGTTTTCACCAGAAGATGCTGCTTAAGATCAACAAAGGGAGGTAAAGTTGAGATTATGCATTCCTAAAAAGTAAAAAGGGAAGTTGGTAGAAAGGCTAAAACTGTATTGGATAAATCACCTGGTTTAAAAGTAAATGTTAAAAATACCCTGGAAATTGAAAAAGAGGGAATGCTGGGATTACTTAGCAGGTCAGACAGCATCTGTGGAGTGTGGAGCAAGCCAGTGTTTCAGGCAAATGACCTCTCATCCATTTAAATGTACGTTCATCCAAATGAAACCTTGACTCTGATTTTCTTTCTCCTGGTGTTATCTAATCTACTAAATGTCTTCCTCCACAATGCTGTAAACAGTGAAATATAGATTTTACCTTATTATTGGGTTTGTGATGATGCATTAAATTCTGTATCTAGACTATAGTGCATTACTATTTTTAAATGTGCAATCTTATTTTGTGAGTTGGATTTGAAAAAACAGAGCTTATTTGATTACTTAGAGTATTCATTTCAGCCTCTTTGGACCGTAACAAATGATGGCAGCAGAATTACTTTCATATAAAGGGTTGTTAATTCCCCATTATATTTAGAAGATAGCTTTGAGATGTTGCTTTGCAAGTCTGCTTGTTTTTTTAATATCGAGGACTATTTGGAAGTAATTTCACAGAGACAGCCTTTGGCAAGTGAGATGATTCAAACTGTGAATTTGTTTCTTGTGCCCAACTTGTGTTTATAAAGCTGTGTGATTGTAGCAAACTCTGATCTAGTGTTCCTGACTCTGCCATCAGCCCTGGCGATCAGTGACAACACTCAGGTCTAATTTTAGTTTAGTTTAGTTTAGAGATACAACATGGAAACAGGCCTTTCGGCCTACTGAGTCTGCGTGACCAACAATTACACTCGTTCCATCTGACACACTAGGGTCATTTTACAGAAGCCAATTAACCTGCAAACCTGCATGTCTTTGTAATGTAGGAAGAAACCTGAGCACCCGGAGAAAACCCGGAAGAACGTTCCAACACTATACAGACAGCACCTGTAGTCTGGATTGAACCAGTGTCTCTGATGCTGTAAGGAAACAGCTCTGCTGCTGTGCCACTGTGAAATCTTTTATAATATGGGAGCGTTGGCAACCTTAAAAGATCTATATTCAGTATCATGTCTGACTTTCAGTGAGAGAATATCTAAAAAGCAAAGAGAAAAAGTGTAAATTGAGGGCTGTTGTTATATTTGGAAGTACCTGTGGAATACATGTTTTTCAGGATTTCAAGGCAGTTTCAAAGCAGCCCTGTTTCTATTCCCTCGTCTAAGATAATATCCAGGGTAATATGACAAATTGCTCTGGTCTGCTATAAGCCTCAATGGCTCTCACAGCCTTATGCATTATATTGGGATTTATATGTAGTATTTCCATGGTTCACTTCATAAGATGATCAATAAGAAACATTGGATTCTTTCCATCAAACTCAGAAATACTTGTACATTCCACATTGCCATCCAATGCCAAAATACTTCCCAAAAGTACTTCAAGATAAATCAAGGATGGAATGTAGGAAGCAGGGCAGCTAGCTGATCATGGTTGGGTGAAATAGGTGGTGGAGACAAATGCTAGAGAAGATGCAAGATCAGTTTTGGAAGGGATGTGAGGCTCGAGAAGTCACACAAAAGTCAAAAGTGGATTTAATCAAAATATTGTGAAATGTAGCAAACCCCTGAAAAACAGTAACGTTTGGCATTGTCTGTGGAAAAAGCAGCGGAGTCAACATTAGTTTAGGGAGTCATTAGTTTAGAGAGTCATTAGTTAAGACTCCAACTACACTTCACTCTGCCTTGGGAAAGCAGCCTACATTAACCCAGCACCATTTTCAACCCAGTGGGGGAAGTAGCTGTTCATAAGTTTGAATGTCCAGGCTTTCAAGCACCCAGAAGGTAGAGGAGGGAAAAGTGAATGGCCAGGGTGACAGGAATCCTTGCTGATACTTCCAGACATCCTGATTCAACACCCTCCTGAGATGCTGCCTGTCCCGCTGAGTTACTCAGCATTTTGTGTCTACCCTGAGAAGATTGAGTGGATGAAAGGAAGTGATGAGCCTGTGATGGACTGGGCTGTGTTCCCGCTCTCTGCGGTTCAGGCAGATGTATTCTATCAGAATACTTTCCATCGTGCACCTGCTGAAGATGGAGGGAATTATCATGGACAAGCTGAAGAAAATAAATATGCTGATGTCCTTTCTTAATCACCTCATCAGTGGGAAGGGAGCAGTGCAAAGACCGTTCCCTCCGAAACTCCCTGGTCAACTCGTTCCTTCGCACCCAGGTACTTTCCTGGTCCTTTACCTCCCCCCTCGACTCCATCCAAGGACCCAAACAGTCTTTCCTGGTGAAGCAGAGGTTCACCTGCACCTCCTCCAACCTCATCTACTGCATCTGCTGTTCCAGGTGTCAACTTCTCTACATCAGCGGGATCAAGCAGAGGCTCGGCGATCGTTTCACTGAGCACCTCATCTCAGTCCGTCTTAACTTACCGGTTGCTCAGCACTTCAACTCCCCCTCCCTTTCCCAATATGACCTTTCTGCCCTGGGCCACCTTCATTGTCAGAGTGAGTCCCAGCGCAAATTGGAGGAACAGCACCTCATATTCCTCTTGGTAGTTTACACCCCAGCGGTACGAACATTGGCTTCTCTATAACTTCAGATAACCCTTGCTTTCCCTCTATCTCCATCCCCTCCACTTCCCAGTTCTCCCACCAGTCTTACTGTCTCTGACTACATTCTATCTTTGTCCCGCCCCCTCCCCTGACATCAGTCTGTAGAAGGGTCTCGACCCGAAACGTCACCCATTCCTTCTCTCCAGAGATGCTGCCTGGCCCGCTGAGTTACTCCAGCATTTTGTGTCTGAATTGTTGGTGATATGGATGGCTAGGAAATTGATGGCAATAAATAACTAAAGTGGCGGTGAAGCCATTGGCAAATAAAGCTGGGTCCCTGAGGCTTGAAGATGCAACACAACAGGGTCACTCCAAAGAGTTCAGCGGAGATGACGAAAGAATCATAGTGCACCATAGTTGTGCAGCATAGAAATGGGCCCTTTGGCTCACCATATTCACCCTGACTGTTTTGACCATTTACACTGATCCCATTTGTCCACATTAGGACTATATCCTTCGATGTTTTACAAGTTCAAGTGCAAATGCAGAATTGAAGAGATGGGGGAGGTATCAAAGCTTGCGGAGAATAATTCAACAATTCACACTTCAGGTATGAAGGGAAATGAAAGATCAAAGGTGGGCCAATTGATAGCTTGAAAATGCTATTGTAAATGACCTGAGAATCCTTTCTAAGAAGAGCCGCAGAAGGAAATAAAGTTAGAGAAGGAATGTGTGTAGAGAGTGCTGAGAAAAACAGGACATAATCATTGTGATCATTATGACATTATTAATGCTGAACATACTGTGGAGTCGATGGGATCTGGACGATTCAACTTGTAAAGAAACGAAAGAGAGTTTACATCGAGGGTGAGGTTTAGGTAAGACATAGAGCAGTGAAATATGGAGAACAAAGGTAAAAGTCTCCTTAAATGTAGCTGAAACTAGGATGAGAAGTTCAAAACAGGGCTTGACAGAGTTGACTGTCAAAAAAGTTCTTTGTATGTGCAAAATGCTAAAGATTCTCAAAGGACTTGGATAAATTGCTCCACAATGTATACCTAGTTTCAGTCCAATGGCCACCTGTGGTGTCTGACTCATCATGGCCGTGTTAGAATAATCTTGATCATCAACTAATAGTTCCGTTTTACCAGCACTTTGCTGCACTTTGTGATGCTCCCCAGCGCCCTTTAATCAACCTTATTTTTAAGTGCTTGATGAGGAGCTAAAGGATTCAAAGCTATTATCCCCACAGGCATTCGCAGAATCACATCGAGGACAAGCAGTTTGGTGGAGGCAACTTTATAAAATTGATCTATTATTTTTGCTGAGGTGTTCCTGTATCGTCACAGCCATTACAGCAGAGACTTGAAGCTTCATCTCACACTCTCATAGCATGATTTTGAAATCGCTCTAATAGGTGTGACATTTGGATTCACACAAAGTATTTTTCAGCCAGTGGGGGTAATGCTTCAGCTCCAAGCTGGCATTTAGTTGACCCATGCACACTCTTAAAATGGGTTAACGTCAGGCACCGTATTGACAAGGGTGAAAGTTCGTGGAAGAGGGTGCAGGGGAAACACACCAGAAGTGCAGTGGAAAATAGCCCAATTGGCAGAATTGAAGCTCCCAAGAGACTAGCCGGTATCCATTGACTTGGCCTCCAGTTAATGGATCTGGAGGCCAAGTCAATGGATATTTTTAAAGCAGAGATAGATAGAATCTTGGAGAAACTCAGCGGGTGCAGCAGCATCTATGGAGTGAAGGAAATCGGCAACGTTTCGGCCCGAAACGTTGCCTATTTCCTTCGCTCCATAGATGCTGCTGCACCCGCTGAGTTTCTCCAGCATTTTTGTGTAACTTTGATTTTCCAGCATCTGCAGTTCCTTCTTAAACACATAGATAGAATCTTGATTAGTATGGGTGTCAGGGGTTATGGGGAGAAGGCAGGATAATGGGGTTAGGAGGGAGAGATAGATCAGCCATGATTGAATAGCAGAGTAGACTTAATGGGCTGAATGTCCTAATTCTGATCCTATTACTTATAAAGTAGCTTGCCTGCCTGACATCCCTTCCACAAGTCACTCCCTCTACTGGTGGCACACTGCGACTGCAGTGAGTACCATCCACAAAGCACCCTGCAGTAATCCATCGTCTTCTTCTGAGGGATTGTAAACTTTGCATCCTGACAGACAAAGTCAGCAGTCCTAAGGGAATACCATCGCCAGAATGTTTCCATCCAACTCACACACCTCTTGAATGGGAAAGACATTGCCATTGTTTTATTGCCACTGGTTATAAATCAGCATTGTTCACTACCAGGGCTACAGAGGTTCTCACATTCTACCTTAATCTAGGTATTGACTTCCACCAGTACATCTTGCACATATAAGCAAACATTTCTCACTTGATTCCGTTGAAATGAATGTGTGAAGGGTGAGAGACTCCACAGTGATGCACACAGCTGTTTAGCTACATGGAGGTGACAGGTTAAAAGAGAAAAGATTGGCAAAACCTTGCAAAGAACACAATACAGGATAATGCTTACTTTCATTCGTGGTATTTTCCAACAACTTTCTCGAGGCATTTATTTTTCGAGGAGACAGATTTGAATACATTCACAGTCACAGAAACAATTGCAGTGTTGTAAGGTGTTGGGATGTTATGCCCCTGTCCCACTTATGAAACCTGAACGGAAACCTCTGGAGACTTTGCGCCCACCCAAGGTTTCCGTGCGGTTCCCGGAGGTTTTTGTCAGTCTCCCTACCTGCTTCCACCACCTGCAACCTCCGGCAACCACCTGCAACCTCCGGGAACCGCACAGAAACCTTGGGTGGGGCGCAAAGTCTCCAGAGGTTTCCGTTCAGGTTTCCTAAGTGGGACAGGGGCATTAGTCTCAAAGCACACACTGCTTATAACTGTTCCATCGATGACTGCAAAATGCTGTAAGAAAGTAGGCCATGGAGCTAACTACCTCAGAATTGTAAGAAAGACATTTTTTAAAGATCACTATTGTTGTGCCTCTGATCAGCAGATGCATTTTGACACTTCCCACGTATCTCATCAACATTCTATTCCTGGACAGTCAAAAGAGATTCAGCGGCACTTAAAATCCAGCCCAGAAATTCCACTGCACTCCAATTATCATGCTCCATAAACTCACACTCATGACTTCACTCAGTGCAACTCACACTTGGAAGAGAAATTCAAAAAACTACGGATGGTGCAAATCAGCAATTTAAAAATAAAACAGAGAATGCAAGAAACGGCAGGTCAGACAGCATCTGCGGAAAGAGTAACAGTCAATGGCTCAGGTCGCAATCCTTAGTCAGAACTGGAAAAGTGAGGAACAACTGGTAAGTTTTGATCTGCACTAACTCTGCTTCTCTCTGTTCTGATGCTGCCTACTTTACTGAGTTTTTTCAGCATTTTCTCTTTTTACTTTACATCTGAAATGTTGCTGCGTACCTCATTAATTCAGCGTACAGCACTTGCTCATTGACAGGGTGCACTGTTTGGTGTCCCCAGTGCCAGTTGGATCTAACTGATGCAGGTTCACACCACTCCTGTCCTTCTTAATGCAATTGTCTACAACCCTTACTGTATATCATTGAATATCTTTGGAAAGCTTAATGCATTTATTGGTAGCTCAGGTACAAGAGCAGACATGCTGATTTGTGGACTCTGCCCTTGATATGTTGGTGGATGGAAAATAATTCTGATGACCAAGGGACAAAGAACTCTCCACAAAATTTAGTTTAGAGATACAGCGCGGAAACAGGCCCTTTGGGCCACCGGGTCCCCACACAGTAACACTATCCTACACACACTAGCGACAATTTACAATTTAACCAAGCCAATTAACCTACAAATCTGTACGTCTTTGCAATGTGGGAGGAAACCAGAGTTCCCCGAGGAAACCCACGCATTCACAGGGAGAACGTAGAAACTTTGTCTAGTCAGCACCCGTAGTCGGGATCAAACCCGGGTCCCTGGCGCTGTGAGGCAGCAGCTCTACCAGCTGCACCACTGTGCTGCCCTTTCTGCATACAACCATCTTTATCCTGTTCAGGAATTAGATGATTTAGTGAACCATGCCACTGGCATTAGGGAACTATCATTCTGCTTTATGTTCAACTATTACCACAACAGAACCATTTTCATAGGCTCAATTCCAAGCTTGGTGGAACCATGGCTGTTAATTGTGCATTGGCTTGTAAATCTTATTGTTACCTGATCAAAGGGGTTCGGGAAAGAAAATGGGTAGTTTGAGAAATGCGGGTCAGTTCATCCTTCATTTCCTTCAGCTGACAGGTTGCACTTTAGAAGTTCTTTACGGAAGTTCTTGATTTCACCCAGCATGTGTGTAGGCCAGAAAACAGATATTACCATACATGTGCTTGCCGCATTTAATGCTGACTAAAATAAGTTCACATATGCTTGAGATTTTGCTGCAAAGATGAATCCATCATCCAAAAACGAGGAGCCTAGTGATGGTATTAGCACCATAGCAGGTTTGCCATTTAAATTTTGTGCAGTGGGAAGCCACAATTAATACATTTAGTTTTGATTGCATTACTATTCCACCCCTCTCTCCCCCCCCCCCCACATTGGGAGATGAAACACCTTAGTTGCTGAATCAATTCCCTTTTACAATTATGATTTAATATCAGATGAATCCCTGCTAAGAACTATTTCTAGTCTGCTGAGTTGATAATGTCAGAGGTTGATTGTGTGAATGAATTAATTATGTACATTGTTACTTGCTAGAGTTAAAGAAACACGGAGAACAGTAAATGTGATTTTACTCTTTAAATAAAATCAACCTACTCCTGGCCTATTAGATGTTGAAGCATTCTATATGGGTTTAGATTTATAATGTCACAACTTCAAAATAAAACCCTGAAAATAAGAATGAGACAGAAAACCCAAATCATTTTAATTCTGTGCATTGATACAATTTTGTTGCATTTGTTATTTTTTATTACATAGACACGAGTGCTTGAGTCAAATTTTACCTCAAAAAATATATCAATTGACTAAAGGTCAAGATGGAATTGGTCCCCAAACAGTTCAGTATGATTTTTGAAAGCACAAATTACTTTCCACTTTTCAGTGCTGGGAGATCCTACAGTGTGTTTGACAGTGTGTAATAAACTATGGTTGTAAACCATGTTATGATGCATCAAACAATAACTGTGAATCATCAGTCATATTCCTTATTGTTAATTTGTTAGAAAACATTTTCAGCACTTTCAAAAGAATACATCCAAATCAACTTGGATTCAAGGGGCTTCTTCTTCCCAATGGAATGCATTTATTTAGTTTTGACAACTGCGGGGAAATTTGCTATTCATTGATCACAAGATTAGAGGAAACCTCCACCTAATCCACACAAATATCTGAAGATGCTACAGATACTGGAAAAATTCGTGCTGGAAATGTGTGGAAAGACACAGAATGAACAATTCTCCAGTTTCCTCCCACATCCCAAAGTAGCGTGGGTTTGTTGGATAATTGGCATCTGAAAAAGTTGCCCTCAATATATAGGGGGTGAATGAGAAAGCAGGATAAAATTGAACTCGTGTGAATGGGTGATCGATGGTCGGCATGGATTCAGTCGACCGAAGGGCCTGTTTCCATGTTGTATCTCTGAAACTTAACTTAATTCCTGTCAATGTTCTTTCATCAGGTCATCTCTCCATAGAATCTGCCTGAACTACTGAGTATGTCTAACAGTTCCTGTTTCTATGCTGGAAAATATTCCATAAGTCCAGCCACAGCAATATTCGAGGTAATTTATATTCAACTTTCCACTGACTCGTGTGAACTAGGTTTGAAGTAATGGTACTCTGCTGTTATCAACCTAAATACAGGGTTCACTGCTATTGACTTAACATAATAGCAGCGAACAGCTGCAGTAATTAATAGCAGTGATTCAGCAGGTTAAGTGACAACATTGACTTTGACAAATGGGTTATTTCCAGTTTCACCACATTATAGGAAGAGATCTTGCATTCAGATCGAGATCTACAGTCACCATGTCCTCAGTACATACTCCTGGCCTTATCTTCCAGTGACAAAAAACCTGTTTGCAAACAGACCTGCACAGAATTTGCTCTCAACCATATGTTACAGAGTTAGCAATGGAGGCCTCACAGTGATAACAGCATTCTAGTTTCAGGTTCCAGCGTAATATTTTAATATTCCAGAGGAATATTTCAAACAAAACACACCAACTGGAGTTGAGTTTACATAGGTGTTGCTTGATTAGCTTAGTTTTAGTTTAGTTTAGAGATACAGCACGGAAACAGGCCCTTCGGCCCGCCGAGTCCACGCTGATCAGCGATCCCTGCACACTAGAAACATAGGAGGAGGCCATTCGGCCCTTCGAGCTAGCACCGCCATTCATTGTGATCATGGCTGATCGTGCCCTATCAATAACCCGTGTCTGCCTTCTCCCCATATCCCTTGACTCCACTAGCCCCTAGAGCTCTATCTAACTCTCTCTTAAATCCATCCAGTGAATGGCCTCCACTGCCCTCTGTGGCAGGGAATTCCATAAATTCACAACTCTCTGGGAGAAAATGTTTTTTCTCACCTCAGTCTTAAATGAACTCGCCTTTATTCTAAGACTGTGGCCCCTGGTTCTGGACTAACACTATCCTACACATACTGTCCACACCGATCAGTGAGGCCCGCATACTAACACTATCCTACACATACTAGGGACAACTTACAATTATACCAAGCCAATTAACCTACAAAGCTATGCGTCTTTGGAGTGTGGGAGGACACCGGGGTTCCCAGAGAATACCCATGCAGGTCACGGGGAGAATGTACAAACTCCGTACAGGCAGCACCCCTAGTCAGGATCGAACCCGGGTTTCTGGAGCTGTAAGGCAGCAACTCTACCACTGCGCCACCGAGACTATTAGTTCTCAGGTTTCCATGAAATCTTATGATTCATGAATTGTGCTGCGTGTTGGGTTAATTCACGGTTCAAAGTATTCAAAGGTTTTTATTAGTCACATTCACATACACTGAGGTGTAATGAAGTGAAATGCTTTTTGCCATTTTGCAGTACACAAAATAATACAGACATAACACCAATGAGAGTCTTAAACACAAAGAACATCCCCCCACAATGGCTCCCACCATGAGGGAAGGCACAAAGTCCAGTCCAGGTTATGACATCTCCCTTCAATGTACCATATTAATGTACCATACACCAGCTAAAGGTATCATATTTTAATTCTTCTGTGCTGGTGACAAACAGATCAGCACATCGCATGATATAATAATTCATTTGTGCTGTAAATCTGATAGTAGGTGGAAGTTCATCTTGATATTGCAACAAATGTCATTTTGAATGAATTTTTAAACTTGAACTATTAAACCATTGACTGAATGAGCTTACAGGGTGTTTAATGCTGAGCTATAGTGAACCCAATCTGTGGCATCTGATTCTTGTGATAATTGTACATGCTCTGGATTCAATGTACTACTGCTAATACTAATCAATTCCTTGTTAAAGTACACAAATGGTGACTCCAAGATGATTGTTAGCTTAATTCTGATGAAATTACACAGAACATATGACCTGCTAATACATTTAAGGAAATTCATTGAATATTTAGTTTCTGTTCAATGACCTATCATTTCACCAGTCAGTTACTCCATTGTTAATCTACCTAACCCGACTAATGAAGTAAAAATATGGAGAACTGCTGCAATATTGTAAAGAATGTAAAACACACCTGACTGAATAGTGAGAAAGATTGTAAGAATAAGCATGTAAAGTAGAATTCTTTAATCAAAAAATGGAGGATGAGTCTAATGAGTATGATGGGAGAAAGTAAAGAGCCTGTCCCACTAACGTGACTTTTCAGCGGCTGTCTTCGACCTTCAAGCTGCAGGGCACTCGCCTGAAAAACCCCGAGCTGGATCGACTGTCAGCGATGAAACCGCGAGCTGGATCGACTGTCAGCAATGAAACCGCGAGCTGGATCGACCGTCAATACACACACACACACACACACACACACACACACACACACACACACACACACACACACACACACACACACACACACACACACACACACACACACAAACACATCGCAAATGCGGAGGCCAGGAAAAGCGGGGGAGCGCTGTTTGAAATTCACACCCACGATGAAGAGGAAGGTAAAAGGCGGCTGGCACAGTGTACGGTAAGTCCTTTAGAGAGCGCAGAGGGGGAGAGAAGGGGGGGGGAGAATGGGTGGGAGAAGGAGTGGAGACACTTTTAAGAAGCCAGATAACTTTTAATAAAGTTTAGCGGGCATTTAACATTACCGGTCGGTTTTCCTTGGTCCTGAAAACTCCAATGAGCCAATTAAAATGGCCGGTCAGCAAAGGAGATTGCCTACGGCTACCTCGACTGCTTAGCTACCCCACTCCACTGCACTATGATTTCAAAAGAACCATGCCAACCAATTTTTACTCACAGAAAAATTTTCAGCATGCTGAAAATTTTTCCTCGACCAAACTGAGGCCGCGAGTATGCGGGAACTTCCCTCGAGCATGAAGGAGAATTCCAGTGACCTCCTAGGACCACGCGTCGACCGTGCTGCGAGTTTGAGTCGAGAACAAACTCTTCTAAACTCGCAAATTAGCTTGCCGCAGTGGGACAGGCCCTTTACGCATGGAAACATGATATATTTGGTTTGAAAGCTTACTCAATGTATCCACTTTTACCTCTGATCCACTCCACATTGGGAAGATGAAGATCATTGACAGAAAGACAAACATTTTTAATTGAACAACAGGAACACAAAACATTTTCCACTCATTAAAAATACTTCAGTGAAAAGCAGTAGAAATTATGTTTCTGTAGATGTGAAAGGCGCAGAGGAAATAAATATTTTGTATTTGCGCACATTGAAACAGACAAGTCTGCCTTTTATTTTCTGCCTGCGTTTGGTCAGTAGAAAGTGAATGTTGTCCCACATCTGGTCTGGTGAACTGACCACTGCCCAAGGACCCAATGCTTTTTCCCCCCAGGTGATGAGCAGAGGCTGAGTTGTTTCTGACCATCATATGAGGTGGAGCAGGTTCAAAGAAACAAATAGGTCTCAGGCACAGGTTTTTGGGGCAGCTCAGTGGCGCAGCAGCAGAGTTGCTGCCTTACAATGTCAGAGACCCCAGTTCGATCCAGACTATGTGTGCTGTCTGTTCGGCGTTTGTATGTTCTCCCTGCAACCGCATTGGTTTTCTCCGGGTGCTCCCGTTTGCTCCCACACTCTAAAGATGTACAGATTTGTATGTTAATTGGCTTTGGTAAAAAAAAGTAAATTGTCCCGTGTGTGGGAAAGTGTTAGTGTGGTCGCTGGTCGGCACAGACTCAGTGGGCTGATGAGCCTGTTTCTGTGCTGTATCTCTAAACTAAACTAAACACATATCCTGAGCCTCAGTATGCCCAGACTAAATGTCTCTGGCAGTCAGTGACATTTAAAAACTATTCCAATATAATTAAACAAATTGTTAAAATCATTATTAAAATTAATTAAAAATATAAAATTAAAACACTGGCAAAAAAATATGCACATTGTAGTATAGTAAAGCAAATTCCTCTTTCACATTTCCTCTGCGTGTACACTGACCCTTCCTGATGTGCAGTGAAGGGACAGGTGCGAAGTGCATCCTGACCCTCACTTCAGGGACTTGCTGCTCCACCTCTTGGATGTCCATGTTTGGTTTCAAAGCAAAGAATTCCAAGATGTGCAGAGGTTGACAATTCTTTTCAGAACCACTAGTTATCACCAAGATGATTCAAACCAATATTCCTGTTGCTTTGACTGCTTCCAACCAGTTAAGTTTCTATTGATCGATGTGAATGGAAGGATGTTTTCATTGTACGTCGCTTACAGGAAAAACAAGAATAGCTTGAAATTGATACCATGGATGTATCAACACAGGAACATCACAGTGTTCAGCAGGTTAAAACAGTTATTAAAAAAACTGATGATGGTTATAATGGATCAGGATACCGAGTGTTGTAAAGGGCAGGAAAAACAATCAATACAGCTGAACAACCTAGAATACCAATCACACCCTGAATCTTTTCTTATCTCACTGACTATGATTTGTCAAATAGTGACATTGAAGTGTTGATGCGGCCACAAACAATATATATATATATTGTTTGGAAGGACGATGCAAGATGTGATAGAAGAGCAAAGTAATCTCTGACTTCAAGCCACTCTCATAGTTTTAACACCTGTCGTGAATAGAATAGGAATCATGCTTCAACTCAGTCAAAATTGTAGATATCTCACCTGCTGGTGTGTTGCTGAGATATAAAATATTGTTTAAATTGTTCAATATCACTGACAGTCTGTGTATGCATTAAGTATGAATACATCTGAGCAGAGGGGTAAAAATTAGTTCCTGTTGCACGCAACACCAGATAGGAAAGGTGAAGGAAGGAACTGCAGATGCTGGTTTAAACTGAAGATATACACAAAATGCTGGAGTAGCTAGTCGTTGAAACATTGTTCAAGATGTGGACTCTTATACATCGGCGAGACCAAACGCAGATCGGACGATCGTTTCGCTGAACGCCTTCGCTCAGACCGCCAGGACCTACCTGATCTCCTAGTTGCTAAACACTTTAATTCCCCTTATCATTCCCACTTGTTCTGTCCTGGGCCTCCTTCGTTGTCAGAGTGAGGCCAAACACAAATTGGAGGAACTGCACTTCATATTTCGCTTGGGCAGCTTACAACCCAGGGGTATGTTTGATTTCTGTCTTCAAGTAACCCTTGCACTCCCTCTCTCTCCACCCCTCCCCCACCCAAGTCACACCAGCTTTTCATTCTCACCTAGAAAACAGCTAACAATTTTCTGTTTCCTTTCTCATTGTTACTTTTTTGCTGGATTCTTCATGGTCAGATACAAAACATGGCACATAATGAATGGCGAGGTGTTCAATGTCACGTGGCTTTGCTATTATGCCAAGAAAATTAAAACGTACAGAGCGATATCAAAAGCTGGAATCTAAAAGCAAGATCTACTGAAATATAATGATAAATTGATCTATAACAATACCAGATAAGAATGGAAGGAAGATAAAGAGTTGGGGCTTAAATCAGGACCATCTACAACCAGTATTGCCACTGGCTTTTCTGCTGCAAAGTCCTGTTACAGTGAACATTTTCACAACACTTTCCAGTCGTAGCAGAGTTGCTCACAAACTCTACGACATTATTAACCAGAAGTCTCTGGCAGATTGAATATTGGGCATTTTCATATGAAACCTGCTACCTGCTTCTTCTTTAGTGTGTAGGAAGGAACTGCAGACGCTGGTTTAAACCAAAGATGGACACAAAAAGCTGGAGTAACTCAGCGGGACTGGCAACATCTCTGGAGAGAAGGAATGGGTGACGTTCCGGGACAAGACGTCCGAAGAAGGGTCTCGACCCGAAACGCCACCCGTTCCTTCTCTCCAGAGATGCTGCCTGTCCCGCTGAGTGACTCCAGTTTTTTGTGTCTATCTTCTCTAGGTTGGGATGATTGTCGGTTGGTGAATAACACCCCACTGGTTGGGGTTGGCAGTAAGAGAATGTATTTTTCACTGCGGACCGGGGGCGGATGGATATCATGAGCAGCACCATGTAGTTGAGTGGGAGTGGCAGTGTTGCGGGTGGGATTCGGATTGGGAGGCGTGGTTCGAGCCTGAACTGGGGTTTGGTATTTGTTGGGAGTAGCTGACACAGTGCAGGGACTGAGGTACAAAGATGTCAGTAGTTATTTTATTCAGAAACAAAGAACTGCAGATGCTGGTTTGTACCAAAGATAGACACAAAATGCTGGAATAACTCAGTGGGTAAGGGGGGGTTGGGTTTGGGGGGGGGGGGGGGGGGGGGTGGGGGGGGGGGGGGGTGAAGAGTTGGAGGCGAGAAAAGACCAGGAACAATCAGGGCCAGCCACAAATCACCTCAGGCAGGGCGTATCCTGGTAGGTCCATTGCTGGCCAGGGAAGATGTGATCTCAAGTGAAACAATGTGGAGGACTGTGGAACTGGTAAAATGACTAGGGAGGAGAAAAGGGGCATGGAAGAAGGGGGGAGGGGAGGGGAATATATGAAGTTACTTAAAATAAGAGAATTCATGTTCATACCACTGGATTGTAAGCCATCCAAGTGTAACATATTTCACTTGGGTGGCTTGCAATCCAGCGGTATGAACATGAATTCTCTAAGTTTATGAAACTTCATCTCAAACTCCCATCCCCTTCCCCCTCTCTCCTTGTCCCCTTCCTCCTCCCTAGGTATTTTATTTACCTTGCAGGCCTCCTAATTTGAACCACACGTTGTCTCAGGAGTGCCAAGCCAGTTCACTACAACAGTAGTAATAGATCAGTGGGGCAGAGTGGGATGTAATCCTGTTGCAGGTTGGCTGTGGCTCACTCCGACTATGGAATCAGGAAGTCCAAGATCTGCTGTAAAGTCCAGAGCACATAATTCCAGGCATTGAAGGGGAGCTGTGCAAGACATTGAATGAAATAGACACTTGTGAAATTTCCCTTGATACTACTTTGAGGACGAACAGTGAGAGGTGTACTCCATTTATTACTCATTCAGACAGAACACCCCATATTATCTGGTTAGTGCCACAGATTGTGGGATCTTGCGTGTGAAATAGCAACTGTGTATCCTTGTTTGCAATAGTGACAACAAAATGATGTCTCTTTCTGGCTGTAGAATGTTTTCCACATCCCAAAAGATTTCATATCACCTCCCTATTCATGTGCAGCAGAATTTGATTCACACACAGGCATATATGTAATAAAAATGAATTGTAGATGCTGGTTTATACCAAAGACAGACACAAAATGCTGGAGTACTCAACGGGACAGGCAGCATCTCTGGAGAAAATGGATGAGTGACATTTTAGGTTTGGATTCTTGGGTCCCAGCTTGAAACATAGAAACATAGAAACATAGAAATTAGGTGCAGGAGTAGGCCATTCGGCCCTTCGAGCCTGCACCGCCATTCAATATGATCATGGCTGATCATCCAACTCAGTATCCCGTACCTGCCTTCTCTCCATACCCTCTGATCCCCTTAGCCACAAGGGCCACATCTAACTCCCTCTTAAATATAGCCAATGAACTGACCTCGACTACCCTCTGTGGCAGGGAGTGCCAGAGATTCACCACTCTCTGTGTGAAAAAAGTTCTTCTCATCTCGGTTTTAAAGGATTTCCCCCTTATCCTTAAGCTGTGACCCCTTGTCCTGGACTTCCCCAACATCGGGAGCAATCTTCCTGCATCTAGCCTGTCCAACCCCTTGAAACATCACCTACCCATTTTCTACAGAGACGCTGCCTGACCTGCCAAGTTACTCTACCATTTTGTGTCTATCTTTCACACGCAGGCATCTTCCACTGCCTCAGAATGAAGTACAAGCAAGTCAACCTTGATCCCGAGGGACCGACTCACAAGGCAATTGGAATGCAAATCGCATTTCACCATTCACTTGTACTTAGATTACACTCACTGTCTTCATGAACCCTGGCCCATAAGGAATAGGGGAGCAAGGAGAGAGCAGACGTTTCATGTTACATTTACCACCACCTCTTCGGAACTGACCAGCACTGAAGGGATGGCAGGACAGCGACTGGAAACCTCAACGGCAGCCCCTCATGTGAAAGGCAAACTTCACAGGAATGGAGATGTTGCCTTGCCAGTGTTTATCCAGGACCAAATCGTCCTCTGTGTTCGATACTCCAGCCTAATTGTTGCCATGGCAATATTGATATTGCGTATTACAGAAGCTTCTCCATCTTGTCTGCCTGGTTCTCACAGATTCAGCCTTATCGCTATTTCACAAGTTCACATGTCACAAGGATTAGAATTAGGCCATTCGGCCTCCCTGGTCCACTCAATTCCGAGTCCATTCAATCATGGCTGATCTCTGCCTCTTTATCCCATTTTCCTGCCTTCTCCCCATAAGCCTTGACACCGGTTCTCATCAAGAATTTGTCTATCTCTACCTTAAAAATATCCACTGACTTGGCCTCCACAACCCTCTGTGGCAATGAGTTCCACAAATTAACCACCCACTGACTAAAAAAGTTCCTCCTCACCTTTTGAAAAGAGCGCCCTTTAATTCTGAGGCTATGACCTCTGGTTCCTAGACTCTCCCATCAGTGGAAACATCCTTTCCACATCCACTCTATCTATGCCGTTCATTATTCTGTAAGTTTCAAGGAGGTCCCCCCTGAATCTTCTAAATTCCAATGTGCAGAGGCCCAGTGCTATTTAGAGTTACCCCAAGCAGACATTGCGTAGGCTGTTGTCAGAGTGTTGTTGGTAGATTTCCTTGGCTGAATGACAATTCTAAAGATAAACAAACACGCTAAGATAGTCTGCAATGTGTGATATCTTACATTCACAGTTCTATTTACCATTCAACATTTTGAGGAAATTCACTCGAATTGCAATTGGATTGAGGGAGAAACACAAGCACCCTGGAAGTTCCGGCATTTTATTTGTTCCACTCCTGGTCTCACTGTGTTTCATGCAGTGCTGGCTCACAGTGATAACAATGCCAAAAGATTGTAAATGGCTGAGTCTATGATTTTCCTGCATTAGAAAGCTAGGTGTGAAATTTGTTAATGTTTATGATGTTAAAGTCGGGCCAAATCCTTGCCTGTGGAAGTGACTGCCTGGAACTGATTAAAAAAAAACCCTTGTCCTGCCACTCCCCTCTCTAGCTTTCATTTCCCGACCCTACATTCAGCGTGAAGGAGTTGCCGACCTAAAACATCATGTATCCATGTTCTCCAGAGATGCTGCCTGACCTGCTGAGTTACTCCAGCCTTTTATGTCTTTCGTAGCTAGTATAGCTGCAGCATCAAAGCTCCAGTGATCCAAGTTTAATCCTGACCTCTGGTGCTGTCAGTGTGGAGTTTGCATGTTCTCCCTGTGACCGCGTGTGTTTCTCCTGAGTGGTCTGATTTCCCGTCACGTGTCAAAGGCATGCAGATGGCAAGTAAATTGGCCACTGTAGATTCCTCCTCGTGTATTCTGAGTGGTTGTTTCTGTGAGGAACTGATAGGAATGTGTGGAGAAATAATCGGATTGGTGTCGGATTTGTTTAAATGGGCACGAGATGGTCAGTGTGGACTTGGTGGGTTCATGGGCCTGTTTCCATGCAGTGTGACTGACACAACTGAAAGATGGAGATGACTGGGGGACTGAGAGTCTCTCTTCCTGCTCCCTATAAAGCTGTGCACTTAAGCAAAAATAGGGTTAAATTGTAAATATATTCTCAGCTTTTAAGATGTCTATCCATCCCAATTATAAACCAAAATTAAAACAGACACTTTTGCAGATTAGATGAGAGAACACAAAGCTCTGCTGCAGTAAGTGGGAATATGTCAACATTCAGCAGAGTGCAATTTCTTTTTGTGTTTCAGCACAAATTAAAATAGCTAATACTGGGAGCACTCCATGTACAATCTCTTTCCCACCTTCCATTACGATGGCAGATGTCCAACCAACCCATGCAGGAAGGAACTGCAGATGCTGGTTTATACCGAAGATAGACACAAAATGCTGGAGTAATGCCCCTGTCCCACTTAGGAAACCTGACTGGAAACCTCTGGAGACATTGCGCCCCACCCAAGGTTTCCGTGCGGTTCCCAGAGGTTGCAGGTGGTTGCCGGAGGTTGCAGGTAGTGGAAGCAGGTAGGGAGACTGACAAAAACCTCCAGGAACCTCCGGGAACCGCATGGAAACCTTGGGTTGGGTGCAAAGTCTCCAGAGGATTCCGTTCAGGTTTCCTAAGTGGGACAGGGGCATAACTCAGCATGTCAGGCAGCATCTCTGGAGAAACGGAATAGGTGACGTTTCAGGTCGAGACCCTTCCTCAGACTGAGAGTCAAGGGAGAGGAGAATTAGAAATGTTCATACCTCTAGTTTCCCTCTCCCCTGAATCTCAGTCTAAAAAATTGTGTCTCGACCCGAAAGGTCACCTACTCCTTTTCTCCAGAGATGCTGCCTGGCACGCTGAGTTACTACAGCATTTTGTGTCTGTCTCCAGCCAACATAGTTCTACAATCGCATCCTTTTTCAGTGAAACTTCTCATTCAACAGGAATGGGGGATCAGAAATATTTTGCATGAATCCTCACTGTGGTGAGACTGGTTCATCTGTTCCTCTGAACTCACAGCTCAAAGAATGCACAACTGGCTTTGGTCCACGACTCTTATCAGGTGGGGAATTTGAACTCACTGGGCTGCATTGAATGGCAATTGCATCTTATGCAATGGAATTTACTGGAAGGTTTACACCAAAGATCGACACAAAATGCTGGAGTAATGCGGGTCAGGCAGTATCTCTGGAGAAAAGGAATAGGTGATGTTTTGGGTTGCGACCCTTTTTCAGACTGGAAGGTCTATTTGGTTAAAGTTGGCCTCATGTTTGTGTCTTAACTTTACAATTGGTTCGGAGACTCAATGAAATTGTAAGTGTGGATTTTGGGAGGGGGCCATGAGGGGGCATGGTGCACTGAGGTAGGGATGGACCAGGACTATCCGGTGACAGGCACCAGGGTTAAGGCTAGGCAGACACTGGGAACATGCCAAAATCAGGCTAGTATCCAACTGCTGTATAGATAGTTCCCCCCAATTCAGGAATCCCTGTCAGGCTCTGTGTGCAGGTGATTAAGGCAAGGTCATTGGGATTGTGACATTAAGACCTTTATTTGGAGTATTGTGTGCAGTTCTGGCATAAGGTCATAAGAGAATATAAGGTCATAGGAGGAGAATTAGACCATTTGGCCCATGTAGTCTACTCCGTCATTCAATCATGGCTGATCTATCTCTCCCTCCTAACCTCCATTCTCCTGCCTTCTCCCCATAAACCCTGACACCCATACTAATCAAGAGTCTATCTATCTCTGCCTTAAAATATCAATTGATGGCCTCCACAGCCTTCTGTGGCAATCCCATTACAGGAAAGATGTGGAGACTTTGGAGAGGGTGTAGAGGAAGGTTACCATAATGCTGCCTGGATTAGAGAGTTTTAGCTACAAGGAGAGGTTGGATAGACTTGGATAGAGGGTCTTGCGTCAGATTTGATAGAAGTATATAAAATTATGAAAGGCATAGACAGGGTAGAAGGTCAGAACCTTTATCCAATGGTGGAAATACCTAACAGCTATATGGTGAGAGCAGAAACATGAATGGGAATGTTTAGTTTAGTATAGTTTAGAGATACAGTGCGGAAACAAGCCCTTCGGCCCACCGAGTCCCTACCGACCAGCAATCCCCGCACACTAACACTATTCCACACATACTGGGAACAATTTACACATACACCAAACCAATTAATCTACACACGTGTACGACTTTGGAGTGTGGGAGGAAACTGAAGATCTTGGACAAATCCCACGCGGTCAAGGGGAGAACGTACAAATTCTGTACAGACAGCACCCGTAGTCGGTATTGAACCCGGGTCTCCGGAGCTGCAAGCGCTCTAAAGCAGTAACTCTACCGCTGCGCCACCGTGGCTGCATGTGCAGGGCAAGTTTTTTTACACAAAGTGGTGGAGACCTGGAATGCTTTGCCAGGGGTGGTGGTGGTGGCAATTATGATAGCGACATTTCAAATGCTTTTAGATAGGCACATGGAAGTGCAGGGAATAAAGGGATATGGATCATGTGCAGGCAAATGAGATCAGCTTAACTTGGCATCATGTTTTGCACAAATTGTGGGCTGAAGGGCCCATTTCTATGCCATACAGTTCAATATTCTGTGTTCTTAGAACTCAGGGACTGTTCTATGGTGGAGTCAGGGGATATGGTGAGAAGGCAGGAACGGGGTACTGAATGTGGATGATCAGCCATGATCACAGTGAATGGCGGTGCTGGCTCGAAGGGCCGAATGGCCTACTCCTGCACTTATTGCCTATTGTCTATTGACGTTAGTTGATGCTTTTCCTCTGGTTATCTGTCAATGTCACCTTATGAAATACAACATTGCATTGATCCAAATGGTAAAAATTACAGTGGATTTGCTGACATACTGTGATGAATATAGGCCCATGTCTGGACTCTTGTCTCTGAACTGATAGCCATGGGTTTGTTTAAGAATAAGGGGTAGGCCATTTAGATGTGGAAAAACCTTTTCACCCAGAAAGCTGTGAATCTGTGGAATTCTCTACCACAGAAGGCAGTGGAGGCCAATTCACTGGATGTAGTCAAGAGAGAGTTATATATAGCTCAGGGCTAATGGAATCAAGGGATATGGGGAGAAAGCAGGAACAGGGTACTGATTTTGGACGATCAGCCATGATTATATTGAATGGTGGTGCTAGCTTGAAAGGACGAATGGCCTACTCCTGCACCTATTTTCCATGTTTCTATATTTCTAAATACCATTCCAAGAACTGGATCTTACTCGAGTGTGAATATGCAACTAGTGAAACAGATTTCCCTTTAAAGTTACATTCGTCATAGTATTGAACAGATTAAAAATGATGCATTCATCATAAAATCAACGTCCTTGAAAGTCAGATGTGGTACAGGTTGCACGCCACACATTAATTAGTCCTACAGAGTGACATTCCGATCCAAAGCTTAATGGTTTCAAGGCAGAAAAAGAGTGGTTGATGTGAATTGTCAAAGTAAAGATATTCTGAAAGGATTTCTTTATTGAATATGTTGAAATTCAGGCCACTCTCAATGCACATGGAGCTCCAGTGACAGGTTATTTTCAAAGCTACAAGTTATGAAAATAGATATTACAGCCTTGACGCTTCAGCATAGAGAATTGTTATAATGTAGTTTTTTGACGTGAAAATAGTTGCAGCATTACCTTGAATCTGTTGGTTTCACCAAGCATGTGAAAATCAGTGATTCTCCAAAGGGAAGTATACAGCTCAATATCTATGGTAAATCCAAATAGACTGACTGAATGATGGATGTTTCTCCTCTTTGAAAGCAGGGTTGCTGGTTATAGAATGTACTTTGCAAAACAGATTGGTCCAGATTGCCCTGATTTTTATTCTGGTAATACAGGCGCATCGCATCTACTGCACTTGCCCTTTGCTTAGTCTTGGATCATTTTGCCAGCTATGCTAAGCGGGCAGATACCAGTGCATCCACCACTGGCACACCTCATTGAGAGAGATACAGCGTGGTATCAGGCCTTTTGATCACCCGTACTCAAGTTCTATGTTATTTCACCTTTGTATTCTATACATTAGGGGCAATTTACAGATGCCAATTAGCCTACATATTTATACGTCTTTGGAATGTGGGAGGAAATCGGAGCACACGAAGAAAACCCACGCGGTCACAGTGAGAACGTAAAACTCCGCACAGACAGCACTCATACTCAGGATCGAACCCAGGTCACTGGTGCTTAGGTAGCAGCTCTACCACTGTGCCACTGTGCTGCCCTAATTCTTACTCCTTTTCATATCAGAGTGTTCCCAGCTTTAGGATCATTTTTGCACCTTTACAGAAATATTGTACAAGCTGCCAAGTGAGAGACAACCAGACACATTCAGGTTGAAAGTTGCATGCCAATGTATCTGAATCAGACAGATTTCTGCAAATTAGAGGCAATGGATAAATGTAGCAATGAGGTTTGCCATTGCATCCGGGGTCTTTCCTAAATATTGCAGGAGGTGTAAATAGTGCAAAGTGTGAGGTGAAAGGGGATGATTATATTCTCTGATTTCAAAGTTTATGACGGGTTGCACTATTGAGGTTTCATAGATTTGACACGTTTATTAAACATTTGCCATTGTTCTTCAGTTACGCAGTCACAGAAAACCCCCTACTTTGGAAATGTATATTCTGCTAAGGTTTCTGTGATAATTGATTGCGGCTTTCTTGATGAATGGTATTCACTTGTGCAGCCTGCAAGGCACTGGATAGTAATTTATAATAACAATTAGTTGCAGCGGTTGTTAATTTTTACATTTTCACAACAGGAGGAGATGCTGAAGAAACGTCTGATGTCTAAAGAATCAAAAGAAATAAGCTTTTGTGGAAATGGCTCTCTATACTTCTGAGATCAGCAGCCACAAACCAAATCATTTGCTATCAATTTTCACCTCATTGAGACGTATAATAGGAGAGGAGAGATGTGTAGATTTTATGTGCTGAATTACTGTGTATAGATCATTGTTCCTTTTGGATATGCATAAGTGCAATTGTAAAAGATAAACATTTCAATTTTTTATTAAAATAAACAGCGTTGTGCCTATATGGACAAAAAAAATGCCACAATATATTCATCTATTCCATGCTGCATTGAATCTCTTTACCCATTTAGCATTCCAAGGCCTCTGCGTTCCCAGTTCAATTATCCCTGCACACTGAAATGCATTTTTTATTGCTTCATGTATTTGCTCACGTCTCCCCCCATTTCTGACTGTGTGGTGCGATGGAAAGGACATTAAACAGAATAAGTTAATTATAATCTATAATTATTAAAACTGCACTAAGAATGTGTGTTTTCTTTCCCCAGATAATTCACCATTGTTGCACAAGCTGGGAAAGGCGCAAGGTTTCTGCAGGTATTATCATAAATCTTGAAGGACCTTGACGTTTTTCAAAACTACAAGGGCAAAGCAAGAAAAGTCATCAATATGTCGCTGTCTTTGGATTTAACATCTTAATTAATTAAAATTAAATTAAATTATTAATAACATATTTATCAGTCCTTTTGAACAAACCTATCAAACACCTCTGGGGCTTTACATTAACTAACTACCAAATGACTGATCAATGAGAGCACATCTTACCCAGAGGTACATTTCTCTTGCCAGCATGGAACTCACACATATAAATGAAAGGGATGAAAAATTTACAAACCTTAAATTATGAATTGAAACTTACTGTTTCACGTCACGGTTGATTATATGCAAGGGTTCACCAACTTTTGGGAAAACCTCAATAAAACTGGAGTGTTCTTTATGGTTTTATTTTCTGTCTTCTAACTGCACCATAGTCATGTTTGGTTTGTCAACTGGCAAAGAGCAATGCTTGCCTGTAGAGTGGTTGAGCACATCTGGGCGATCATGCACTCTGGACCGATACCAGTGTTGCTGGTGAGGTGAACAGCAGGACAGGCAGCATCTCTGGAGAGATAGAATGGGTGATGCTTCGGGTCTGAAGAAGGGTTTCGACCTAAAACATCACCCATTCCTTCTCTCCAGAGATGCTGCCTGTCCTGCTGAGTTATTCCAGCATTTTGTGTCTACCTTCGATTTAAACCAGCATCTGCAGTTCTTTCCTACACATTGCTGGTGAGGTCCATGGCATTCTCATGACCAATCATCGATGTCAGATGAGGCCATTATCAGATATCGAATCAATCCACAATCATTCTCTAGCTGGGGAAATAAACACAAACGTTTGGTGAAGTTACTGTAAACACAAAAGGCTGGAATAACTTAGCGGGTCAGCCAGCAAGTCTGGAGTTAAGGAATGGTTGACGTTTTAGGTCGAGACCCTTCACCAGCCTTACTGTGTCGATAATTATTGTTGCTGCATTACTACAGTTTCAAACAAAGGCAGTGTTGTAAATGAAGATAGGCACAAAGGAATAGGCGACCTATTCCTTTTCTCCAGAGATGCTGCCTGACCCGCTGGGTTACTCCAGCACGTTGTGCCTATCTTCGGTGTAACCAGCATCTGCAGTTCCTTCCTACACAAAGGTTCGGTGAGCCCATTCAGCCAGTAATTCATGCATTACAATGCTATTATAAGGAGGAATCCTACTTTGCATAGTGTAGATCTATAACTTTCTGAGTCATTTTGTGTATTGATAGCTCTTCTATTTTTTTTATTTTTAAGAAGGAACTGCAGATGCTGGAAAATCGAAGGCAGACAAAAATGCTGGAGAAACTCAGCGGGTGAGGCAGCATCTATGGAGCGAAGGAAATAGGCAACGTTTCGGGTGGAGACCCTTCTTCAGACTGATGTGAGGGTGGGGGGGGCGGGAAGAAGAAAGGAAGAGGCAGAGACAGTGGGCTGAGGGAGAGCTGAGAAGAAAGCAGGGACTACCTGAAATTGGAGAAGTCAATGTTCATACCGCTGGGGTGTAAACTGCCCAAGCAAAATATGAGGTGCTGCTCCTCCAATTTACTGGTAGGGTGGAAGGTGAGGACAAGGGAGACTCAGCTCTTGTTACGAGTGGGGGGGGGGGGGGGGGATAGGGCATGAGAGCAGTGTTATGGGGGTATAGAAGAGACCCTGGTGAGAGCCTCATCTATAGTAGAAGAAGAGAACCCCCGTTCCTTGAAGAATGAGGGCATCCTTGGTGCAGATGCGGCGTAGATGGAGGAATTGGGAGTAGGGGATGGAGTCCTTACAGGAACAGGATGGGAAGAAGTGTGGTCCAGATAGCTCTTCTATCTTAGTTATTTTACTGAATGCCAAATAATTAACCTAAGCTTCTCCCTGATGGAGAGTGCTTTAGAACCATAGAAAAATACGTGCAGGAGTAGGACACTCGGCCCTTCAAACCAGCACCGCCATTCAATCTGATCATGGCTGATCATCTAAAATGAGTACCCCATTCCTGCTTTTTCCCCCAAAACCCTTGATTCCTTTAGCCCTAAGAGCTAAATCTAACTCTCTCTTGAAAACATCCAGTGAATTGGCCTCCACTGGCCTCTGTGGCAGAGAATTCCACAGATTCACAACTCTCTAGGTGAAAAGTTTTTCTTCATCTGATTCCTAAATGGCCTACCCCTTATTCTTAAACTGTGGCCCTTGTTTCTGGAGACCCCCAACATCGGGAACATTTTTGCTGCATCTAGCCTGTCCAATCCTTTAAGAATTTTAAATGTTTCTATAAGATCCCCTCTCATCCTAAATGCCAGTGATTACAAGCCCAGTCGACACTTTATTTCATCATATGTCAGTCCCGCCATCCCGGGAATTAACCTGGTGAACCTACGCTGCACTCCCGCAATAGCAATAATGTCCTTCCTCAAATTAGAAGACCAAAACTGCACACAATACTCCAGGTGCAGTCTCACCAGGTCCCTGTACAATGGCAGTAGGACCTCCTTGCACCTAAACACAAATCCTCTTGCAATGCAGGCCAAAATGCCATTAGCTTTCTTCACCGCCTGCTGTACCTGCATGCTTACTTTCAGTGACTGATGTACAAGCACGCAGGTCTCATTGCACCTCCACTTTTCCTAAACCAGGTGACTGCTCTGGGCACTGGAAAGCCTCTTCCGAAATTGCAACAGTTTCTATTAATCGGGTGATGAGTTTCACTTGAAATGGTAATGACCTTGTTAATGCTGAACAGGCAAAATGAAAATTGGGTCCTTCATGTTCAAATTATGCTGATGGTTTTATTTTATGTATCTGTATGAATGTGAAATTCACACGAGGTGGTAATTCACCTCAAAGTTTAAGAGCTTGAGAAAGAAGAAACTTCTATCCATTTTCAAGCTTTGAATTCTAATGGATTTTTCATCTCTTGAATCTGCCTTAAAGTTGTCTTTCATGGTTTTTTTTTCAATTTACACCATGGTAAAATTTTTAAATGTTCAACTATACTTGATGTTATAACATGAAATCATTTACAATTCACGCAAATTTCCCGAATTTACTCTACAGTGGGACAAATAAAGAGGGAGAGCTGTTAAAGAGTGGTGCTGGTTCGATGGGCCGAATGGCCTATTCCTGCACCTATTGTCTATTGTCTAAATTCTGAGTATTTTCAACCCCAATATTGAATTTAATGGGAAGTTGTTATATTTGGTTCATCATGGATTTACTGCACAATTCTCTCTTCAACCAATCAGGAGGGCTTTTCTTACAAAATTAACATTGAATATATTTCAGTTATTAATAGGATATAGGCTGTTCAAGGGAGTATTGTGTGTGAAGCATTCAATAATTCCATTTCCAGGTCTGATTCATTGCTTTTTGCTGTAACGTGAGGCATTCGTGTACTCTTGATGTATTGAGCCAACCCTGTTAATGCTGAAGTGTTGAGCTAAGTCACGTTCTCTACTGTGGAGTAATATTCACTGGGGTCGGTGGTTACATTAGCAGTACATGTTTTTTTAAGAGTTAGAACAACTGTCAATAAAAAGGTCACTTTTAATTACTTCCCTCAGACTGTAACGAACCTCAGATTATTAGGGATGAAAGGCATGATTTCTGATTTTACTTCGGAGTCACGTGAGTGACTACGTGAAGAGCCCGCTCAGCACGCATGCGCGGCATTGCGTTCAGCAGTGCTACAACGGCCGCATCGGGAGTCAGGCGCTCCCGCTACAGGGTGAAAGAACGGACCGTTAGGTAAGTACCCTGAGCTCGGGTTTTCTTTCACAGGGAGCCTTCTGCTTTATTTCAGGCAGAGAACAAAGGCTCTTGGACAAACCTGTCCCCTGCTCGACTCCACGGAGGAGCGTTCCATCTGGGGGGGGCAGCAACAAGGCGGTAGGACCGCTTACCGGGCGCTTCGCTATTCCCGACACCATGCCGAGCCCAGTCCAGCTAGCGCCTGAACAGCGGGCTGGAAGTAAAGCTACCGAAGAAGCGCCCGGCCGGTGGCTTCCGACTTGTCGGACGGGTCGTCTCTCCACCCGCACGGGGAGGGGAGACAGCCGCCTGAGCCGCATGGAGCGACTCCTGGAGTAGGAGCTCCAGCGAGACGCGCTTCGTGAGGGGTGCTCTCGCAGGGGGAGTTCAGGCACTCCCTCCATTGTGCACTGTCTTGTGCACTGTCCATTGCTTCCTCCTTACCCGAGGGTAGCTTTGGTGACCAGGACTGGGCTGGTCAAGAAGAGGGGACTGAAGATGTCGGGAGTATGCAAGGGGTGCAGGAACAGGAAGAGCTGCTGGGTGTGGTGGACCGCTACGTGGCAACCCCACGTGCAGGAGGCCGTTAAAGGCCAAACTAGCGGCCAGCATTAACCACCTCTCCAACAGGCCCCTACAGGAGCAGGTGGTCAATGAGGCCTTAGAAACGTATACAGCTCCAGAGAACTGTGAGTCCCTTAAAGTGCCGGCTGTAAACAGCCAAAACTGGGGGCACGTTGGGGCAAATAGTCGGAACCAGGAGCTAAAACTGCAGCGGATCCTCAGGCTCCTGACGTCAGCCATCACATCGTTTGCTCGTTCCGTGGACAAATACGGAGATGACCACAACCTTCGTAAACAAATCATAAGACCTGCCATAAAATCCTAAATTTGCGTGGTTGTGCAAAACCCCAGCCACTGAGCCAGACCCGCTGCTCTTTGGCAAAAACCTCACAAAGCATATGAAGGATATGGAAGAGGCCTTAAAAAACTTTCGGTCTCTTGAGGGCAGGCCCCGGGACGAGCAAACCAAAAACAATAGTTCCCAAGCAGCAGCACCCCATCGCGTCCACCAGTCGACGTCTACCATATGGGACTGGTGTAAAGCTCGGGGTCCGCATTCTATCCCCGGAAGTCTTCTTTAGACCAGGGCCCAGAGCGGACCCCATGGAAAATGCGCCACCCCCCAACATCACCGCCACGTCAGACAACGTACAAGACTCGTTGGACCGGCAGGAAACAGAAGAAATACCCATAACCATGGAGGTAGGTGGGTTTGGTTCCTACCAGCGTATAGAAAATAGGGGCTTAATACTAACGGGGGAGATTACACCTATTTAAAGAAGCACGGGAGTCTATCACGAGTGATCAGTATATACTCAATGGCATTAGTGGATACAAAATACAATTCATACTAGAAAAATTGCCACCAGTTCAACATTCACCCCAGAGGGTATTTTCCCTCTCAGTTAAAGAAAAATGAGAGGGACAAGCTGAACTGGTGAGACTAGTTACAAAGGGTATCATTGGGAAAAACAAAACATGAACCCTTGGAATTCGTATCAAATATATTCACTAAACCCAAAAAAGATGGTGGATGTCACATCATCATTGACTTAACTTCACTAAATAAGTTTGTTAAGTATATACATTTCAAAATGGAAACGTTTGTTACTGCCAAACAACTAATTTCCAAAGGATACTTCATGGCAAGCATTGATCTTAAAGATGTTTACTATTTAGTACCATTCACAAGGATCATCGCAGATACCTGAAATTTACCTGGATGGGGCAGCTATGGCAGTTTAAAGCATTACCCAATGGGTTCACATCAGCCCAAGATTATTCACCAAGATACTAACACCAGCTCTGGCAATATTCAGAAGACAAAAACATATTGTCATGGCATATCTAGATGATATCTTAAATAATAGGCAAGACCATGGAATTGACTATGTTAGCTGTATCAGCTACCAAACAGTTATTCGAAACCCTGGGATTGTCTTACATCCAGATAAATCTAAGTTGAAGCCATCCACAATCATGGACTACTTGGGCTTCACAATTAATTCAGTCTACGTGACTGTAACATTGCCAAGAGACAAAACAGTTGAATTGGCACAATCATGCAACAATTTAATGGTCAACGAACGACCAACTATTCGACAAGTAGCAGAGTAATTGGGAAAATGGTAGCAGCATTTCTGGCTACACAATTCGGACCTTTGCACTATCAAAACTTACAAAGAGCAAAGGTACAGGCACCAAAACGACATGCAGGTCATTATGATCGTGTCATGAAGTTACCCACTGACGCAATATCAGAACTACAGTGGTGGGCAAAAAACGTTTGGCATAGTTTCAGCCCTATTATCATCACTAACCCTATGTTAGTTATCCAAACAGATGCCAGTGCTCAAGGCTGGGGAGCAACTAACTCCATATCCAGCACAGGTGGTAGATGGACTAACCCAGAGTCATCATTACCATTTACACTGGGCATTAATTATCTAGAGATGTTGGGTGACTTTTATGGTTTAAAAGCATATGCATCAAATATGCATCACTTGCATGTACGGTTACAAATAGATAATACTACGGTGGTGGCCTACATTAACCATATGGGCGGCATAAAATCATTATCATGCGACAAGTTGGTCAACACAATTTGGCAATGGTGTGTCGAAAGACATATTTGGCTATCAGTAACTTACCTGCCAGGTAAGCTAAATACAGTGGCAGACACCAGGTCACGTAAATTTAATGACAACATCAAATGGATGTTAAACCCCAAAAAATTTGCAAAAGTTATCAAGCAATATGGCACGCCAGATATCGATTTATTTGCATCAAGACTAAATCACCAGGTACCTATGTATGTCGCTTGGGAACCAGACCCTGAGGCAGCAGCGGTAGATGTGTTCGCGCTGGATTGGGGAAATTCTTCTTCTATGCATTTCCTCCCTTCTGCCTCATCAGTCGGGGACTACGCACAATACAAATGGACTCTGCTTCAGGTATTTTGATAGTACCCGACTGGCCTACGCAGCCATGGTTCCCAATACTCCATGACATGGATGTTGAAACTCCGATGGTATTCCCCAGTGACCCAGAGTTATTAACACCCAGTGTTGGGCACAAGCCACCCGTGCCATGAAAAAATCAAACTCCTGAGTTGCAGATTCTGCAAAAACCACTTCTGGGACTGGGATTATCAGAACAAACCGTCGACACCATGTCAGCATCCCTCCAAACATTCACTAAAAAACAGCACTTGTCCAGCATCAAAAAATGGGAGAAGTACTGCTTGGATACAGGGACCACCTACTCAACCGCTACAGTTACCAACGTACTGGAATTCCTGGCGAACCTTCACCACGATGAAGGACTCAGCTACAGAGCCATCAACACAGCTAGAAGTGCCCTGTCTGTCTATTTAAAACAAGCTCCAGGACAACAGGCCATGGGGTCCCACACGCTGGTGGTTAAACTAATGAAGGGTATTTACAACTCTAACCCCCTAGACCAATGTACACCCATATATGGGATGTCAGTGTGGTCCTGACATACCTCAGGGGATGGCCACCAGCCAGATCCCTCAACCTGGAACAATCTATGCTCAAAACACTCATGTTGATGGCACTTGTATCTGCACAGAGGGTCCAGTCACTACACCTATTGCGACTGGACAGCATGCTCACAGCTCCAGACCAGATCTCTGTCATTATCCAGGGACTGATCAAACAGAGCAGACCAGGAACACCTAATCCAGTCGTGGAATTCCGGGCTTACCCGCCAGAACCACGGTTATGTGCCATGACCCACCTACTGTCCTACATAGACACAGCCAAAAATATTCAAGGGAGAGGAAAAGCCTTGTGGGTCAGTCATAAAAAACCTTATGGTCGGGTGACGAGCCAAACCATTTCGAGATGGCTCAAGCAGGTGCTAAAAGCTGCTGGGATAAACACTAACATGTACAAATCTCACTCCACCAGGGCAGCATCCACGTCGATGGCCAAAAGAATGGACGTGCCTATAGACCACATCCTGGCTACAGCAGGATGGTCGGGGGATAGACCGTTCAGAAATTTTATAATAAGCCGTTGGCAAAACCTGCTTTATTTGCAGAAAAATTTTACAGACTGCAAATATTTAATTTAAGCCCAGGGGAGCAATTTAATTTCTTTGTTGTTATTCTACAAACAGATTCATTGGTTGATTACGATACCACACTTCCTCCCTCAAGGACTTCGGCAGTGAGTGAAGTAATAACTGTTACACGGTTTGAAATCACAGAGCTTTAAAATCTTCACGTAGTCACTCACGTGACTCCGAAGTAAAATAGTAAGATTAAACGAGAACTTACCAGTTTGAAGTTTGATCTGTATTTTATGAGGAGTTACGATGAGGGATTACGTGTCCTCCGATCCCACCCTCAATAATATGGGTCAAACTGATAACGGATGTCTCCTTTTCTTTACTATGTTTATTTCAATAACTGTGTCTATCTGTGATTCCACACTGCTGCTTTGAAGTATGCCGCGCATGCGTGCTGAGCGGGCTCTTCACGTAATCCCTCATCGTAACTCCTCATAAAATACAGATCAAACATCAAACTGGTAAGTTCTCGTTTAATCTTACTATTTCATACCACTCTTCATGTTGTTAATTTTTAATAAGAACAAATTATATTTCACACTGAGAGTGTGTGAGTACTCATTGTGTTAATTGAATTTCAACCTCACCATTCCAAATTTCCTTAATATAAGGTACAAAGACCTGGAGTCATAGTCATAGGTCTATACAGCATGGAAACAAGCTCTTTGGCCCAACTAATTCATGCTGACCAGATTGCTTAACAGAGATAGTCCCACTTGTCCGCTGGGTCTACTTGCCCACGAGATCCATATTTCTCCAAACCTTTCTTTCTTGAGTCTTTTAAATGTAGTATTTGAGCTTGCTTCTACCAATTCATCCAGCTGCTCATATTATGAACGCACAGCCTTCTGTGGGAAAAAATTGCTTCTCAGGTTGTTTTTAAATCTTTCCTCTGTCACCTTATACCTATGTCCTCTAGTTTTAGACTCCTCTACCATGGTGAAAAGACTGTGGCGTTACACCTCATTTATGCCCCGCTTGAGTTATATATCACCAATCCTCAGCACCTCCGCTCCCGGGAATAAAGACTCAGTCCTTTCACCCCTTCACTGCCATTGGAGTGGTACACTAATGGTAGTTTTATTGGGCTATAGAGCAAAACGGTGATTACATTTTCAATCTTGTTCCATGCAGTTTCACATTATTCTTAAACAGCTACACTGAGAAACTCTGTTTCCGATTCCTTGCCTTCCCCTATGTTTTTTCTGAATGCCTGATACTTTCTGTAATTCAATGCTGCACACCTTGTTTCAAGGGAGTATTGTGTGTGAAGCATTCAATAATTCCTTTAAGCTTCCATTTCCAGGTCTGATTCATTGCTCTTTGCTGTAGCGTGAGGCATTCGTGTACTCTTGATGTATTGAGCCTACCCTGTTAATGCTGAAGTGTTGAGCTGAGTCACGTTCCATACTGTGGAGTAAGATTCACTGGGGTCGTTGGTTACATTAGCAGTACATGTTTTTTTAAGAGTTAGAACAACTGTCAATAAAAAGATCATTTTTAATTACTTCCCTCAGACTGTAACTAACTCAGATTATTAGAGAGGAAAGGCATGATTTCTGATTTCATACCACTCTTCACGTTGTTAATTTTTAATACGACCAAATTATATTTCACACTGAGAGTGTGTGAGTACTCATTGTGTTAATTGAATTTCAAGCTCACCATTCCAAATTGCCTTAATATAAATTATTTTATTCCTGTACTTAATGACTATATAGTATATTTACAGGGAGTATTTGACTGGAGGAAAAAAGAAACAAAATGATGGTGTAACTCAATGGGTCAGGCAGCATCTCTGGAAAACATGGACAGAAGACAATTTGGGTTGGGACCCTTCTCCAGGTTCTGAAGAAGGGTGTCGACCCAAAACATCGTCTCTCCATGTTCTCTGGAGATGCTGCTGAATGCGCTGAGTTACTGCAATGCTTTGCATCTTTTTTTGTAAACCAGCATCTGCAGTTCCTCATGTCTGAGTATTTGACTGGGTTAAGCTATTTGGTATTTGTGGTGCACACAGGCAGTCCCATGAAACCTTCAAAACATTGATTGCCCCAAAATAAATCTGCATATCAGTATTGCTTTTAGAGAACGTTTGCAGCATTTTATAGATTGCTTGCTCCATCTAAAGATGAAAAAAATAATCTTCCAAATAATTGTTTTTTATTTACTCATTTTTCAGTGTGGGAGCATTGGTGACAATGCCTATGATCCCCGGAAGGTGATGGTGTGTTGTGTTCTTGAACTATAGCAGACGTTACATTTAATGTAGAATGGTACAGCACAGAAACAGCCCACTATTCTGCGCTGCACGTGATTCCATGTTGATCTCCTGTCCCTGCAAGTGATCCATATCCCTCCCTACCCTGCACTTCCATGTGCCTTATCCCTCTTCCTTACTGAAACATGCCTGCATCTCATATTTCACTTGGGCAGTTTACAGCCCAGTGGTATGAATATTGATATCTCTCACCAGGTATTATTTTTCATCGATCGGAAAAATCCTCGGGGCTGCCTCAGCGGAGGGGGACTGTGAGTAAGATGGCCAAAAAATCATAACGGTATACGGTAGCGTTTTTTCTAAAATCAATATACAGCGCAGACAGGAAGTGGTCAGGATGAAACTTTTAGCTATATAGATATCTTGATCTGGAATAATTGACCTTCAACTATCATAACCATCCAAGGTAAGGTGCCAACCATTCAAATATTTTCCCCTTGATGTCCATGGATGGGTTTCACCAGTGCTACATAGTAAAACTTTTAAGCTAATTGTTCCCATGCATTAATAGCAACCAAACATTATATATTTATAATATATTACTCTATTTATAAATGTCAATGTATTAACCTATCAGTAACAATAATTTCCATGGAATTGTTGCAGTTTATAGAATCTATTATATATTTTTAGGGGATTTATCCAATGCCCTAGGATAGATTTTTTCCATAAATATAAATAATTTATTTTGTGTTTTACAATATGTTAATTATATGTTTTAGGTATGGATGGTAAAGCATCCTTTATGGAGGAACACTTAATAGCCTATATCTCCTTTAGACTTTAGAAATACAGCACAGAAAGAGGCCCTTCGGCCCACTGAGTCTGCCCTGAACAGCAATCATCCCATACACTAGTACTATCCTACACACTAAGGGCAATTTACGATCTCCACCGAACCAAATTAACTTACAAACTTGTACATAATCAGAGTTTAAGAGATTGTAAAGGGTTGCAATAACACTGATTCAGTGTACTCTTGGCCAGATTGATTGTCTTAAATGTGCACATATGAACTCAGTAGAAATCTGCAGCATAGTTTGATTAGAAATTGATCTTCATGATTCATCTAAATTGTTCTTGGTTATTTTTTGATTTCTTCGTTCCTGAGTGAGCTGCAAAGTACAGTTCAGTGAAGTACTTTCCACTTATTGGTAAAGAAGCCAAAAGTGTTTGGGAAGTTCCAGCAACTGACAAACTTATTTGTTGTAAAAATGAGTAACAATTGATGATCAAACATTTGAATAATAGAGGCAATGTAAGTTGTGATTCATCATGGCCTTGGTCTTCATGTGAAGCCAGAAATTGAGAGTTAACACTTTCAGTGCATCAGATGTTTATTCATCTCGATAAATCTAGATTCCGGAATTTGCTATCAAGTTGATTCATGTTGACTCATGCGCCATCATTCATCTTTACTTGATGTATCTGGTCCAGATTACCATTGTTCATCAAGTGTTGCATAGTTCTTTCATCTATCACTTCGGTGGTTTATGATCCACACTGGCTTCCAGTTTCGCAACCCCATAATATATGATGTTTTCACCTTTGCTTTCACATGCATCCATGGTCTCATCCCTTACAAATTCCATAGATTCTACCAGATCTATAACCCTTAAGAATTCTGCACTCCCCCAGTTCTTGTCAATACCAGTATTAATTGCTCTACCATTGCCAACCATGCCTTTAGTTGCCAAGATCTTAAAATCTGAAAGTTCCTCTCTAACCCTCTACACTCCTCTATTTTTCCTCACTCTTTTCAAATAATAGTAAAATATATCATTTTGACTGAGCTTTTGGCCAGATGTCCTAACACCCTCCTAATTAACTAGGTGTCAAATGTTGTTTGAAAATGTTCCTGAGAAATGACTCGTGATATGTTGCTGCATCAGAGTTTCTATATAAATATGTTATTATTTTTTAAAGATTAAAGTGGATCTACTGGAGATACAGTTGACGGCATGGAAAGACGGCACCCGGGACAGGCTGGGTTAGCTCCCCAGTCAGTGTCTTTCATGAGAAAGACACCCAATAAAGCTACAGAAAGGCCTAATGAACCACCGTGGCCTAAAAATCCATCAGGGGAGAATGAAATGCTCAGAGAGGGAGAAAGAGATACAGCGCACGCACGGGCCTTGAACCTGGTGAGATGCAGGAGGAGCCCGGCCAGGACTCACTCCACAGAGCCCAGTCCCTCCATGCACTAGAGTCTCCCAATGCCTGCAGAGTGGTTACTAAGATGTGCTGATCCGTGGGCGGTTGCTGCTGGGATTCAAGTCCGGGCCTGGTCAACCCCAGCTGGGTCGCCTGGGCGACGGTGTCTGATGTTGTGAGACCTGAAACACCCGATGTCCCCAGATCACATCACTGAGGATGCGTCCCAGCCCATCTAGAAGACGCATATTTTTCACGCAATAAGCTAAGATGGGTGAGCAGGATATTGTTAGGGACACCATACAAGCAATGGAAGTTTGGACAAGAATGTAATTATTACATGGATAGGTGATGTTGAACCATTTCTTCAATTATTTTGTCTCATACCTTCTGTCTTTTCATCTCTGACCTTTGTCCAACCATCTTCCCACCAAAAGTTCTCCTCACCCGTATCAACCTATTCACTGCTCGGCTCTGTCCTGCCCCTCCTCTCTTCCAGCATTCTCCACCCCCCCCACAACACCACAATCAATCTGAAGAAGAGCCCCAACCTGAAATGTCACCTATCCAGAGAAGCTACCTGACCCGATGAGTTACTCTAGCACTTTTGCATCTATTTTTATAAACCAGCATCTGCGGTTCCCTGTTTCTGCATAATTATTGCACAGTTTCAGGTGAATAGGCAGTGATGCAGCTTCACATACAGTCAGTTTATTGAATCCTTTAATTCGTTGATTGTGGAACCTACTACATACAACTTGGTTCCATACATCCCTAATGGTGCTTACATTTCATAGAAATATAGAAACATAGAAAATAGGTGCAGGAGTAGGCCATTCGGCCCTTCGAGCCTGCACCCCCATTCAATATGATCATGGCTGATCATCCAACTCAGTATCCCGTACCTGCCTTCTCTCCGTACCCCCTGATCCCTTTAGCTACAAGGGCCACATCTAACTCCCTCTTAAATATAGCCAATGAACTGGCCTCAACTACCTTCTGTGGCAGAGAATTCCAGAGATTCACCACTCTCTGTGTGAAAAATGTTTTCCTCATCTCGGTCCTAAAAGATTTCCCCCTTATCCTTAACCTGTGATCCCTTGTTCTGGACTTCCCCAACATCCAGAACAAGGGGTCACAGTTTACTTATTTGCCTTTGAAAGACATTCGATATCCTGAGATAATTGTCTGATCCCTGAATAGGCCAATATGAAGTAATTCATTGTGAGTTAGATACAGTTTTGTGGTTGGGACCTGTTCTTTTTGTAAATGAGAATAAAATTGATTGAGTCCAATTTGTCTATTGCAATAAGAATAAAGTAACACTTTATCCTATCAATTTAATTTCAATTAAACACGAATACTTTTGATGAAAGAGGAAGTATTCAAACATTGCAATATCCAATTTCTTCATATTCTTTTATGTTGTTTTCAACTGTGGAAATTTGATGTGGAATTGAACAAGAAATGATTGATTGACCAACCCAGAGCCTCATGCCTACACTTATCAGTTCTTATGTAAAAATCTGTCAAAGTTTATTTGTATCTTACAACAGGAAACCACAGTGGTAGTGGTGTAAATATGATGTAAAGGCGAGGAGAAGAGATGGCTCTTGAAATAATGTTCCCAATCTAATTTCTCTGAATTACTGTAATAGCAAATTTACAGTGTGTGAACGAATTCACAGTTGATTGCTTCTAGAAGCGCACATTAAATGTATATCTATTATACACATTTGTGAACGTGCATGTATGCTTTTAGTGCTTAATAATCTCAGGGGTTCTGTAAATTCAATAAGTAAACGCCCCCTCTATCATTGTCGATCTGTTTTCACGCTAGAAATTTCAGAAATGCAGAAACATAATGCCATAATTGTAATGGCAAGGTGTGAATAATTTCTTTTATTCACAAATATTGATTTTTATTTCCTGAAATATTAATATACAATGTCAAGTTTAATTAAACTTTCTTGGTCGTGACAGTGTATTCAGCTAAAAATACCTAGACTTGAAAAGTAATAAATATTGATTCAAATACATTTATTTAAAAGCTAAAGAAGCATAGAAAATAGATGCAGGAGGAGGCCATTTGGCCCTTCGAGCCATTCATTGTGATCATGGCTGATCATCCACAATCAGTAACCCGTGCCTGCCTTCACCCCATTTCCCTTGATTCTGCTCAACCCTAGAGCTCTATCTAACTCTCCTTTAAATTCTTCCAGTGAATTGGACCCTCTACTGCCTACTGTGGCAGAGAATTCCACAAATTCACTACTCTCTGGGCGTATTTTTCTCACCTCAGTTTATTCTTAAGGGCCTGTCCCACCGGCATGCGTTTGCAAGCGTCTAGCGCGACCAAACGTGAGCACTAGGGCAGCTAGTGGAGAAGCAGAAATTATTAAAAATATATTATTGTAATATGAATGCTTACGTTTGAAAGTGAGAAATACCAATTTGTGAAAATCAGAAGCAGAGTTAGAGCTAAAGTTGCAACGTTATGTCCTGTTGAATGCATTCCAAATCATAACATCTCGGCAGTGGCAAACAACTGATGGTGCAGATAAACATGTAGAGAGCTCCTTTTACAGGGGCTTTCACCCTCTAGACAAGGGAGATATGTCTCCATCTGAAGCTTGTTGGGGTGTAAGAAGTCCCAGTGAAATGGAATCACAGTCATAATTTATCAAGTTTAAATCTAAATCAGCCATGTTGACCACAGGGAAAGAACCCCTTTCTGTTTTAGCACAACATTTATAATTACTGTGCAGGAAAGAACTGCAGATGGTGGTTTACACCGGAGATAGACACAAAAAGCTGGAGTAACTCAGTGGGTCAGGCAGCATCTCTGGAGTAAAGGAATAGGTCGCCTATTCCTTTGTGTCTATCTTCATTTACAACACTGCCTTTGTTTGCATTGAAACAGTGAAGGTAATGCGGCAACAGTAATTATCGACACAGTAATGCTGGTGCATTGTCAGCCTTCCTTATTACATTATACACAACGATAGGTTATAGGATGATAACCCAATTTTATCACTGGAAATTCCATCATTTCCAAATTTACAACCTTTTATATTGCATTTCAGATCCAGTGACAATGGATAACTGTGCATGAAGGATTCATATGCAGTTCATCACCAAGTTGCAAACACATATATTAAACAACTGTCTCTTGTAAAACCAGTTATCTTCAAATGGGATTTGTGATTTTACTCATCTGGCAGAGTCATTTCCAGATTGGTTGTGTTTCTGTCTTGTAAGATATTTATACTCCAATGAATCTTTGGAGCCGTTGGAGATGTCAAGAGTGCCATCATTGACAGCGCTATAAACTAAGCAGAGCGACTCCAGGCATCAAAGGTCAGCATGCCTAAAGCACACTGCCGCATAAAAGCTGTACGGGAGCGCAGTTCACAAAACTGCATCTGACCTATGTATTGTCACTTGCTGCTCTTATGTATGCTGTTGACCACAGGCAGAAACCCTTTGCCAAACAAAGCCAAGATGCCTTTGATGCGGAGGAATGCTTCATCTGCAGAACTGTCAATGAAAATTCAGTTGTCATATGAGGCAGCTCCTTACAGTCAAACTATCACACAGCGCGTGTTATCGTCAAAAACAACCTGCCTGTGTTGTCTTCTTTGACAAGACACATCTGAAGTAAAGTCCTTGCCACAGACTTATTAGTAGCAAAAATAGGCTCGGGTAAATTGAACCGACTGACATCTTTAAAAAATATTTAGTTTGCACCGACTCAAAATAAAATCTTCAACATGCAGTATTTAAAATGTAGAGATTCAGGGGAAATCTGACAGTTCGATAAAAGATATGTTTGAAAGGGAAAAAGTGCGTTTTAAAAGATAAAAGAGAAATCAGCAGTCAGGATGACTGTTACAAGCTGATCGCGTCTTCGATTCCAGTCACAAAATTTAATGTTCAAATTTGTACACAGATTGATGGGAAAGACACATCTTTATTTTAAAGTAATAATGGTGAAGAAAATAAGAAAAGGGAAGGGCAAATACAGGCTAATTTGACTGTCAAAGCTCATCACTTTAGTATTGGAGACAGAGTCATAGTCATACAGCAAGGCAACAGGCTCTTCAGCCCAGCTCTCCCATGCCATCCAAGGTGCCCCATCTAATTGAGTCATATTTGCCTGCATTTGGGGATATCCATCTAAACATTTCCTATCCATGCACCTGTCAAGTGTCTTTTCAATGTTGTTATTGTACCTGCCTCAACCACCCATCTCTGGCAACTCAATTCCATATACCCAGCACCCTCTGAGTGAAAAGGTTGCCCCTCAGGTTCATATTAAATCTTTCCCCTCTCACCTTCAACCTGTGTCCTTTGATTTTGATTCCTCTACCCTGGGTAAAAGACTTTGTGCATTGACCCTATCAATTCCCCTCATGATTTTATACACACCTTAGCTTCCAAGGAATAAACTCCTAGCTTGCCCAATCTCTCCCTACAGCTCAGGCCCAGTAGCCTGGCGATATTCTCGTAAACCTTCTCTGTACTCTCTGCATTGTTAAAAAGTATTTTCATCTTCAGCGTGAAGTGATAGTGATGCCCATTTGTCCCTGTTTTTCAGCATTGCTTTGGGGTCAAGGAAAGAGCGTTCACGTCGCGGCCCTGTTTCCACCAATCTTCCCACCACCGCGCACAAGAAGCACGAGAAGCGCAAGACAGACACCACTGTATGCAGATGCCGAGAAGTGTGTTCAGCTCTGGCTGAACAACTTCTAATCTTGTGTGTGGACTCGATAAGAAGAAGCATTGCTTTGGATGGAGGAAAATAAATTTAAGCAATTAAAGATCAGGAAAACCTATGCGGTGGGTGCAGAAACTGCTATTCTGTGTAAAAAATGTTGAACTGCTTCAGCCAGACATAATGAATAATGTAGAATGAATTCAGGAACATTAATTTAAGGCCTATCCATTTATAAAGTGGATTTGAAGTGCTGTATGGTAGTAGAGGCTGGAATTGAACTTTTAACTGAAACGTATTCAGCAGAATAAAAGTATCTCTGGTGACTCCCAGCTGCCAATAGCCAGCAGCTGTAGAATTCAGAAATGGGAAGTGGTTCAAATCGCTGCGAGCAATGACTTTTATCTTTATCAAAGGAAAGCTTGTTAAATTTGAAGATTTCAAATTGGGCTTTTCTTGAATTACTAGCTCAATGTCGATTATTATGCACACGGACTTGCTACTTACCGTCTCAAATTAATAGCAAAATTGAACATGGTTTTATCACATTATTTAAACTGTGCACATTAGTTTTGGTCTGTTAAGATTGACTTCATATCAAGGCAGCAGAATGAGGAGCGTCGTCTATAACTTGGTTTTGGCTGGATTTTAATCCAAATTGTGAAGATTGATTAGCACTATTCTAACTCGCAATGTACAATTCCAAAGATCCAAAGGCTGGTCTCATTGAAATTTTGCAGGTCCATCTATTAATGAATACGCCAATAGGCAGCTGCCAGCTAGTTGGTTTAACAAATCACAGTGTTAACAAAACATTTTCATTCATATTGCACCTATTTTAGCTTTAAGACATCCCAGAGAACCTTATGTCAATTGAAATACCTTGAGTGTAGTTACTGCTATAATATAAACCTTGGAAACACATTTCTACACAGCCAGCTTCCATTAATCGCCTTTTTGTTAATAACCAAATAATCAATTTTAGTGATGGAAATTGAAGAATAAATCTTAACCGGGGACACTTGGTATTCAACAAATAGTTCAGTGGGGTCATTAGTGGTCATCTCGGGGAACAAACATACTCAGATTGCCATCTTATCTTGAAGATAACATTTGGCTTTATCCCCAGTTATAATCTGATCTGTACAAAATAGGGAAAGATCCGTGTATGGAGCATGGAAGAGAAATGTTTAGAAATGTATCTCTCTTGAATCAGGTTTAGGGCTAACCTGTTAGAATGAGAAACCATTCTTTTACAAATACATATATTGGGGTACTTATACATTTACATTGCATTTACATAAGGTGTTCCTTACCTGATTCAGAAACAGAGAAATGGCCAAGGCCTAGTGCAAAAATTAAAAGATAAAGATAACAGGTTATATAATGCGCTGAAACATTAACATAGCAACCTATTTTATGAAGGAACCTTGGTTCGTGGGATTGATTGATTAGCAACAGATCAGTGAAAGAGATAACTTTCTAAACAAATGGCAGCAACCACTGATGTATGTGTCCTTGTTCATCATAAAGATGAGAATAGTTTTGTATAAATCTTAGTAAAGATCAAAGCTAAGTAAAGCTCCACGAATCTTAGGTTGAAGAGGTGAGGGGCACAGTGGGGTCAGGAGTGATAAATAGATGCATTGTCTTGAATTTGATCCACAAACAATGGTATATGGACACACTGATCTGTTCTGTATTCGTGCCTACTATGTTCTGCTGTGGTGAAGCAAAGCAAGAATTTCATTGTCCTATCACGGACACATGACAATAAACTCTCTTGAATCTTGTTATCTTTTTAGCCAGCATATGGAATACCTATACTCTGAGAAGGAGTTGTAATTATTAGTTGTAATAAACTACATTGAGACAAAGCGTGGATTAACTGGTTGTCAGGCAATGAGGAGAGTGGCGGAATAGGATTAATGCAATTGTTCTACTGGAAGCCAGCAGAGACTCAATGGGCTGAATAGTTACCTTCTCTGACTCAACAATTCAAGTTCAAGTTCACATTTATTGTCACATGCACCAATTAAGGTACAATGATATTTGAGTTACCGTACACTCATACAAGCAAAAAGAACATAAAACATAGAGTTTAACATAAACATCCATCACAGTGGAATCAGCTACTGTTTTAATACTCAACATAATAACCAACATGATCTTCGAAATGCTTGTGGAGTCTCCATTCACTATCACCCATGCATTGTAGAGTTTGATAGCACGTTGTCAGAATTAATTGTAGCCACTAGGTGTGCTTACATTTAAAAAAATGCAGAAAGTAATGTAACGAGAAGAGGAAGTAAATACAGTATTTGAACCATTAGTTTAGCAGAAAAGTTATTTTAAAATTGTATCCTTTGCAGTGATAGAAATATAGCTAGTAAACTCCAAGAGAAAGCACCTGATGTAAGAGACTGAAGGGACTGTTCGTTGCTGCCAACAGTCACATTGACATTTTTGCAATTTAATGCCACATATTTGCTTGTATACCTGCTTGAACTTTCATGACAGAATGGTTCAAATATGGTCAGTCACTATCTCAAGGAGAAATATCATAAGGTTACAGAGTTGAAGCTAAATTATGATAGATTTGTCCTTTTATCCATTTCACATTATCTAGATTGTCTTTTCTCTTCACATAGCATTTCATATTCATTACAGAGCTAATAGTTTCATCCTAACAATATGTTTTGGTTTGGTTCAACTGTGATTGTATCCTACATATTTGAAATATATTTGCCATACATCATTCTTTTTGTGATTTTGAAATGGCAATTCTTTCATACTTAATGCAATATCTCTGGTGTTATCTATTACAGTGATGCATTTCGTTTCTGTTAATATTCCCATGGTGCTTTCTCTAGGGTCTCAGAATATTAAGTGAAGTAGTCAAGGTAAATATGAAACAAATCCCAAGCTAAGCAGTTTTGTGCCATGTGTCATCAATATTCTGTACAGTTTTTTGGATCTTGCATTGAATATGTTGCAGCAGAATTGTGCAGCCCTACAAGATAATATTACACTCAGCAACTTTACTGTTTCTTAAACCCAAAGTGTTTCAGGCCATTAGAGAAGGTTCACCGAGCTTCAAACCAACCCCTCTCTGTCTAATTCATCATTCTGACCAATAGTTCAAAGTTCAATGGTGATATTTTTCAGAGCACCATCATACCATTTTGATCAAATCCCCTTTATTTATTTTTTGCGCCTGAAAAACTACTCTCCTATTTTTAGGAGAAACATTGTGTACTTTATGAACACAATTCTTGTCAATGCCAATTAAGGAAATTTAAACTTACAAGACATTAATTTTTTTTCAGAATTAGATTGAAGTTTAGAATTTTGAATCTAAAACATTTAGTGAAAAACTCTTTTAGGATGTATGGATGCATTCTTCCCATTATTCATTACTGATCTAAGGCTTCTTAAAATACCCTTTAACCTTACAAAGTATAAAATATTAGGACTGATCTTTCTAATTGTATTAAGTACTAATAGTTGGACTGGTCACTAATGCTGGCAACATTGAGATGATATTACTGTGCTTGGGCAATCCACTGAGCACCAGAGAGGGATGCTGACTTTGCCGGATGTAGCAAGCTCAGTGACTCATTATTTGAGTTGCATCAGTAAGTGCAGAAGGTGCAATGGATAAATGGGATAAGTTGTTATAATATTAGAATCATAATGTCAAACAGCATGGAAACAGGTCCTTCAGCTCAACCTGCCCACGCCGACCATCATCCCCATCTACACTGGTCCTGCCTGCCTGCGTTTGGCCCATTTTCCTCTAAATCTATATTATCCAAATGTTTCTTAAACATTGTGATCGTACCTGCCTTAACTACCTCCTCCTTCAGCTCATTCTATATACCCACCACTCTTTGGTTAAAAAAATTGCCCCACAGGTTCTTATTAAATCCCACCCCCCCTCTCAAATCTATGTCCTATATTAGTTCTTAAAGTGTTGTGCTTTTTATTTGTAATAGGAAAAAACTGCCGATGCTGGAAATTTTAAATAAAAACAGAGTATGTCAGAAACACTCAACGGGTCAGACAGGTAGGTGTGTGGAAAGCGAAGGTTCTTCCTTCTGATGAAGTTCTCCAACCTGAAATGTCATCTCCTTCCACAGATGCTGGCCAGTCTGCTGAGTTTTTTCAGTGTTTTCAAATATTATTAGCACAATAAGAAAGCCTTCACCAAAAGGACAGCAATGGAGTCTCCTCCACCTTCTCAAGGGCACTTGGAACAGGTAAAAATGCTCACCTTTCCAGCAATGCCTTCATCCCCCCCCCAAAAAAAAAAATGATGAAAGAAATGTAACTTTAAAGGCAATGCTGATAACTACTGGCGAGCCTGAGATCAGTTGTTTGATTTTTGCCTGTCTAACAATTTCACGATTCAAAGGGGCTGCAGTAAATATCCTGTGTACAGCAATCTGATGCATTTGATTATTCAAACAATGGGCTAGTTATCACTAAATCCACGAATGACGTGCTACCTCTCTAAACATATTTATTTCCATTGTTTCATGCACTGGTAAACTGATGAGTGATTTGGCAAATGCTTCCAGTGCTTGCTTAGAAGGATCTGGCTATATAAAGCGGCCTTTTCACGGGGCGACTTGACGCAAGAGTTAACCAGAGTTTAACATCGTGGGAACCTCGTGCGATAACAGTACGGCATTCGTGGACCACCGTGGACCACCGTAGCGCTAACGGCAGGTAATCGTGTAACTTGGTCACTCGGGAGAAAATTCAAGCAAGTTTGAATTTCTCCAAGAGTGACTTGTACACTTGTGGTTGAGCATTGCAACATTATATGGACGTAGTGGCCAGTGCGATATCCGTAATAACTCTTGCGGTTACCGTGGGAACTCCTGCGAACGGTGAACCCGGAAGCTGGACAGAGGGGACAGAAGGTGAGTAAAAATTGTCTTCTGTGGGATTGAATTAAAAAAATAAATTAAAATAAAGATTTGCATCCGCATATGGACATCAACTTATTCATGAGTTATGTTAATGAAATTCAAGAAAATAACTATAATCTTTAAAAGGGACTTTACTGAAAGGTTACGCATTTTTATGGTCCGTGAGAAATTTTTCACATGTACTTCTTTGAGGTCGGAGTCCTCGCCGACTAGCGATCGATGCCTTTCCGAAGCAGGGTCCGGAACGCTACCAATCAATGTTGTACAGAGACCCGTGTAAGGAGTGAACTGCACATGCTGGTTTAAACCGAAGACAGACACAAAAAGCTGGAGTAACTCAGCGAGTCAAGCAGCATCTCTGGAGAAAAATAGCTGATGTTTCGGGACGAGACACATCTTCAGACTCAATTCCGATTAGACTGTCTGAAGAAGGGTTCCGATTCGAATCGCCACCTATTCTTTTTCTCCAGAGATGCTGCCTGACCCGCTGACTTACTCCAGCTTTTTATGTTTTTCTTCCCAGATCTGACTTACCTGCTGAGTTACACCAACATTTTGTGTCCTTCTGTGCGTATTAATCAGCATTAACCAGCGTCTGCAGTTCCTTTAGACATTACCTAACTTCAGATTTTAGAGATATAGCGCGTGGGAACTCCTGCGAACGGTAAACCCGGAAGCTGGACAGAGGGGACAGAAGGTGAGTAAAAAAGGTGGTCTCAATATCGACAAGGGAACATGTGTCCTTCGAGGACGTCCCACCTAATTGTCATTGTTGGATAATCTTTTTAACAGGAACATTTGCAGAGATGGCTCCCAGAAAATCTCAAAGAAAGGGGGTAAAGCGTGTCAGAGATGTTTTTGCCATGTTGCTCTATTCAGTTTCTATATTGTTTCAGTTTCTATATCTATATTGTTGCTCTATTCAGTTTCCCAGGGGGTCGGGACGGGACTGGAGTTGGGAGGGAAAGGTGGGGGAGTTGAGGGAGAGGAGGGGGAGACAGATGAAGGTGTCTTCATTTACTGGCGGCGGGTGTCTGTCACTGAAACAGGCAGGTGAGATTTCACATCCACCTTGTGTGTGCCTCTCTCTCTCTCTCCCCTCCCTCTTACACAGGCTGAGAGACTCTGCCTCTGTGAGTGTACGTCTCTTTCTCCCCCTCTCCCACACACAGTAAGACCGAGGTACTGTGCTCAGTCCATCTGTGTCTCCCACATACACAGTAAAACATGTCTCCAAATGAGCCAATTCAACCAAGGAAGGATATTTATAGTGTGTGAAAAAAAAAGTTACATCATTTGTGTCACGTGTAGTTCACGATGTTCATTCAAGATTTAACGCGAAAGCTCGGGAGACGGACAAGTCACTCGCACAAATAACAGAAATGCCGAGTACCGTGGGAACTCTTTATCTACCCCCCGTTATATCGTGCGAGACTCGTGCTGGACCACGACCACTTCACTCTGGTGACATCTTGCGTCAACTCGCCCTGTGAAAAAGCCCCATAAGTCCGCAAAGTAATTGATATTTACAGAACTGGCTCAGTTGTAACAACATTTCTGTGGTTAAGCTTTAAGAGGCAATGTAACTCTTAAACAAGTTCCTTTCTGAACGGTTCAGTTTAGTCTAGAGATACAGCACAAAAGCAGGCCTTTTCACCCACTGAGTCCGCGCCGACCAGCGATCCCCATACATTAGCACTATCCGACACACTAAGGACAATTTACCATTTTTTCCAAAGCCAATTAACCTATAAACCTGTACATCTTTGTGTAGGAGGGAACCGGAGCACCTGGGGAAAACCCATGTGGTCATGTGGAGAACAACTGCATACAGACAGCACCCGTAGTCAGGATTGAACCCGAGTCTCTGGCGCTGTAAGGCAGCAATTCTACTGCTGTCCCACGGTGCTGCTGTTGTCAAATGGTGCAAATAATTCTGAAGATGGTTTTTGCACGAGGTTAAAAGCTGTTTCGTACCTGAAGTACAGGGGAAGTTCTCTTCCTTTATCCAATCTGATCTCCTCGTCCTCATTCTGTTCGAGACCTGCCATTGGGTTCGCATTGCAAACCCTCTGATGAACGTTAGTTGTTGCTTCGAAGATAACATCCTACTAGTTACAGGGCTATCAGGACAAATGGTGCTGTAAACAGCAGCAATGAGACATGTATCAACTATAATGAAGGTATAATTGCATGAAGAGAAAAAAAAGAACAGTAGTTATAATTCTGACCAATTTGTGTTCATGGAGCAAACAAAATGGTAACAGATGCATGATATATATTACAGCCATTATGGATCACTTTTGATTTAGAACCAATTTAATGTGGCTTTCTAATGATGTTCCTATTTGCCTTGTGCAGGAATTTGCATCTTGCTGAATTTGGTTCCTTATGAATTATATGCTCAGATCTAATTGTCCAATTTAGCAAGTTGTGCTTATGAAATGTTATGGTTTTTCCTAATTTGTGTGCCGTTGCTGATTCAGGCTTATTATCTAGGAAAAACTAACTGCTCATCCAAACACCGCTGAAAGTCCTTGTGCTTACCCCAATATTCATCTTACATCTTGTCAACATTTGCAAGTTGCTTGCTGTATCAACAAAATGACAGCACAATGGCACAGCGGTTGCATGGCTGCCTTACAGCGTCGGTGACCTGGCTCTGATCCTGACTACGGGTGCAGTTGTTGACCCTGGCCAAATTGGAGCCACCAGGATATTAAAATTGACTAAAGGCTTCTGTGCTGCTAGGCCATTTTGGTCAAGTTAAATGTGCCTTTTGCAGAACTGGGACAAGCTGCTGAATGGTGCCAGTTTGTCTGTGGCCTAGATCTGCAGGAAAAGAATGGGACATCTGCAGGTTCTTACAATAAGATGTAAATTGCATGGAACTGATTGGGTCACTGCAAACCAGATATATATAGTATACATAATGTTGTGAGATGGTCATCCTGTTAATTGATGATTGGTCGAACTGTTGAGCCTTGGAGGAACTGTGAATCTCAGGGCACATGTTGCTATGTTTGCTACCTTCTAGAAGCTCCTTTCAAATACAATGTTTATAAGATTATGTTATTGGGTTAGGGAACTGTCAATTATGTACTGTTATAATTCATATGTGTGATTGGTTTGTAGGGGTTGCCTCCCCCAAGTTATGTCACTCCCTTAGTTTGGAAGGGTATAAGAGGGTGTGTAAGTCTTTGGGGTGTGTCGGTTGAATGTGACTTAGGTTCTGTTTGCATGAGATATTGTTGTCTTGCGTGGGTGGATCAGCAACCGTCCCTGCAGTTTGTTCTTCAATAAAGTAAAGTTTTGGAACCAGAGTTTGACCTAGTGTTTGATTAAACGAGACTAAGGGGGTAAGTCTAGAACCCTGTCTGTCTCTGTCTGTCTGTCTGTACAGAGTTTGTACTTCTCCTGTGTGGATTTTCTACGGGATCTCCGGTTTCCTCCCAAACTCCCAAGACGTACAAGTTTGTGGGTTAATTGGCTTGGTATAATTGTAAATTGTGTCCAGTGTGTGTAAGATAGTGTTCGTTTATGGGGATTGCTGGTCGGCGTGGACTCAGTGGGCCGAAGGGCCTGATTCCACGCTGTATCACTAAACTAAACTAAACTAAACTAAACTAAAAGGTAGTCTGGAAGAGCTATAATGGGCGGGCTTTTGTATTGAGTGGCAAGTTTAGAGAACTTCAGTTTCCTTGATTCTGACCTGGGTTTTGATCCTGTGGTAATTAGAGGGGATCTGAGGTATCAAGGATAGTGAATCGTCAAGTTGATGCAGGAGACAATCACAGACAACAAACCAGGGAGCAAAATAAAACGTTGTTTGAAATTATTGTTTTAAATCTTGAACAGAACACTGGAGGTTTCGACATCCATAAATAAAAGTAGATAAAATGAGTAAATGAATAAAAGTAGATGAAATGACAGAAATGTTCTTCAAAAATATATTATTTTGAAAATGGTTATCATTTGGCAGTTATAACCACCCACACTAACTATCAGAGAAAGAAAATTTGTTCAGCTGATATTACATTTTAGTACACTGTTAAAATCCCAATTGCTTTTCATTCAACACGGATTAACATTCATGTTAGTATTTACAATCAGAATACCGAGTAAAAAAGTACTGATTCTGAGCTAATTAAAACCCCTCTGTAGAAATGTGCACCCCCCAATCCCTGCTTTTATTTGGGATTGAGAAAGTGATGGAAAATATTCTCAGTTTTACCCATAGATATTTCTCATGGGCATCTGTGGTCCTGATCTGAGCAAATGGAGATAAACATCACACAATCTGCTGTGATAGATCAGGTTATGCACAAATTTTAATTCCCAAATCACAGCTGGTCACAGATTGCTAATATGTTATGGCTCAACAGAACAGTTCCTCTGTAACATTGAAAAGTTTTCTTTTGGACCAATGTTGCATCTATTTTATGTTATCTTTGAACAAGCAGCAACTTTGCTGGAAAATCTCCTTGTAATTATGTCACTCACATTACATTAGCCCATCTTTTCATGTTTGAATGATCAAATGATCCTGGTACCACTTAATTAATATTTTAATGCCTTTGCGAGAATGGCTTCTCTGATTTCTCTCTTTGCTTTGAACTCAGCAATTTAAAGAAGAGAATATTAAGGTGGATTGTGTCTACTCAGCAGTGGTGCTATTTTGTTAAAGCCATTATCCGGACTCATCTGTCAAAGTAAATTAAACTTCATTCACTTCTATTACCCGCAAATGCTAATAAAACTTAGGCTCATTCTGCCTTCTGCTTCAGTCCACCACTAAAGCACAGTTGAACTGATTAACTTGCGTGCTCTGCATTACTCTGGATTTGAGAGCCTGCACCGATGGTTGGCAGCATCCTAGATGTCCACTGGATTAAATCTGGCTGTACCTCAACTAGTTCAGAGGTTCACCTGCATCTCCTCCAACCTCATCTATTGCATCCGCTGCTCTAGATGTCAGCTGATCTACATCGGTGAGACCAAGCGGAGGTTGGGCGATCGTTTCGCCGAACACCTCCGCTCGGTCCGCAATAACCAACCTGACCTCCCGGTGGCTCAGCACTTCAACTCTCCCTCCCACTCCGTATCCGACCTCTCTGTCCTGGGTCTCCTCCATGGCCAGAGCGAGCAACACCGGAAATTGGAGGAACAGCACCTCATATTCTGGGGAGTCTGCATCCTGAGAATTGAATTCTCCCAATTTTGTTAGTCCTTGCTGTCTCCTCCCCTTCCTCAGCCCTCGGGCTGTCTCCTCCCATCCCCCAGCCTTCGGGTTCCTCCTCCTCCTTTTTCCTTTCTTCTCCCCGCCCCCCCACCCCCCATCAGTCTGAAGAAGGGTTTCGGCCCGAAACGTTGCCTATTTCCTTCGCTCCATAGATGCTGCTGCACCCGCTGAGTTTCTCCAGCATTTTTGTGTACCTTCGATTTTCCAGCATCTGCAGTTCCTTCTTAAACAAGTAGTTTTATTGTTAATTGGAGAATTTACCAGTGTGTGAATAATAAAGGAGGTGTAGTGAAAAAGATCAGTTCTTTCCTGTACATTCTCCTCAGGTGCCGAGAACAACTAATCAAATGACAGCAAATTGCATCCATTGTTGACTGAGCTCAAATTGATGTTTTTGTTGCGTAGATTGGTACAGATCCTATACAAATGTGGTGCTTTTCTTATACATGTCCAGGCCTGGTATTGAGATATTTGTGTACAGCTCTTTTCTCAGTCTCTTAGACGATTGGACTTTAGCGATACAGTGTAGAAACAGGGTCTTTGGCCCACCGAGTCCTATCCTACCCCTAGGAGCTATTTACCTTTTTTTTACTGAAGCTGATTAACCTATAAACCTGTACATCTTTGAAGTGTGGATGGAAATCGGTGAGAAAACCTACACAGTCACAGGGAAAGCGTTCAAACTCTGTGCAGACAGCACCCGCAGTCAGGATCGAGTCTGGGTTTCTGGCACTGTAAGGCAGCAGCTCTACCGCAATGCCACCGTGTCACCCCTTAAACAGTCTGTTAACAGGTTCCACGTTTGTAGTGCATGTAGCTTTTTATGTCAGCATAAAATTTGGAATCGATCTGCCTTCACTTCCCAGATTATGGGCCCGATCTGTTGATGTACCAGTCTTAGTCCATCAGACGGCTACTCCGTAAACCTGCAGCCTCCGATGGTGGTGTTAGAGAGGTTGTTGCGGTGTGCCAGGCAGCCTCACTTTCTCTGTGATTCCCTAACATCAGCATTGTTTGTGGAAGTGACAGCCTGCAGGGAACTGTTCAACTCAGGATGTGTGCACCACATTTCCAACTGTCTCAATTTCCTCCTTGTTTGGTTGCCAGTTGCTTTGTTCTCTTGCCGAGCGCTAGCATTTAAGAGCCCACCACAGGCTAATTAACCTTTCATGAGCCATTATTGAGTATCTGAAGAAGAGACATTTTCAGTTCCTGGTTTAGCAAACCATCAATTGAACGGAATACTGAATCACAAGAAAAGTTTAATGTCTAATGTAATGTGCATCGGCACAAATAAATCTCCATGCTCTGTCTATAATCCAAATGATGAGGTGAAAAGATATTAACCTTCAAAGAACATTCCAGTACTTCAAAATCTGTCATATGCAAGCACTTTTCATTTGCGTATTAATCTTCTCCCAATCAGAACTTTTCAGGTTTTAGCTGGGCTTGGTGTGTTCTACCTGTATAATATGAAGATAAATTAAAAGAGCATAGCAGGAAATTACATCACCGTGTGTAAATATACTGTAAGTAAGCATCTTGAGCTGGTGTGGTTTCTATGAGATCAGAATAAAATCAATTGATCCGAAGGTTTAGTCAGGGGAGGTTTTGAAAGCATGGGGACAGATTCAGTGCCACAGCGGTGAGGATTAGGCATTGCCAGTAGCTATGCTGAACCTCACTGCACACTGACTTTGTTGGTTAAAGATTGGATGGTGACGTTAGAACAATACAGCACAGGAACAGGCCCTTTTGCTCATCATGTCTGCGCCGACCATTTTGGCAATCTATATAATTTCATATGCTTGTTTGTGATCTACATCCCTCTATGCTCTGCCTGTTATTACGTCCATCTAAATGCCTCTTAAACATGTCAATGTATCTGCTTCTACCACCTCCCATGGGAAGGCATTGCAGGCATCTAACATTCCCTCTATAAAGAGGTTACACCACGAATCTCCTTTGAAATTTCCCCCTCTCACCATAATGGGGTGAGTGTTACTTTATGTTGGTTAAACATTAGATTTCAGCTGATTTACATCGGGGAGACTAAGCGGAGGTTGGGCGATCGTTTCGCCGAACACCTCCGCTCAGTCCGCAATAACCAACCTGACCTCCCGGTGGCTCAGCACTTCAACTCCCCCTCCCATTCCCAATCCGACCTCTTTGTCCTGGGTCTCCTCCATTGCCAGAGTGAGCACCAGCAGAAATTGGAGGAACAGCACCTCATATTCCGCCTGGGGACCTTGCGTCCGGATGGCATTAACATTGAATTCTCCCAATTTTGCTAGTCCTTGCTGTCTCCTCCCCTTCCTTAACCCTCTAGCTGTCTCTTCCCACCCTCCCCCCCGCCCACCCTCGAGCTCCTCCTCCTCCCCTTTTTCCTTCCTTCTCCCCCCCACCCCCCATCAGTCTGAAGAAGGGTTTCGGCCCGAAACGTCGCCTATTTCCTTCGCTCCATAGATGCTGCTGCACCCGCTGAGTTTCTCCAGCAATTTTGTGTACCTTAGATTTTTCTTGTTTTGCCTGAGACGGTGCTTCGTTATAAAATTTAATCTTTCATTTTGCTTGCTCATTTTTTTCCTTTCTCAACTCAGTGGTAGAGTTGCTGCCTTACAGCCCTTACAGCGCTGGAGACCCGGGTTCGATCCCGACTACGGGTGCTGTCTGTATGGAGTTTGTACGTCCTTCCCGTGACTGCGTGAGGTTTTTATAAGATCTCCAGTTTCCTCCCACACTCCAAAGACATACTGGTATGTAGGTCAATTGGCTTGGTGTATGTGTAAATTGTCCCTAGCGTGTGTAGGATAGTGTTAATGTGTGGGGATTGCTGATCAGCATGGACTCGGCGGGCCGAAGGGCCTGTTTTCATGCTGTATTTCTAAACTAAATTAAACCAGTCTTCCCATCAACCAAGACTTGGGCGGTGTAACTGTTTCTTTGGAATATGGTGCCCTTGTAGCCAGCAATGCCCTTGTGATATGCATCCTCCATGAGCATCCTCTAATGAGCTTGTCTAGCTGGGTTGCCCGATGCTGAGTGGGAACTTCAATCAATTTTCCACAACCAGATGAGATGACGCTGAATCCAATTGAAACAAAAGCAATCGGACTCACGAAGGGCAGTTAACTCAGCACAGACTGGGAATTGAATCTGTACGTTTTTCATCTATTCTATATCGGTTTGTGGAAGCAACACTTCAATTTTAAAGCAATTTAAAACAACTTTGATTATTTTCTTCTATATTTTACTAGCAATAGTGCCAAGCCTTTGTTCCTGTAAGACAAAACTATATTGAAAACAGTTTTCATTTCGGAAGTTATTGCAGTGTATTCCATTCCTAGCTTTCTCCACCTCTATTCCCACACATCATCCAGAATTTACAATCACCTGAAATGAATAGCTGACTTCTACTGTTTAATATAGGCCTTCATTTCTATCTTATTTTTTAACTTATCAAGACCGTGGCAGTATGAGAGAAATCTTAACATATCTAAAGCTTAATTATTTTAAAATGTAAATAGCTTTAAATTCTAATTGTTCAAAGACATATGAATCATAACTTGGGCTGCTTTCAAATAAATACAAACAGGAATACTTGGTTGCACTTAGTTTTTCATCATGTTCCAAAGTACCTGACGAAATGCATTGTGTGTGTGTGTGTTTGTGTGTGTGTGTGTGTGTGTGTGTGTGTGTGTGTGTGTGTGTGTGTGTGTGTGTGTGTGTGTGTGTGTGTGTGTGTGTGTGTGTGTGTGTGTGTGTGTGTGTGTGTGTGTATATGTATGTATATATATGTGTATATATATATATATATATATATATATATATATGTGTGTGTATATATGTGTATATATGTATATGTATATGTATATGTATATATAGGTGTATATATATGTATATATGTATATATATACATGTATATATATGTGTGTGTATATTCATATATATGTGTGTATATATATGTGTGTGTGTGTATATGCATATATATATGTGTGTATTTATGTGTATATATATATGTGTGTGTATATATATATATGCGTGTGTATATATATGTATGTGCCAATATATATATGGATTTTGTCAGCTACAAGGTATTAGGACCAGCAGTAGAGCACTTAGTCCTTCAAAACCTTATCCGCCATTTACTAAGATCATGGCCTATCTAATTGTATCCTCAAATCTGCATTCCTAGCTACCTATGGTAACCTTCCTTTTACCAGCTTGCTTAGTAATTATCCATGTACATATTCCTTAATATTATTCAAAGACCCTGCTTCCATTGCCCTTTGATTAAGAGAATATCAAAAGGCACATAAACCTCGGAGAAGGAAAAATAATAATTTGATCCCCGTTTGAATGGTGACCCCTTATTTTTAAACAATGTCCTCTAGTTCTAGATTGCCCCATAAGAGGAAACACCTTCACCACATTCAACCTGCCAAGAGCTCTCTGGGTTTATATGTTTCAATTACATTTCTCCAACACTTTGAAACTCCAGCAAACACAAGGTAGACTGTTCAACCTTTCCATGGAAGACAATTTGTTTACTTCAGGCAATAGTCTCATAAACTTGCATCAAACTGCTTCCAATGCATTAACATCCCTCCTTAAATAAGAACAATTCTGTGTGGTGTACTCCAAATACAACAGTCAAGACTCTGTATTACCATAGAATAACCTACCTCCCTAATTTAAAAATAAAAACAGTTCCATTCACAATAAACAATAATACTCCATTGGCTTCCCTAAATATTTTCTGTACCTACATGTTAGCAATATGTGACCAGCACTGAGATTCTGTATCCCTATACATCTTAATGTTCTGCACTCTCTCACCATTCTAATAACATTTACATTAACTGCCAAGATGGACAACTAGCGATTCCCATATATATATTCATTTACCAGATCCTCCTCCATTTGTAGACCTCTTCTTTAGCCCCACAACTAACTTATTTTCCTATCCATCTTTGTTTTGTTGGAAAATTTACCATCCAACTTCGGTACCTTCATTGAAGTTAATTGTATAAATTGTCAAAAAGAAAATGTCCTCTCTATGCCTGCTCTCCATTCTATTTCTTAGCCAGCAACCTTCCATTCATGCCACTGTGTTATTTCCCTCAGCATGGATTTCCACATGAAACATGATGTGACCTTTGATAAAATAGCTCTATGAAACTTCAATACTTCAAGCAAAATCTCCAAGATTTAATAAACTCCAATAAACTGATCAAACGTGATTCCTATTTTACAAAACAACATTGACTTGGCCTGAAAATGACACAAAGTGCTGGAGTAACTCAGCAGGTCAGGCAGCATCTCTGGAGAACATGAATAGATGTGGGTCCGGACCTTTCATTTTTAGGTCAGGACCCTTTGTGGACATTGCCTGACTATCTTGTCTTTTTTTTTAAAATTCACTGTTATAACACATTTATAATAGTCTCTGACTTTTTCCTATGTCGGATATGAAGTTAAGTGGACAGTATTTTACTGTTTGTAGACAAAAATGCTGGAGAAACTCAGCGGGTGTGGCACCATCTATGGAGCGAAGGAAATGGGCAACGTTTAGGGTAGAAACCCTTCTTCAGACTGATGTGAGGGTGGGGGGGGGGGCGGGAAGAAGAAAGGAAGAGGTGGAGCCAGTGGGCTGAGGGTGGCGTCAACCCCAACCTACGGGTCTCCCAAATGCTTGTTCGTATGTATGGGCTGCACATAGGTCGGGGGCCTATAAGCTACATGTACCGTTATGCACATTAAAACCCTCTCTATGATGATTGCATAGCTTTTTGATGAAGCCTTTATTATGTTTCAGTTGCCATTAAGACTCCCTTTAAATGCAGTGTATTTGACAGTGCGTAACTCCACTCATTCATCACCGGTCTGACAGCCAGATGAAGATGTCTTAAACAACAATGCAAGTTGTCTGTTGGTGTGCAGAAAAAAAATTCCCGATTTAGCCTCGGGTTCGACATTAGCGATTTTGTTTTTAATGTACAATGGTATAATAATTTATTCAGTGCGATAAAATAATGTTTATTTATATTCACAGTTGTAATTCAAATTATGAGGATGAATTAATGGAGATTTGATTACCTAAAGATGGTTTCTTGTCCCTTTGTGTATTGTGTTTGCTCCTGGGCCTAGATAAATAGCAGTCTGCTCATTACAGTTCCTGTATGCTCAACTAGATATTGTGCCTAAAAGGGCCTTAAAGATAATTATGGTATTTGGGCATCACTAAATATTCACAATATCATGGATCCTACAAATGTAGGTGTAGGTGCCTGGAATTAAGTTGTTAGGGGGCAAAATTAACATCAGTAAATGTTTGAAGAATGAATAGGGTCATTGAGGAAACCACAACCTTGCTTACTATAGACTTCTGGAAATTAATTTCAATATTCCCTTCCATTTTATGATGATTATTTTTGTCATATTTAGCCAAGATATTGATTAACTTGGTCAGACGGAGCTTTGTTTCCTGTACTTAGTCCTTCATTAGAAGGAATTACTGAGTACAGTCAGAGGCCAGCTGCAACTTCTGTTGAGATAGAAACATTACATTCTCAGAGTTATGTTGGCACTTTGACCCATTTCACAGGGCCTAGAATACTCACTGCACCAGCTTTACAACAATAATTTCACCTGAACAGGATTCATCTTTCCATGTTCCATACGAGATTTGACGGGTTTCAACAAATGTGTGTTTTCCTCAGGTGATGGCAATTGATTTTTGTTCAAGATTAAGCTTGCAACACAAAGCAATCACCTTCTTGCCATGTCATTTTTTAGGTCATAAGCTGCAAGTAAAGAGAAAACAACTTAACTTATCATGATACAACTTGGTGCAAACTCTTGAAAATATACTCTTGCCTCCTGGTTCTAATTGGCAGTTTTTAGAAATTTAAATAGATCCCAATTGAATGATGATGGAGCATTGGTTACTTTGATCATATTGTTTGAACATTGGCCTCCTCCATTGTCAGATTGAGGCCCAGTGCAAATTGGAGGAATAGCACCGCACATTTCGCTTGGGTAGTTTACACCCCAGCAGTATGAACATTGACTTCTCTAACTACAAGTAGCCCTAGCTTTCCCTCTCTCTCCATACCCTCCCCCTTCCCATTTCTCCGACCAGTCTTACTGTCCCGACTACATTCTATCTCTGTTCCACCCACACCCCTGACATCAGTCTGAAGAAGGGTCTCAACTCGTAACGTCGCCCATTCTTTCTCTCCAGAGATGCTGCCTGTCCCACTTTTTGAGTCTACCTTTGAACATATAGTTGGTGAGTTTGGTGCCTTTTTTTTTCCAAAAAGGAGAAACTAAACAAATGTTTTCATGGAGAGAACCAGGTTGACACTCTGAAACTGTTCTGATCACAGTGACACAGCTAGTTGAGACCTCATAGCCTTACAACACCAGAAGACCCTAGTTTGATCGTGACCTCAGATGCTTATGTGTAGATTCCATGCTCTCCCTATAACTGCATGGGTATTTTTCGGGTGCTCTCGTTTCCTTCCACACCCCATAGTCATGTGGGTTGGTAGATTAATTGGCCATTGTGGATTGCCCCAAGTGTGTAGATGAGTGGTAGAATATTGGGAGAATTGAAGCAAATAAAGAGAGAAGAAACAATGGGTTCATCACATAATTAGTTAATGGTTGGTGTGGAAACGATGGGCCGAAGGGCACGCTTTTGTGTTGTCTCTCATGAATCTGTGACTCTTAGTAATTAAACTAGTAAATCTTAGAACTCATGCCCGAGGCTGGTTTATTTGTTTCAAAGGATGATAAAAGCTCTGGGGGAAAGAGCAAGTTTCAAATGATTTGCATCTTCTGAAGTAATTAAAATAACAAATTATTTCATTTTGCTGAGTTTTCTTAAAATCTAGCATTCTAATTATTCATACCTTTAGTTTTATATTATTTTAATTATTTTTGAATGTTATCAACAGTAGGTTCTAACTGGGGACTGGTCAAATAGTTGGGAACGTTTTATAGAACTTCATTGATTAGGGTCTGGCTTGGGGAACGTGGTTGTTACACAAGATTGAGGCCATCATGAAGGTCATCAAAACCAAAGATCTTATAGCGGAGCTCCGCTATAGGATCTTTGATCAAAACTGGTTCTTTTGGATGCTCACTCATCCAAAAAGTTTGGAGCAGTGGGAATGAAGTAGGCCGGATGGAACAGTGCTTCAGGCCAGATGTTATGCATCATAGATCTTGAAGGTGTTCCTCAAGTTAGCATCGGTCGTTTGCTCAGATACGTGAGGTGAAATATCTGCTTTTATGCAATGGGCTGATTTCTTTGATGAAATAGCTGGACAGCAAGTGAAAATCCTGTGAAGATGATATGTAATAGATCAGCCATAACTCAATTGGCCAAACAGCCTAATTCTGCTTCTGTGTGTTATGGTCTAAAACATTACATTTACTGTACTGAGTATTTTTTCTTATGAGTAACTGACCTGCTGAATAAAACTCCTCCCGGAAATCGAATTCATTCTGCGTCAAATGCTTTAAATAAGAGTGAGATTGATTCCTGTTGAGAAGGAGCAAACACGTCTTTATTCTTCACGAGAGACAATTAGACTATTAATAAATGCTGATAATAATGTATAGGAATACAATACATGGATTTTCACTCAGTTTAATGTTGAGAATGATCCAGAGAGTGGAAGCAATGTCTAAATATGCGATTCATTTGCCCCTTAATCACTCTCTCGGTGACCCTGCTCTAAGCAATCATGTCATGCGCAACGTAGCACGGATTTTCCAATGAATAAGTAGGGTACGTCAGGTGCACAAACCTAATGCTAATTGCTATGCTCATCTTTCACCCACTCACCCTCCAGTGCATTTGACCAATGCCATATTTATTTGTAAATGACGGGATTAAAATATTAAATATGATTCCCTATATTGAGAAACCAATGAACAAACATTTATCTTTATCTAAAGTTCAATTAATGAGATTAATTCCTAACCAACAGAGCTATCCTTGAATTACAGTCAAATTGACAATTCCTTCTTCCTGTTGTCACATGGCAAGTGTTTAATTATGTATAACTATATATTAGTTTTGCTCCCTAGTTCACACCAATTAGATTGGCCAGTGCTATAGGGATAATCCTTTAATGGCTAAATTTAAAAGTTAATTAGCCTTAATCTTAAACAGGTGCAGATAAGAGTGCATGCTTGGCTAGATTCCAAAACCATCGCCTGTCTGCAGAAGTCAAGTATGGGTTTGGTTGGTACCTGTAGGTGATTCTTGTCCTCGTAAACAAGGCACAGAGCAAGGTATGAATACAAATTAGTATATTCAAAATTAATAATGGCCACGTTATGAGATGTTTGTTTGTGTGTCTTTTGCATTGAAATAATTATTGCAATTGAACATATCACAAGTGGAATTATATTCCTTGGAGCACAATATTGTTTCATTAATTGGAAATCTTACTTATATAGATAATTGATTAGATAATGTTGATATATTCAGCAATTAGTTGTACGATTGTAATTTTTTTTGTGATTATTGTCCAGAGATGATTTATCAGTGCAATATGTAATCTGATGCAGACACATCAGATTAACAGATACTGTAATAATTTGCACTCCAATTCTAATGTTCCACTTGACCCTGCGGAAAAACTTGAATGAACAACAGGCAATGTTCTGGAATTGTTGTGCTAATCTCTCGCCCAGTTTTTAATTAACAACCAAGTGCAGACCCGTTGGGTCTGTTTCCCTAACGGCGTTTGCGGGGGGGCTGCGGCATCACACTCACATTAACCACCCCCCAAACACACAGGTGGGGGGAGGGGAGGTGAGAAGAGGGGAGGGAGGGAGGGGAGAGGAGGAGGAGGAAACGGGACAGATTTGGGAGGGAAAGGAGAGCGGGGTAGGAGGTGAGAGAGGGGGATGGGGAGAGAGACGTGGGGGAGGGGGGGGGTGGGGGGAAAGAGGGGAAGGAGTGGGAAGAGTGGAGGGGGAAGGGGGAGAGAAGAGGAAGAGTGGGGAGGAGAGGGGTAGGGGGAGTGATGGAAGAGGGACAGAGGGGAAGGGAGTGGGGAGAGAGGGAAGGGGGGTGGGGGAGAGAGGGAAGGGGGGAGGGATGAGGAGAGGGAGAGGGGGAGAGGAGTGGGGGAGGGAGGGAGGGGTAGGGGGTGTGATGGAAGAGGGACTGAGGGGTAGGGGGAAGGGGTTGGGGGAAGAGAGGGAAGGGGTGGGGGAGAGAGGGAAGGGTTGGGGTAGAGAGGGAAGGGGGTGGGGAGGGATGAGGAGAGGGAGAGGGGGAGAGGAGTGGGGAGGGAGGGGTAGAGGGGTAGCGGGAGTGGTGGAAGAGGGACGGGGGAGTGGTGGAAGAGGAACAGAGGGGTAGGGGAAGGGGTGGGGGAGAGGGGAAGGGAAGGGAAGAGAGAGGGATGGAGGAGGAAGAGGGGTGGGGGTAAGGGGAGAGAAGTGGAAGAGTGGGGAGGGAGGGGTAGGGGGAGGGGTGGAAGAGGGACAGAGCGGTATGGGGGAAGGGGGGTGGGGGAGAGAGGGATGGATGGGAGAGGGAGAGGGGTGAGAAGAGGGAGACATAGAAATTAAGTGCAGGAGTAGGCCATTCGGCCCTACGAGCCTGCACCACCATTCACTATGATCATGGCTGATCATCCAACTCAGTATCCTGTACCTGCCTTCTCTCCATACCCCCTGATCCCTTTAGCCACAAGGGCCAGATCTAACTCCCTCTTAAATATAGCCAATGAACTGGCCTCAACTACCTTCTATGCCAGTGAATTCCAGAGATTCACCACTCTCTGTGTGAAAAATGTTTTTCTCATCTCGGTCCTAAACGATTTACCCCTTATCCTTAAACTGTGACCCCTTGTTCTGGACTTCCCCAACATCTGGAACAATCTTCCTGCATCTAGCCTGTCCAACCACTTAAGAATTTTGTACGTTTCTATAAGATACCCCCTTAATCTTCTAAAATCTAGCGAGTACAAGCCGAGTCTATCCAGTCTTTATTCATATGAAAGTCCTGACATCCCAGGAATCAGTCTGGTGAGCCTTCTCTGTACTCCCTCTATGGCAACAATGTCTTTGAGCATTGGGCATTGTGACATCACACAATGGAACGTTCATCAGGGGCTGGGGCTGCTTCTATGGGTGAGAAGCCAGTATTTTTTGAAATATTTGGGGGGGGGGGGGGGCAGCGGCAAAACACTCACATTAACCACCCCCCAAACACACAGGTGGGGGGAGGGGGGGGTGAGAAGAGGGGAGGGAGGGGAGAGGAGGAGGAGGAAACGGGACAGATTTGGGAGAGAAAGGAGAGCGGGGTAGGGGGTGAGAGAGGGGGATGGGGAGAGAGATGTGGGGGAGGGGGGGGGGGATGGGGAGGGAGGGGAAGGGGGAGGGAGGGGGAGAGGGGGGGGGGAGAGAGGGGAAAGAGTGGGGAGGGAGAGTGGAGGGGGTGGGGGGGAGAGAAGTGGTAGAGTGGGGAGGGAGGAGGAGAGGGGTAGGGGGAGTGATGGAAGACGGACAGAGGGATAGGGGGAAGGGGGCGGGGGGAGAGAGGGAAGGGGGTAGGGGAGAGAGGGATGGGATAGGGAGAGGGGTGAGGAGAGGGAGGGGGGAGGAGAGAAGGGGGAGAGAAGTGGAAGAGTGGGGAGGGAGGGAGGGGTAGAGGGGGTGGGCGGGAGTGGTGGAAGAGGGACGGGGGAGTGGTGGAAGAGGAACAGAGGGGTAAGAGGAAGGGGTGGGGGAGAGAGGGAAAGGGAGGGGAAGAGAGAGGGGTGGGGGAGGGAGAGGGGTGGGGTAAGGGGAGAGAAGTGGAAGAGTGGGGAGGGAGGGGTAGGGGGAGTGGTGGAAGAGGGACAGAGGGGTAGGGGAAGGGGGCGGGGGGAGAGAGGGAAGGGGGTGGGGTAGAGAGGGAAGGGGGGTGGGGGAGAGAGGGATGGGTGGGAGAGGGAGAGGGGTGAGAAGAGGGAAACATAGAAATTAAGTGCAGGAGTAGGCCATTCGGCCCTTTGAGCCTGCACCACCATTAAATATGATCATGGCTGATCATCCAACTCAGTATCCTGTACCTGCCTTCTCTCCATATCCCCTGATCCCTTTAGCCACAAGGGCCACATCTAACTCCCTGTTAAGTTCCGATTGGACATATGTGAACATTGGGCATTGTGACATCACACAATGGAACGTTCACCATTGGCTGGGGCTCCTGCAAAGGCATATGTAAATGGATCCATTCCGATTGGACATCTGTGAGCATCGGGCATTGTGACATCACACGATGGAACGTTCACCAGGGGCTGGTGCTGCTTCTATGGGTGTAAAGCCAGTTTATTTTTGAAATATTGGGGGGGGGGGGGGGGATTTGATTAAAAACGTGTACTTAAACACGACGAAATGTAATGAGGAGCGGATACTTAGAAAGAAAAGTGAAATCTCTACCGAAATGGAAAAGATGTCGGCCATTCTGCGTCTGGTTTCGGAGTTGCAGTGAATCAAATAATAATAATAATAATAAACTTTATTTATATAGCGCATTTTAGGACAATTTGCATTGACCCCAAAGCGCTTCACATAATTTAAATAATAATAAGTTCCATAGAAAAAGGTTTTAAAAAAAAAAAAAATGAATAAAAATGGACACAACATATTAAAGAGTTCAACACAAACATCCCCCCACAGCAGAATCAAAACATTTCCACTGCGGGGGAAAGGCACCAGAAAGTTAAGTCCTCTTCCTCTGTGAAACATCCCGAGGTCAGGGCCCATCTGTGGCCGTGCAGCCAGTCCGATGATTTTCAGGGCCCTCTTGCCGTAAAGATGAAACATCGGCGTCGGGTGAAACTTTCCTCAGCGAAATGCCGAAATGAAGAAATGCAGCCAGCAGCCGTCCATGTAAATGGATCCATTCCGATTGGACATCTGCGAGCATTGGGCATTGTGATTGGGCATCTGTGAGCATTGGGCATTGTGACATCACACGATGGAAACGATTCAAAAGGAAGAAAGGCAGCCGGACGGACGGCAGGCGACAGGCACACAGTTTATATATTAGATAGATAGATAGATAGATAGATAGATAGATAGATAGATAGATAGATAGATAGATGACAGAATATATATTTGCTGCTGCTGCTGAATGCTGTACAGAGGTCAGAGTGGGTGAGGTTCTGCACCTAGTGTTGTATGATTAATATTTTGAGATTGATATGTAATACTATAGTTAAAATGTGACTGAGCGAACTAAATTGTGCAATTTATATAATAGTGAAGATGAAAAATTAGTGTCTGATTTGGGGCACATCTTCTGCTATTAACACTTTTTTTTAAAAGGCATAAATAATTGATATGCTGATATGGTATAATTGGCAGATTTAGAAAAATCAGTACACCTTGGGGTTATCTCTTGCTGTTCAGGGAAGATATATATCAACAATAGTTTGCTTTATCTACTTTCTGTTTTGGAATTGGTTATACCAGAAATTGAATTTCCTATTTTACTGAAACTTTATGAATTGAGTTCCAATGTATCTGTATTTATTTTACTTCTCTCTAATCCACAAGATGTGGACAGCTGGGAATGGGTTACAATGTAATTTATTTTATCATAAGAACCAAAGGCCAACACAAGTGGGAGTAGTCCATACTGGCTCTACTGTTTGTGGTTGGTGGAGGAATTAGCGGGCAAGTTTAGCAAATTCAATCCAGTGCATTCATTTTCATGCAGACCCCACTTACATGCGGCTACTCTGTGGAGGAACTGAATACCTCTTCTGAAAGCGGTGTCTGGATATTTCAGAATTTCTGTTATAATATGTGGTTAACCTCAGAAATATTTGTATCATGATCTGAAACTTTTTCCACTATTGATTAAGCAAACCAATATTAGAACAAATTGGCTTAGTTTGGTTATAGCTATGACACAGCATTTTCCTCATTGATTTCAACAAAGAAGAATTGGACTAATGCTGCAACTGGATAATTACCACAGGCTTGTGGTTACTTATCTTTGTTGCCATTAATGCAAGCATGTGTGCATTTAGAACAGAATATTAAACATCCTAAACTTCTGCCGGTGCACGGTAGAGAGCATTCTAACTGGTTGCATCGTGGCCTGGTTTGGCAACTTGAACGTCCAGGAGCAAAAAAGACTACAAAAAGTTGTGACCACTGCCCAGTCCATCACCAGCTTTGACCTCCCCACCATTGAAGGGTTCTATCGTAGTCGCTGCCTCAAAGGCAGCCAAAATCATCAAGGACCCACACCATCCTGGCCACACACTCATCTCGCCATTGCCATCAGGAAGAAGGTACAGGAGTCTGAAAAATGTAACGTCCAGATTCAGGAACAACTTTTTCCCCACAGCCATCCGGCTATTAAACACAATAACGAATAAGCTCTGAGCTCTGAACTGTAAAAGACTTATTATTTGTTATTTGCAGTATATTTGTTATTAATTGAACTTTTTCTTTTTTTTCTCTTCCCCCGAAATGTACTATATTTACATATTCACGTATTATGTTGTGCTGCAGCAAGTAAGAATTGAATTGTCCCATCTGGGACATATGACAATAAAACATTCTTGACTCTTGACATAACAGCCTATCTAATCAAGATCAACTATTGGAAGATGGACCTTACGTGGCTGCCTCTCATTTTTTTTTTTTTTTACAGTCTGGACCAAATACCAGGGTGAAAGGAAGGGATATAAATGGGCAGAGGGCAGGAAATGGGAGAAGATATTGAGTCAGGAATCTGTGCTCCATTGAGTATGCTTGGCAGAAATTCAGTCCTTCCCACTTGAAATTGAGGAATGGTGAGATGCTACCTTTTGGATTTCTCACATCTTCCACTTCTCTTGAGCAGCCCAAGTTGGATCTGGACAGGCTTTAGTTGGGGAAAAAATTGACGACAAGTATTCTTTGGCATGACACGGGAGCATTCCTTTTTTAATCAGGTTGAAGCCAAACCCTGCTTCCATTTTAAGTTGAGCCTGCTGGCTGCACTGTAACACACCTTTAAACAGTGCAGTTTGTGCTCTTTGCTCATCTGAAAGTTGTCCAAGAAACAGCAATGCTATCGCATAACTACTGAGGTTTGGAGCACCATTCTTCTGGTGCCTGAACCCCATCCTGTTATGGTTGCTTTAGTGAACAGAGATCTTTGTGGAGGCATAATAGCCTTGGGTAAGGTCATTTGTTCCAGTCATGAAAATCCTGGGATAATTAACCAATTACACCCACACATCCTCACACCATTGCTCTAGCACATTTTAATTTCCTTTGTAATGAATATTTTGTCAGTACATTTTAGTACCGTCTATATTGCCCATTTCTCAGTTTCGTACAAATGATCATCACTTGGGCCTACGTTTTCGGGTAATGGCAAACTGGTAGTTACGATGAACTAGAAAAAAGTGAAAGGAAAAGTGTGTATGTTGGGTAAGGTAGATCCAGTTATCCAGAACAATATAATAATTCCAAGGGAATATAATTTGAGAAGAAAATATTCGCTGCCACTAATGTAAGCAGGATCCAATCTGGAGAAAATCCCCATATGAAAAGTATTTTGCAAAGCAAATTCTACAACTTGCCATAATAGCACAAATGCTGACATTGTAATTAGAAAATTATTCCAACTAAAGTGTTGTCGTGCCATGAAAAAGAGCATCAACGAGGAATAGTTCAGAACCTACAGTTTAGTCTTGTATGACTACAGTGATGGAAAGGGATTGTAAAGTGGTTTTGGCAGCACCACCTTGAACGGATATACAGTACCGGAGGAAAATCTATGCTAATTTCCCAGAAAGATACATGGAACAAAACTGAAGTTGTAAGTTTGGAGATAATGGCGCAGATATTCAGAGAGGTATGGGACTACGGAGCAAGTCTGATTTTAAAGGTCTCTTTTTCCTCCTTGCTCACCAAGGGCCCTCTAGAAAGCAACTTTGGTTAAATAGTAACCTCTTGATGGCATGCATGACTTGAGCCCAAATTGGCACTGAAGAAATTGATCACCAATTCTACAATGCTACAAAAATGTTGCTTCATAAACAGTTCTGCTGTCAATTCTAAATGGCTGTCATTGGCTGTTTCCCCAAGCTAATGTGTCTTTATTTTTCCTCTTTGGCCCCACAGCATTTTTGGAATGATTTGCTGATGCAAATGTATTTCCCTCTGTGCAGAAGAAATTATTATCTGCACCAGACACTCTGTATGCAATTTGGCTTTCTGTGCAGGGATGATGTTGACTGTTCCCGTAATCTTTTCCAAGTTCACCTACTATCTTATTTTATGTGAAAATTGATTTAATTCTTCTGTATCCACCTGTTTCCCTGCTGCATCAGAGTTCATACTATATCTTATTATATCTAAGAGATCAAAGCATTTTATTATATCTAGAGATTAAAGCGTACCTTTTCTTGCACCCATGAACTGATATCTCAAACCACGATAATGAAGTAACGGGTGTAAGTACTAACTTACAAAGAAAACATGGGTGGCACAGTGGCAGTGCCAGAGACCTGGGTTCAATCCTGACTACGATGCTGTCTGTACAGAGTTTGTACGTTCTACCCGTGACCTCCGTGGGTTTTCTCCGGGTGCTCCGGTTTCTTCCCACACTCCAATTATGTACAGATTTGTAGGCTGATTGGCTCGGTGAAATTTTTTTAAATTGTCCTTAGTGTGTGTCGGATAGTGTTAGTGTGCAGGGATCGCTGGTCGGCACATACTAAGTGGGCCTGTTTTTTTTTTGTGCACAGTATCTCTAAATTAAACTAAGACAGTAGTGACCTGGCTCTGTAGGATTATGATCAATACACTGTTCCTCTTTACGATTGGTAAATATTCATACCAATCTAGGTACTTAACTTTGTGATACAGTAATAATGTGATATCTTGACATCACATGAGACTGATGCAGAATTAGCCACTCATCTCCATTCACCACATTGCATTACAACAGCACCAATGCTACAAACAGACATAGCACATTGAGTAACCACTGCTTCACTGCATCAGAATGTACAAGGAATGATGAACTAAATAGCGACGGTTTCAAATCCTGCAATGCTGTTTATTGTTTCTTTGCCTTCATATTCACTTCACTTTCATATTATTGTGATTTTTCGACTAATGTGGAGGTCATAATACATAGCTTAAAGATGGCGGGAAATATCCAATGTAGTTTAGTACTATGTAGATTTCTAAGTTTTACACCATTTCCACTATTTCAAACCTCTATAATTTCTTTATTCCAAAATTGAGCTACCTTTGTTGTAATTTTGGTATCATTTAATTTACTTTTGGTAACTTTTAATTTTGGTATCATTTAATATGTGTAAATGTAACCTTTCATCTGTACTGCTGTATTTGTTACCTGTATTTTTGGTGGCACATTTGGATATGTGGCCATCAATTCCTTTACCCAGGTCATTAATATTTGGAGTAAAATTATGATGCTTGCAGCTCATTGCTAGTCTGCCAGTTAAAAAACATATGCACATTATTGCTACATCCCGTTTGTGCAGCATCTTGCCTCTGTACAAATTTCCCATTTACTGGTCAATGATTTATCATCAAATGAAAGCTTCAGCTTTTGTTACCTTTCTTATGAAGTACTCTTGGCAGAACCTTGAGACCAGTTGATCGTGTGTGCACTCGGCAATGTAGATTATGTTTTCATTGGTTTTACAAGACTGCATTTTATTTTGGTGAACACATGAGGACATTTTAATTTTCTCGAGGCCTTTTAAAGAGAAAACTTTTAGACTTCAACGATTCCTTTTCATGCTTTTAATGAAGCTTTTCACATAGTGAATTACTTTGGATTGCAATGGGAATAATTGCAGTTGAGTCATTTTGTGTACACCAAAATGGTTTACTAATACTTGGGTAATGTAATCATTATCTATTTGGGTAATTATACAGGTCTGGCCAACTGGTGGAAAACTTCACCTTCAGCAGAACTAATCAAAATTTCTGGTAGACACAAAATGCTGGAGTAACTCGCCAAGACAGGCATCATCTCTGGAGAGAAGGAATGGGTGACGATTTGGGTCAAGGTCCTTCAGACATTCCTCCTCTCCAGAGATGCTGCCTGTCCTGCTGAGTTACTCCAGCATTTTGTGTCTACCTTTGATTTAAACCAACATCTGCGATTCATCCCTAATCAAACATTTTGATGGTTTATACCTAGGATATCTTGAACAATGTTCAGAAATTTAATTTGGAAATGCTAGTGTTCTTGAGTGTTTCTACTTGCAGCGAAGGTTCACAAGAAATCGCATTCCAGCTCTGACCACTTGTATTGATTACTCTTTTGGGCTCAATTAGTACCTTTCAAATACTATTCGGAACATCTCAAAACATTTCATAGACAATTAAATACTTTTGAATACAAGACAATTTAAAAAATGTCGGAAACATAGCCATTCACAAAGGGTGACAAAGTTGGATTGGATTGGATTCAATTTATTGTCATTGCACTTTTCAGTGCAACGAAATGGTTAACATAGAATAAATCACAAACACTCAACACAGTTTAAAGTCCCAAAGTCATTGTCTCTTCCCTCCTTGCTCTCCCTCTGCGCTGAGGCAACCCAAGCCTCCGATGTTGTGACCCCGCCGGGTGATGGTAAGTAAGTCCCGCGGCTGAATCCGTGCTCCGCAAACGGGTCGGTTCAAACTCCGCGGCCCGGGGCGGTCGAAGCTGCCGCCCTCCAGTCCAGCGGACGCAGCTGTAATTGCGGGAGCTCCGGAAAACAGGTCACCACCTGTGACCTGCGATCTCCCGATGATGTCGTCCACTGGCCCGCGGCCGAGCCTTCAAAGTCAGGTCGGAAGTTGGGTCGCACCGCAACAACAGCCCCTAAGTCGGCCAGCCTCGCGTTGGTAAGTCCTGGCTCTGCCTCTGCAGCCTCAAGGTCGGTCGCAGTTGGAGGCCGCCAGCTCAGCTATAGGCCTCAGCGCAGACGGACACGGAGACGGGGGATATGGCAGGAAAGGTCGCATCCCCCCCCCCCCCCGAAGGAAGAGTAAAAAAAACCTCCCACATACACAACTAAATAAACCGAAATAAACTGTAAAAACGGGACAAGAGAAAACAAAAAACAGAAAAGACAAACGGACTGCAGGCGAGCCGCAGCTGCAAGGCAGCGCCGCCACTTCCGAAGATAGACACAAAGTGCAGGAGTAACTCGGTTTGTGAGACAGCATCTCGGAGGGGTGGGGGGGGGGAAAGGATGGGTGACGTTTTGGGTCGGGACACTTCTTCGGACCACATCACCCATCCTTGTTCTCCAGAGATACTGCCTGACCACGTTGGCAAAGGGACCAAATTTCAGAAACTTGATGATAATTGAAAGATTAACATAGGCTAAAAGGAAGGAAAACCTTTCCTATCCTTTATCAAAATTAGTCTAGTTATCTCTTGTAACCGCTTGAGAGCAAGCAAATTTGCTGTTGCATCTGGAAGATGCCATGTAGCACTTTGTCAGTAGATGTTTATGTTTGATGGCTGGTGGAACTTCAATCTACAGCAATCTAACTTGGATGTAATAGCTGCAGCCTTTTGAGAAATGGTTGAAGTCAATTGAGCAGCATGTTAGAGGTTACAGTTGTTGGGCAATGTCATGGTGCCAATTTAATTCCAATGACCAGGGACGAATTTCCACCTCTCGAGAATTTTTGAGGAATTTCGGGAAAGTGTCCATGTATTTCTATTAACTTTGATCTCTACTCTAATGGCACTAATGCACACTATTCGCCATTCTGATCACAAGATAAACATATGGGTATAATTTCTGACTTAATAGCCACCATGTGAGTGAGCAGGGCAGTGCCAAACTAATTTCATTACCATCTACTGAAACCAAGCTTGTTACTTGATCAGCACCTCTTTGTTGTCGTGTAACATTGATTTTATATAAATTCTGTAATTTGTTCTATGTAATGGCTGGCTGTTATAAGAAGATGCCATCTGTAAAACCCAGCCAGGAGTGAAATGATATAAAGGATAATAGATGGCTGGCAGTAAGTTACAAGGCAATAATTCAATTGACCGATTCTGATGGTATTATAAACCATGAGAGCAAGACTTAAATAGTTTATGAGCAGCCGCAGAACCTTGAGATGGAAGAATTGTCCAGGACTTGCTGCTGGATGTTTGTAATAGACTTAAACATTTGTTTTTAATATTCTCATTTTAATATGGTAAAGGGCATACGAAGGATCTGATGGTAATGATAACGACCTAACAGCTCATCTCTACTGCATTGTGTGGTCGTAGTAGAGCACATATTCATAGAAACATAGAAAATAGGTGCAGGAGTAGGCCATTCGGCCCTTCGAGCCTGCACCACCATTCAATATGATCATGGCTGATCATCCAACTCAGTATCCCGTACCTGCCTTCTCTCCATACCCCCTGATCCCCTTAGCCGCAAGGGCCACATCTAGCTCCCTCTTAAATATAGCCAATGAATTGGCCTCAACTACTTTCTGTGGCAGAGAATCCCAGAGATTCACCACTCTGTGTGTGAAAAATGTTTTTCTCATCTCGGTCCTACAAGACTTCCCCCTTATCCTTAAACTGTGATCCCTTGTTCTGGACTTCCCCAACATCGGGAACAATCTTCCTGCATCTAGCCTGTCCAACCTCTTAAGAATTTTGTAAGTTTCTATATTAAATCTTCTAAAATCTAGCGAGTACAAGCCGAGTCTATCCAGTCTTTCTTCATATGAAAGTCCTGACATCCCAGGAATCAGTCTGGTGAACCTTCTCTGTACTCCCTCTATGGCATCTTTTTTCCCCAGTTTGCATTGTTTCACAAGATACAGTTGAGTTCAACAACAATATATATTGTTGAGTTAATTTGTAACATGTTTTTGGATGTTTTGTCTCTCGACCTTTATTAGTTGAACTTCAATACACAGTTCCTTCTGGAACGCCACGGTATTGACTTGGAGAATCATCTTTTTGCATGAATTGTGATTGAAGTGGGCGCATGTGCGCATGTGCGGAGCTCTTCTAGAGTGTGCGCATGCGCAGGACATTTCTAGAGTGTGCGCATGCGTAGGACATTTCCGGAGTGTGCGCATGCGCAGGACATTTCTAGAGTGTGCGCATGTGCGAAGTATTTCGGGCGGGAAAAGCCTGCGGAATCAGCCATGTTTGCCAGACGTTTCTGAGTTTGTGTATTGCAGAAATAAGTTGCTTAAAGTTTAAATAAAGTTAAGTTAATTACAAGTAGCGAAAGTTTCATTTATCTCATAACAATTTAAGCAACTTATCTCAGAAGTCAAACAGTCCGACTTGGGATGGAGAAGCTACTGAAACCACAACGCTTTGATCTGGATCCCAACTCACCTGCTGCTGCAAAGAATTGGAAGCACTGGCTTTGTATACTAAATAACTTCTTTGATGAGTGTGGCAATGATACACCAGACAGACTCAAGACATTAATAAGCTTTGTCTCTTCTGATGTATATGATTACATAGAGGAATGTACAACTTATGACTGCTATTGATGTATTAAGTAAACTCTTCGTTAAGACACCCAACTGATATTCGCTCGACATCTCCTTGCTACTCGGAAACAAAAACCTGGCGAGTCACTTGATTAATTTTTACAAGAACTTCAAAGACTTAGTAAAGACTGTGCCTTCAAAGCAGTTACGGCTGATCAATATCGACAGGAAGTTATTCGAGACTCTTTTATCAATGGTTTGGCATCGCCTTTAATACGACAGAGACTATTAGAACACAAAACCTTGGATTTACAGTCAGCTTACAATCAAGCTTACTCTTTAGACTTGGCTCAGAAAAATTCAGATGCTTATGGCTCACCTAATGTGTATTCTGCTGCAACTACTACAAAAGAATTTCACCCACGTACTAATATGGAGCAAACGGAAACAATTTCTACTGATAAAGGTGCCCTTGCCGCAGCATATAATTATTCAAAAAGGAACTGTTACTTTTGCGGGGGGTAATATTCATAAGAGAGACATGTCCTGCTCGAGAGGCAACTTGTAATAGTTGTGGCAAGAAGGGACATTATTCTAGAGTATGCAAGTCCAAAGCAACTACTAAAAGTGTGACTGCTGCCATATACACGCCTTCTTTATGTGCAATTACAGCTGCATTTCTTCAGAGCTTGTCTCATGCAGCTACAACGGTATCCATTAATGGCCATACACTTAATGTACTGAATGTACTAATGTACTAATGTCTGAAGAAGGGTTTCGGCCCGAAACGTTGCCTGTTTCCTTCGCTCCATAGATGCTGCTGCACCCGCTGTGTTTCTCCAGCTTTGTGTACCCACTTAATGTGCTACTTGATTCTGGCAGTTCAGAAAGTTTTATAAGTGAACAAGTTGTGTCCCGACTAAATCTAACTATAATTCCTTCAAATAGAGAAATCTCGATGGCTCTGACAACTCTCAATACTCAAATTATAGGATCTTGTATTGTAGACTTTATTCTGAACAAAACTAGCTATAAATCTGTATGTCTTGGTATTTTGAAACATTTGTGTAGCGATATAATTCTAGGTCAGGATTTCCAGAAACTGCACAGATCACTTCAAATAATGTATGAAGGAACTATGCCTGATCTTGTATTGTCAAAGCCACCAGTATTGTGTGGTCTTTCTGCTGCATCTGTTGAATGTCCTTCATTATTCACTAATTTATCCTCCAAGTGCAAGCCAATTGCTACAAAATCAAGACATTTTAGTAAAGATGATAGGAACTTTATCAACACAGAAGTAACTAATCTTTTACAAGAAGGGATTATAGAACCCAGTTCTTCCCCTTGGAGGGCACAAGTTGTCGTGGTTAAGGGCCCCTTGGAAAGACATAGAAAGAGACTCTGCATTGATTACTCTCAAACTATAAACCAGTTCACGGAGCTTGATGCATATCCATTACCTCGAATAGAAGAGATTACCAATACATTAGCTAAGTATAAGATATTCTCTACTTTTGACTTAAAAAGTGCTTACTATCAAATTCCTCTGAAAGAATCAGAGAAGAAATAAACTGCGTTTGAAGCAAATGGGAAATTATATCACTACTGCAGAGTTCCTTTTGGGGTAACCAATGGCGTGGCTGTTTTTCAGAGAGAGATGGACAAACTTGTTGAACAGGAAAACCTTAAAGATACTTTCCCTTATCTTGATAATATAACTATTGCAGGAAAAGACCAAACTGAACATGATGAAAATGTACAACGGTTTTTAGATGTTGTACATTCTAAAAATCTAACATTAAATGAGGCTAAGTCAATAACATCAGTATCATCGATTAATATTCTTGGTTATTGGGTTTAAAATGATATAATCAAGCCTGACACAGAAAGACTCCGCCCACTCCAAGAGATACCTGTTCCAGCAACATTAAACTCTCTGCGAAGGGTTCTTGGGATGTTTGCATATTATGCCAAATGGATACCAAATTTTTCTGACAAAATTCAACCTTTGATTAGAGCGAAATCTTTCCCCCTTGACTCTACAGCAATTGGTGCCTTTACTTCTTTAAAGAAACAATTGGAATCTGCGACGTTACACGCCATCGATGAGGATCTCCCCTTTGTTGTTGAATGTGATGCCTCTGATTTAGCAGTATCAGCAACATTAAATCAAGGAGGACGACCAGTTGCTTTCATGTCTCGTACTCTCCAAGGTAGTGAATTGCACTACCCACCCGTCCAAAAGGAAGCCACAGCAATTATTGAAGCAGTGAGGAAATGGAGTAATTTCCTTGCTCGCCAGCACTTCACTTTGATAACAGATCAGCGTTCAGTAGCTTTTATGCTGGATAATCGGAAACGAACGAAGATTAAAAATAGTAAAATTCATGAATGGAGGATTGAATTATCCGCATATAGTTATTCAATTGAGTACCGCCCTGGTAAGGATAATGTTGCTCCGGACACATTAACTCGAGCATTTTGTGCCTCTGTTCATTCTTCTGCACTCACTGATCTTCACAATGGGCTGTGTCATCCTGGAGTCACTCGTTTGTTACACTATGTTCGTTCCAAAAACTTACCTTTCTCTACAGAAGATGTGAAGATGACATGTGCTTCATGTAGAATCTGTGCTGAATTAAAACCAAGGTTCTTCCGTCCTGAAGAAGGAAGATTGATCAAAGCTACTCAACCTATGGAACATTTGAGTATTGACTTCAAAGGGCCTTTACCATCCTCCTCTCGAAATTTTTATATACTTACCTTAGTTGACGAATATTCGAGGTTTCCATTTGCCTTTCCTTGTCCAAATATTTCAGCTGCGATGGTTATCAAATGTTTAGATCAACTGTTTTCATTCTGTGGATTTCCAAGTTACATACATTCTGATAGGGGCACCTCATTCATGTCAAAAGATTTAAAGGACTACCTTTCTAAGAGAGGAATTGCAACAAGTAAAACAACACCATATCATCCTATTGGAAATGGTCAGGTTGAGAGGTATAACGGAATCATTTGGAAAGCAGTGAAACTGGCTTTAAAGTCAAATGATATACCAGATCAGCAGTGGGAATGTGTTCTACCAGATGCATTACACTCCATCAGATCTCTACTGTCAACTGCTACCAATACTACTCCACACGAGCGGTTCTTTAACTTCAAACGGCGTTCTTCTAGTGGTACTTCTCTGCCATCATGGTTGACGAGCCCTGGGCCTGTGTTGCTTCGTCGTTATGTCCGATTAAATAAGAATGAACCTAATGTTGATGAAGTTGAACTGACTGATGTCAACCCTTCTTATGCAACTATCAAGTATCGGGATGGACATCAGTCAACTGTCTCACTTCGTGACCTTGCACCATGTCCATCTTCTCCATCAGCTCCGTCACTTCCTGATAACACTAATCGGGAACTTCCTCCGTCAGCTCCGTCACTTCTTGATAACACTAATCGGGAACTTCCTCCAACACTTCCAGCATCCTCTATGGAAATTTCTACAAGAAATTCTAAAATTGAAAATCTAAATAACAATACGAGTGAAGTTGATGACCAAGCAATATATCTACCCCCAGCTATTGAAACACCGGTATCTCCTGAGGCTCCAGTGCTGCGACGGTCATCAAGACGTATTAAACCTCCTGACCGTCTCAACTCATAAATAGGAGGGGAGAATGAAGTGGGCGCATGTTAGAGTGTGCGCATGCGCAGGACATTTCTAGAGTGTGCGCATGCGCAGGACATTTCTAGAGTGTGCGCATGCGCAGGACATTTCCGGAGTGTGCGCAGGACATTTCCGGAGTGTGCGCATGTGCGAAGTATTTCGGGCGGGAAAAGCCTGCGGAATCAGCCATGTTTGCCAGACGTTTCTGAGTTTGTGTATTGCAGAAATAAGTTGCTTAAAGCTTAAATAAAGTTAAGTTAATTACGAGTAGTGAAAGTTTCATTTATCTCATAACAGTGATGAATTCAAATTAATTAAAAAAAAAAGCCTTTTGATGCATCAGCTGCTGTTTCTTACTTGTACCAATACTTAGATTTCCAAGGAGAAGTTGGCTCCTCTCCCATATTTTACTTTGTCAAATTCCATGCCACCGGCATCAGAAATGATGTGAGGCAATCTTTGCAAACTTACTCAGTTTTAAGATTGGGTTCTGCACAAAATGCCTTTATCTCCAACTTTAAAACAAAACACATTAGATGATACGCAGTAACATTTTTGATTATATTCCTGCAGGCTTTATCTTTTCCTATTGCATTGTTACTGGCACGATCAGTGCCCCAATACATTTTCCTGTCTTTATTCCAACTCTGCTTCACTTCTTTGAAACTGCATTGAAATTGGAGTTTGTCACACAGATCCCTTGTTCTTTTTGTTTCTTTGCGATTTTGTTTTGTAGCCTGTTCTTTGGAATTTGGCTAACCTGAGATTGTCAAGAAGTTCAAAGAGTATCAGCATCACTTCCAACACTAAGGTGTTTTTGTCTGGGGAAGTATGCAAAGTATTTAGAAATGTTTCCATTGGTGTGTGGGGATGGTCACTGTGTGACCCAGGGCTGGTGCTGGCAATAGGAATGTGATCTGGGAGGGCTTGTATTGACCAACATCTTTTGCTGATTTTGGAGGGCTGAAGATTTGAATACAGTAACCAATGATGCTGACCATTTGAGACCGAATCTGCTGTGCTTATTTTGAGTCCCCAGTCACAAAAAGTACCTACCAGACTAGTCGATAATTTAATGTGATTTTTCTCATAATGAAAAAAATACTATATGGTACTTTCACATTTCTTTTGGAATATCCCAAAGTAAATGTTGTACAGCAGAGTCACTGTTGTAAAATAACATAGCAGCATATTTGTACATCGAAAGCTGTCTCGGACAGCATTGTGATAACAGTAAGGTAATCTTTTTTGCGATGTTGATTTGAAGGATAAATATTGACCATGATACCAGGGATAGCTCTGTTGCATGTTCCATGGCAGGTTCATTACCATCCCAGGGAGAAGCAAGATCTCTCCTTTATTGAAATGCAATGTCTTCGGTAACGTAACATCTTGTCAAATACTCCGATTCCTCTTTGTATCTCTGTGGTACTTGGGTAAAGAAGACTTGCTAACTGCACCACAGCTAACCATGACAAGGAACAAATGCAGGCCCCTCAGTTTTTCTGCAGTATTTTGGAATTTGTGACAATTCAACAGAACTCCAGTCACATAATTTAGTTAAGGACCAAGTCTGCAGCGTTTCTGTGTCTGCTCCCCACTTTGTAGGACTTTAAAACATGGAATTTCTCTGTCTCCTTGAGGAACGGCGTAGGAGAATTATGTTGCACTGGATGGTGGTGGCAAGAAAAAGTAAGCTGCCTCAACGGGCTGCAGACAGGGGAAGTTAATGAAAATCTTCCAAGGAGACTAATTTGATCAGGGGTTGGAGTTCAGTTTAGTGACTGGGACTGGGTAAGAGTGATATTTTCAGAGTGGTGTGCAATGTTTGTGCCAGAAATGTGCATTTCTAAAAGCAAACTTGATGCCATTTACCACCACTGACCTATCAAGTCTGGCATTTGAGTCCTGGCACTTCTGCTACATAATGAAAGATTGGCCTTTCAGTGAGGCTCCTTAATAACAAAAAAGGAATTCTAATGACGCATTCTGTTGCTAAATCATAAATGTTATGCATTATTCAGGAGAATGCATAAACCTGTGTGAGATATAACTGTGGCACTGGATTGGGGTGTATATGGAAAGTTGTCACCTTCTCTAATGCTACATAATCTAATTCTTATCTAATCAAGTGGAAATGGGATAAATGAAAAATACAACTAATTTAAATCCTTGCTGCTCATATAACAGTTCAACTCCAAGTGGATGTTGAGCACAGCAATGAAAGATCAGTAGATGAAGCAATAAGGATTGTGGCAACAAGCAGCTGAAAAACATTAAGATTAATAATTGTGTTCTAAAAGAACCTCTAGAAGATGTTTGTGATGAATCGGCTTTTTGCACACTTATGTACCCCATGTTCCCTGGAACTGTCATGGCTTCTAGTGGTTTTCCACAGGAAAGGGACCAATAGAAGTCTCATGATGTGAGTGTGGAAGATTGTCTATTCCCTACGAGTGACTGTAGTTTATTATCTGGACAAATAGCCACCATTTGCAGGCGATCAGCTTCCCCATTGTGAGCTATCTTCTTCTTCTTCTTCTTCTTCTTGCGTATGGCGTGCGCAGCCTAAAGTTGTAGGACAACTTGTTCTATTTGATTGTGCACACCGGGTTGATTGCATTCGTCGAAACAGGGCAGACCACGTGAAAGTTGCAATCTTCCACCCCATTGTGAGCAATGAATCCCAACCA